>NC_088791.1:34402997-35027997 GCF_011386835.1 Chrysemys picta bellii
TGAATGAGTGTTAGAGTGGGAAAGAAATTTTGAAAGGCAATCAAAATAGCATTTTATCTTAAGATTTACTATAGTTACATGTATGAGAAATTAGCTAAATACAACTAACAGAAACGCAATCTCTTGAATGTTTGACAGTTAGCCCAGTATGACTGAAAATAGAAGAGCGTGCTTAGAAACAAGATAAAATTTTAAGTATAGTGTCCAAGTTTCTAAATAACAAAAACAAAAACAAGGAAGAGGAGGAAAATGTACAGCTGTTAATAGATGCTATCCGGACAAGGCATTATAAAATATCCTTTAATTTCCTTTCACCATGCGTTTTACACTTGATGTAGGTGTGCCAAAATATACCAATAGGGGGAGTCTGTCTTTTCTTTACCCAAAAAATAATTATCTGTTGAAACAGTAATGAACACAGTCTTGTAATATTGTTAATAGACTATTTAAAATGAAAGGTATTTGTGTCTAGACACAGAAGAAGCACGCTATAGATGGTGAAAAGGGCTACTTCTCGTGATTTAGCTCCATCAGATTTCTACCATCCCCTGCACCTACTGTCTGATTTCCTCCTAATAATATTATGTTGCACAAATCTAGGAAGAAGAATATTATTTGATTTTTGGTGTACACATTTGATCATGACTTTGATTATTAAAAGGATGAAGTTGGAAGACAGTTATGGTTTATGCTTATTGAGATCTTTAATGTAATATAAAAGGGGACACCAAGAAAATGCCATCCATACACTTTAGACCAATAGTAGCTAAGAAAATATTTGCAAAAATGCTAGGTGGTTTTAGAGCTAAAAACTAAAACCTTTGGGATTCATTCTGCTTTTTTGATGGCTCATATGCTTAATATTAAAATTTCATACCTCTGTGACCAAAAGGACGGCACAATCTGTTGGTGGTTGTTGTTATTCATAATGTAATACCTACACATCCTGTTAGAGCTAGGACCCCCATTGTGCTAGGCACTGTACAAATGCAGAATAAAAAGTCTTCACTTCCTTGAAGAGCCTAGTTTAATTAGATAGTTAAAATACAAGAAAACCCTGCAAAATGCATATCTTGTTAGCTATATTTACAAAAAAAGAGTGCATCTTAATGTCCCTTCTCTCCTTCCCACCCCATTGTCCAGTAACCCCAGCCCATGTGTTTCACTGTGGTTGACTAAATGTGCTACTATCCTTATGCCACCCTGCCCTCTCCAATCTAAAAGGTGGAGAAAATTACAGACAAATGAGACAGAGTACACTGGTATAACTGAAACTTGTTAGGACAGTGCCTTTTACTTGGTAGGTCTTGTTGTGGGGTGTTGCTTGCAACTCCATGTTTTTGGTTAATGAAGCGCAATGTGGTGAGTGTTTTAACTAGGGCTCTTGATTAATCGCAATTAACTCACATGATTAACTAAAAATTAGTATGATTAAAAACATCATGATTGTAGTTTTAATTACACTGTTAAACAATAGAATACCAATTTAAAATTATTAAATATTTTGGATGTTTTTCTGCATTTTAATATATATAGTATTCTGTGCTGTAATTTAAATCAGAGTACATTCTTTTTGATTACAAATATTTGCAATGTAAAAATGATAATAGAAATTGTATTTTTCAATTCACTTCATACAAATACTGTAATGCAATCTTTGTTGTGAAAGTGTAACTTACAATGTAGATTTTTTTTTGTTAAATAACTGCACTCAAAAAATAAAACAATGTAAAACTTTCGAGCCTACAAGTCCAATTAGTCCTACTTCCTGTTCAGCCAATCGCTCAGACAAACAAGTTTGTTTACATTTTCAGGAGCTAATGCTGCCCTCTTCTTATTTACAATGTCACCAGAAAGTGAGAACAGGCATTTGCATGGCACTTTTGTAGCCGGCATTGGAAGATATTTACGTACCAGATATGCTAAACATCCATATGCCCCTTCATGCTTCGGTCACCATTCCAGAGGACTTGCTTCCATGCTGATGAAGCTTATTTTAAAAAAAAAAATGTGTTAATTAAATTTGTGACTGAACTCCCTGGGGAAGAATTGCATGTCCCCTGGTCTGTTTTACCTGCATTCTGCTATATATTTCATGTTATAGCAGTCTCAGATGATGACCCAGCACATGTTGTTCATTTTAAGAACACTTTCACTGCAGATTTAACAAAACGTAAAGAAGGTACCAATGTGAGATTTCTAAAGATAGCTACAGCACTCAACCCAAGGTTTAAGAATCTGAAGTGCCTTTTCAAAATTTGAGAGGGATGAGGTGTGGAGCTGGTTTCAGAAGTCTTAAAAGAGCAACGCTCCAATGCAGAAACTATAGAACCTGAACCACCAAAAAAGAAAATCAACCTTCTGTTGGTGGCATCTGAGTCAGAAATGAAAATGAACATGCATCGGTACACAGTGCTTTGGATTGTTATTGAGCAGACCCAGTCATCAGCATGGATGCATGTCCCCTGGAATGATGGTTGAAGCTTGAAGGGACATATTAATCTTTAGAGCATCTGGCACGTAAATATCTTGCGACGCCAGCTACAACGGTGCCATGAGAACGCCTGTTCTCACTTTCTGATGACATTGTAAATAAGAAGAGGGCAGCATTAGCTCCTGAAAATGTAAACAAACTTGTTTGTCTGAGCGATTGGCTGAACAAGAAGTAGGATTGAGTGGACTTGTAGGCTCTAAAATTTTACTTTGTTTTGTTTTTGAATGCAGGTTTTTTCTACATAATTCTACATTTGTAAGTTCAACTTTTGTGATAAAGAGATTGCACTACAGTATTTGTATTAGGTAAATTGAAAAATACTATGTTTTTTTTACGGTGCAAATACTTGTAATAAAAAATATAAATTGAGCACTGTACACTTTGAATTTTGTGTCGTAATTGAAATAAATATATTTAAAAATGTAGAAAACATCCAAAAATATTTAAATAAATGCTATTCTATTATTGTTTAACTGTGCAATTTAATTTTTTTAATCGCTTGACAGCCCTAGTTTTAACTGTAAATCTGTACATATGATTTTCTATACTGGATCAGACCAATGATCCCTCTAGTCTGGTACATTGCCTGCCTTTGGCAGGAAGACAAAAATCCATCTTGGTTAAAAAGTAACCTTATGCTCTGAAGGTTTGGTGAGTCTAAGATACCATTTGCAATGCAAAATCATATTATTTGTCTATATATGGATTTCTGTTTAAGCATGTTTGTGTCTATCCTGTGTCTTGTCCTGGAAAGCCAACATAGAATGGTCTGCCTATTCATTTCATATTATCTTTGGCATTTTATAAATATATAAATAATTTCTTTACTGGTCACAACATAGATCTTCATATTAATTCTTGTTCTCATTCTGAAGAGGGATGAACAATGCTTGTTTGAAGTGGCAACATCAAACAGCTAATCCCACATATGTATAATGGAAAAAATAATATGGATGTATTGAAATGTTCTGTAAAAGCAGTTGTCATGCTCACATGTGCTCTTGTGTGCGTTTTGAATTTTTTGTCATAACGTGAAAGGTGTACGATCAAGATAGTATTTATCAGATGAAAACATTGTACTGAGAATGGATCAGTTCTTTCTGTGATTCATTCCATCCAAAGTCAGTTTTTAATTAATGTTATTTTGCCAAAACGGAGTCCAGAGCTGTTTAGGAGAGAGCATAGCATATAAGAACATGCAAAACATCTTCAATATTTTGTTATAAATAACTTCTTGGCCTAATCATACTACTTTTGGGTCTCTGGGATAACAAGCAGAGGAAGTGCACATATGGTGATTCATGCTTTTTTTTTTTTCTTTTTTTTTTTAAGTATGTCATAATGCAAGATAAGGGACCTTGTCTTAAGAACCATTTAGTTTGTTCACTCTTTGGGATAGAGACTTTAGCACATATCCTCAACCTTGCTTCATCTGCATTCCTTTTCATGTATTGGAATCAGAAAAAGTGTAATTGACTGGGATTTCTTACTGCCAGGGAGGAAGGCTGCATTTTGGCAATCCCTACCTAGCATACCAGCACTTTAAGGCCATAGCCAGCCTACTTTAGAGTAGCCATAAGGCTGCTCTAAAGTATACTAGCTCTAGGACATAACAAGCCCCAGGACAGGAGGAGAGATGCAAACAGCTGACTTGATGCTTCTCCCTAAACTGGATTAGCTAATGAATGACCTCTTTATAGCTGCCAGTAAAGTATGTGGCACCCTGATGCTGTATAAAAAATGATAATGATGCCATCTACTTTCACATAAAGTGTGTAGAGATTTAAAAAGCATGAAAAAGTACGCTAAAAGGATTAGAAACTTGTGCTTCCAGGTGACCTGCTGGAAAACAGTGGCTACCACCTAGCAACACCAAAGTCCACTGCAAGTCCTTGCAACAAGAGAAAAGCTGAAATAATCTGGAACCTTTTCCTCAGTGAAGGCCACATATCCATCTGTTGTTGGTATATTTAAATGTGCTATAGCCACTGATTGATATAATTGTACTTCAAAGTGTGGAGGTGGCTGGGTGCTAGTTACTGCTTCCTTGTGGCAGCAGTAACTTTTTTTTTTTTTAAATACAGGAAGTTGTAATGCTTTTAAAAGTAAATGAGTAATATTTTGTACCTGTTGCCTTCCACTTTATCAAAGACTATACCCACATTTCAGAGTCCTGTAGCTCTCCTGAAGGTAGTGATAAATCAGGACACCGATGTTGTATGATATAGTCTCTGTCTAGTCCCTTTTTGTTTTGTGCTAGAGTTTTTACAGTAGTAAATTATCACAATCTAATTCTCTCTGCACCATGCTTGCTGTGGGCTCTTACAGCCCTAAAGGAAGAACCTATTGTTAGCCCTTCAGTTGTTTAACTTAATATACATTTTAGAGATGTTTGTAGTGGATCTGAGAATACAGTATGACCACAAGAATACTGAACAGTTGTTTTGAAATGGCTGCTGCTTGAATATCCTCTTGTTTACACCTATTAACTAAATGATGTTGGATTCAAATAATTGTGAGGGTATCTTCATCTCTCATTAATTATCTGTCCTTGCTTAACATTTTATTCCATCTCTAGGGGGGGAAATGGACTGAGCCTTTTTTTTTTTAAAGTAGATGTTGGTAGATAAAGTGAAGGCTTTTTGGCTTCATGTATTGTGTAAAGATCCTGTAATTGTTGTTGTAAGCATTTTTGCATGCTTAGCTATAAATATATGTATATAGATTGTACCAGAGGCTGCTTTAACTTATTTTATGAAATGATGATGGATTCTTATGAATATTAAGGCAAGTCAGTTTTTGAAAGATAGCAATTACTTTACTGTGTATTGATTTTCATTTGTTTTCTGTTGTTGTATAGAATAGTATAACTGTTTTTTCTGCATCTTGTTTGCTTCTTTATGATTTACTGACAGAGTATAAATGTATCAATTATGATAAAACCCAAATAACAAAAAAATATGCCATTAATGTTAATAACTGTTAAGCATCTTCACTGAAAGGAGAAAAAGGCACTGTGCAAATCTAGACTAGGTTATTGCTCCAAAGAGTTTACAGTTTAAAAGACAATACAGACAAACAGAAATAGATAAACAAGTAAACAAATACAACAACAGAAGTTGTGAGTTACAATTTCTGTCCAGTTTCCCTTCCACATAATCTGCATCCCCTACCCTCTTCCCTCTGTCCAGCTACCACAATCCAACTCCTTCACAGCCCTTGCCCACTTGAAGTGCTCTCCTTCTGCCCTACATCACCTGTATAAGAGAACATGCAACCTCATTCTGCTGGGAAGGGGGAGACTCGGAGCGAACAAAGTCCTTGAAGTTATGCTCACTTTTTTTTCTTTCCTACCCACCAATCTCTTGTAGAGATGGCGAGAGGTCCCTGCTGAGCCCTGGAGATAGGGGGCAGGCAGCCCACATACCAGTGTCTATTCTTCCTCTCTTATGCCTCTCCATTCCATTGGAACATTGGGCCTTCACCACTAGCTTCCATCTTTGCCGGTCTTCTGCTGCATTCTTGGCTTCTTCTGGTGTCGTTTTGATAGCTTTCAATTCTGCTTCTGTTGTGTGTTTCCATGTTATCCTTGGTCTTCCTTATTGCCTCTTTCTCTGGGGGTTCCATTCTATGCTATGTTGTTCGGGTCTTTCCTCCATATATGTCTTCGCCATCTCCATTTTTGTTCTGTAATTTCCTATCCTATTCGTTTCTGTTTTGTCGTTCAGAGTTCTTCACTGGTGGGTTGTTGTTTTGTTTTCCCCCCCTTCCCTCCCCCCGGCCATCTGATATTGAGGATTTGTATAAGACAGTTCATGAAAACTTGGATTTCAGATAGTAAAGTCTTAAATCCCCAAGTTTCAGCACCATGTAATAAGATTGATTTTACAATGGTGTTAAATATTCAAAGTTTGGTTGGGAGGGCAAGATTTCTGTTTCTCCGCTGGGCTTTAGAGTTGCAAAGGCTTGCCTGGCTTTTGCTATTCTGGTCTTACAGTCTTTTTCTGTTCCACCTGTTGGCAGGCAGCATTGTAAGTACAAGATACACCTCCTCCCCAATATAACGCGACCCGATATATCACGAATTCGGATATAACGCGGTAAAGCAGGGCAGGGCTGCGCACTCCGGTGGATCAAAGCAAGTTCGATATAACGCGGTTTCACCTATAACATGGTAAGATTTTTTTGGCTCCCGAGGACAGCATTATATCGAGTTAGAGGTGTATGTGAAAGATCAGACCTCTTCAATGACAGTCCCACAGAGTTTTTGGAAGGTTTTTTTTGTTGTTGTTGTCTGCTGATATTCATGGTTTTAGTTTTTTTGGTGTTGATTTTCAACTCTAATTGTGCATAGGCCTGGAGATTATTTGTGCTGGTTTGCAAGTCTCTGTGGGTGTGGCATAGCAAATTAATGTCACCTGCAGTCAAGCTCCTCTTACTTCTGTGTGAAAGTTAATCATTGTATTCCCCTTGGTTGTTCTGTGGCCTTTCTCATTATCCAATCTACTACCAGTAAAAATATCATGGCTGAATGTAAGACATCCTTGTCTGATGCCTGGAGTAATCTTGAATGGCTTAGTCAGTTCGCTGTTATGTATTGGCATGTCATACGCTCTGAATCATACTTTCAATTTTCTGAGGAATTCCATGGTGATGTGTGGCAGCTTCTATAAAACTCTTCTATCCACTGTATCAAAGGCTTTTTTTGAAATCTATAACATTTATATAAAGTGGTGACTGCCATTTTATTGACAGTTCTATGATGATACGTAGGATTCCTATGTGATCCAAACACAAATCAAACATGATTTCTCCTGACTGAACCTTGCCTGTTTTTGTTGTAACTTTGAAACTACCTCTTTGTTCTGTCTAGAATAATATCTGTAAATACCTTACTTGGTATAGACAGCAAGAGTTAATGGCCACACTCTGAGGCCACCAAAAAAATTGTTGCGAGAACCTCTGTACTAGGATATTAGAGATACCTGAAGAAGAGCTCTGTGTTAGCTCGAAACCTTGTCTCTTTCACCAACAGAAGTTGGTCTAATAAAAGATATTACCTTACCCACCTTGTCCCTTTAGAATGCTGACATTTGCAGGTTACCAGACAACTGGCTGCTTAGGAGAACAGTATATATGTGCTGTCTCACAAGGGCTTGGGCAAAACTAGTACCAGCCACATGAGAATAGTCAGTTTGGAGAGCTCCCAGAAGCATTGTGAGGCAGCTTCAGTAACCACTGGGAGAACATGGCTGCTGCCAGCTTCTTTAAAAAGGTGCTGTACAGCATGTGTGTTGGGTCATCTTTCTTGGCTGGTGTACGCAGGGTGGTGGGGGTGACATGTCTGTGGTCTCCTTTCCTTAGGGTGATCAGATGAGAGGAAGAAAATATCGGGACACATGGGGTGGGGGGGAAGGGTCCGCCGGCGGAGCAAAAAAAAAACAACAACAAAGATCGGTCGGGACACGGGACAAACACCTAAATATCAGGACGGCCCCGATTTTATCAGGACGTCTGGTCACCCTACCTTTCCTCCACATCTTCATCCCTCCCTTTTTCAGCTTTCTAGCACTGCCATTGGAGCCTTTGCACTCAGGGCTTACTCCGGCCCTATTGAAATTAGTGGAAATTTTTGCTATTGATTTTAAAAGGAGCTGTCTGTCCCAGAAAGTGTAAAGCCTGGGATTGTGCCTGTTCCTTGCATGGGGGTGCAACAAAGGAAAAACTCCTTGTGCCTTTTCCCCTTTCCTTGTGCATTCAGACAGGGCCAAACACAATCCTGCATTTTATTTTTCATGTCGTCTTACTACGTTGTATTTGTTTTATTGGCTTTTGTTGCTTTGCTGAACTCTCACTGGTAATCTCTTCAAGATGAAGATTGATAATTGTTCACAAAATTAATTGCATCCCCTAAAATTGTGTATATTTTAACAATTATGGTTTAAAAATATTGAAAAAAATCAGTATTTGGTATGGTTATTTTAACAAGTAGTTTGAAAAATGATTTTAGTTTCATGAGAGGATGGGGTTTGTAAGCCTCTCCTCTTTGACACTCATTAAGATGATGAAAGTCAAATTAGAAAATATATCATCTCTATAAGATTATTTCTAATGCTATCACTTACTAATATGTGGCCTAAGGTATCTATTCTGCTGTCAGTAGGCACATAATGCCCATTAACTGTAATGGGAGCTGCTGGCACACATATATCTGTGGGAAAATAGATTCCTTAACTAAATGAAAGCAATTCCATAGTAGATTGAGACATGATAGCATGTATCAAAATATAGAACATACATTTTTGTTCTCTGAAATTATTTTAGAATAACAGGAAAGAACACTAAAATTTCAGTATAATTAACAAAACAACGGTGTTGTACTATACAACATACTTTTATATTTATTTTGTTAAATAGCTTAGCAATTATCAAGCCAAACTATGAATTCCTATCCGATAGAAGTATTTGTGTGATAAATTGCTCATTCCTGGGCCTCTTTGTACTAGAACAGAGATGAAGGTTGGGGGGGGGGGTATGCTAGCTAACTATATCATTGTGACCTTTTCCTTAGTGTGAATGTGGTTAACACTTTAATCCTATTGCAGACCTTGACCAGCTGAATAGAAAAAAAAGGCATCTAATGGTAGGGAAAAGATTGTGGTGAGCAACACAACCCAACCTCTTTTCTAGTGTTGACAAACCCACCGTGAGTAAGAAGTTTACAGTGTGGCCCCACATTTCATTTAAATTGCCATATTAACATTTATTTACGCTACAGAGTTAGGTTGACATCTGTCAGCCCGGGAGGACAGGGCTCCAGCTGTCAGTGCCCCACACCGTCAGTTAAATCGGTGCAAGCACTCCTGATGAGGATGAACACCACCGACAGAAGGAGCATAGTGTGAATGTTAAAAATTTCAGGGCTTTGGAGCTGTGCTCCAGCTCCAGGCAAAAACCTGAGCTCCACTGCTCCGGAGCTGCTCCGGGCTCCGCTCCAAAGCCCTGGAATTAATTACGGCAGTGGCTGCATGTCAACTTAAGGCAACTTAATTATGTAGTATAGACATGCTCTTAGTTACCATATTGAAAGACCAATATTAACACATACAAGTTACTGTGAAGATTACAAACTCTGATCCCAATCCTGCACATGGCTTTGTGTAGACAACCCTCTGTGCCCATGTGAAGCATGACTGAAGTCGGTAAGCCTCCATGTACTGAGCAGTTTGCAGGATCAAGGCCTCATTTGATAATGAAACAGTCAACTTACTGCATTTAAAATGTGCCCCGACTGCCACTAAACAGCCTGGTCATCAACACATGGGATTCTTGTTTAAGTGACTGGGAGCAGCATGAATAATTTATTTGTTTCTTTTACATATTTCTTTACTATAAAAGCACACTATCCAATACTTTATAAATATCATTATATTAGGATCTCTAATTTTGCTGACATCCATGGCCTTCTGAGCCATGATGTGTCTGAGCTATTAAGGGTCAGCTTGGGCTGCCATAGATGTCTCAAGAGAAAACGTTTCCCAACCTTTTGGTAGGTTAGAGTATCTTAGGCTTGAGTAAGGCTTTATCTACACTAGCACTTTTGTCAGTCAGGGGTGTGAAAAAACACCCCTGACCGACAGATTTCACCAACAAAAGTGCCGGTGTGGACAGGGCTATGTCGGCGGGAGATGCTCTCGCTGATATAGCTGTTGTTGCTCGTTGGGGGTGGTTTAATTATGCCAGCAGGAGAGCGCTCTCCTGCTGGCATAGAGCAGCTCTGCAGGAGACCTTAAAGCGGTGTAGCCGCAGTGGTACAGCTGTGCCACTGTAAGGTCCTTAGTGTAGACATAGTCTAACTCTCTTCCATATGTGTGTTTAAGAGTGACGGGACTGTCCTTGTTACTAGGTATTTTAACAGTAATAAAATTATATACTGGCGCTTATAACCTAATTGCCAGAGAACAATTATTAGGCTGTTAGGTCCCTCCCTTCTCTAGTTGTTGATGTACTGCCAGGTTTCCTCTCCCAACCCAGTTTTAGTTATTAAATATTTTGATGGTAGCTCCTCTTCTGTTCCATATAATTTCTTATACTGTGCTAACCACCGCAGTATCTGAATACGTAGTAATGTATTCAGTGACCTGACTAACATTTGTCCTGTGTTTGTTCTCTCACCTTCTCCCGAGAGGGAGAAGT
Source organism: Chrysemys picta bellii (assembly GCF_011386835.1). NCBI lineage: Eukaryota > Metazoa > Chordata > Testudines > Emydidae > Chrysemys > Chrysemys picta. The sequence continues at coordinate 34,413,688 of NC_088791.1, forward strand.
GTATGCAGTGGAGTGGTTTCATTTGTTATGGTTTAAAAAAAAAAAAGTTGCTCTCTGTTTGTGCTAGCGAAGATATGGTGACAGAAACACACTTTGCATTTTGAGTGGAAAGTGTTAGGGTTTGTGATGCTTCTTAGTTTCTGAGGGTGGAGTGGGTGGGTGGAGTTCATTGCACAGATTCTGTTCTTGCTTTTTCTGGCCAGCCTTTGCAATGGTTCCACTATCCACAGAAGAACTCAGTGGCCAAAATTTTCAAAAGCAGGAGCCTAAAGTTAGGTTCCAAGTCCATGTCCAGGTGCCTGGACTATGTTTAAAGCACAGCGCATGCAGCAGATTTCATTGTGGTCCATGCTCAGCACTTTTGAAACTCAGCCAGGTATCTAAATACAGACTTTAGAGCATTCATTTTTTTTAAAGGCTTGGCCAGTGTCTTTTGCAGCGCCCTTAAATTTCTTCCCTAGATTACATCACAAGAAGATCTCTGAGCAGGAAGCTTGTATCAAGGAGATCTTTTACTGCCCTTTGCTGTATGACAAACAAGTGGTTAAACTGTTAATTAAAATATAATATTTTGTTATGCATGTTGACATAATTGAAATCCAGCTTCTGTGTACATGTGACTGCCCCATGCTAAGAAAAACATTTAAAATACAGTACATCAAATAAGTGAGCCCTTTTCAAGAAATAGCCTCTCTTGGTATATGCACAATTTTGTATTCACAAGGTTTTGCATATGTAAAGTTTTTCAACTGCAGGTATGGAAAAGTGCACGTGGACAGTTGCATACCAGGTTACGGATCATTTGAAAACGTGACTCAAGATTATTCACCTTGCTAGGTATATTGTACAAGCTAAGTGCAGTTGGGCTGCATCAGTATCAGACTTTTAAGGAGCACATGGATAATTCAGAAAGTGGTGTTGGTGGCACTTCGTATCATGGCTTAGCTGATGGCAATGGGAGCTACTGGAGATGCTATCTTTCAGGCAAGCTGAAAAAGAGATACTAACTAGGAGGAGTATGGGTGCTAGCTAAATTGCAACATAGATAGTTACATGAATTCTATTTAAATCATCTCTGCTGTTTCAATTAGTACTCCTGGGAGAATTCTGTACCAAAAAAAAATAAAAAAAAACTTCTGCGCACAATATTTTAAAATTCTGCAAATTTTATTTGTCATAATAGCACTACATAATCATGCCAGTTTCAATTATGTTGATAATTTATTTAAAAGTACCTGTCATCTAGTATTCCTGAAACAATACAAACACACAAAAATTCCCCCAGTAGTAGAGAGTTAAAGAAACACCTATGACAACCCAGTTCCTGTTTCTCTGCCCCCTCCCCCGAGAGCCCAGCTGCACCCTCCCACCCCAGCCAATACACCCTACCCCTGAGAGCCCAGCCACAGAGCCCCCTGCCCCTCTTTGCTCCCCAGAGCACAGCCCTGCCCCCCAGCTCAGATAGCCGCACCCCTACCCCTCAGAGCCCAGGGATCCAGAGGGAAAAAAGCATGATGCTTGGTTCCAGGCTTGTTAGGAGTTTCCTGTGCACCACCGTCTCCTTCCCCCAGGGCATGCTGAGAACTGCAGCTGCTGGGAACCCTCCTCTCCTTCTTCCTCCCCCAGCAGTGTCTTCTATGTGCGAGCTGGTCTCTGTCAGCTCCAGTAGCCCCAAGTGGCGGCCTGCAGCCCATTTCTGTGGGGGGAAGAAAATTCTGCATACACATTAATTTCTGCTAAATTCTGCATTGCGTAGTGGCACAAAATTTCCCCAAGAGTAAATTAGATATGTTAGCTCTCGTCATCTCCTGTCCTAAACTGTTACGGAGAAAAGTTGATTTTTTTTTTTTGAATTCCAGTGATGGCAGGACATTTTCAAGTGGGTGAAGTGCTCCCTCAGTCCAGTTTGTATATCACTTCCATGAATTTGTAAAGCACTTTGGGATCCTTCCAGGTGAAAAAGCTATTATATGAATGTAAAATACTTTTAAACAAGTGTGGTTTTTGTCTTCTTTCCAATCTTGTTTCTCCTACTTAACCCAGCAGTGAAGCCATAATTCTGAATTTGATGGCAGTAAACTGTGATACCAAACACATGGAATTAAAATTTCACTGCTGCACACAATAGAACAGGGGTGGACAAACTTTTTTTGGCTTGAGGGCCACATCTGGGAATAGAAATTGTATGGCGGGCCATGAATGCTCACAAAATTGGGATTGGAGTGTGGGAGAGGGTGAGGGCTCTGTTGGGGGTGCGGGCTCTGGGGTGGGGCTGGGGATGAGAGGTTTGGGGTGCAGGAGGGTGCTCTGGGCTGGGATTGAGGGGTTTGGAGAGCGGGAGTGGGATCAGGGCTGGGGCAGGGGGTTGGGGTGTGGGGAGAGGCTCAGGGGTGCAGGCTCTGAGCAGCGCTTACCTCAAGCAGCTCCCAGAAGCAGTGGCATGTCCCTCTCTGGCTCCTGCGTGGTGGCATGGCCAGGAGGCTCTGCACACTGCCCCATCTGCAGGCACCGCTCCTGCAGTTCCCATTGGAATGCGTAGGAGCTGAAGCAGGGCCATGCAGCTGCTTCCGGGAGCCGCGTGGTGTGATCCCCAATCCTGCACTCTGGCTGGAGTGTTGGAGTGGGGTTGAGCTGCGTGTTGTGGCCCCCAACCCAGCATCCCGCCTGGAGTGGGGCAAGCCCCAGATCCCACTCCCCAGTGGGAGCTCGCGGGCCGGCTTAAAACGGCTCGTGGGCTGGATCTGGCCCGCGGGCTGTAGTTTGCCCACCCCTGCAATAGAAGGAGAATCTGAGTAGTGAGTGAGCTCTCTTGTTCAAACACAAGTTTAATATAAGCAGGAAAAAGGTAGCAGAAGTTGGTGTGTTAACTTTTTTATCTAAACACTTCTCCCCTCCCCCTCAATTTATATTGTGTACAAGTCCCTCTTCCAAGTGTTGTTCAAACATTGCTTGTTTTTCTACATGAATGAAAATACATGTGAATGTGATAAGGTAGCGTATTTAAAATGTTTGCATGAGATCACTCATCAATTCAGATATAAACTAATGCAAAAGTGGGCCCTTTCCTACATTGTAACATACCTACGTAGATAATCCAAACAGAAAAGATAAGCTGTGAAAGACACATGACCTTTTCACAAGGGTAGTTTCCATAGTTTACAATTATGCTTTACCTTTTACGTTAACAGTCAATAGCATGGTTGGTGTGCTCATTGATATATGTCAGTACCTAGAATTCTGTTCCAGCTGGCACAGTTGTGTTAGGCTGTACTGTTTTTACATTTTGTCAGTAACTTAAAGCCTACGCGCACAGATATGCGGGAGAAACAGTGGTTGTCTTTCCCTCACTCTTCAGTTACCAGACTTTATTTTGTATTTCAGTTGGATCACAATCCCAGCTGTACTAAAGCTTTGCTAAGCTTATATATAATTTTGTGCCGTGAGAGACTTAAATACGTATCCAGGTAGCCTGCTGGAATTTTGTTCTAGCTGGAAAAGTTGCTACTACTAGAAATGAAGTGGTATTGCATGTGTGTTTGTTTGCATCTCAATATCCAGAATGCCATTTTGGTTTGTGTAGATGTATGATGGGTGTATGTATTTGATTTCTAGGTGAAAATAGAAAAGCTTGTAATCATATAAATGGTATGTTTGTAACTTTAGTTTGCTGCTGAAATGATGGAAAGCACTTACATTTTAGCTAAACATTTTGCCATGTTTTTTCCCCCTGTCCATAGTCTAAAATATTCTGAAATTTATCATCTTCCAGCTTCATGAATTTGATATAACTACACATTTGAAATGTGAATTTACAAAATGCAAAACATATGTTTGGGCAACATTAAGATTGAATTCTTAACCCTACATCTTCTCTCATGTGTATAAGTATTGCAATACAAGCCCAAATTCACCACTGCTGCAAGTCATCACTATAGTTCAATTATTTAAATCAATGAAATGTAACATACCATAATAGAAATGTGTACTCGAATCTTAAATACATGTGCATCTACTGTGACTATGAATGTAAAAACTGTCTCATAATGCTGAAGTGCAAGGCAAAAAAGCTAAAGTTGCATATTCAACTTTTACTTCGCTTATCTGAGCAGCACGTGTCATGCATTTAATTTCTTTATTTTCTAAAGAAGGCTTCAAACAGGTGGTGGGAGGATGAAAAGTAATCTTTTAACTGTCAAGTATCAGTCAGCCAAAGACAACTGTTGCCTGTCAGTCTCAACAGTAAGCCGTGCACTTGTAGACTTAGACACCTCTTGGCAATTCAGCACTGAATTTGTGTATACAAACATGAGACTTTAGTGCATACGCTGCCATAAGAATGTCTATTTAACTCTCGGTCAGCCCTGCAACCATTTTGTTGTTTCCTGTCAACCTCTCCTCCTCTTCTGTTTGTTTTTCAAATTTAAACTAATAAAAAGGTCACACTTTTATATTTTAAAAGGGTGCTCCTTCACAGTATATTGTAAAACATGTTGCACAATGTGTCTTCATCTTCTCTCACTGGAACGGTTTATGTGCACAATAAGAGGAAGACAGCTAGTACAAATTTTAACATGGCTCTTATAAGAACACAGTTATTAACAAAATTTAGCAGCAATATCATATTTTCCATATAAAAATAAACTTTGGTCCACTGTTTACTTTGTAAACTTTGGAACACTGAGGCAGTGTTCAGTCCTGGTTTAGCCTTAGGCTAGGGTTTGGATTCAAGGACCAGTCAGGCCTTGGGGTTAGAAATTTGTTCCAATGTCTATGAAGCATTTGGTCTGAAATGTTGTGAAATTCACCGTACTTGAAAGTTGTCTTCTAGCTTGTGAGTACACCCATTCAAGAAAACGTAACTTACTAAAAGTAATTCAGGGAAACAGAACCTTGCCTGTATTTTTCCCCAATATTCTCACTCAGAAAATCTGACTTTTTGTTTTTCTAGCTTGTTTACTAAGTAAATTGATTAAATTTGATCCCCAAATACATGCTACTTCCAGGTGTGTGTGGCTCCGAAAGACTCTGCTCTTTCGTCAATGAAAGAGCCTTCCCACCTTGGAGTCCTTGTGGCACCCAAGAGACTAACAAAATTATTTGGACATAAGCTTTTGTGGGCTAAAACCCACTTCATCATTTGTTAGTCTCTAAGGTGCCACAAGGACTCCTCATTGCTTTTGCTGATTCAGACTAACATGGGTACCACTCTGAAACCTTCCCAGGTTGGATATCTCTAGGGCTCTATCAAATTCATGGCCATGGAAAATGTGTCAAACACCGTGAAATCTGGTCTTCCCTGTGAAATCTGGCTATTGTAGCAGGGTTTGTGGTATTGCCGTCCCTATTTCTGCACAGGCGTCAGAGCTGGGCAGCCAGAGAGCAGTGGCTGCTGGCTGGGCATGCAGTTCTGAAGACCGCACCAGCAGCAGCGTGGCATAGTATGGGGAGGTTGTCACTTTCGGGGGTGGTAGGGCTGGTCTTATATGTGGGTGATTGCCCAGGGCGCTATGGTTGGGGGGGCGGGTGGCGCTGTGATCATCACCCCCCCACAGCCAGCCCAAGGCCCCTTTAACACACAAATGCTTAGGGCTGGGGGCGCTGTGGCTGGGTACTCCTTCTGTGTGCCGAGCTCCAGCTGCTAGTCCTGGCTGGGCTGTGGAGAGACAGAACTTCGTCTTTCCCTGCAGTGGCTACTCCTGGGACTGGGTCAGACCCATCTCTCCAGCAGCGCAGAAGAAATGGTATCAATACCATACTATGCCATCCTCACTTCTGCACTGCTGCTGGCAGTGGTGCTGCCTTCAGAGGTGGGTCCCCAGACAGCAGCTGCCCCTCTGAAGGCAGTGCCACCAGCAGTAGCAGCACAGAAGTAAGAGAAGCAATGCTGTTACCCCCCTACAATAGCCTTGTGGACGCCCTCTCCCCTTTTTGGGTCGGAATCCCCACAATTACAACACTAAATTTCAGATTAAAATATCTGAAACTGTGAAATTTAAGATTTTTTAAATCCTATGACAGTGAAATTTACTAAAATGGACTGTGATTTTGGTAGGGCTTAGCTATCTCACTATGCCTTGAGTGGCTGGGAAAATAACGACATACAAGTTTACAAATGGAAGGCTTGTACAGTTATGTCATGTGAAATTTATGAACCACAAATCTGACCCAGATTCACTGAAAGGTTAACAGAAGTTCATGAACTTTTTAAGCAAACCACATCTCCGCTTTGAACCATGCCATGCGTTGGGGGAAGCATTTTTTATTTCATCCAAAACCAGGATAAATGTGGTAGTTTGAGATCTTGGAATACCTAATCCTAATACTCACTGCAGAATTTAGGGCTGTGAACTGAAACAAAGAAAGAAAGACAGATTGTGTTCCTATGTTGTAAGCTATTTTTCAGCTTTACTTTTAATCTCTTGTGTGGTATGTCCTTCATGCCATGGGCTGCTCTCAAAATTCTGTCCTGGTCTCTTGTGTCAGAGAGAGTGATTAAATATGGTATCTCCCGCTTTTGCCCTTTATTGGTAGTATGTGCCCTCAGGGGGATCTCATAGGTGTGCTCTATCTAAATGACATCTATCTTCTTTCAAAAAATTTTAATATACTTTCAAAAGGAACAGTCTTAACACATTTACAGTGCAGTGCAAAGCATAAACTTGATGTATATGGAAGTACATATTTTCCTGCAGTAGGCTGTGCACCCCAGCTGCCTGTAATCTGACTGTAAATTCACAGGAGTTTTTAATAGTACAAACAACCTAGAATTTAGAGATTCTGAAAATGAAGGCTTTTGTCTGAGCCGTATGACCTCTTTTCAGCTGAAATACATCAGTGTTTACATCGCTTCACAATCATTGATGGTTAAGTATTCTATTTTAGATTATGATTTTGACCATATGTGTTTTGTAAACAGTGAAGCAAGACAGATGTTACCAGTTTGCTTTGATGTTTCTCAATAGCAAGTCTTTTCTATTCTTTCTAGCCCTTTCCAGAAAAAAGTAAAATTATGGAACTAAAAATCTGAAAGTATGAATCTCATGCAGCGTGGTTTGTACTCCCCCCCCCTTTTTTTGCTAACTTGTGTTGCTATAATTCTTATCCTTGAAACCAAGTTATTTTGTTCCATCAGTGCTGCAGCAGCGCTTAGACAGCTAGTAGTAAATTCAGCTAACATTTTGGCTTGTGTTTCTATGATACAAATACAGCTCCTGGAAAATGGATACATTTCACAGGTAGGTTAACACTGGACACAGTATTGAGATCTTTACAGCTTAAAAGTACAATCAATCTGATCTGGCTAGCAAAGACAGAACTTTACAAGGGTTGGAGAGCTGTACAGCCGTTCTGAATGCTGCACATTTGATTTGCAGTGCAGGCTGGGTTAAATATCTTTGAATGTAAATATGATTTATCAGTTTCAGCAACCAAACCTGGAAAATTTGATAAATCTATGTACAAAAGACATTTAGAGGGATAGCTAGAAAGCTTTCTTGGCCTGCAATTCAACCGGCTTTGAACTTATCTCTCTACTGTTTAATTAATGTCTTTGTGGTGCAACATTAAAATAATACTATTCTCTAATCCTTTAAGAAGTAAGAGTGTCTCAAACTACAGTTGAATTTCATGCCGCATAAATTAAAACTTGTGGTACATGGCATCTTTCTCAGAGCCTTATTAAGTGGCACAATTATGCAAGAATAGTTAAGTATGAAAATAGGAATGTCTGTATAATTTGTTACTGTGCGGTTCTCTTCTATTTTTCTTTATTTAAGTCCCAGTTCTACTTAGAATTAGTGGTATTACTGTTAAAATCTCTTACCTATTCTTTGTTAAGAAAAGCATGTTCCACAGCTTGTATAATACATCGTGAAAGCATTTTCTGAATTTAGCAAGCTTAACAAGGGGGAAAGCCAGAAACTTCAATGTGTAATTAATCTTCAGAATTCACTTTAGTCATAGGTTAGTAGAATTATTCTTTACCCACCAAAGGTATTGGCTGAAAATAATTCCAGCATAGGATAGGCCAATATTAGCTCATGTGGTATATGATAAAATAATTACATTATTATTATTATTTAAAATTTAAATTTGTCTTTACACACACATAGTTTATACATCTACTTTTTATATACAGACACTATATATGCATAGTTATTACAGTTTCTCCACACTGTTCTTTTGTTAATGATTAGCTACCACTGTCTGTGTGGCACAAGACCATGAGAAAACATTGTTGTGCTGCCCCTTGAGCAGACCAGCAGGGATATTGTGACACACAATCACACAACAGTTTGGGGAAGAAGTAAACTATACCTGATGCAGTGTATGCTGCCTGACACCTCAGTGCTGCTCACCATCTGGCTCATTGAAAGGCTGGAGCTAAGGCGTTACTCGTTCCGCACCCTGCTCTGCCCCCTTCCAACTCATCTACGGTGGGGCAGAAGATTTTCAGAGGTTGCTTCTAGGATGACCGGACAGCAAGTGTGAAAAATCAGGACGGGGGTGGGTGATCATAGGCGCCTATATAAGAGAGAGCCCCAAATATTGGAACTGTCCCTATAAAATCGGGACATCTGGTCACTCTAGTTGCTTCCATTCCTGCACTGCTATCAGTGATGCTGATTGCACCTCCCTTTCCCCTCCCCAGAGTCTCTGGCACCCATTGGCCTGTTGGGTGGGGGAAGGGTGCTGATGTCCCACATTCCCCAGCTCCCAGGATTTAACCTGTGGGGGCAACCCTATGGAGCCTCTTTTGGCTCCATTCCAGTCATCCTGTCCTACCCACCCTGGACTAGGAATGGGAATCCAGCCTGACAAATGCTGCATATCTAGACAATTACCCAGCTGGAGGGCAGGAAGGAATTTTTTTCACCCATGGACCAATTGGCAGAGGATCCTGGGGAGTTTTTCACCTTCCTCGCAGCACCTTCAAGCTACAGTAGGTTACGTAGGAATGTGCTTGGTACCCAAATAAGGTACTTGGTTGAGTTGTTGTCGCGACTTGCGGCTGGTTTCCAGTGTGATTGAAAGGACAAAATGAATGATTCCCAGAGTTAAAAACCCTGGGATGTCGGTGGTGGACCTTGAGCTCCTGGATTAGGGTGAAAACCTTGTGGGGTGAGGTCTCCACCCTTCTGTGAGTGGGAGGGAGGGGTGCTAGGTATCAGAGAGAATGAAGTCCTGGGGGATATGCTGAGTAGAGCCTCCACCAAATTACAGGTTGTATAGTAGGAGCCCTGTAGCCCCCACACTGGAACCAGTTAAATGCTTGGTATGGGTGATGGGTGGGTGGTGCCCCTCCTCTGTGTTTAAGTTTAATAAAAGTTGTGACCTGCCACTTAAAATCCATCCGTATGTCTGTCCTCATTTCACAGCTGTGTCTGCATCAATAGCCCATGGCCATTCGATCCCAGTTGGCAGGTCTCCTGCTCTTTGCTTGTCTGGCTGGCTGTGGTAGCTTTCAGGGACCACCTGGGCAAGGGTGTGGAAGTGAAAAGTGGATCCATGAAAAAGTCAGAGGAGGGTGGGGGGCAGTATCACAGCATCACCCGAGCTCCCTTTCATTCCATGGAGGAGGGAGATATGTGGAGGGTCCCCCTACATGTGGGGTTCAAGGGGAATGATCTAGGCATGCTGTCTATGTTTTCTTTTCTTCGAAGAAGGGAGTTCAGAGAGGCCCAGACCAGAAGAACTTTTTGGTGAGGACTATATATTGTTATTGTGATAACCTGTCTGCTTGGATATCTGTGACCACAATAGTAGAATGACACCATCACTAACAGCTGTTTTCAGGCTACAGCTATGCATGCACAGACCCTTAATCCATGATGATTGCACTGAACTTTAATTAGTATTATAGTGTCATGCCAGTGTGCCACATGTGCACAAAGTATGATGACCGGTGCAAGTGTGTCGCAGTACTGTCAGGAAGATAGACATTAACTTTATTTTAGTTCCCCTTCCCTTGTCAGTGATTGTAACCAAGGATATTCAATGTCAGAAAGTATATAGAAGATATTAATATTATCTGTCAGCAAGATGTAATTGGTTAGTGTTGTTTCTGAATACTAATGGGTATAATTCTGTCCTAATTTAAACTCTGTATGACTCAATGGAGAAAGCAGGGGCAGAATTCATCCTCATTTCTTCCAAATGAGGGGTAAGAGTCAACTCCTCTTCATGTACCCATGATATGATGGGATTTAAACTTGTGGTGGAATTGAAGGAAGAACAAGTGTGCATTTATAGTGGTCTCTTATTTCTTAGGATTTAATTTAAAAACAAACCAATCATTCCTTACTTTTAAAGGGTTAAAAATCTTGAAGACTCTGAACCGTTAAAGATTTGCTTCACACGTGCACAACTTTGAGCCTATGATTAAATGTAAGCATGCTTTCAAGTCTTTGAAGGATTGGTGCCCAAAGGATAAATTGTATTTACATGGACCTTTGGGGAAAACAGATTATCTAATGGAAAATTTGTTGGTCTGGAAGAAGTAAGATGGGCTTTACTGAGAAGCACTCTTGAGGCTAGAGTAATAGAGAAGATAACAGCCCCCAATGTGAGCTACACCTCCTGAGTGGCAGATCTCAGAAGACAGCCCAGTAGGGCTGTGGGTGTAGTAGTCACCTTTGGACACTCAAAATTATAATAGGGGATGGCGGCTTCTCCAGCCCCCGCTTAATTTAGAGCAGCCCAGAATAGCTGAAATGTGGAGTGATCTGGTAACAACCCCTTCTGCTCCCGGGTCCAACCCCATCATGTCGAATGCTGGGAAGTGGGGGAGGGCTGTCAGCTTCATACCCTGCCCCTAAACCACGCAGGGATTGGGGGATTTACTGCTTGGAGAGCAGTGTGAGGAGATCCATCTGGTTTCTCGTTTGAATGCATCCCACAATCAGGCTCGAAGAGTCTTAGAGGTGTGGTGCAGTAAAGTCATCTTTTTCTGTTTTCCTTTGTGGAGGGTGGTAGTTTGGGGGATTTAGCTGTAAGTGTGGATTTTTATTTCGGGGGAACTGCAGTTTTGTGGCTGGTGGCATAGGAACATTTTGGTTTCATGGAGAGGCTTCCTCCCATCTTTTGGTTTCTTACTGCGGTGTTTATCTTTGAGCTGTATCATTATTTATCAGTCAAGGGCCACTAGCATTTTGAAATGTCTGTTGTTTTATGCTGAAATTGAAATAAATATTTACTGATGGGGATTCTAAATATATTGTATTGCTTAGTCTGATAATTATTTAATTCCATATTTACATTTTCCTGAAGTTGCTTAGTAAGAAGAATATTAAAAGGACACAGTCAACTTGGAAGGAAGGTTGTTGTTGTTTTAAGTTAAAAGTAGGTGGAGTCATTTTCAGCTGCCCCTGACTCCCCTGACAAATTTTTTGTGATTTTTTTTTTTCTATTTTTCCTAGTCAGAGTTCACTATTTTTAATTTGTCTTTCTGTCATATGTTGTTTGGAATCCTCAGACAGAGAACTGGGGAAATTTGAATAATTAAGGGCTGCAAACACTTAAGCATGTGACCAACTTTATGCATTTCAGTCATTGTTTTGAAATCAATAGGACTACTCATAGTGGTAAAGTTATATGCATAAATATTTACAGGATTGCTCCCTGACTTACAAGACAAGGGAAGACAGTGAAACTAACCATACACAAAATGCTGTCAAATACAAAAAGTAAAGAAACTGGTGCGGGGGGAGGGGAGAAGATATGCTTTTCTCTGTTATAGTAATCAAATGTGTTTTCACACAGAAGTCTGATTTTAATTGATGATGCCTTTAAGGTTTGAGTAAATTCCCCAGACTTTGGTCATATATAATATGATATCCACTAAAGAAAGAACAGGAGTACTTGTGGCACCTTAGAGACTAACAAATTTATTAGAGCATTAGCTTTCGTGGGCTACAACCCACTTCTTCGGATGCATAAGTGGGTTGTAGCCCACGAAAGCTTATGCTCTAATAAATTTGTTAGTCTCTAAGGTGCCACAAGTACTCCTGTTCTTTTTGAGGATACAGACTAACACGGCTGCTACCCTGAAAACTAAAGAAAGAGAAACTATTAGGTGGTAGGTTCTTTGGTATTGGGATAATCTTTTTGCTACATGTTTATACAATACCTAGTGCAGTGGGGTTGGAGCAGGGACACTAGGTGCTACTTAAATAAGAAATAATAATTTTCATATTATATACACTTCCACATGTTTTTCAGTGTCTCTGTGGTCCAATGTGCTGTTTCAGGGCATTTAAGAGAAGAAATCAGACAGACTGGCAATGTCAGAACAATATTGCTATTATCAGACCAGCAGGACATGTATATTAATAATTTGCTCTGATGGGTGCATTTATAATCAAAGTAACTTGCAATCACTGCTATTTATTTCAAATGTCTTAAGAAATATTTGAGTCTGAGCAATGGGCTGGCTATCTACAATTGAGACTTGTATATTTGTTTTATAAGTCCTGTTATTTTGTAGCCCAACAAGTACATAAGGAACCTCACAGTATTGTTGCACGAGGTCCCTCCCTTGAGGAGCTTACATTTCACCCATGACCCCTTGAAAGGGCAACAGAACGGGGAGGGGAAAGATAGTGGTTTCAGTAATGCAGTACACTTTTAATTACTAGTAATTTTGCCTCCTATGTCTCGGCAGAAAAGCAGGGAAAATAATACTTTTAGTTAGTTTAAAATTAAGTGTTCTTCCTATGTTGGGTAAAATTCTGCCCTTAATTATATCAGTGCAGTTTCAGTGGCTTTGTTCAGGCATTCTATGCCTCTTACCTGAATGGGAATGGACTCCTCTTGAGATACTACTTTTGCCATTCTGCACAAGGATGAAAAACTGACTATGATAATTAAATCTAAAACTTACTGAGCTAAATCTTCAACTATGCTAGAACTCTGAGCCACCTTTTTGCCATACCTTCCTACCTTGGGTCCATGCTGCCCTCCTGCATGTTGGTGGCTGCCCTGACTTGCACCACTTGCCCGTGGTCCCCAAGGATGCATTAGGTCTGTGAAAGTCACCAGGACACAGAACACCCAGGTCGTACCTCCTTCTGCCTGAATGTGTTTGCACGCCACTATGCTGGAGAAGAGATGGGAGTTGGGTGGCCTAGAGCAGGCTAGAGCTAGGGATTCCCCTATGTAAGTAGGAAGAACAATAAAACAGGTGTTAGATAGCTCAGTTCATTAATGACTGTGAGGTGTTCAGACACCGTATCCATAAGATCCATAGACATATTTATAGATGAAAAAAAATCTTTAGTAGGAGGTCACAATCCCGTGTTTGTCTTGTCAATATTTGTCCTATTATGATTTCAGAGCAATGTGGCACATTTCCATAGTACCTCACATTTGAAGAACTCAAAACTCTTTCCATACATTGATTAACCAATCCTCCAAACACTCCTGTGAAGTAGGTGCATATTATTATCCTCATTTTACAAGCTGAGAGACCAAAGCAGTGCATATGTAAATGAGTTTCCTCTGGGAGGTTTGTAGGCAGAGCTATGAATAGAACTAAGGCCTCCTAACTCCCAGTCATTCCTTGCTCAGAAGTGGGCTGTAGTCCACGAAAGCTTATGCTCTAATAAATCTGTTAGTCTCTAAGGTGCCACAAGTACTCCTGTTCTTCTTGCTCACACAGACTTCTGTTAAGATGCAGTAGCATATAGACTCCTAATGTACAAAGAGTCTGTTAAGAGAGGACCATCTCATGGAGAAGAAGGATTAGAGAAGGAACCATGAACATAAGGGGTCTGAACCAGGGATGTTCAGTGAGGAAAGAAGTGAAGTAGGGGTTAATACAATAGGGAAAAAGAATTAGGGAGATGCTGTTTGTGCTTGGTATTCAAGGCGTTGTCAAACACATTTTTATTTCTGTGGCACTTGAGAGTAAAAAACACCATCATTAATGTAAAGACTGTTTTATAACAGACTGTCCTTCACATTTTTCATGCGGCATCATGTGCTTTTAAATAGTGGCATTATTGGTAACATTTTCATGTGATTATAGAGGAGGGCATATAAACTGCATTATTAAATAAGTAAATACACATCTGCACGTATCTGATGCTGTGCATATGTAACCTTTGGGTGGGCTAGGGTTCACTTCATTGCCCTTCTCCAATGCCTAAAAATAACCCAACTCCCATAGAAAAGCACTTGGAGACCCAGGATTCAGTCTCTAAGGAATTTTCAGCAAAGATTGCACAGGGTCAACCTCCCCTCATTCAAGTCTGAAAGAGAACAAAAGGAATGAATTTAATTAACAACTTTATAAAATCTTATAATAAGTTATTATTTATTATGTTTCTTTAATTTTCATAACACAACATGGGTTATTTATAATCCACAGACATTATCTTCACAGTTATACATAAATATAAATAAAGAAAACAAATTAAACAGTTCAGTCCCCACAGAAACAGTCAGAAGGAACTCAGAGTTCCAAAAAGCTTAGGTTGAGTTTACCTGAGTCTCCGTTAGTCTTTTGAGCACCAAATCTATACAGTTTGCTTAGTCAAAAGCAACATCTTCTGCCACTTGCTTGTAGGAATCTTCAGTTGGAATCCATGCAGACGCTTGCTGGCACTGAGTTCAGCAGAGGCAGTCAGCTAACTGATTAACCCACCACTCAGTTAAGTGTATTGATTTAAAAAAAAATTGTTAGAAGACAAATACAAAAACTCAAAATAGCAAAACGACTCTTTCCCCATCATCCTATTTAATAAAAGCAAAGTTGGTGAATCATACGTGTTGAGACAATTTAATTGGCTAAAATCAACCAACATTCAAAGTATACAATTTAAAATAAAATAAATTATTTTCCCCTTTCTATAATTAACATTGCAAGGGCTTCCCTGTTAGAGGGTTAACAATATCAATAACCTGCTGCAAAATGCTTCAGAGTTAGGGAAAACAGCTTGCTTTCTCCTCCTGGGCTCAGCTTCTCCAAGCCCACACAATGCACATGGCCTTTTGTAGAGCAGCTGCCCTGACTGCTCTGCCCTCATGGAGACTGACCTCAGCAACGGGGAACCTACTGAAGCATACCCAAAACTACCATACCCAATTCCAAAAACTTCTGGATGTCAAATGCTAAATAAGTCTAGCAGCAATGACCCAGACACAACTTATTCCTTGCCACCCCTCAACAGATCTTGTAAAGAGGTATCTCCCTATTAGATAGGTGGGTTAGGCTCTGTGCTAGGGGATAAGTGTAACTTTGGACTGTAGTGTTGGTGTAGTGATGTAAACCCGATCAGTACACTATGTGTACTGAATCTGCATCCATTCAGGATCTGTGATTTCCCGCCCCCCCCATATTCAGTGAAGTTTAAACTGGAAAAGACACGAGAGCTCTTTGGGGAACATGAAAATGTTATACTCTCTATTGACTCTTCGGTTTTCAAATACAGAACTTTAAAGTTACATCTAACTTTTTAGGAACTAGATTAAAATGAACTCAAGTAAATGATTTGTTCTACTCCTGTGGTTGCTTGGGCTGCTATTTACATGTAAGTATAGTCGCTATATCTCCCATTTAAATTAAGGCTCATTTTGTGGAGGACATTTGCTATTGTTTGGATTTGGGGAATAACAAGTAATGTGGGTATCATTTTGGCTTCAGGAAAAGAACCTTTTTTCACAGTCGTGTTTTACTTGAAACACTCACAATGTACTAATGAGTCATAATAAATAGTTGTGGGTCACCAGGCTAGCTTCTAAATATAGGACTTAGTACCTTTCGTCAGAAGGATATATCTAACTCTCTGTGTGAACAGGCAATGATATCATTTTTAAAGCAAAATATGAGATTATGTGGGGAAGCAAATTACATTTGTTTGCATTTAATTAGAAAATTTAATTTTGAAGTATAATTAATACATTGCCAATATCTTTCAGACCTTTCATTCATCTGTAAAGAGTTTTTGATCTATCTGGATTCTGTTTCCTAGATACAGTGTTGGCAGACTTCCACTGCATGCTAGTTTATGCTGCTATTCATTAGTTGGCTTATCAAAACAGTATAATCAATGCCTGTCACAACATAAATAGATGACCCTAGTGAGCAGCCGAAGTGGCTACGTTTGCATCTCTGTGAAAGAAGTACAATATCCCTAAAGGAAACAGAAGGTCAAATTAACATTGGCAAATTTTGCTTCCATCATTTTGTCTATATATTTTAAAAACACTGAACTTTTTTTTAGAAACTCATTTTTCATATTTTTTTTTGTAAGGCATCCAGAGACATATGTATTCTTCTGCTGATAATGCATTACTGAAAAGATATTAGATTCTATTGAGACAAAAATACATCATGGTTTATGAATACATAACAATCAATAGATATTATTGAGTGAGGTCTACAACTTACATTATAGACATTTTAAATTATCAACTTAAACTCAATATGTGCCTGAACAGTAAATTGAAGGAAACTGAACTTCCAGGAAGAAACATTAAAACAATTGGTAGAAGGTTATGTAGTTAAGGAGACTACATAGTTACTTTTAAAACACAAGATCTAATTGCTGTATTGTTTCATTGCAATCCTCAAGTGACGGGGAGATGGACTAGATGCCTCATATCTGCAATTGCTGTAATTCTTTGATTGGTCAGGCTTTTTTGCCATCTGACAATGCCATCTATTTGTTTCTCCTCCCCCGCCCCCATTTTCCAAAATGCTTTCTATAACTTCCCTACATTGCTTCATTATGTGGGAATCAAGTTTCAAGATATCATAAGCTGTCTAGTAAAACATTACAGACTTGGTATCCTGTTTTTATAACTGTATTTGATTTTCACTATAACTCTTTTACTGTCAGTGTATTTTAGGACAGTTTCAGTAGGAGATATAACGGATTGTATACACGTGCATGTTTTTAAATAACAAGCATATCAACTATTGTAATGGTAGAAATATAGTGACAGTTATTGAATTTTGGAGTGGATGTGTGAAAAATGTTCTCTTGATTACATGATATATTATGTTAGAGTTGATGTTTCTCCTTCTTTGCCAAAACACATGACTTTAACCAGTGTTGAATTGTTCAGTTTCAAAGCTTTTTTCATGAGATACTTAACTGTACTTGCCTGATGGAAATCTTGGAAACGTGTATTGGTAAAGTCTTAAAGATTTTGGATTTTGAATATTGGGGTTAAATCATTTTAAATGGAATTCCAGAATGTTGTTCTTCCCAAATAATTAACTAAAAAGCTAATTATTCTTTATTGTATATTAACTTTTCTTAGTTGACAATAATAACCAGAAGGTTAGGATAGTGTGTGTGGGGGAAAAAGAGGCTTTTGTACTGAGAAATTACGTTGATAATTTTATTTATCACTGCTAATTGTGAGAGTTAAATAATGCTGTTTCTAACAGTAATAATGTTTTACTGTTTACTTATTTAATAATGTTTTTTAACTAATCTCAGAACTTCCACATTTGATTTTTTTTTTAATATTTGTTGCAAAAAAAAGCCCGCAACTCATAACTTTATGGAAAAAAAACACTTTTTTTCATATTTTTAAAAGCTACTATTAAGATTTTGGAATGATAAAAAATTAAAGTAGCTGAGATATAATGAACTATATGCAGTGATATTGAGAAAACAAAGCATGAGTCACTGGCGTATAAACCCTTTCAGAATTACATCAGTGAGAAAAAAGTGAGTTCCAAAGAAAGATACACATTCTCTCCAGGGAGCTAAGTAAATAGTTGAGTTTTCTCCACAGAGATCTCTAACATTTATCATCAGCATTTATCCTGTGACTCTCTTTACATAACTAATATTTCAGAGCTGTATTGTTTAAACTACTGGAGAAAATGCTGTACTGTTTGACACCCTTGTCTTTCTCATTGGCATAAGCATAACAAAAAGACTTTCCTTTAATAGTTCCGGATAGTCCTCATTCTAACTTACTGCCTTTCGTTCTCAGCCCAAGATCTGTGTGTAAACGGGGCAAGGCAGCTGGCAGAAACCAGTTCTTGCTGTTTTTATTTTCCTTCTATCTTTCTTTTTTGTTAGGCACAATCACATAGAACAGCAGATTAAAGTTTTTTAGTGTGGTATGATGTGAGCACTTGATTCTCATTTGTTGTAGTTGCATAGACATTACATTGCTAAAATGAAATATGTATTTATAAAGTCAGAATCCATTCGGGAGGGCTTGTCAGATATTCAGCAACTTATCATATCTGTGGATTGCTAGCATGATGTGTATGGAATAAGTGAACCTCTTTTTCGCTTACCACTATGAGCGCTGTTTGTGTTGTAAGAGGAAACCAAATAGTGTATAGGACTGTCACAGTAGGACTGGTCCCCTTTACGGGGAGATGGAGTCAGCCACACCTGTATTATAATTAATTAGCTGCTTCCTACTTTTAGGGGGCAGTGTAAAGGGGTCAAAGTTACAGCTTAATGGACACCAGGGCCTTGTAAAAGGTCTGAGAGAGATTTGTGTGGACCAGGAGGGAGTGGGTAGACTCCTGTGGAAGTCTGTGATCCAAGTCCCTGGAAAAATAATGGAGCAGGTCCTCAAGGAATCAATTCTTAAGAAGGCATGCCTGACTAACCTAATTGCCTTCTATGAGGAGATAAGTGGGGCTGTGGATGAGGGGAAAGCAGTGGATGTGTTATTCCTTGACTTTAGCAAAGCTTTTGACACGGTCTCCCACAGTATTCTGGCTGGCAAGTTAAAGAAGTATGGGCTGGATGAATGGACTATAAGGTGGAAAGAAAGCTGGCTAGATCATCGGGCTCTACGGGTAGTGATCAATAATTACCATGTCTAGTTGGCAGCCGGTATCAAGCGGAGTGCCCCTGAGGCCGTTTTTGTTCAATATCTTCATTAATGATCTGGAGGATCTCAGCAAGTTTGCAGATGACACTAAACTGGGAGGAGTGGTAGATGCACTGGAGGGTAGGGATAGGATACAGAGGGACCTAGACAAATTAGAGGATTGGGCCAAAAGAAATGTGATGAGGTTTAACAAGGACAAGTGCAGAGTCCTGCACTTAGGACGGAAGAATCCCATGCACCGCTACAGGCTGGGGACCAACTGGCTAAGCAGCAGTTCTACAGAAAAGGACCTGGGGATTACAGTGGATGAGAAGCTGGATATGAGTCAGCAGTGTGCCCTTGTTGCCAAGAAGGCTAACGGCTTTTTGGGCTGTATAAGTAGGGGCATTGCCAGCAGATCGAAGGATGTGATCATTCCTCTCTATTCGACATTGGTGAGGCCTCATCTGGAGTACTGTGTCCAGTTTTGGGCCCCACACTACAAGAAGGATGTGGAAAAATTGGAAAGAGTCCAGCAGAGGGCAGCAAAAATGATTAGGGGGCTGGAACACAGGACTTATGAGGAGAGGCTGAGGGAACCGGGATTGTTTAGTCTGCGGAAGAGAAGAATGGGGGCGGGGGGGGGTGGGTTGATTAGCTGCTTTCAACTACCTGAAAGGGGGTTCCAAAGAGGATGGATCTAGACTGTTCTCAGTGGTAGCATATGACAGAACAAGGAGTAATGGTCTCAAGTTGCAGTGGGGGAGGTTTAGGTTGGATATTAGAAAAAACTTTTTCACTAGGAGGGTGGTAAAGCACTGGAATGGGTTACCTAGGGAGGTGGTGGAATCTCCATCCTTATAGGTTTTTAAGGTCAGACTTGATAAAGCCCTGGCTGCGATGATTTAGTTGGGAATTGGTCCTGCTTTGAGCAGCGGGTTGGACTAGATGACCTCCTGAGGTCCCTTCCAACCCTGATATTCTGTGATTCTATGAAGATCTGCAGGAGGCCAGGTATTTCTGGGGAACTAGCCTGGGGGATGAGTGCTCTATCCCAGAGCCAGAAAGATTCTCAAAGGTAGCTCAGAAAGGGGCTGCAAATAGGGACTGCAGAGTGCGCTGAAGGGAAACCCCTGCAGGGCAGAAGAACTTATGTTTTTGTTTGGGCTTTTTAGATGAATGTTTTCTACCAGAAGGGGTGACGATCTGCTTCTGACTTGACTGAGTGGGGAGGCTAAGTCATCTCTCCAACACAGACCAGTATGTGGAGAGCTGAGAAGACCCACCTTGAGGAAAGAAACAGAGGCAGTTAATGCTGGCAGTGCCACACTTGGCCAGCGGGGGATACTACAGGACATGGATAACTGCACTGAAATGTAAGGAACACGCACATAGGGAAACTTATGAATACTTTTGCAAAAGTCCCCCATAACATCATTCATTTGAACTGTAATTGATTTAGGAGGGTCTTCATAATCCACACACATCTAATATTGACAGATGTACTATAGAGGGAAGGGACTATCATTAGGAGACTGAGCTCTGAGTTTGAGACTTACCATGTTATTATTATATCATAATACTTTGTCCAAAGAAAAAAAAATTAGGAAATCAAAGAAGACACTATGTTATGGAGAATCATAGGCCTCTTAAACTAATACCTTTACTAAATCAATAAAGAAATTAATTCTAGGCCATCACGAACAGTCTCCTTCTCAACCTGTTTGTTCTTTAAAAACAAAAACATCATCATAGTGGATCATAATAGTATCTTTATGTGAAAGGCAAAGCTCTGCCTTGTTTCTAAATAACTTTTTTTTAAAAAAATTGATAGTTCATTGCACAAAAGAAAAAAATATAATGGCTGTTTTGTTGTTCCACACTGAAATGTGTGAGCTTTCCATCTTGCTCAGCAGCAACAAATAAGAACCAGCCAAGAGTCTGTTACGTGGGAATGACTGAGCACATGAAATCGCTTTTCAGGATTAGGCCCTCTGTTCCCAGAACTTTGCCCTCTGTTTATGGTGATGATGGATATATAGGGAAATATACAGAAGGGTTATGAGATATATTTGCTCCTGTAACTCTAAAGACTGTAAAATATGTCTGCCAAATAAAGGACAAAAGTGGTAGGGGATTTATTCTTAGAAATTGGACAGCTTCTTATATAGCATAAAAGGTAAAAATATCTATAAATATCTAAAATAAAAAATTGTTTATTGGTGTGCATAGAGACCCGAGAGAGCCAATCACTTCAGCTGGTTTGAAGTTCATCCTGCTGAGTGTCTGGGACCAAAAGTTTCTGAAGATTGACTCAAAGACTTTAAGGTTAGAAGGGACCATCGTGATAATCTAGTCCAGTGGTTCCTAAACTGGGGTTTGCAAAATGTTAGAGAGTTCTCAGGAAAAAATTCCCTAATGGCGGACAGAGATGTTCCTAGAGACTCCGGGCAGCACAGGGTCAGCAGCATGGAGCCCCTGGACTTCCAAGAGCTAAGCAGATCAAAGCAAGCCTATCTATCACACTGAGGAGATTTAAACTTCAAGACTCCTTATAAGAAATGGAAAGGGAGGTGGATATTTTTTGCTGTTTTTAAAATTAAATAGGCAGCTAGTATTGTTTTAAAAAATATTATGAAGAACAAGTTTAAGCTTTGTTGTAACATGCATTGTTTGTCTGGACTGCTCAAGACCTGAATGCTTGTGTAGGAGGAACTTTTTGAGTTGGCGTCTAAATACCTTTATGCTGTTTCACATCTGATACTCTTTGATGAAACATAGGAGCCTTGTCTTATAACAAGCTTATTCAAAGTGATATAAGCTATGAAAGTGAGATCTTGCCATTTTCATAATGTAATTAAAATACTGTAATGATTAATAATAATAAATAGTGTGTAATAAGCATGTCATAAAACAAATTTTATATTTCCAATATCACTGCTTTTATAATTTATATTCAGGTAAAGGAGAACATCCCTGGAAATATTCATTTTTAGGAGGGAGTTCGTGAGACTTGACATTTTAGTGAAAGGGGTTCACAGGTTGTTAAAGTTTGAGAACCACTGATCTAGTCAGACTTCCTGCCCATTGCAGGCTACAGAATGTCACCCACCCACTCATGAAATAGACTCCTAACCTCTGGCTGAGCTACTGAAGTCCTCAAATCATGGTTTAAAGACTTCAAGTTACAGAGAATTCACCACTTCCACCAGTTTAAACCTGCAAGTGATTGATTCAGTTTTAAGGTGGGTTTGTTTGTTTGTTTGTTTTGTTTTGTGTTTTAATATAACTTCTAGCTCTTAGGGTTTCAAGTGCCCAGTGGGAACTGAACACTTATCATTGCTGTTTTGTCTTTCTGATTTTGCAGACTTGCAGCTCCCATGCTGCCCCTGAGGGAAATTAACAACTTTGATCAGTTTTCTCTGTTGTGATTCAAAACCCCCTGGCAACATTGAAACCACCAGGAGTTACATCAATTCATGGTGGTACTGTTGATGCTACTGGAAACTATGAGCAGCAACAGGAGTTACTTGTTGAGGTAGAGACTCAAAAGGGCAGAGTTTATGATGGGAAAGAGTATTTTCCCCTTCACCAATCACAGCAGCCAGGAATATTTGTGGGAGAGATGGCGTAACAAAAACCTGCTCCCCCTACCTCAACTGAAGTTAAAAAAAAGTCTGTAGAGGAGAGGCAGAAACTTGGAGGCTCTTGTAGTAGCCAAGAGGTTCTGGAGTGGGGGAAGAGGATACAGAAAGCACCCTCTCTGTCCCATAGATAGAGACTGGGTATTCAAGTTGAAAAACATGCCTCCCATTAGGAGGTTGATAGATAGATAGATATATGGCTCCCCAAGCAAGATCTAGAGACAATACCCAGTTAGAAAACCTAATATCTTCACTTCCTTAGCAGCTAAGTAGAAATGGGACTCTTACTATGGTATTGGCCCAGGCCCTCACTACTGGGGACCTCATCCTCGTCTCCAGTATATGCCCACTGCCTAGCAGGTAACTGGCGTATGTTTTGGGACCGGCATTCATGCATACTAGAAAACTTATTAGAGCAGCTGTGGGAAGGCACATCAGCAAACAACTACCCCAGTGCTGCTTCCTCTGGTAAATCATGTTGAGAATGCTGTGCAAGTCCCCTACCACTGATGCTACTGAGGGGGAATAGCAGAGTATTGCCATGGAGGGGAGTTCTTTTTGGCTAGGTATTTGTGTAAGTTAGAAGAAGCAATTCCCCCGCTCCTCCCCTTCAAGATTTCCATGCAGTTTATTTCTAGTCTTAGCGGTGAGGCAGAGAGTACAGGCTCACATTAATGCTAATCTAAGGCAGAATGCCGGCAATATTTTTTGCAGCATATGCTTGCAACTATTTGGGGGATGGGGGAGGAACGGCTCTACCACTTAGCTAGCCCTAACAAAAAAAACCCACTTCAGATGGATGTACTTTTCTAAAAACAACAAGCTTTAAAGTCAGCTGATTGCAACTTGGTCAAGATTAATAAAAATAATATTGACAAATGTGCAGCATTTTCTCATGTGATCTTTCCAACACACAGTTCTGGTGACAATTACCACAATGTTATACGTGTAAGACTATGACGTAATTGATATAATTACACAATTTCATATTAATAAGTGACGGCTTTTTAGTGGTACAGAAATTTGGGAACTTATCATTAGAACTATTAATTTACTTTCAAAAGTATATAAACATTGAATCACTTTACCATTTATTTGTTGAACAAAATTAATATCCTATAATTATGATCAGTGTAGTTCTGATAGTACCATGCCTGGATTACTTCACAGACAAATGTGTTAATCCATTGAGTTACCAACTGATATTTGAAATTATTATTTCCCTAATGCTATGGGGAAGGAGATCAGTTTACTGTGAGCTATATATCCTCCCTAACTAAAATAAGTATAAACTTGACCAAGTTACCCATCTTCTGACTATTGGTAAATTATGCATTATGTTGAACATTATTCATATGCTGCATGTGCAGTTTTCAATTACAGAGATTTAAATTTTTTTAATAAGATTCAGATACCAGGTGTCTATCAACAAAACCCGTTGAGTGACTCCATCATTTGTTTCTAGTTAAATCATTAACACACACACAAGTCAGTAAATCATAAACACAGATTTACCCATCACTTTCATTTATAGTGTCTAATTGGAAATTGGTTATACAATCCAAATCTGTACAGATGCAAGAGATGTCTCAGTGTGGCTCTGCAAATCCCACTATAATAAGGCGCTGAAGTGCAGATGTGACAGCATAAACTATTTCCTTATGCCTGCAATAACAGAGCAAATTTTGGGGGGAAATAGTTTTTGTTTAGAACCAACTCATACCATTAAAATTCAAAACTGCTCCTCTCCCTTTCTGTCAAATATACAGCATTGTTGCCAGTTAGCTAATTGAAAAGTTAGCATGCCTTGTTGGCATAAAGTACTTAGTTTTAATTGTCTAAGCTCTCAACAATCTTTAAATTTTACAATTTGTACCTTTTGAATTTACACTGTCATTGTGTGTGCTAGTAAATTTATATTAATCTGGACAGGATTTTGAATTCTCACTTCTTGTGAAGAATGGTTTGACCTAGTGAAGTTACTTTTAAAGTTTAAATAAATCAAGACATTATTTCATTATGAATTTTTACTGTGTGCACAAAATGATGACCAAAGTTCTCACAAGTGAGTGCTTAAAGAGACAAGGGTCTCTGTCGAAGAGGTGGAATAACAGACACTCACTCCCCCCACCTTGATTGAAGTAAAAGAAAAAAAGTCTAGGAGAGGGGTAGAGAATTGGAGAGTCCTTTTTAGTAGCCATGAGGCTCTGGAGTGGGGGGAAAAGATTCAGAAAGCTCCCTTTCCCTTCCACAGAGAGAGACTGAGTATTCAAATTATGTTAGAGACACAAATCTCACAAATGATGGCCAGAGTTCTCACAAGTGGATTCTTAAAGAGACCAATATATCTATAAATGGATGCTGAAGCAAAGGGCCTTATTTTTATAGGTACTGAAGACATGCAACTCTCATTGATTTCAGGGACTTCATTGGGAGATGTGGATATTCCGACCCTCTGAAAATCATGCCACTACATTTAGGCCCCTAAGCTTAAAAATGTTGGCCAAATTTCACAAGAAACGAGTAGTGTGCCTTCTTATGAGCAGTTAATTTGGCATCTTGTCTCTTGGTTGTGGGTCTTATCTTGTAGTTGCACTCTGGCTTTTCTCTTCTTCCCAATACATCTTCCCCCTCTAGCTTGTTGTACTGTCTCCCCTAGGTAGTTAGATCTTATGATCTGAGTCTGGCAGACAGGAGAGTGGTGTGAAGAGTGAGGACAGGAGCTGAGGTTCAGGGGAAGCTGTTTCCAGCACAAAAAAGAAGTCTAATGATGGGCTAAATGGGATCTATATCTGAAACCTTTGTGGGAGTTTCTTAGAGGTAACTTCTAATGAAAGTTGTCAGATTGCTAACCTATGGGTTTCCATCTCTACCTTTGGAGAGAAGCAACCCACCTAGGTCATGAGCTGCACCATCATAATCATCAAACGTATGAAAGGCATATTACACAATGGTGTATGGCAAGGTATCAGGGCACGTACACATAACTGGTAGCATTCTACTTCTGTTCAGTAGAACAAGGTGCATTGTCAGTTTTGTGGCTTTAATTAATGCTTCCACTGAGGCAGAGAACCATAGGCTAGTAGTGTTTTCAGAGAAAGATTACTAAGGCTAAGATTTTGTCACAGTTATTTTTAGTAAAAGTCAGGGACAGGTCTCGGGCAATAAACAAAAATTCATGGAAACCCCTGATCTGTCCCTGACTTTTACTAAAAATAACTGTGACAGAATAGGGAGGATGGGGGGTCCAGCCCCCACCACTCTGGATCTCCAGGGTTCCCATCACCACACGCTGGTGGTGTCTGGAAGCTGTGGGGGAAGGGCTCGCCCACGGCAGCTGGGAGCTCCAGCCCCACCTCCCGCGGCTGAAGAGGAAAGTCACAGAGGTCTCTGGAAGTCATGGATTCCGTTACTTCCATGACCTCTGTGACATAATCTTAGCCTTAGATATTACCCATTGGATGATAAATTATTATTTATTCAACATCCAAAAGTGTGGTAGGTGTCTCCCAGGTTATAGTGAAGACATGGGGTGAAATCTCTGCCCTGTTGAAGTCATTGGGAGCTTTGCCATTGAATTCAATGGGGCCAGAATCCCACCCATGATTGCTGCCTTAAAGAACTTACAATCTAAAATAGAGCTGACAGACAATAGGGGACGATAGGATGGGAGGATAAGGGTGACACAAATTAGATTGTGTGCTTACTCTGGTAGTGTGTACAAGCTTATTAGCAGTTGTTTTCCAGTTATTCATTATATTTATCTTAGGGGTGGGGAGCTTGATGAATGGGGTATGAGATGTAGAAAGCAAAGTGTGGAAAGGTGGAGGGGTTGAAGTCCCAGGTACAAGGTTGGGGAGTGAGAGGAAGCAGAAAAAAGAGGGTTAAGGATGGATGCAAGGAGGAGAGGAAGAGGGTAACATTGGCAACAGGGAGCAAGGAAGGGCCTGTTTTTACATCATATTGCAACAAATTATTAGAGGTCTGTTTGTGTTCAGAATATTTTCACAGTTTGTTTGCATGAGCACAGCAGTAAACTGTTTAAGCTGTGTTTATAAAGTGTGCTCCAGCAGAACAACTAAAACCAGGTCTGCTTCTACGTGTGATTTATTTTAAGGATTCGCTTGGTAATAATTATTTAGTGCACACGTTGTGTCAGATTATAAAACAGTTTATTGGAAATCATGATTTTTAAGTTTCTGGTGTTTTCAATATGACAGTTTCCTAAACTAAATTTATGCAGCACAAAGTGAACTGAAAAGTATGGCAGCTGTATATAATATTCTGTAGCTGTTTCATGCTATCCTCTTCTTTTATTGCAGGGGTAGGCAACCTATGGCACACGTGCCAAAGGCGGCACGCGGGCTGATTTTTAGTGGCGCTCAGACTGCCTGGGTCCTGGCCACCGGTCCGGGGGGCTCTACATTTTAATTTAATTTTAAATGAAGCTTCTTAAACATTTTTAACAACCTTTTTTACTTTACATACAACAATAGTTTAGTTATATATAATAGATTTATAGAAATAGACCTTCTAAAAATGTTAAAATGTATTACTGGCACGCGAAACCTTAAATTAGAGTGAATAAATGAAGACTCGGCACACCTCTTCTGAAAGGTTGCCGACCCCTGTTTTATTGAATAAACTAATTTGTTTAACTTTCTCCCTCCCTTTCCTCCTTTCCATCTGTGTTCTACAGACACATAATCTGGGTTATTAATCAGGAGAAGATTTATAAACAAGAGATAGGCAAGAGTAAGTAATTGATTGTGACCAATTAATTTAAATCAATGTAAGTCTTCCTTTGCTAACTAATACTAAGTATCAGAAGCAATGATGAATTATGGTAGGGGATGTTTGCATTTATTGTTCCTGTGCTCTCTTTGTATGTTATTTGTATGATGGTGTCTAGCCAATAATGGGGCCGCATTGTACTAGGTTCTATACAAATACAGAATAAGAGTTTTGCACTAAAAGCTCAAAATATAAGTAGATGAGGGAGTCAAAGGATGGTAGACTGAAAGTATTCCCAGTTTACAGATGGAGAATTAAATGCAACATTTTTTTGTATAAGAACATTGTCCAGGTTTGATTTTTTTTTTTAATTCTTTGGCAATTTCAGGGTATTATTCTAAATAACAGAAAAAAAACCCCTCTCCTTACTAGCTTTTTAAAAAAAAAAAAATCAGTTTCAATACACAATATACTCCAGCACATTCACTTGTGATTATATGATTGCTCATGAGTGCTGGATTGCTGTTTTTTTTTCCCCTGAAGAAAAATATTGACTCATTTGTTTTGAACTCCTACTCCACCCACACACACATGTATAGAATTATGTAGACTTTGTAAATGGAGAAAATAAGACCAGTTCTGCTAACCTTGACAATGTTCATTTAAATTGAGGTTACTCTTTAGTTTAAACTTGACTACTGTTATGAAAAAGGTGATTAAATTACATGTTTGCAGATTATAGGTGTTGATCCATAATAATACTGCCCATTAAGATACTATACTGTAGGCTTATTTTACCTAGCTGGGAACCTGTAACTCAAGAGACTGTAACGAGTAAGTCTTCTGCCAGTTGTGATTATGCATGTCTAGTCTTATTTCCACTTATTAATGTCCGGACTGATAGTGATTGTGTATGTTTCTGTGGCTGTTGCACTTTTCCACCTTCTCAGTGCCAATTTAAGAGTAGTTATTCTTGAGTCGTAAAAAGAAATCATATTCTTTTTGTTCCCACCAGAGAGAGAAAATGGAGTGAGTGAATAGACCAAAGACAGTATTAACCATCATTTGTTCCTTTGCTAAAGAAATTCCTGCTCAAGAAAGTTGTTGGAGCAAAGTGCCTTCACAGTAATAAATCTACAGGACAAATTATACCAGCTGATTACCAGTTGAGTATTTTTTGAAAAACTAGTCACTTCTGACTCCTTCAGTTCATGAGCTTTCAGTGGTATGTCTAGTAGGAAAACACAACTTGATATCAAGATGCATACACATCTGTTTAAATTTGTTTCTATTTTTGTGTTGCAGGAGGTGTTGAAACCTTTTCAAGTAAATTGTAAACTTTCTCCAAAGCTTTGTTTTGTTGTTTTTGTTTTCAAACTAAGTGGATAATTGTGAAGCTTATTACAAGCTTGTAGAGATAAAAAGGTGTTGTGAAAGTTCTCCTTTAGCTCTTACATAGTTAAAAAGTTTTCTTTTATCCCAGGAAATGTCAACCTGATATATGGTTATAAAGCCTGAAGGGAATCAGCAGGTATGAATCACCACAGGTGACAGTGGTGTGATGGAGAAGATTGAAACAGTGATTAGAGTTCTTAATTAGCAAGAATCTACAGGCTATAAATTAGTGCCAACAGAACTGATTAAAGTTACTTCTTTTTGAATGTGGTGACAAGCAAAGGGCGTAATCCTAACAGATTGTTTTAGTGCAAAGAGTAAAAGAATAATAAGATGAAATACAGTTTTATGATTAGTTTATGAAATGAAATACAAATGAGTTTACAGATATAGTGAGTCTGTCAGGCTCATATTAAATTCATTATGGGGTGAACTCTTGTGTTAGAACTCTTCACTTTATAAAATGCTAATTTTATGTTTGATAGAGATACTTTCCACCAGATTCCCTTTGATCTTTACTGTGTGTTATTTATTTTTTGATTGACAGTAAAGAAAGTACTGGTAAGTTTAGCGATGGTAGTTGTGATTACATTGCTTTATGTATGTACTGTGTTTGATTTACTCCTGAGCTTAAAGGCAGCTGTACCTGCGAGGGAGTCACCCCCAGGGTAGAGTCACTGGAAACAACACCTCCACTACAGGGAAGTAGCTTTAAACTCTTGACAGAGATTCAGAGGTGCCCCAAAAGCAGGATGTGCCTGGGAAATACTTTATATCAAAGCATCCTGTGGTTGTCCTAGCCCAGCCCCTTTCCTAACCCGATTCATTAGTCTGCTTTAGCTGACTGTGGGGCTCCTGAGCAGAGCGCAGGTTGCCCCACTGTGTCCCAGCTTCTGCCAGGCTGTTGGCAGTTAGGGGCCTCCACCATTTTCAGGTCTTTTTGACTAATATTGAGATCTGATCTCCTTCCCTTTATAGTAGAATGATAGCCAGCAGAGTCCCACTGCTTTAGAATGTGGCTGCCAGCTCACACTAGCATCATTCCTAGATATTGCCAGGTATTGACATTTCTTCACAATACTCAGTTGCTGGTAGGAAGAATGGGAGACTTCTTTTTTTCCTGTCTGTTAAACTTTCCTTCCCTGATGGACCATAAACCACAATTTTCAAAGACATCCCCTCTTTTCTTTGCAGTCGTTCATAGAATGTACCTGCTGACTGAGCTGCCATATTTATCCTGCATCTCCAGACACATCAAAGTGACAGATGTAGGTGTCAGAGTAGCAGCCGTGTTAGTCTGTATCCGCAAAAAGAAGAACAGGAGTACTTGTGGCACCTTAGAGAACTAAATTTGTTAGTCTCTAAGGTGCCACAAGTACTCCTGTTCTTCTTTTTGCAGATGTAGGTGTGGCTTTTCTTGGCAGCTTTTAAGAGACATGGGTCCAACCCCCTCATTCGGATTTGTGCTTTTTTGCTTTAAAGACTCCTAGGGCAGAATCTTCTATTCAGATCCCTGGAGTACAGGCTGCTTTCAGGAGAATATCAGGAGTTTGTCAATTCTAACTCAAGATGAGTCAGTTTCACTGTCCCCTCCTCCTCCTTCTTCTCCTCCTCCTCCTCTTGACATTTCGGCATTAGAAGCAGTAATATCCTCTGATGCATTTTTTTTTTCACATCAAAGGGAATTCAGTCTGAAGAACACGTATCAAACAGGAAGATTTGAGAATATTACTACAACCTCTGAAAACTTTTGTGGACCCTTATTTCTTGGCTTCTGAAGTCTTCCTAGGAATCTTTTTATTTTTTTCTCTCTTTTGGTTCAATAATTGGTAGATCTGATAAATAGACTGCTAAGGAGAAAGAACTTTGATTAATAAGTGAATATATCTGCTGTAGTTTCAAAGATGGAACATCCTGTAACTGTTGGCAGGCTTACCAAAAGCAGAGCTAACCACCTGGAAGGGGGAATAGCGTAATGGGAGTGGTGGATAAGAAGAAACAAGACAAGGCTTTTGATGTTACTGTAAGCAGCCATCTATGCTATTTACTTTCCTTTTGGACACAGTCCAGCGACTGCAGCAACTGAACAAGTCATTTGCAGCTTCAGATCATTTTGAAGCTGGACAATATTTTTTGGCTGCTTCAATTCCTCCTTTCTGGCACACTTTGCCTATGACTTCATATGTCCAATGCCAGGAGTATGGCATCATTGTTCGCTGTACTCCCTGGCAGAGGCAATTGTCTCTGGAATTTGCCATAAAGAGTGACTCCCCTAAGGTACCATCTTGAGGTCAACTCTTGTGTTGCCAAAGGAGACCTGAGCATATTCCCCAAGACACTCAGGGAAACTACCTTAGTCAGCTTCCCTCAAGATCAAAGTTGTAGAGGGAGATTCTTCACCCTTTTATGTTCCATTTGCACTGCTCTTGTGCAATGAGAATGGAAAACCACCCACAAATTCCTGACAGGATATTCTTGCAGTCATATTAACTCCTAACATGTGTGAAAGAAGCTATACAAAGCTGAAACAAACCATTTGCTCACCAGTTACTTGCTCTAGTGCTTCTTATCATTAGAGACAGAGGAATTGAAAGTTCCCAAAGCACCTTGAAAGCACTCTGTTTAATATCTTTATTGAAATCAGTGAAGGGTGCATCTTAGAGATTTTTCTAGGAAAGCTAAACAGCTTTTGCTCAGCAGATGTTTGAGATAGTTTCTCAAAGATACTCAACTAACGTCTGTTAGGCACTACACAGAAAAGAGTCAACACTAATACAGTAGAACCTCGGAGTTACAAACACACCAGTCAACCATACACCTCATTTGGAACCAGAAGTACACAATCAGCTAGCAGCAGAGATTGGAAAAAAAAAATACAGTATAGTATAAATATAAAAAATATAGTACAGTACTATCTTCAATGTAAACTACTAAAAAAATAAAGGGAAAGCAGCATTTTTCTTCCACATAGTAAAGTGTCAAAGTCATATGAAGTCAGTGTTCAGTTGTAGACTTTTGAAAGAACAACCATAACTAAGGCTGCGAGTCTGTCACAGAGGTCATGGATTCCGTTACTTTCCAGGACCTCCAGGACTTCTGCAGCAGCTGGTGTGGCTGGCCTAGGGGCCGCCTGAGCAGCTCGGGCCGCCCAGAGCCAACCGCACTGACTACTGCTGGAGCAGTCTCATGCCACCCCCACCCCCCAGCAGCAGCAGGAGTTTGGGTACGGTAGGGGGCTCAGGGCTGAGGCAGGGGTTTGAGGTGGTGAAGACTCTGGGCAGTGCTTACCTTGGGGGGGGGCTCCCCAGAAGTGGCAACATGTCCCTCCTTTGGCTCCTAGGCAGAGGCACAGCCAGGCGGCTCTGCATACTGCCTCCACCTATAGACACTACCCCTGCAGCTCCCATTGGCCGTGGTTCCTGGCTAATGGGAGCTGCAGAGTGGGTACTCAGGGTGTGGGCAGTGCACGGAGGCCCCATGCCACACCTCTGCCTAGGAGCCGAAGGAGGGACATGATGTCCGCTTCCAGGAGTTGTGCAAAGTTGGGTAGGGAGCATGCCACCCCCACTCCCCCAGGCACCAGCGAGGGTTTCAGGCCACCAACCCCCCCAAGCACTGCAGTGCCCGTGGGCTGCCCGTGCCCCAGAGCACCCAAATTTTAGTTAGGGGTATATAGTACAAGTCATGGACAGGTCACTGACCATGAATTTTTGTTTACTGCCCATAACCTGTCCATGATTTTTACTAAAAATACCTGTGACTAAAACTTAGCCTTAACCATAACATTTTGTTCAGAGTTACAAACATTTCAGAGTCCTGAACAACCTCAATTCCCGAGGTGTTCGTAACTCTGAAGTTCTACTGTAGATCTTGATACAGGATTGTGGTCTATATTTGTAAAATTCATCTTCTGCTAGATGTAGCAGGGATCTCATACTTATTTAACTGTACATTAAAATATACCTTTCCATAGCTTTTTCCTTTCTTGTTTATTGGCTTTTTATAAGTTTAGATCAACCTTTTTTTGTTTTTAATATCCGTATGCTGTACTAGTTTGTTGCCCGGCACAAGGAGAAACAGGACTATAAAAGAGTCCATGGTGGGCCAGTTGACCTAGTGGTTAGCACACCTGGTTTCTAGTCTTTCACTTCCCAGCAGGAAGGGCCTTCAGTCCAGTTCCCAACCCTTATATGTGGCTTATCATTGCCTCATGGCTTTCAATGTCCTTACCCTCTCCTTACTGGAGGAGAACATAGTGGTGGAAATGAGGGTTATGGCCCTTCTGCAACAAAGGCAGTTGGTAGGGGAACCTGAACCATCCCACTCCACAGGGCTTTGACCCATGGCCCAATGAGAGACAATAATGTCTGAAGTGCCCCAGAGCTGCCTCCTGGGTCACTTCCTACCATCTGCTCCCCAAAGTCTCCAAGAGCAATATGATAGCAAAAGAAAAGACAAACTAAACCTTCGGCCCCAATTGGGCTCAGCAGATAGTCCTCCTCTTCCCCACAGGGGTCTTCTTTGGTGCCCTTGTTAAGGTGTCCTCAGAGTAGATCTGTCTTCCTTCCCCCTTTTGAGTTGAATGGCTCCCTTTTAAGATTCCTCTCCAGTGGGAGCATACTCTGCAGAGACGGAGTGGGGTTCCCTGGGCCCAGTACTGTATTGTCCTTTAACCCCTTTGGACCCAGTGTGGAGTTTGTACAATCCATCACACTGACATAAATAAAATGGCTCACTTCCTGCTTGTAGACGATTCCACTGAGGAATTCTGCTTAAAAGTTGCTAGCAGGATTTGGCTCAATATAATAATATAAATATAGATAATCTAGGAAAATAAGGGGACCAGACTAGCTTTTTTTGAATTTGACTCTTCATGACATCAAAAATTAAAAGAATGATGAGTACTAAGAAAGGGAGTCCTGGTCTTGGAATAGACCTACATTTTGTATGGCCTTGGAAAAAAAACTTTTTGATAATATAAAGGACAATTTCATACGTGTTATCTTAGTCACCCCAAGAAATGTGTGGGTTTTTTCTTCTTTTTTTGAGTTTTACACTGTACTGTACAAACCTTCCTGCAAAATTACCCCTTGAGACATCATTGTTTTTGCTTGTTTTGTACTGGGCTGTATCTTGTTGGAAAATAGGAATTCTTTTGGCTCTTACTGTTCTTGCATGTGTACACTGTTACTGTGTATGTGGAAGATCACTAACAAAATAATGTGTTGCATTGTCCAACTTACGAACTGCATCAGAGGAGAAGTGATGTGCTCCAGTTCAGGACTTTAAGCTTAAGTCCCACTGGGATACTTTTCTGAATCTGGGTTTTTTATACCAAAGATCCTTTTGTCACCAGGGATTAGTCCACTTAAGGTATGTCTGCACTACACACTACTTTTGGCAGGAGGTAGGGTATGTGTAGCTGTGTGCTGCAGTGAAAAGCAAGTTGTGTCCATGTGGTGGTGTCTAACTACATGCGTCAGTGAAAGATCCTCACAGGGGAGAGGTTCTGCAAGTGGGGAAAGGCGCCGCCAGTTCGCCACTGCTGAAGACCATCCCTTATGCAGAGGGAGACTCCAGTAGCTCCCCAGCTCGAGCCCCAGGGAAAAAGACTAATGCAGCCAGGAAAGGCTCTGGCAGTGAAGCCTTTCCCCACTGGCAGAGCCTTTCCCTGCTGCCTGCCTCCTGCCAGAGCCTTTTCTTGCAGTGGGGAGAGACTGCAGCAGCAGCAGGGAGGCAGTGGTATACTATACTACTAAAATAGCAATGTAAATGGGAAGGCATGGCTTGGGCAAGTGAAGAGCTGTATAGAGTGTGTGCCTGTGTACACGCTCCCACCCTTCTTCCATGTCTGTTCTCTACTTGTGTATATCATGCCTTACTATCTACACTGTTGCTTAAACTTGTGCTGGGTGTGTGTGTGTGTGTGTGTGTGTGTGTGTGTGTGCGTGTGGTGGTGGGGGGTATCCAAGTACATACCCTCAAAAGAAGCGTGCAGTATAGGCATAGCCTTGATGACCTCAAACACAGCTAGAGACTTTTTTTGTGATACCTAAGTTCTTCAGTAGTACTAGAATTCTTGATTGCAGACTGACAACTACATCTTTGCTGCTGTCGGGAATGTGTCATAGACACTTTGTTTCACTGGCAGCAAAGATTGCTCTGCTGATGACAGAGCAGTGCTTTGTCCTCTAGGTGATAGTGAAGGTGTGGGCTCTCAGAGGACACAGTGTCTGGCAGCTAGCTCAGAATGAAGATCCAATTTCCAAACTTTCAGAAAAGCACTGTGTCCTTGTGGAGATTTGGTTTCTTAGCTGGTGTAGCATTACTGTGCCCTTTAGCTGATAGCAAAGAGTAAAGATCTGGTTTCCTAACTGGCAGAACGTTACTGTGTCTTACAGCTGATAGTCAAGATCTGGTTTTGTAACTAGCCGTATAGCATTGTGTCATTTGGTTTAGGAACTGGCAAGGAATATTGTGTCCTCTAGCTGATAGCAACAATATGGTTTTAACTGTTTTGGGGGGACAATTTAGTGTTTAGGCTTGCACTGAAGCACTTAATTTGTAGGTAGGCAGGTGATAGTTCCTGTTGTGCATAAAATGATGTAGAACACTGATAAAATAAATTATTAATTTCAGTTGAATGAGTTATGGCTTTGCTTTTCTGTAATACTGAAAAGAAAATTAAAGCCTGTCTAATATACCTTTTCCCAAAATACACATTTTGTTCCTTATCTGCTGTAAACAGCTGTTTTGATGTGATTTCTTTTTAACATAATTTAGTTTTCCAATATATCTTGTGTCCTGTTAGTTATTCATGGGATGTCTGAAGCCTTATTGAATAGTAAACTTAAAGTCGCTGAAAAGAACAAAAAAACCCTGTCTGGAGAATTATCAATCATTTAGAACAGTTATATACTTTCCTTAGTGACAAATGATAGCTATGACTTGCACTGACATAGTATCTCGTATGGACTTATTGCTTCAATTTACTTTGCACAAGGTGCTGAAACATTTTCATAACTGGGAGTTACCTTGGCATAATTCTAATAATTAGAAAATAATACTATACTTCTGCCTCAAAATAAGTGGATAGAAAATGACCGTCAATAAACCTGCTACTGTTAGATAATTGTTTAAAAACTGACATATTGTGCCTTCAACATTAGGAGAATTTGAAATAGAAAAAAAAAGGTAATTGGGTTTGCATTTCATATGTAGCTATTAAGATAATGTAATATTTCTGAATTTAGTACTCAAAATGTTTCCTTTCTGTAGATCCTTTTGGGTGGATTTGCTAGTCACCTTGAATTATGATTGTCATGTTCTCAGTAACACTTTATTTTGATTTATGTTTGTGGCTTAGACAGAGCATGCACTTCTTGATGTTTAAAATATTCTGTTAAAAAACCCACCAAGTTGAATATTAGATGGATGTGGTACATGGATGTCATACTTGTCATGAGGTATTGAGACTGGCTTTCTCTGCCAGAAGACGCATCATTTTTAGATAAAATTGTCTCTGGTAGGGTAAAATATTAATACTCTTAATTATCAAAGAAGACAGAAAGCAAGACTATTCTTCGTTCCACTGTAAATTAATTGTTTCTGTTAATCTAAGACCCAGCAGTCTAGATATGAGGGGTAATCTGTCATGTATCCTTTTGATAGTCCAGTAAACACCAGTGAAAATATATAACCTTTTAATTTTCAGACTATGTTGGATCTGTTTTCTGTCAGCCCACATCAATATCTGTTTAGAATCTTGACAAGGTGGATGAAGAAATATATTTTATTGGACCAAATTCTGTTGGTGAAAGAGATGAGCTTTCAAGCTTACACAGAGCTCTTCAGGTCTGGGAAAGGTAAACAGAGTGTCACAGCTAAATAAAAGGCATAGCACATTGTTTGGCATAAGTAGTTAACACATATTGTAAGAGACTACTGAAGTCGAACTGAGCTAGTCAACACCACCTTTGCAGTCATAGGACAAAAAAATGGAGGGGGAGGGTTAATGAGTTACAGATTGTTGTAATAAGCCATAAATGCAGTGATTTTTATGAAGTCCATGATTTTTGTGTCTAGAAAAATTATGGATTTAAGAACCCAAGCTCGTCTTTTGAGGGTATTGGGTGGGTTTCCTTTCAGGATGAGAACCTGAGATATGGAGTGACCAGAGTGGGGAAAACAAATGTCTCCAAATGCATACTCCTATTGTCACCTACTTCCCCACGCTGGAACTGATATGGGGTATAGTTAAACAATTATAGCCCATGCTTTCACTGGGGACCACATCCTGGAAGAAATCTTTCTTTCCTGAACCCTCTCTTTTGACCTTCAAACAACCTCCCAACCTTTCCAAGCTCATCAGCAGAACCAAGCTCACCACAGATCAGAACACAGAAACCTAAAGTGGCACCAGGCCTTGCCAGAATGACAGATGCAAAACCTGTAGATGTATCTTAACTGCTGTAGTGATCAAAAACCATCCCCCCAACACACCTTTCAAGATCCATGGGTCCTACATGTGTCTATCACCAGGGTCGGCGCAACCCATTAGGCGACCTAGGTGGTCGCCTAGTGCACTGAAATTTGGGGGGCGGTGACCGCAGCGGCCGGATGTTCGGCTGCCCCGGTCATCATCGGTATTTCGGGGGCGGGACCTTCCGCCGCCTACGGTGGCAAAAAAGCTGGTGGCACTACTGCCTATCACAATCTGTGGTGTACCTCAACTAGTGCACTAAATGTCCCAATAACAACTCTGTGGGTGAAATGAAACAATCACTATGCTCTCAGATGAACTCACACAGAAATATGATAAATGACAAAAACTTCTTATATTTAACTGTGACACTCTGAGTACCTTTCCCAGACCTGAAGAAGTGCTCTGTGTAGGCTCACAAGCTTGTCTCTTTCACCAGCAGAAGTTGGTCCAATAAAAGAGAGACAAAGTGGGTGAGGTAATATCTAATATCCTGGGACCAACATAACAACAACACTGCAAACAATGGAATCTTGACAGTCAGTCACACATTAAAGGGACAGGGTCACCTTGATTCAGGCCCCAAATGTAATTCTTTTTAAACAACCAAGGTTTTAGAAATGTTGCCATAATTCCTCAATTCAAATATGAACCGTTTTTTACTTTGGATACTGCACTATTCAGTATATTGGGATAGTGTCTGACAGTAATAATGTAAAACTGATTAGAAACAAAAGTAAAATTTACTAGCCTAATTTCATTATTTAAACTGAATGAAATTAAATTATGATTACCTTTTTTCATTTTCACCATTAATTCCTAATCTTTTTAAACACTCAGTTTTAATAATCTGACCTTTTAATAACAAAAAAAGTTGAAAATGAATGATCTTTAACTTACTGTTCAAAATATCCATTTCCACAACCCCCCCATCTGAGATGTACAGTTAAAAGGAGAAACATAAGGACTGCAATTGTACCAAATACAAAGGAGTATTATGCAGCTATTGTCCTTCCTGTGAAATCATGATTCATCTCTTTAGAGATGAAGCTGTAATAAATGGGCTCAGTAAAAACCCCAAATGCATAAAATGGTTGCTACTATAAAGTCAACATTTATAGTATAGCACAGTGGTTAATATTATGAAGTCAGCATTTCCCAAGATTTACCACAAAACGGCATCTGACATACAGGGAATTATTGTAGTATCTTATGATAGATTAATTATATGGGAACCTTTTACATATAACCACAGTATGAAGATGGTTTGTCAAGCACAGCTTGAAAAAAAACAAAACAAAACACAAACTTGCTTTCCCAGAGTAGGTAAAATTTTTGATAGACAAGTTCTTAATGGGTAGGGTTTGGAATTCATAGTCTTGCACTGGAGGGGAAGGAGGAATCAGAAGGAAGAGCAGCCAGAATGCTACTGCCAGTTTCTCATGACAGGAGGTGGAAGAGTGTGGAGCAAATCCCGGGAACAGAATGTTGAGATTTACGGGAGGAGCTGACAGCCGTGCAAAGTGTTAGCAGGGAGAACTGATTTATTGATAGGGGTTGGGGAAGTGAAGAAAGTTTAGTGACCATTAAATATGTCTTTGGGTATGTGTGATGGCCTAAGTATTTTTCACCTAGACTAGTAAACTTTGTTGTCAGGTTAATAAGCATTCTTGCTACAAGCTGGTTTGAAGTGTGAAAAATCAGAACACTTTTTTGGAGGAGGTGGGGTACAGTTGCCTGTATAAGACCAAGCTGGTTTGAAGTGTGAAAAATCAGAACACTTTTTTGGAGGGGGTGGGGTACAGTTGCCTGTATAAGACCAAGCCCCTAATATTGGGATGTCTTCTCACCCTACCTCACCCTACCGTCAGCATTTGAAATGTGCCACTAACCCACTGACTTGAATTTGGAGTTGAGGCTGATTTTAATCCATCTTCTATTAACTGTTTTAATTTATTTTCCCTTCTCAGTTCAATTATAAGTTGTGCCAGTAAAATTATTTTCCTCATCCCAGGAAGTTGAACTTTGCCACTAACTTTTACTTTCCTCCTTTTCCTACCCATGAGAAGCCCTCCAAAGCTGTGCACAAAAACTGCTAACTCCTTACTGCTTGCCTCTTGGGTTTAAACTAGAGATGAAATACAGTTATTTCCAAATGCTGCTCAGTAGCCTCCTATGCTGTTGTCATAACTATAAAGGGAAGGGTAACAGCTGTCCTGTGTACAGTACTATAAAATCCCTCCTGGCCAGAGACTCCAAAATTCTTTTCCCTGTAAAGGGTTAAGAAGCTCAGGTAACCTGGCTGGCATCTGACCCAAAGGACCAATAAGGGGACAAGATACTTTCAAATCTTGGGGGGAAGAGGGGGGAGAAGGCTTTTGTTTGTGCTCTTTGTTTTGGGAGTTGTTCGCTCTTGGGACTGAGAGGGACCAGACATCAATCCAGGTTCTCCACATCTTTCTAAACAAGTCTCTCCTATTTCAAACTTGTAATTAAATAGCCAGGCAAGGCGTGTTAGTTTTCCTTTGTTTTCTCAACTTGTAAATGTACCTTTTACTAGAGTGTTTATCTTTGTTTGCTATACTTTGAACCTGAGGCTAGAGGGAGGTTCTCTGAGCTCTTTAAGTTTGATTACCCTGTAAAGTTATTTTCCATACTGATTTTACAGAGATGATTTTTTACCTTTTTCTTTAATTAAAAGCCTTTTTTTTAAGAACCTGATTGATTTTTCCTTGTTTTTAGATCCAAGGGGGTTGGATCTGTATTCACCAGGAGTTGGTGAAAGGAAGGAGCGGGGATGGTTAATTTCTCCTTGTTTTAAGATCCCAGGGGGGTTGGAACTGTATTCACCAGGAGTTGGTGGGAGAAGGAGGGGGAATGGTTCATTTCTCCCTGCTTTAAGATCCAAGGGGTTTGGATTTGTATTCACCAGGGAATTGGTGAAGAGTTTCTCAAGGCTTCCCAGGGAAGGGAATCCATTTGGGAATGGTGGCAGCGGACCAGATCTAAGCTGGTAGTTAAGCTTAGAAGTCTTCATGCAGGCCCCCACATCTGTACCCTAAAGTTCAAAGTGGGGAAGCAGCAGTGACAGCTGTCCTCTCATTTGGTGCTCTCTCTTTTCCCAGAAAACTCCTTAGTGAAACTTGTTGTAAATAGTCACCTGGAATAAACACACTTATTTTTAATCACCCTCTTTTCCAATATGAGTATGAGGAACTTTTCTACCCAGCGTTAAGTCTGGATTGAATGCATTTATTATTTCCTATCTGGAGATCAATTTTCCATGACTCATACACCATAGGAGAATCTCTTTGGTCATATGGAAGAAAGAAATCAAGTTTAATATGAAGGACCCAAAACTTCTGCAATGCTATTGGTACAACTTATGCTCTAGAAAAGCACTTAAGCACATACTTAAGTCAGTCCCTATTCAGAACTGACCATGCTTAAAGTTAAGAATGTACTTAAATGTTGTCCTGAAGAAGGATTCTTTTTGAACTGGGGCCTATGTGAGGCATAGAAGATCTGTCACATCTCAGTTGCTGGATTTGTGTGTCACTCCATCCTTTGTTTCACTGGGGGGGGGGGGGGGGGGGGAGAGGGTGTACTTTTTTTGAGGGCAGAGAAAGATGATGAGAGAAAGCATGAACCTCACTTGACAGACGGTAGTCCTGTCACTTACTACACTGCTGGAAGATGTTCAGATACTACAGTGATGAGAGTGGGATAAGAACCTATATAGAATAACTTATTCTCTGAGATCCCCAGTTTTTTCTCCTTTGCAGTCACCATCTTCAAAAG
Source organism: Chrysemys picta bellii (assembly GCF_011386835.1). Classification (NCBI taxonomy): domain Eukaryota; kingdom Metazoa; phylum Chordata; order Testudines; family Emydidae; genus Chrysemys; species Chrysemys picta. The sequence continues at coordinate 34,454,542 of NC_088791.1, forward strand.
CCCTGTGATATGACAACCTGCTTTGCCGCTCTGAAATGACTGAACACAACTGACCTCAGGCTTTTTACAAGGTCAGGAACAACTCTTGGGAGCTTGTCAATTCTACTGAGAGCTGGCCAGTCTTCCTTGGTTGTGGCACAAGGTAATCTTTTCTCCACTCCCACGTCTGGGAATGAGCATGCTATTTCCATAAACCTCTCTGTCCCTTGAAGATATGATCTTTGAAAAATCTGTAACAAATATAATACATTTTTATAATTATTAGGTTATTTAAATTCAAAACATACTGTGGTAAATAGATATTTTAAAGAATGATCAATGGCTCGATGTCTAGGTGGTAGCGGGTATCAAGCGGACAGGGCCAGCGCTTCCATTTAGGCGACCTAGAAGGTCGCCTAGGGCACCAGAATTTGGTGGGGCAGCATTTTGCCGCCCACGGCAGCAATTTGGCGGCGGGGGGTCCTTCCGCGCTCCGGGTCTTCGGCGACAATTCTGCAGCCGGGGGCGGGGGGTGTCCTTCTGCGCTCCTGGTCTTTGGGGCACTTCGGCGACGGGTCCCGGAGCGAGTGAAGGACCCGCCGCCGAAGTGCCCCAAAGACCAGGAGCGCAGAAGGACCCCCTGCCGCAGAATTGCCGCCGAAAGACCGGGAGCGTGGAAGGACCCTCGCCTAGGGCGCCAAAAACCCTGGCGCCACTCCTGCAAGCGGAGTGCCTCATGGGTCGGTCCTGGGACTAGTTTTGTTCAACATCTTTTTTAATGATCTGGACGATGGGATAGATTGCACCCTCAGCAAGTTCGCGGACGACACTAAGCTGGGGAGAGAGGGGCCCAATTCTCATTAATTTTATTAGGAATTGTACATCCAGATTCCTTAGATGGCTGTGGAAGATCTCAGCCTGGGTGTGTGTGGTTTTTATTTTATAGGTATTTTTTTTTTTATTTTTTTAACAGGGAGTGTAGTGCTCTTGCAGAGAAAATTGTATTGTTTACAGATGGTAGTGCTTGTCATTGGATTCCAACTTTCAACCTAAACTTTTTTGGTTGCTGAATTTTTATTAAAGATAAACAACTGTTGACAGTACAAGTAATTTTTTTACACAAGTATTAGAATGACAGATATAAAAGATAAGGCAAAAGAGCACAGTTGAGGCAGTACAAGTTATATTTATGATACAAGATGAAATTATCTATATAACTTCTAAGTTCCTTCCATTTGACACATTCTTCTCAAATTATTCAAATACAGACAGTAAGTCATTCAGTTCCTCTATATTATTTTATCCTGGTCATGTACATTTCTATAGATAGGATATTTTTGTAACCATAGAGATGAAATACGTCTATTGGCTGTATTCACTGGAATTTTAAAAAGGCCTCTGTCTTTAATAGAAAAACACATATGACCTACATTTGAAAGCATATACAGTAACTCAAGATACTATATGTGTCATTGCATGAGAACATAACCAAAAATGGATCCTCACAAGAGCAGTGGAAGAGTGTGGGGCAGAAAGACAGGAGCTAGTTAGCGTGGGACCTTGGGTCACAATAGGAAATACTGCCAAATCTTTGCTTTCTTCAATGATTCTTTCTTCCCTGTCACCACTCTTTAAGGAAAGCATCTGCCAAGTAACTAGTGGCCTGAAAATGATGGCTCACAGAAATATAAGATGTCCCTCTATGCAAGTATGCTGGAGCAGCCTAGATGTAAAGAACAATCTGCAACTTTCAACACTCAGAGAGGTGAGCAAGACTCCACCTAGTTAGCTCAGACTCCTATCATTAAGATTGGTCACCCCAACATCTCCAATAACATCTGAGGACAGGGTGGTTGCTGTAGTCATTATCTGTAAGCAATTATATGGATTTACCTTTGTCAAAGGTAACCAGTTTTTGTTTTGTTTTTTTTAAACCCTACTTATGAGCAAGGGGGGCAACTTATGGTTCTCATTTGAATTTACAGACTTTTCATTCTCACTCCTAACACTTCATTCAGCATTTTACATCCTTTTTTGTACCAAATCATTGCTTGAATTAATTACAATGTTATTTTTAAAACATCTGTATACTCCTAGTCATAGCAGAAGCCTTTTGCAGTCAAGTAGGACTGAGATTAAACAAGACCCCTTTCTAAGAAAATCCCATTTAAAAAAAAAAAAAAAAAAGGAAAGAAGGGTTATTGCTTCAGTAAGAGGTACCGATCACTGCTCAATCATAAGGAGCAAGATCCAGGCAGCATTTGCTCTCCACTCCCTTCTGCCTAGAATAATGCATCTGAAGAAGTGAGGTATTTTTTTACCCACAAAAGATTATGCACAAATAAATCTGTTAGTTTTTAAGGTGCCACTGGACTCCTTGTTGTTTTTGTGGATACAGACTAACACAGCTACCCCCGATAGTTGAAATTATGGTATCCCATGTACAGTGCATGAGTAATACATACTTTTAAAATGTCTGTGGCTTTTATGTCCAAAACCCTCGATTCAGAGCTCATACCATGCTAAGCTTCAAGTTTTAAAGTAAATAACATTTTTATAGTCTTATTTTTAATAAATTAAAATAAATAATCTCTAAAGACCTGTTCTATCCTTTGGAAGCCTATGCTATGAATTGAAATTGCATAAAATAATCAAATGAGACAATCTTTGGAATCCTGGAAGATTAGGGTTGGAAGAGACCTCAGGAGGTCATCTAGTCCACCCCTCTGCTCAAAGCAGGTCCAACCCCAATGAAATCATCCCAGCCAGGGCTTTGTCAAGCCTGGCCTTAAAAACCTCTAAGGGTGGAGGTTCCACCACCTCCCTAGGTAACCCATTCCAGTGCTTTACCACCCTCCTAGTGAAATAGTGTTTCCTAATATCCAACCTAGACTTCCCCACTGCAACTTGAGACCATTGCTCCTTGTTCTGTCATCTGCCACCATTGAGAACAGCCGAGCTCCATCCTTTTTGGAACCCCCTTTCAGGTAGTTGAAGGCTGCTATCAAATCCCCATCACTCTTCTCTTCTGCTGAAGAAATAAGCCCAGTTCCATCAGCTTCTCCTCATAAGTCATGTCCCAGCCCCCTAATCATTTTTGTTGCCCTTGAGTGGACTCTCTCCAATTTGTCCACATCCTTTCTGTAGTGGGGGGCCCAAAACTGGACACAATATTCCAGATGAGGTCTTACCAGTGCCGAAGAGAGGGGAATAATCACGTCCCTCGATATGCTGGCAGTGCTCCTACTAATGCAGCTCAATATGCCATTAGCTTTCTTGGCTTCAAGGGAACACTGTTGACTCATATCCAGCTTCTCATCCACTGTAATCCCCAAGTCCTTTTCTGTAGAACTGCCACTTAGCCAGTCAGTCCCCAGCCTGTAGCAGTGCATGGGATTCTTCCGCCCTAAGTGCAGGACTTTGCCCTTGTTGAACCTCATCAGATTTCTTTTGGCCCAATCGTCCAATTTGTCTAGGTCACTCTGGTCCTGTCCCTACTCTTCAGCGTATCTACCTCTCCCCCCATTTTAGTGTCATCTGCAAACTTGCTGAGGGTGCAATCCATCCCATCATCCAGATTATTAATGAAGTTGGTGAACAAAACCGGCCCTAGTACCAACCTCTGGTGCACTCTGCTTGATACGGACTGCCAGCTAGACATCAAGCTGTTGATCTTTAGCCATTGAGCTTGATGATCTAGCTAGCTTTCTATCCACTGTATAGTCCATTCATCCAATCCATACTACTTTAACTTGCTGGCAAGAATGCCGTGGGAGTTCTTATCAAAAGCTTTGCTAAAGTCAAGGTAAATCACATCCACTGCTTTCCCCATACGCACAGAGCCAGTTACGCATCATAGAAGGCAATCCCGTTAGTCAGGCACGACTTGCCCTTGGTGAATCCGTCTCGACTGTTCCTGATCACCTTCCTCTCCTCCAAGTGCTTCCAAATGGATTCCTTGAGGACCTGCACCATGATTTTTTCCTGGCACCAAGGTGAAGCTGACTGGTCTGTAGTTCCCCGGATTCTCCTTCTTCCCTTTTTAAAGGCTTTTTTTTTAAGGCTCTAAGCCTTCCCTCTTCTCAGTAGCCTGAGCAAAGTGATGGGTGAGGGGACTAGCGGGAGTCAAAGGGGGCACCAGCTAAAGGGGGACACATGACCTCCCCACATGACCCGCCCCCCCAGCAGCCCCTTCTTGTCCCCTCCCATCCCACATTACCTGGCGGGGGAACTCTGCCCCAGTCCCCCGGCATGTGTGGGATCATTAATGCACTCTCCCAGGCAGCCTCCGAACATGCTGCCTGCCTGGGATGCTGCCCGGTGTGGTGCACAGAGGCTGCCTGGGAGAGTGTAGCAGGTGTGTGCCGCACCAGGCAATGTGGCGGAAGAGGAGAGTCCTCTTCTCTTCCGGCTCTGGCCCTGCCCCTTCATCTCCCTTGCTGCTGACTTTGTTCCCCTGGTGTTTTGGGGAATGTCATGTGACCCTTGGTCATCCCCCTCCCGCCCCCCCCCCACAGGTCGCCGTTGGCATCTTGTATCTCTTTGTTTCACCTAACCTTCATTCAGAAGGTTAACACATTTTGAGCTACCCACAAGCAAAAGATTCTGAAGCTTTACTTCCTCTGCAATGCTGAAGTAACTCAAAAATGACCAAATGTATGGGTTTTTTTTGGGATTTTTTTTTTTAAAGAATCTGGATTGGGTCCAACCATGAGATTTCAGTCCAAAAGAGAGAAATTGAAAGTTATTATTCAAATTTGGGTTTAGAATTGAAGTGCAACCGCAGTCTTAATTTACCACACTGTTTCTTTGACATTCCAATTCTAGTTGTGTCTCATGGTCACAAATGTTTTATAAGGTATTTAAATTCTAAAAAAAACCCCCTGTGATATGTCATAATAGAATGGAAAACTACTTTGTACTGCTCAGAAATCTGACCCTGTGTTGATCTTACTATTGAAAAAAGAAAAAAACACCACAACACACTGTTGAATAATGAGCATACTTTTTTTTTTTATACAAATACTACTAAGGCATAACAGTTTCTAAAATTAAGTAACCATGGATACATTACTAGGGAAGACCATAGGGAAGACATTTAGGAATACATTTACAGTTAATAATTTAATCAAAAATATGTCTTGTAGTGTGACAAAGTTCCTCCTCTAACTTGGTGGGTCCTGCGCTTATTGGCAGATTTTCTTGCCTCAGAGATTAACCATGTGGGTTGGGGAACAGCCCAGAGACCTTCCCCTCTGGAAGAAGGCACAGTCCAGGTCAATTGGGAGGTTTGGGGGGAACCCGGGCCCACCCTCTACTCCAGGTTCTAGCCCAGGGCCCTGTGGACTGCAGCTGTCTATAGTGCCTCCTGTAACAACTGCATGACAGCTACAACTCCCTGGGCTACTTCCCCATGGCCTCCTCCAAACACCTTCCTTATTCTCACCACAGGACCTTCCTCCTGGTGTCTGATAACGCTTGTGCTCCTCAGTCCTCCAGCAGTACACCCTCTCAGCTCCTTGTGCCTCTTGCTCCCAGCTCCTCACACTCACACCACAAACTGAAGTGAGCTCCTTTTAAAACCCAGGTACCCTGATTAGCCTGCCTTAGTTGATTCTAGCAGCTTCTTCTTAATTGGCTCCAGGTGTCCTAATTAGCCTGCCTGCCTTAACTGGTTCTAGCAGCTTCCTGATTACTCTAGTGCAGCCCCTGATCTGGTCACGCAGGGAACAGAAAACTACTCATCCAGTAACCAGTATATTTGTCCTCTACCAGACTCCTGTACCCCACTGGTCTGGGTCTGTCACAGTAGTCAGTTACTTTAAAAAAATCTCAGATCAATTATACTGTGCAAGCTGATCTCCTTTTTATAAAAGAAACACATAAGACCTTTTAAAGAAAGCATAAAGCTGAAATAAGTAAATCTCTTGTTTTTGCTACAACCTTTTCTGGGGGTGGGAATTGTTTTGGTTTTACTAAAATATTGATCTTGAACGTTAGTGTAATGCAGGGATCGGCAACCTTTGGCATGTGGTCCATCAGGGAAATCTGCTGGCAGGTTGGGACGGTTTGTTTATCTGCAGCATCCGCAAGTTGGCCAATCACAGCTCCCACTGGCTACGGTTCGCCGTTCCAGGCCAATGGGGGTTGCAGGAAGTGGCACAGGCCGTGGAATGTGCCAAAGGTTGCCGATCCCTGGTCTAGTGTAATTTTTGGCTTGGGAGAGGAAGGGAGTTAAGGTGGGAGAATTTTTTTTCTGTTTATTTTTTTTAAAAGGCATACATATGGAGATATACCTATCTTATAGAGCTGGAAGGGACCCCAAAAGGTCATTGAGTCCAGCCCCCTGCCTTCATTAGCAGGACCAAGTACTGATTTTTGCCCCAGATCCCTAAGTGGCCCCCCTCAAGGATTGAACTCACAACCCTGGGTTTGAGCAGGCCAATGCTCAAACCACTGAGCTATTTCTCCCCCATGTTTTGCAAGCTGCTGGTCATTCTGAAATAGTAGAAGCAGAAATTATGGCTTAGTGGTTAGAGTTCTGGAGAAATGGTCAAAACAGCAAGGTGAGGGTAATTTTTTATCATTAATATACACACACCATATATAAAAAGAAGAACAGGAGTACTTGTGGCACCTTAGAGACTAACAAATGCATCCGAAGAAGTGGGCTGTAGTCCACGAAAGCTTATGCTCTAATAAATTTGTTAGTCTCTAAGGTGCCACAAGTACTCCTGTTCTTCTTTTTCCGGATACAGACTAACATGGCTGCTACTCTGAAACACCATATATAAATTGTGATAAATTGCAAACCATGTGATATGCACATTTTGTGTGTACCATGCGTTCATTTTTGTTTGTATGACATTTGGCACATACCAGAAATAAATTTTTCTCTCCCTCTTTACATTTCATCCCAGTTTGGATTGAAAAGAATAGATACATTTCCAGCAAGACAGACAGTGGGCCTACAAGCTATAGCATTCGTGAAATGATCTGCAGACTCTCATTCTTACTTTGGGTCATGGTCTGCCTCATTTTTTTGTTGTCTCTTAATATCCTCAGATAGATTAAAAATGTCCAGCATGGTGAGTGTTTCATGTGCATTGCTGGGGCTGACATTCTTAAGAGTTAACAGTGCTGATTTTTAACTTAATCTTGCTCTCTGCTCTTTATTAGAAGCCATAATAATATCAAGTAAATTAAGTAGTAAGAGCAGAAAAGCAGAAGATTTCTACCTTTTCCCACTTTATACTTTTCAGGGGTTGAGTCTATGGATTTCTGTTCCTTTTCTGGTTCAGCACTGGGGACAAAAAGAGCCTGTTTGAATTCTCTTCCCCCCCGCCCCAGTGTTTCTGCTACTTAGCTCCTGTCTTAAAGAAAAAATGAACGGGAAAACTCAGGACCAAAAATGTTTTCTGGATTCCAGGGTGCAACCACTAAAATGCATCAACTGTCAGGCTATGCCCACTGTGAGAAATTCATGAAGAAATTGCCTCAACATTTTGATCACAGTCAGTTTATTATAAAAGTAGCTGGCATAGAAAGACACCCTGACAAGTGGGAAAATAAGCAAAACAATAAAATAAGTGATAAAATTGAGCATAGCATTTGCACAGTTCAACATCTGGCCCTGACAGTAGCTGCTGCCTTCAGTCACACTAGGATTGGCTGGAAAATCCCATCCCCTTTATAGGGAAGTCATTTCTCATTGACTAGCTTTCATTTTAAGATCATATAGAATCTCACACCAAAATCCCAGATGTAAGCACCCCTTCACTTCAGAAGTTTTTTATGCCTAATGAAGACTCTGCCTTACTAAGACCATCTGTATTTAAGACTTAATTTCTCAGGATACTTCTTCCCTTACCTGGCTCACATTTCTCTAAGGGTGAAAGAATCTCTGCAAACATGCACCTTCCAAAATAGATAAATATTCTCAGATCTACAAATAAGAGAGGAATAAAATGGAATTACCAGTAATCCACACTGCAGGAGTTAGCATCACTCCTTGCTTTGTTTGGGTAGGGAGACCTTTCCCTCTAATTTGATGGAGCATTTGCAGTTGGCTGTACAGAAGCAGAAGAACTGACTCAGTACCTATAATTTTCTCAGGAAGGGGTTTATATCCTCACACCTACACAGAACCTTCCTCCAGCTACAGAATGGGCTTAAGTCAAACAGAGGTCTTATTTTTTCTGTAGTTTTCCAACGCTCTCTCATATACCTACAGAGGCAGTAACTCTTTGAGTATCAACTTTCAAACCAGGCCCATGTGTTTGTAGAGTATGAAGAAAATGGTAGCCATATTGACATATTATGGATATAAAAGTAGATACCTCCTTAAACCTGAGTGTTATTCAAAACTGGAAGTTACGGTGGGTCTGATTCTCCACTGCCTGGCACTTTGTACAGTCATTTATACCGGTGCACAAAGGGTGTAAAACACCACTGTGGTTTGATAGTATTTTACACCCAGCATGCACAAGTGTCAAAATTGCTATGTACACCAGATACAAGGCAGGGGAGACTCAGGCAATAGATGTTTGCAATCATAGGCACCGACTCCGTGGGTGCTCAGGGGCTGGAGAACCCACGGGGAAAAATTAGTGGGTGCTCTGCACCCACCGGCAGTCAAGCTCCCCTCCCTACCCCCCCTCCACCGCACCTCACTTCCTCCTCCGACTGCACGGCGTCCCTGCTCCTCCGCCTACCTCCCAGTGCTTGCTGCTGCCAAACAGCTGTTTGACTGCGTAGCAAGCTCCAGGTGGGAGGAGGGAAGAGCGGGAACGTGGCACACTCAAGAGAGGAGGCGGGGAAGAGGTGGGGCTGGGGTGGGGATTTGGGGAAGGAGTCGGAATAGGGGCAGGGCCGGGAGGGGGAGAAGCAGGGATTTGAGGTGGAGTCGGGGCAGGGCTGGGAGCAAAGGGGGGTTGAGGACCCACCGGTGCCAATAGAAGTCAGTACCTATGTTTGCGATAACAAATCTTCCTTGCTGTAGAGAACCCTGGAGATAGCTGACAATTGGAATCTATCGAAAGAATCAGTTAGAACCTCTCTTCCAATTATCTTAGGGCTTGTCTACATTACCCGCTGGATTGATGGGCAGTGATTGATCCAACGGGGGTCAATTTATCGCGTCTCTTCTAGTCTAGACACGATAAATTGACTGCGAGCACTCGCCCATCGACTCCGGTACTTCACCAGGGCGAGAGGCGCAGGCGGAGTCTACTGGAGAGCGTCAGCTGTTGACTTACCGCAGTGAAGACACCATTATTGATGTAGCAGAAGTTGCGTAACACCACACTATCTTTTAATTAAAAGTTTAATCCAGAATATCAGGACACTTCATAGCGGTATCATTAGAACATCCAAGAGTTAGGACACCTTTATTACAAGGAGTTTGAACTTAGACCTATGTTAGTGAAGACACTAACTTCAGCTATAATATTTAGCATTGTTTTCTTTATTTGACCTTGGTATTATGTTTCTCATGGCTCTTTGTTCTACCAAGAGGGCCAGCAAGTCTAATGATTTTGTATATCTCTGTCCTTCTAAGGCAGATTTTTTTAAATCCAGACTGTACCAGTTTTTCATCAAAAGTTAATATGAAATTTCATGTAAGAACAGAAGTTGCTTTATTCTGTGTACTTTAACCTTTCCAATTATCTAGAACTCTATTTCTTAGGTTTTATAGATATTTATGATATGCTTTATCGCCCAGATTTCAAGAATTCTGAAATATTTTGAATTAGAAAAGGAATCCCATTAGAGACACTCTTAATATGGGTCAGATCTTTTTTTATTGTTAATGAATTACACAGTATAGGAGATGTCATCTTCACTAATTTTGATTGGAGCACATTCTGCAAAGTAGTAATCAGGGTTTGCAAGTTACCTATTTGCAAAGCTGAAACAGCTGTGTCTCAAGCCAAGCTGCCTTTTGCCCAGTCTTCTCCTGGTTGGGTAGCCCCCACTTCCTGTGTTTAAAGACCCCAGTCTATTGCTGGCTGAAATCTGAAGACCCACCACACACACCACAGATTAACTAATTAATAGTGAGCCGCTGTAATTCCTCCCCATTTGCGCTCGCCCCCCCCCAAATTAGTTTACGATGACCCCACAAACAGCACCCTGTGTTGTGGTAGCGGAGGCCTGAGGAGACTGGACTAGTTGCTGGCTCAGCCAAGAAAAGTGCAGAGTGGGGGGGGGGGGGCGCTGATGTCAGGGTATTCCCCTCCCCCCACCAATGTACCCCATGTCCACAGAGCAGCGGGGGGGAGAAGGGACAGGGCTTGGGAATGAGACAGAGCTGCTGGTGGCTGCTGCTGTGTCCAAACACAGTGCATGGTCTCTCATATACTTCCCCAGCACACACTCACTTTCTCTCTCTCTCTCTCTCTCTCCCCCCCCCCAACCCCCCCACACCCAGTCTCTTTCACACTCACCTCCCATGCAATACACATATATTTTCTGTAATTTTATTCTTTCAAAGTGCTGTTATTTTAGTTTTTTGACTGGTCTGTGCATTTCATAATTTTATTTCTCTCTTATACTTAAATTTAATTCTTTGAGTAGTGAGTTCTAAAATGCCTAACCTGTCTTGGCGGGAGTAATTATCCCTATGGTAACTTTTTACAAATATATATTATATCTAGGGTTTTTGTTTCTACTGCTGGCACACATCTACACATTACCTCGATATTGGTGCACATAACAAAATTCATTCCGCATATGAAAGAAAAAAAATAGAGAAAACATTGGTTAGGGTTATCAGCTTTGAAATGCAAAAAATGTGGCACCCCCTTTACAAGGCAAGCCCGCCGCAACCCCAACCTCTGACCACAAGGGAACTCTGCAACCCCCTCCTCACTCTGGGTCACGTGACTCAAACCCTCTCTGTCACACCTTTGTGGTGCACTTGTGTTTTGCGGGCAGACAGCTGCTGTATTTTCAACAATTGTAACCGTTATCACTTAAACTGCGGATGTGGGAATACTGTAGCATCTTTAGCTGGACACAGAAACTTTTAACAGTAGATATCCCAGTGTATTATGATAATAATGCAAATCTTTAGATCCATGTTAAAAAAAAAGGGCATATTAAATTACTTTTCTGGCAACCAGCAAATCCATAAAAAAACCGGCCAGGCCACTCAAATACTGGGCAAGTGGTAACCCTAGCTGTGGTTCAACATGGTCCTAGCTGTTAACTGGATGACAGGGGCCACCCAAAGAACCCAGACCTGCCTGGACCACCATTCCCTGTCCTCAGACCAGGCTTGGTGTTGCCTGAGAGAGAGAAGCGTCTGTCAGAAGTGGGGAAGCTCTGTTGACACCAACCTAGGACTACTATACTAGAAAGCAGCAGTGAGCTTCTCCCTCCTGCTTCCTCCACAAGTGTTCTGTGCAGGGATGATCCTGCCATTCTCCCTCCCTGCAAGCTGGTTTTAGGATTAAGAGGAATAATTTTCATTTCTTGGAACAGCTGCTTCAGGCTGTCTACAGTGGTACCCTGACAGTGCTTCATCTGTTACACTAAGTTAACATTTTCCTTTGCAGTCATGAAGACCAGAATACACTTTTTAAAATGAAAGCTGAGACTGTTCCCATCATGTGATTCCGGGAGCTGGAGCCTAGCCATGGGAGTGTCTTGTCTTAATCCTGTCCTGCCTGCAGGATATGGAAGTGGCAGTCTCCCTTTACGGAACTCTAAGGCTTTGTCTACACTGACAAAAGAAGACAAAACTTTTGTCGTTCAGAGGTTTTTAACCCTCCCCCTTCCCCCCTCCCCCCCCGAAAGACAAAAGTTTTGTCGGTGACAAGCACCGGTGTGAACAGTGCTTTGTTACCAGGAGAGCTCTCCTGCTGACAACGCTAAGCCGCTTGTTGGAGGTGGACGACAAACAGCAGCAACACTGTGTGTCTTTTAGTGGCATGGCTGTAGTGGCACAGCTGTGTCCTATAGACATAGCCTAACACTAGTGGCAACCAGACTCCCGACGGCTGCTGACCCCTGGCCTCTGTAAAGTTCCAGTGCTGGCACTGGAACAGCATTACGCTACACAGGAATAAATGATTACTGGCACTGGATTTCTTCACCAGGATGCCCCCTAAGCCATTGGTTTCTGCTCTGCAATGTCCGGATGTTCCACAGCACCAGTCTGGTTGTAAGAGGCTCAGCACTCTGGCTGCGCCCCAGACAGTCCGCACCTTCCAGGGTTGTCAAATGCAAAAAGAGACACAAACTAATTGTCCCACAGGTGCGGTAATGCTTTCTTCCTTCAGAGAGATTTCTGTTAAGCTGTGGCCTCCAACTAGGCTCACTAGCTAATGTGGCAAAATAGTCCCCTCAAAAGGTGGATGTGGATCTCAAACTGGATCAGGTCCATCTGTCCTCCATCTCCCCTTCATGGCGGTCCACTAAGTGTCAGCCATCCAAGCAGCAATTGCCTTCAGTCATCCCTCTCCGCAAGAGCTGAGTGTGGATTAATGGTCTGGTCTGCTACAACTGTACTGGGTTTCCGCATTGTGAGCGCCTCCCTGCAGATCTGCCATGTCTCCGAGGTGTGGCAGGGTAAGACCACCTGAGCCCACATTAGCTCATTAACCTTGTGTTGCCCAGTGTGGGGTTTGAATCACAACTACACATGGTGCAAGGCAGTGGAGAATCAAACCCCTTCTCAGTAGCAAAAGTCAAGAGCAGAACCAGTGTGTCTAATTCCCAGACCAAAGGCTAATCCCCTAGGCTTTATTAGTGAGTGCTATGCTGTGAACAGGCATTCAGAATAGGTAATCCATCAAACAAAAGATCTCCATTTCACAGAAAATTCTTTCTTTGGCTCTTCAACTGATATATTTCTCTGTGTTGAAGCTTTACAATATTCAGCTGTTTTACAGTCACCTAATGTACAATGAAGTTCAGGGCTTTCTTTATTTTGAAAATCAATACAAAAACATGAACCAGCTTCTATTCTGTAGTTGTTAATACACAGATGAATTGCATTTGAATACTTCTTTTACAAGTGTTCATTCAATAATTACGGAAAGCATGATTTACAACCAACTTTGAAGGGCTGAGTTTATAAACCCGGGACTTTCTCTACTTCAAGTTAGCAAGGAAATCAACTTGGAGCTAGCTGGTGAAAGTGTTTGAAGATGACTGCCACGCATCAGGGTAGATCAAGTGTTTCTCAATCTGGGGGTAGGAGTTGCAAAATGGATTTAAGGAGGTCTCAAGCAGGGCCGGCATTAGGAAGCAAGAAGCAGGACAGTTGCCTGGGGCCCCACACCACAAGAGGCCCCACAAAGCTAATTTACATATTTCAGCGCTGGGTGGCTGGACTTAGGCTTTGGCTTGAGCCCCACCACTCGGGGCTGAAGCCCGAGTCCCGCCGCCTGGGGCTCAAGCCCGAGCCCCGTCGCCCGGGACTGAAGCCAAAAGTAGGGGGAAGGTCACATTTTTTTTCCAAGTCAGGGGGTCATGTTTTTTTTTTTTTTAAGTCCAAAGGGAATCGCCAGCATAAAAAGGTTGAGAAACAATGGCATAGATGATCAGCTCTTAAGCAAATCTTTCTGCTGCTGAATGAGTGAAATGGTGCTTTGCTGTGAATGTAAGCTCTAGTTTTGTCTCTCTGAATGCATTTTCTCAGCATGGCTTTTATCCCAAAAGAGATGGTTTGCATCATTCTGTTTGCATTTCTAATTACATAGTTAAATTTTTCATTGTGATATATGTTGTGAGAAATTGTAGGAAATATTTTTCCTGCAATATGTACGGTGCAGTTAGTAGTGCTGAACATTAGGGAACATTTGATGAAGAAGTAGGGAGGCAGGGTGATATTGTAGATAAGATACAGGACTGGGAATCTCACTAGTTTCATCGTTCCTAGCTCCTTCACACACATCCTGTGGGAGTGTGAACAAGCCACACTCCTTCTGTGCCTCTGTTAACCCATCTGTAAAATGGTGAAAATAATACCTACCTTACAGAGGTTTAGTGAAGCCAAATGAATTCATATTTGTAAAGTGTTTGGAGAGATTTGGATAGAAGGTGGCTATGCTTTATTTTAAGCTAGGATTTTCTGAAGGATTTAGTTATAGTACACTGTAAATATCACACCTTCCCTGGAAACAAAGCATTTGTGATTGTATCTGTGTCTTCTTTTATTGCCCCATCTATACATCTGCTCTCCCTCCTGCTTCCTCTCCACTTCCAAAGTCTCTTACAGTTCCTCTCCTTTCCCACTCTATTTTGTTCGTATCCTGCCCACATTCATGGAACAGTATCCTTTTTCTCATCTGTTCTGTACTCTCTCTCCCTCTTGTTTCAGATCCCTCTCTCATACTGATCCTGCCTCAGGGTTAGGAAAAATATTGTTTTTTCTTTGTTTGACTTTCCAGGAGAGGAGAAAAATCCTACCTAGCGCAGTGACTATTTTTTTAAGGGTTTTTTTCTGGCTTAGGCAGTTGTCTTCCAGAGTGGGTATTTGTGATTCTTTTTTTTAACATCTGTCACTTTTGTGTACTCACATGAACAAGTTTGAAAGTGTTTTGTGTCTAGAAACTTTGAACTTTAATTTCTTTTAAATCCTGCATCTTGGCAGGGGGCTAGACTAGATAATCCTTGTGGTCCCTCCTAACCCTGTGGTTCTATTAATCTGTCTCTGAATGAAAATTTTACTGTTTTAAAAAGTCATTTTGGGCATCAGGGTCCTTGGTATGTCTACTAGGAAGTTGTTTTTCATTCAGTGGATGATTGTTTCTCATTTCAATGGTAGTAAATGTGAAATCTGCTGATCAATACTGTGGATGGAGGCTAGTGTTCGATGATCATGACTGATTTTGTCTGAGTCAACATACTTCTCCCTTCTGCCCTCTCACAGTGAAAGTGAATATTATAGTTTGGGGGATGGAGAGAGAAAGAGGGAAGAATGGAAAGTACAAGGAAGGGGAGACTGAGTGATGAAGAGGCAGTGGTAATGAATAAGGGGTATAGAATGAATGAGGCATTGTAGAGGATGGAGAGAGAGGAAATGAGTGAATGAAGGGGTTGACTGAATGAGTGGGGTGGATGAGACTACACTCATAGTTCTTAAACTTTAGCACTGGCAGTCACCTTTTTTGCTCAGACTAATACAAAGTGGAACATTGAATTCAATCCTAAAACTGAGTTCAAATTTTTTTCTCTAACAACCATTAGCTTGGTAGTTGATAACTTGAAATTGGAGACCAGCTCCTCCAGGACACTTAGTGGAATTAAATCAGGGATGGACCCTTTACACTTGCATCTGACTACAAGGAGACTTTGATTGGAACATATTCCAAATGGGACTTTAGTGAGAGGCACCAACCTTGCAAAAACAATTGAAGGAGGTTTCAGAGACTTTGACAGATTAGAGGCTGATTTTACTACTGTTGCGGTCTGATGGGACAATTTATCTTGCTCTAACAAAGAACTGGATTTGCACAATGAAAACATTGAAAGAAAAATAATTCAGAGATGTTATGGAACCTTTTCACTACTTAACCAACATGGCTGATCTCCTATGGAAAAGTTGCATTATTGAGCCCAGAACTGTAAGAAGAGGATGAAATGTGGGTGATGGAATGTAATCCTGCAAATTACTTTGTTCTAGCATTTAAAAGATCCAGGTTTCTACTCCATACCTATGTTTGTTCAGGGGGCTATGTCAAAATTTGGTGCCTCAGAATGGTGGAAAAGAGGAAATACAATCATGGATGACAGGAATCATAATTAAGAGGGGTGGTTGTTGGGTTTTTTTTCTATTTTGAAAAGACCCATACTTATGTCAACCATTTAACACATTGAGATTGGTTTGGCCAAAATTTTGCAATAGATGAGGTGCTGTAAAAGCAAATGAGTTGGTAATAGTGTAATTGTACCTAGAGGCAGCTATAGAAGAGTGGTAAGGGAAGCTAGTTTTAGAACTTGATTATTATGGCTTGTTTAGAAAATTGGATGCTGTTTCTGTTGGACATTGTGTGTCTTTTAATGTTTGAAGATCTAAATATGTTCACAAAGTGAACAGAATATGTTTTTTGTATTATTTCATAAAATCTTTATTGGTTATTTTGCCCGCGTCCAGGTTGAGAAAATGGCACCCATCCCCCTCTTATTGTCATTGATATACCTCATTGCCATGCATCTCCTGGAGTATTGCTCTCTGTTTTGCTTTTTATTTGTTTATCTTGTCTGTGATGCAGTGGCATGTCTTTATTCGTAAAGCATTTTACTTTTGTTTACTTTTACAGCGCTGTGTAAACATTTTTAATTATACGCTACAGTGTGTCAGTCTGTGTAGCTATACTCAAAGCTAAATATATTCTATGAACTCTGTATTATGATGCTTAAATTCAATAATTTTTGATAACTACATATTCCTAGTCTTGACCTACTAGTTTAAGCACATGCCACTAATGAACATTTTAAATGCTGGGTACATCTTATGTCACTCCTTACTCCCTTAATTAAATGTCCAGTGTTTAGGGGATGAAACATCTGCAGTAAAGATAATTTTTTTTAAAAAAAGTGACTAAGTGACTTAGAAACATAAGATCCATTGACTTTCAACTTTCCTTTTGAAATTCTCATCCTTAAGCCATAGACAGGAAATATTTAAATCAATATTAGTGGTTATTAGAAGACAATCTGTAGTAGTTATCACAATGGTTTAAGTAAATAAATCTGTTTAATCTTTTAATCTTTTCTAAAATAATATGCCAGTTTTAACAGTTGTATGAATGAACTTCTATTTATTGATTATTTTTCTAAAATGGCAAATATACAACTGATGCTAGATTTACAGGTTTGAACAAACTGCAACAGCAGGAGTTTAATCTGGGTATGGCAAACAAGGGTCATGGGGCTGTCACTTTCCTGGCCTTCTCATTACTAAACGGGAGGGAGGTGCTGGCTAGATGGGAGGAATATATTGGTTTTAAACCACTAAAAACCACTTCACCTTTTTTATGAGAAGTTCTGCTAAGTGAATTGTATCACACAGAAGTGCTCTATTTTTGTGATGGATGTGTGGATGCTCAGAAATGAACATTGATTTGTTCCCAAAAATGAGGGTTTGGTTTTGTAGGATTCCTGAGGTGGTGGGCTGGAATGTTAGGTGGAGAAAACAGTTTCACCCTCTCCAGTCACAGATATGCATCTGTGCTGCTTGTTTTAATATCACTTCTGCTATTGCTTTGTTCCATTTGCTAAATAAACGTGCTTGTTTTAAGAAGATTGTCACCATAGATCACTAGTCCTGAGCTCTCAAAGGGAAGAAACGCAGAAGCCCAGTCACACCTAGATGGTAATAAGAGGTTGACATAGACTTGGTGGTGCTGTACTCCAATCTCAGTCTAAGGGTATGTCTTCCCTGGAGAGTTAACCTGGTGTTTGGCATGGGGTTTGAGTGTCCAGATTAGTCTACCTAATGTGTGAGCGGCTGCCCTGCAGAGTCTTACTTAAGTGTGGCCACTTAACTGCAGCTATGTGGTGCTGCGCATAGTTCTGTGACATTTTAGGACTTCTAGAGTCATATCCCATGATCCTTAGCACTACGGTAATATGAGGTGTCACATGATTCTTTCCCAGTGAAGTGTATGGGTACCTGTCTGTCCTGGGCACATAGCTGGGAATTGTGGGAAGGCATTGGAGGACTCTTGAATGGTTTAGCCTGTGTCCTCACTAGAAAGTGGGTGAGTTACCAACCCAAGTGTAAGTAGCATTCAGGCTTTCACCCATACCCCAAGATGGGCTGGCTAGCTTTGGTGTAAAGCACCACCATATTCAGGCCAGAGGGTTTGGTGTGTAGAAGGGAGCCAGGTTAGGTGCAACACCTGAGTAAGACCCCAAGTTAACTCTTCAGTGAAGACAAGCCCTAAGAATAGGAAAATTGGAAATTCCATCCTAAGAGAGGTCAGGTCATGAGGCTTAATACCTGTGAGGATGTATTCAGAGGGACCAGAAAGGGTATATAGGTGCAAACACCCGCATAACTGAGACGGGTGTGAAGGAAGGGGTACCCTTACAATGCAGTGTATTGTAATTAACAATTCGTAGGGAAAATTTCTGCTGAGGTTATGTGATCCATGTTTCTGTGAGTAAAAAGGACATTTCATGTCTTATTTTTGCAGATGTTTGTTCCTTAGGCTGTATACCAACAATGTGCTTTAACATTAATTTCATATATGGGCATTTAATTTGTGGCTGTGCCTGCACTGGTGGGCTTAAGTATGGTAGGTGGGGCCTTTCATCACTTCTCTCTGCTCTTCATGTCCACTGGTCAGGTGGCAGCCAAAGTTCTGAGTACAAAGTTCTGGTGAGTACTGTGGACAAAAGGATGGCCAGCTCAGCCTGAAGTGCTCCATGAGTCATGGTACCCTCCCATACACACCAGTGAGTATCTGTGGGAGTGAGTGTTGGTTATACCTTTTTGAAGGCCTACCAAGTGCTCTAAACCAGGATATTCTCCTTGCACCCAAGTGCCATTATTCCAGACATAATGCCTCCTTGCATACTGCTCAGAACCTCACTCCTTGTGCTCTCCTGGATATTGAGAAATATTTTAGCTGTTATTAATAGGAGCATAAAATGCAGATAGAAGTTGGAGAGGAGATTGCCTAGTGCCTACTTAGCACATTTGGTAATTAGGTAGAGATATCAGTTTCAGATCTTCACAGGATCACATTTCATGTCTTCACAATTAAAAAAAGAAAGTCATAAAAGAAATAAATCATGGAACATTATCATAATTGCCGTAATGTAAAGGCTTTGCATGCAGTCTATTAGTATTTGCCAAGCCATCCGGTTTGTGATAATTAGCAAAATAGCTGTTCCTATGTAATTTATTAGATAAGCAATGCATTCCAAAAACCGTATTTGCAGAAATAAGCCATGGGGTTCTCTAGATAAGTGGGTATACGGACTGTGGGGGTACTCAGAGGTCTTCCAGGGGATACAGCAACTCATTTAGATATTTGCCTAGTTTCACAACAGGCTACATAAAAAGCAGTACCAAAGTCAGTATAAACTAAAATTTCATACAGACAGTGATTTGTTTGTGTAAATACAATATTTATATTCTATGTGATTTATTTTATAATTATATGGTAAAAATGAGAAAGTCAGCAATTTTTCAATGATAGTGTGCTGTGACACTTTTGTGTTTTTATGTCTGATTTTGTAAGCAAGTAGTTTTTAAGTAAGGCGAAATTTGGGGGTACACAAGACAAATCAAACTCCTGAAAGGGGTACAGTATTCTGGAAAGGTTGAGACCCACTACTCTAGATATTAAGAGAAAAGAGAAACTCTCCTTGTGCAGGGCTTTGGAGCTGTGCTCCGGCTCAGCTCCAGCTCCAGGCAAAAACCTGCAGCTCCACTGCTCCGGAGCTGCTCCGCGCTCCAGCTCTGGGCTCCGCTCCAAAGCCCTGTGCTTGTGTTCTGTGTATTTGGGGGTAGTAAGGGGGACAGCAGTCACTGGTTATAAAAATGTGTAATATGTAGGTGACTAGATAGAATCGGTGTTTCTAATGAAAACACGGATTTTGAGGGATTGGTGACCTGGTGACTCTTTTGAAATTACACTCCACTATTCCTCGGTGGCTGGATGCTGTGGCAGTTGATGCCCAAAATAGGTGGTGGGGCAGCAGTTACTAATCTGTACGTATAATCCCAGGTGGGTCAGACAAAAAGTGGGAGAGGAAACAGGCATAGAGAGGTGAAATGACTCTCTTAAGGTTACACATAGGTCAATGGCAGAGCCAAGAACAGAACCCAGGTCTGCGGAGTCCAGGGTCTTCTCTACTAGGGCACATCACATCTTCTAGCTATTTGATTTTTGTAAAAAGCTCAGAAGCATTAATCCCTTTAACACCTTCATTATTTTAGTTGCTGTTCTCCAAATTGTCCCCAATTTATCACCATCTTTCTTTTTCTTTCTTTTTTTTTTTTTTTTGAGGTCAAGTGTCCTGACTGATTGCAGTATTCTTGATAGGATTACACCTATACTTAGACCACAGATGGTTCACTTCTAAGGTGTCTGATGTGCTGCCTTCAGTAATGGTACTAGGGTGACCAGACAACCCGATAAAATTGGCACCGTCCCGATATTTCGGGGTGTGTCCCGCATCCCGACCAATCTTTGGTCGGGACGCAAATTGTCCCGATATCCGCAGGCAGCACTTCCCCCCCCCCCCCCCCCGGCAGGGACTGACTCGGCTTTTTTTTTTTTTTTTGTGCCTCCCCCCCCCCCGTGTGTCCCGATTTTTTCTTTCCCTCATCCTAAATGGTACTAATAATCATCTTGGCTTTGTCATCATGTTACATAGAATATTCATATTGAATGCATGGTCTGCTGTTACCCCATGTCTTTTTTTCCCCAATATTACTGTTGAGTGGAAGGGAGTCACTTGTAAAACTGTGTTCCAGATTATTTTATCTCTAGATGTATGAACTTGAATTTTTCCAGTTGTCTATCTCATTACATCACTCCCTGCACAAGAATGATCTAAATTGTCTAGATCAGGGGTTCTCAAAGTTCATTGTACCGTGCCTGAGCCCGCCTGAGCTCCTCCTCCCTGTGCTGGTGGGCCAAAGCCGAAGCCCAAGGGCTTCAGCCCCAGGCAGGGAGTCTATAACCTGAGCCCTGCCACCCAGGGCTGAAGCGCTCGGGCTTTGGCCCTGGGTGATGGGGCTCAGGCTTTGACTTCAGCCCCAGGCCCCAGCAAGTCTAATACCAGCCCTGGCAACCCAATTAAAATGGAGTCACGACCCACTTTGGGGTCCTGACCCACAGTTTGAGAACTGCTTGTCTAGATCATTCTTGTATTCATTATTTTTGTTTTTAGAGATGTTTACAACACTTGCCATGTCTGAATGTCTAGGCCTTTTTCTTTCATTTTCATTCATATTGAGTCGTACCTTACTCCTGGAGCAGGCCCTGTAAAGAACGCAATTAGAGACAACTGGGTGTTGGCCTTAGGACATCCAGATGCAAGTTATATTGCTGCTTATGTTTACCAAAATATTATCTGTTTAATAATCTGCATTGACAAACTGCTTTAGGCAGTCACCACAGTTTTATATTCAATGCAAAGTCTTTTATTTGTGTGGAAGAGGAAGCTTAAACTTGTACGACAAATGATATGATAAAGATGATGATTATTTTACTTTAGAAATTTTGCCTTCCCCGTGATGAGATTCTTGCTATTAATAAAGGACTAATACAAACAATTATAGTAAGTGGCCTGATACATTTAGAAGTGGATTGCATTAAGTAGGATCTGATCCAAAGACTGCTGAAGTCAGTGGGATTCTTTCCATTGGCTTCAATAGGCTCTGGATCAGGCTCCAAGCTCATAAGGAAATGTGGAGCACAGGAAAAAAGGAGGCGGAGGCGAGCTGGAGCAGGGGGGCGGGGCGGGGCCATGGGGAGCATGCTGAGCACCCACCAATTTTTTTCCATGGGTGCTTCAGCCCCGGAGCACCCACGGAGTTGGCACATATGCATGTAGCAATCAGAGCTGGGGAGCTATCTGCACAGGCAGTTGGCCACCCGGGGAGACTGGAAGCCCTAGTCGCCTGGCTCTGTGGCAACCCACCTGGCGAGCTGTTGGGGGAGCTTGGAGACCTGGGGAACTGCAGAGCCTGGCTGCTTTGGAATCCAGGCAAGCTGGCAGGAAACCAGCCTGTTTTCTATCAAAAGTTTTGACAGAATCCACACATTCCTATAGAACACTTCAATTCCATTGATTCAGCATTTTCAATGGAAAACTGTTCAGTCAGAAAATTGTCACAACCACCTGACTTTTGTGCACCATGGGAATTCAAGCAAATATGCCAAAGAGGAAGCAGTGCCTTTCTTTTTTCCAAACTGTCTTGTGATTTATATGGGGATTGGAGATATCATAGAAGAACCTATAACATTCATTTGTAATGAAAGATCTGCAGTCAGTGATGTGGAAGCAAATGCATATAAATACAGGAGTAACTATCTGTAAGGTGGAAAATGTATATAAATGGAATTAGTAAAACAGTCTTTCAACAGAAATGGAAATGATTGAATTAGATTGAAATACATTTCCTGATCAGCTGATTACATTGAATTTAATGACCGTATCCAAAGTATACCACCTTTAAATCGTGTGTGTGTGTGTGTGTGTGTGTGTGTGTGTGTGTGTGTATTAGGGCTGTCAAGTGATTTAAACAAAAAATCATAATTAATTGTGCGATTAAAATAATAGTTGCGACTAATCACAGTTTTAATCGCAATGTTAAACAATAATCAAATACCAATATAAATTTGTTATAAATATTTTTGGATGTTTTTCTATATTTTCAAGTATTGATTTCAATGACAGCACAGAATACAAAGTGTACAGTGATCAATTTATATTGTTTTTGATTACAAGTATTGCAGTGTAATATCTGTATTGTGAAAGTGCAACTTACAAATGTAGATTTTTTTTTTACGTAACCATACTCAATGCTCCCCTCTTCTCTTTTTTTCTTTGTCTTTATCTCCCGAAATGTAAACAATCTTCTTTTTCTTACCGAGTAACTGAAGAAGTAGGACTGAGTGGACTTGTATGAGGTGAATTGAAAAATACTATTACTTTTGTTTATCTTTTTTACAGTGCAAATATTTGTAATGAAAAAATAATATAAAATGAGCACTGTACACTTTGTATTCTGTTGTAGTTGAAATATATTTGAAAATGTAGAAAAACATCCAAAATACTTATAATAAAATTAAAATGGTATTCTATTAGCAGCATGATTAAAACTGTGCTTAAGCATAACTATTATTTTTAATCTAGTTAATTTGTTTTACGTTAATCACATTAATTAACTGTGATTAACTGACTGTGTGTGTGTGTTTTTAAAGAGTTTTCCAGAGTTCTCTGTGAAATCCATTCACATATTTGAATTCTGAGTGTGAGTATTCACATAGTATAGCTCAATACATAGTGCTATATGTTCCATTAATAGAATGAATTTTGAAAGTAATATGGACGTAGATTTGAAAAACAGAAGACCTAGCTGTCAGTGAGGGAAAAATGTATGCTGGCAAAAGTGATAAAGTCACACGTTTTGTTTTGTTGTTTCTTGACTTTTTGTGAGCAAGAGAAACACTGAAGCATATTGCACTGATTAAATGTAGTACATGGGAGCACAAAATGTCACAAAACATATGGAATACCAGGAACATTCATTACTGATGCAAGAGGCTGTCTAAATCCTTGATAGGCTGGTCTAACAATTGTGCCAATAAAATAGCGAGTGAGTGAAATGAAGAGCTAGAAGCTTGAAACAGATGGGAAACAAAAATGAAAAACAAAACAACAAAAACAACCCTTGGGGTTGCTATGGAATTAAGTCCCCCCGCTGTCCCCCGAAGGAAGAAAGAAGATTGCCATGAGGAAAAGCCACGCAGAGACCATTAGTTGTATTCTGGTTATATGCAAGCCTTGACCAAAGTGAACTGGTGTGCATGTATGGTTCGGATCTTAAAAAGTAACTTTTTAAAGACAGTGGGTGCTGCTACAAATTTTATTTCAACAAGTGCAAGCCTATAGTTGTGGATTTCATTATTAAGTCAAATTCCTTTTGTTCAAATGCAGCTAAGTACCTAAGTGATCCATACAGTTGTTTCTTTGGGAAATAAGTTGCTTTAAAATAATTTATTTAAAAACCTCTAAGATTGTGCTAAGAGGGGAAAACAGTCTGCATAATAAAGGTGGTTCAATTACTTATCAAATAGAATTTTGAATACATCATAGGCACAAAGGAAAGAGTGTTTAATGTTCTTATGAAATACTTCAAGGCTTTTAAAAATATTTTTAGGTGGTTTGTGAAAACTCTCCCCTGACTCCCTTACTTGCCATTATCACACATCTCAGCTTTTTCATAAAGGTTGCATTTTTGTTCTATACTAGCAGAGGTAGAGCTTTTGTTATTCTTTCTTGTTATATATACACAATAGACTACTTTTAAGCATGGCATTTTGTAGACTGAATTTTTAATAATCAATATCTATTTGGGTAATTAAAAGGTTCTTATCACAGACTCTGCATTGATATATAAAACATAATATAGTATTTATAGAGCATGAATTATCTGATATTTTATAGTTTTATTTTTCACCAATAAAGTGATAGTATTTTCATTAGGGCTGTCGATTAATCACAGTTAACGCACGTGATTAACTAAAAAAATTAATCACAATTTAAAAAATTAATCATGATTAATTTCAGTTTTTGTCACACTGTTATACAATAGAATACCAATTGAAATTTATTAAATATTTTTGGATGTTTTTTTACATTTTCAAATATATTGATTTCTATTACAACGCAGAATACGAAGTATACAGTGCTCACTTTATATTATATTATAATTTTTACAGTGCAAATATTTGTAAACAAAAGAAACAGCATTTGTCAATTCACCTCATACAAGTATTGTGGTGCGATCTCTTTAACGTGAAATTGCAAATGTCAATTTTTTTTTGGTTACATAAAGGCACTCAAAAACAAAACAATGTAAAACTTTAGAGCCTACAAGTCCACTTAGTTCTACTTCTTGTTCAGCCAATCACTAAGACAAACAAGTTTGTTTACGTTTGTGGGAGATAATGCTGCCCACTTCTTAGGGCTTGGGTACACTTGCAAGTTAGAGCGCATTAAAGCAGTCCCAGGCGCCCTAACTCCTGACCCGTTCACTCTGGCAAGGCATTTAGAGCGCCTGGACTCTGCAGCTGGAGGGCTCCTGGTAATCCACCTCCATGAGAAGCATAACACTTGTTGCGCCTCGGCTGAAACACTCCAGCGTCAGTGTGAAGAGGGGTTGCATTTCTGCACTTTGATTGGAAATGTCCCATAATCCCCTTAAATGAAGTGGCCACTCTTGTCCTTGTTTTGGAATCGGCTGTAGGAATGTAGATATGCCCTTTCAAAGCCCTGTTTCTGACAACCGGCATGCTTATCTGCTCCGGGACAAAGCAAGCCGTTAGTGTGGAATGTTGCTTGCTGTGAGTGTGTGAGAGAGAGGCGGGGGGGAAGGGGATCTGAACATTCAAGACAGCGTGCTGACACATTTTCAGCACCCCAAAAACCTACTCTCTCTCCCCCCACATACACACAACACACTCCCTATCACACTCCACCCCACCCCCTGCATTTGAAAAGCACGTTGCAGCCACTTGAACGCTGGGATAGCTACCACAATGCACTGCTCTTTGTGGCGTTGCAAGAGCTGCTAATGTGGCCACGCCAGTGCGCTTCCAGCTGAGAGTGTAAACATTCGGCAGCGTTTTCTCTGCTGCGATCTCCGAAGGCTGGTTTAACTTCCAGCGGTCTACATCTGCAAGTGTAGCCATGCCCTTAGTTACAATACCACCAGAAAGTGAGAACAGGAGTTCGCATGGGACTTTTGTAGCTGGCATTGCAACGTATTTACGTGCCAGATATGCTAAACATTCATATGCCCCTTCGGCCCCCTATCCAGAGGACATGCTTCCATGCTGATTACGCTCATTAAAAAATAATGTGTTAATTAAATTTGTGACTGAACTCCTGGGGGGAGAAATGTATGTCTCCAGCTCTGTTTTACTCACATTCTGCCAAATATTTCATGTTATAAGCGGTCTTGGATGATGACCCAGCACACATTGTTCGTTTTAAGAACGCTTTCACTGGAGATTTGACAAAATGCAAAGAAGGTACCAATGTGAGATTTCTAAAGATAGCTACAGCACTCAACCCAAGGTTTAAGAATCTGAAGTGCCTTCCAAAATCTGAGAGGGACAAGGTCTGGAGCATGCTTTCAGAAGTCTTAGAAAAGCCACACTGCGATGTGGAAACTACAGAACCTGAACCACCAAATAAGAAAATCATCCTTCTGCTGGTGGCATCTGACTCAGAGGATGAAAATGAACATGCATCAGTCCATACTGGTTTGGGTCATTATCAAGCAGAACCTGTCATCAGCATGGATGCATGTCCTCTGGAATGGTGGTTGAAGTATCAAAGGACATATGAATCTTTAGCGCATCTGGCATGTAAACATCTTGCAACGCCAGCTACAACAGTGCCATGTGAATGCCTGTTCTCACTTTCAGGTGACATTATGAACAAGAAACGGGCAGCATTATCTCCTGCAAATGTAAACAAACTTGTTTTGTCTAAGCGATTGGCTGACCAAGAAATAGGACTGAGTGGACTTGTAGGCTCTAAAGTTTTACACTGTTTATATTTGAATGCTGTTATTTTTTGTACATAATTCTACATTTGTAAGTTCAACTTTCATGATAAAGAGATTGCACTACAGTACTTGAAAATCCTATTTATTTTGGTTTTTTACAGTGCAAATATTTGTAATCAGAAATAAATATAAAGTGAACACTGTACACTTTGTATTCTGTGATGTAAATGAAATCAATATTTGAAAATGTAGACAACATCCAAAATATTTAAATAAATGGTATTCTATTATTGTTTAGCAGTGCAATTACTCACACTTATTTTTTTAATCATTTGACAGCCCTAATTTTCATATCTTTTATCTTTTAGTGTTGTAAAGAAACAACAGGTACAAAGGTTTGTTTGTTACGTTCACATCAAATGCACCTTTTTCTTAAACATAATGTATCATTTCAAAACGATCCAAAAAATCTCTGTTCCACATTAGGAGAGAGCAAGTAGTACTTTCCAGTAACTTACATACGATTTTCTACTCCCACCCCTCCATGGAATTGAAACATTCAGGTGGCTGTTTTTTCCACTACAAAAACAAAAACATTCCATTAAAACAACTCCCTCCATATCCTACCATAAACAATAAAAGCCCCAAAACTGAGCCTCAGACTTAAACTTTTGGAGAGCCCAAATTATAAAGTGAACACATGAGTATAAACATAACCACATATGTTTGGCTAGCCATGTAGAGAACAAAATTATCTACTGTCCTGGCACTGCTTGTGCATTAGAAGAGGGAACAGAGGAGATTGAGATCACACAACATTTTTTATATTATCTTAACTCTGACCACTTTGCGCCATAAGAAAGTGATTTTGTAACTGCAAGGGCATTGCTTTTCAGAAGGTTCCCAAAGCTCAGCAGCACGGCGGGTACACATCTCATATACAAAGGCAATTTTCAGAGAAAAAGTAATTTTATGTCATTACCTGATTTCTCAGTGTCTAAACATTTTTATGTACTATATCTAAATTGCAAAGCAGGTGCCAGTGTTGTTTTCATAAGCTTATAATTTTCCATTCACCTTTAGCACTGAAATTGCCCATGCCTGATTTCTGTGCCTAGGTGATTTGAAGTTGGAGCAAAGCCTTTCAGCTGTTTTAGATTTCTAATTCTGTAGTTAAAGAACTACAGCAAAAAATGCTGAAAGTTTGAAACTTAGCAGGACACTCTCCATTGAAGAACATGTGCTTTGCTGGACTTCAAAAATTGTTTTAACCAATTCAAAAATCACTCCTGAGGATTCTCAGTAGACCTCTGCCAAAATTTTACCAGGGTTTGAGGCTATGTCTTCACTCCCCAAAAGGTGAGTCGAGTTAGCTCCATTGATGTGAAATCCTAGTGGAGACAAGGCACAAATAGCTTTTACCTCAGTGCAACTAGTTAAAGTCAACCTTATATCACCCCGAGGTTTACCTTTACTGTAACGGGTTCCCGCCGGGGTGCCACCTGGAACTGGGGTACCACTGAGCTCTCTTGACTCACCAGCTTGAGATCCCTCTCACACTGTGCGGCTGTGACAAGCTGTAGACCACTCCTGGTCCTACACTCCCACCAGCATTCACACAGGCAGGAACACACCCAGCCGCAGTTGCATGCAGGCTTTGGCATGCACAATAGAGATGCTGCAGCCAAAATAAGTCCCAGCTCCCCAGCCTAAGACTCTAGTGCTGTACCATCCTGCCCTGGTCAAAACCTCGACCAGTATGAATTTATTACTCAGGTCACCTCTCCCTCAATGTGGAGAAGAATATGCAACAAACTTGTGTTAACCAAGCTGAGATGTCCACCGCCGCCACACACCCCCTCCCCAGACACTTCTCTCAAAGGAATAGAGAGTCCTGTGGCACCTCTAAGACTAACAAATGTATTGGAGCATAAGTTTTCGTGGGTGAATACCCACTTCATCGGATGCATGTCAAAGGTACACTCTCAGACCTCTCAAAGGTACACTGGTTTAGATAAAGCAAAAACAAGTTTATTAACTACAAAAAGATTATGTGATTATAAATAATAGCAAACAGATCAAAACAGATTACCTAG
This sequence comes from Chrysemys picta bellii, assembly GCF_011386835.1. Classification (NCBI taxonomy): domain Eukaryota; kingdom Metazoa; phylum Chordata; order Testudines; family Emydidae; genus Chrysemys; species Chrysemys picta. The sequence goes on from NC_088791.1 coordinate 34,482,841, forward strand.
TCAATAAACAAAACTGCAAACTAAACCTAAGATACTAGAAAGACTGGATATGAATTAGCAATTTCTCACCCTGACTGATGCTACAAGCAGGCTTGCAGATTCTCAAGGCACAAGCTGAACTTCTTTGCAGCTTGGGCTCCCCACCCCCGTTCCAAGTCCTTTTCTTTTGGAGCTTCTCTCAGGTGTTGGGTTGTGGGGGAGAGAAGAACAACAGATGATGTCACTCCCTGCCTTATATAGTTTTTTCATAGGGTGGGAACCCTTTGTTTCTAACTTGGTTCCCAAACCAGCCTGTGGAAAAATTCAGATACCCAAAATGAAGTTCAGAGTCATGTGGTCTGGTCACATGCCTTGCAGAGTCATAGCAGCCATTACTTACAGGCTGGCCAAAATGTTTACAGGAAGGCTAAGCTATTCCACAGCCCATTGTCTTTGTTGATGAGCCATTAGCATTGTCTGGCTTCTTCACTGTTTGAAAGACTGGCTTTCGGTGTTTTCCAGAATAAGTCCATTTGAAATACATATTCATATTCATTATTTATAACTTTAGATACAAAAATGATACATGCATACAAATAGGATAATCATGTTCAACAAATCATACATTTTCCAATGATACCTTACATGACCTATCTTGTAGAAAATGCATCATAATTATGCCATAATCATATCATCATAATATCACTATGGGGTGTAGTGTCACAATGAAATCCTAGTGGAGAAAGGCACAAATAGTTTTTACCTCAGTGCAACTAGTTGAGGTCAACCTTCTATCACCCCGAGATTTACCTTTACTACCTCCATTGAGAGAAGAATTAAAGGGTCTTGTTACTGCTAGAATTTCACAATGAGATAGTTAAGTCAAGATAGCTATTTCAATGTAAAAAGACACCTATTCTTTGCAGTGAAGACAGCCTAAGAAGCCCCACTTGACTTATGACCTCCCTTCTGTTCATTCTGCCTACCTGGTCTAGAAGAGAGCCATTGTTCTTTGGCTGATGCTGGGGCAATTTAATATTAGGAATATTTTCTAGTTGAAGAACACTGCAAAATTCTCCACTAAGCCACCTTAATAGCAAAACCACAGCAAAAAGCCATGAAGCCTGTAGTTTTAGTGTTTGCAATTTTTGTTGTATTCCTCAGTATTGGCCAAATTCTGGGCTTTCAGATAAAAAAAAAAGTTTCTCTATTTCTCAGTGGTGAGGACACAGTGATAAAGTGAAGTGTTATCCTGCTTGTCCTGTTTAGCCAACCTTGAAGAAAACGGTTTCCAACCAAAACAGTGGCAAAGGTTGGAAGTCCCCTTCCTCTAATCTCATTCATATTAGTGAGGTGTGAAATTCAAAGGTGAGTTGGAACCCTTTAAATACTAACTTCATTAAATAATAGCAGTTTTAATATAAAGGGAGAAAAATTATAATTAAGAATTAATTATAGGTGAATAAAATGATAGACATCAGGGCGTCCAAAAGATTAGGATCAATAAGCAGTGATAATTTGGATCCATTGTGCCTATATAACAATTGTGTGTGTGTGTATATACTGGTTTTTAAAATGTATACTGTATGTTGTTAGTGCTGCTGTTTCTGGAGCTCCCGTGTATTCTCTACCAGGAGAGCGTGTAGCTTGTTGATTCAGCAAACCTTGCTTTTACTCATAAAGAAAGACTACATTCTTTGTTCAGTGACAAAAGCTCGGCCAGGTTTATTGTCAGCAAAGCACAGTAGCAGTGTCCTGGCTGTCCACTTATAGGTACGCTAACACATGTATGCCCATAACAAGGTGGTGTTACCCCAAGAACAGACCCGGGGTCCCATAGTATCCTGTTGCTTACTTCTGGGTTCCCCAAACATTAACCTATGAATCTGTTCCTGGAAGGCAGAGCTTGGCAAACTTTCTGGTCCAAGGACCACATCTGGGAATAGAAATTGTATGGTGGGCTATGAATGCTCACAAAATTGGGGTTGGGGAGTGGGAGGGTGCTGGATGGGGGTGCGGGCTCCGGGCTGGGGCCAGAAATGAGGAGTTCAGGAGGGGGTCCAGGCTGGGGCAGGGGAGTGGGGTGTGGGGGTGTGTGAGGGCTCCGGCTGGGGTGGTGGGCCTTGGGATGAGGAGTTTGGGGTGTAGGAGAGTGTTCCACCCTATGACCAAGGGGTTCGGACGGCAGGAGGGGGATCAGGGTTGGGGCAGGGGGTTGGGGCACGGGGAGAGGTGCAGGCTCTGGCTGGGAGTGCAGGCTCTGGGTTGGGGCTGGGGATGAGAGGTTTGGGGTGCTGGAGGGTGCTCCCGGCTGAGATCGAGAGGGTTAGAGGGGGGAACCGGGTTTGGGGTGTGACGAGAGGCTCGAGGTGCAGGTTCCGGGCAGTGCTTACCTCAAGCGGCTTCCAGAAGCAGGGGCATATCCCTTCTCTGGCTCCTATGTGGAGGCTCCGCACGCTGCCCTGTCTGCGGGCACCGCCCCTGCAGCCCCCATTAGCTGCAGTTCCCGGCCAATGAGAACTGTGGGGGCGGCGCTTGGAGCGGGGGCAGCGTGCAGAGCAGAACCCCCTAGCTGCCCCTACATGTAGGAGCCAGAGGGGGGCCATGCCGCTGCTTCCGGGAGCCACGTGGAGCACCCCTCTGACCCTGCTCCCCGGCTGGAGCGCCGGAGCGGGGTAAGCCCCAGACTACGCTCCCCAGCGGGAGCTCAAGGGCCAGATTAAAATGGCTGGCGAGCCAGATCCAGCCCACGGGCCGTAGTTTGCCCACCCCTGCTGTAAGGTGAAAGGAGGGGACCTACCCTAATAGAATTGCCAGGGTTTACCCAGGATTTCCCTGTGCCCTTCAGGAAATTCCCCCAGAACAGACTAGATCTGTTCACCTGGGGAGGATGTGGATACAGCTTTTGCTCAAAGGATTGACACCCACGCAGTACTTCTCCAAAACAAAGTATTTTTTCTTTATTTAATGTAACCAACCTTTCCTAATACAATTAATCTAAACCTAAATTAAAAACATAAACATAAATCCCTTAGAACGGGCATACAACCTAAAGTACCCAATTCTGTAATGCCATACAGTTATGGATTAAGTGATTATGTTCTGCACATGGTGATCAAACATATAGAGGACACTGACAGCAATCAAACTCTAAACTTTATATATAGTAATATAGACACACACACACACACACACGTACACCACAGACATCCAACTGTAGGGATGCATAGCTCCCGAATCGCTAGCCCACAGGCGCAGCAAACTGCTCCCATGGCTACGAGGCAGGAGTGACCTTCAATCCAGCGTTTGTGTTTGGGAAACTTATTTGGCTGATTTGATTGTACCCTCGCAGCTGGTGTTCACACGCTCAAGAGATGGGTTCGTTATCTTATGTGCATGTATACTGCCTGGCTTTTCTATGCGCAAGAATGTAACCACTAAGAAGAGTTGTAAACAAAGTAAGGAGAGAAATAAAAACCCCAGGAAAGTTTTCCTGGGAGGCTTTTTGCAAGAGGCTTGTAAAGCTCTCTGGCTACCAACAAACCTGGCGTTCTGTTTCCTTTCCTGTGTCGTCACCACATCCAACTTTATTATCCCAAGCATTAACCGTCCATCTATTTTATATCCTGTACTATAGCTAACATGCTTACTCTCTGTAGTCTTCTTTCCCTCTGCTCTGTCCCAGCAGTCCACTGCTATTGCTGCTAGCAATTCTGCTGTTGCCTCTGCTGCTTCCTTCTTCTACCTTCTTCTGCTCCTAACTTGACTGACTTTTGCCTGCTTGCTGTCTTTTATGCAATTATCGGCCTGTTCCGATTGGCTTCTTTCCCAATCCTAGTATTAGCATACAATCACTTTTACCCCCCCCCCCTCTGATTGGTCCATACTTATAGACAAATCACAACTGCTAAATCTGGCTGTCAATCAAAGCTGTTACACAACAAGTGTTAGCACAATGGGGTGTTTACTATTATGGTCTGGGGACCCTCACCTACTTTTGGACTTAGTATACCTGACTGATGCCTCCCTTCAGTTTTGGAGTGACCTATACCTGATCTCACTCCACATCTACCTATCAACACACTAGCCATAGGCCAAACTGCTTAAAACTGCCAAGTCACTGTCCTTGTGTCAACATTGTACACAGACCTAAATTACCAAACTTTTAAACTGTAAACCAAGGGTTCTCAAACTGGGGGTCATGACCCCTCAGGGGGTCACAAGGTTATTATGTGGGGATCACGAGCTGTCAGCCTCCAGCTCAAACCCACTTCACCTCACCAGCATTTATAATGGTGTTAAATATTTTTTAAAAAGTGTTTTTAATTTATAAGGGAGGTCGCACTCAGAGACTTGCTGTGTGAAAGGGGTTACCAAGACAAAAGTTTGAGAACCACTGCAAAACAATTACCTGATTTCTTTCATATATACTTATTTGTTAACTTATGCATCTTAATGTTAAGGTCAACTCTTGCCACCCCATTTCTTACCAACTTGTTAATTGTATTTTGGTTCAGTTCAGTTGGTGGCAAAGCAAAGTTTTCAGTGCTGTTCTTAAGAAACAAAATAGAGCAGCTCAATTTTTTTTTGTATCAGTGGCTCACTTGACCTGGTGGTGTCCCTTAGGCCAGTAAAAAGAGGCTCCCACTTCCACTCAGGGCCGGCCCACAACATTTTGGCACCTGAGGCGGGGAGCTGAAATGACACCCTCATGCCCCCTCGCTTGGGCCAAAACTTTGAAAGGTCTCAATTCTGCCTTCTTCCTGTTCTACGCCTCTCATGGTACTGCTCTGCTACCTACCCCAATAAAGGAGAACTAACAACTTAAAATGCCTTGATCAAAAATTTTAAGTAACACTTAACTTTCAAATGCCTGCACAGCAAATGTAACTTTTCATGTCTGCATAGTAAACACTGGCATTTTTATCTGTTGGAATAATCAAAGTGGTGCTTTCCATGCCTTCTTAGTTGTAAAGATTTGAACTGCTTTCTGAAGGTACACAGTCTGGGCCAGCTTATGCTCTATTGAGATGGTTGCAAGGTCGACCAGCCTCTCCTGTGTCATTGTGGAGCATAGATGTGTTTTTATTAACTTCAGCTTGGAGAAGCTGTGTTCTCCACTGGCAACTGTTACAGGAAGTGTTAGAAGTAAGCGCAGAGCAACAAAAGCATTTGGAAAGAGGGTGGTCATCTTATTTGTGCATATATATTCCAGAACAGCCTTTGGAGTTCATCCTGCTGAAATGTATCTGGAAAGGGCTTTCAGTTCATCACCTAAATCACTCGCATCAATATCGCACATGTCATCATGTGTCAACACTGTCTCTAGTGCCCTGCATTGCTGGTGTAGGTCTTCTTCAGTTATAGTGAGGAGATTTGGAATATCATACAACATCCCAAATATACTGCTGTGTTCCTTGAGCTGCATGAAACATTCTTCAACTGACTGTATTGCACAATCTAGCACCTGGTTAAATAATTCAACTTTGAATTGTTGTTTGGGGTCTCTTATGGGATTATCCCGTGCCTCGTAATCAAAATGTCTTCTTCGGTGACTCTAGTATTCTTGAATGGGTGGGAAAGTAGCTTCAGTGTGAAGTTCCTCTGCCAAATTCTTTGCACTCTTCAGAACGTTCTGAAATCCCTCATCTGACCAGTAAGAGTGTAGGTATGACTTTGCTTTGTCCAGTTGTTCCACTGCTCCAGATATATCAAGGTCAACATCTTGGAGTCTCTTGCTTTCAACATTTATTTCAAATAGTATGTCATGCCACAACACTAAGCCACACACAAATTTGAAGTTATGTATGTTTCTGGTGATTCCATTTCCCTCTGCCACTGTTCTCCCACAAACAGTTTCTGTTATAGCATTATCCTCCATAATGGTAACTATGACATCATCTATCTTCCCAATTTGGTGTTCGACAGGCGTTATCACCTCCACTCAACTTTCCCATCGTGTGGCACTCAGTGGTTTCAGTGTCAGAGAGGATGTTCCCAGATGTTGCTTCAAAATTTGCCATCGATGAGTTGATGCAGAGAAAAATACATACATGCTTTGAATTACATTAAAAAATTCAGCAACCTCACTAGAAGTTGTTGCTGCATCACTGACCACCAAGTTCAATGAATGAGAACTGCCTTGGACAAAAAAAGCTCAAGGGTTTAACTCTTGGATCTGTGTCTGCACTCCTCTGTTCTTTCCTCTCATGTTGGCACCATTATTGTAGCCCTGACTTCTCATGTCAGCTATCGCAATTCCCGTATTTTCCAGCTTTTTAAGAAGCACATTTGTCATATCAGCTCCTGTAGTATCATCAATGTCAATACATTCTAGAAAATGCTCTCTGACAGTCACCATTGCAGGGACATTTTCACTAGGTTCTGTTGTTGTTATAAAACACACCATTAAAGTAATTTGTTCCATATGGCTGGTGTCAGGTGTGCAGTCCAGAATAACAGAGTAATATCTTGCTGACTTCAGATCTGCCACAATCTTCTATTTGACTTTTTTTGCCAGTAACTGTATGATCTCATTTTGAATTATTTTTCCAAGGTAGTGGTGTGTGTGCATTTCTTGGGTGAAAAGCAACAGAGGGTCCTGTGGCACCTTTGAGACTAACAGAAGTACTGGGAGCATAAGCTTTCGTGGGTAAGAACCTCACTTCTTCAGATGCAAGTAATGGAAATCTCCAGAGGCAGGTATATATCAGTGTGGAGTTAACGAGGTTAGTTCAATCAGGGAGGGTGAGGTGCTCTGCTAGCAGTTGAGGTGTGAACACCAAGGGAGGAGAAACTGTTTCTGTAGTTGGATAGCCATTCACAGTCTTTGTTTAATCCTGATCTGATGGTGTCAAATTTGCAAATGAACTGGAGCTCAGCAGTTTCTCTTTGGAGTCTGGTCCTGAAGTTTTTTTGCTGTAAGATGGCTACCTTTACATCTGCTATAGTGTGGCCAGGGAGGTTGAAGTGTTCTCCTACAGGTTTTTGTATATTGCCATTCCTGATATCTGACTTGTGTCCATTTATCCTCTTGCGTAGTGACTGTCCAGTTTGGCCAATGTACATAGCAGAGGGGCATTGCTGGCATATGATGGCATATATAACATTGGTGGACGTGCAGGTGAATGAGCCAGTGATGTTGTAGCTGATCTGGTTAGGTCCAGTGATGGTGTTGCTGGTGTAGATATGTGGGCAGAGTTGGCATCGAGGTTTGTTGCATGGGTTGGTTCCTGAGTTAGAGTTGTTATGGTGCGGTGCGTGGTTGCTGGTGAGAATATGCTTAAGGTTGGCAGGTTGTCTGTGGGCGAGGACTGGCCTGCCTCCCAAGGTCTGTGAAAGTGAGGGATCATTGTCCAGGATGGGTTGTAGATCACTGATGATGCGTTGGAGAGGTTTAAGCTGAGGACTGTAGGTGATGGCCAGTGGGGTTCTGTTGGTTTCTCTTCTGGGCCTGTCTTGTAGCAGGAGGCTTCTGGGTACACGTCTGGCTCTGTTGATTTGTTTCTTTATTTCCTTGTGTGGGTATCGTAGTTTTGAGAATGCTTGGTGAAGATCTTGTAGGTGTTGGTCTCTGTCTGAGGGGTTGGAGCAGATGCGATTGTACCTCAGTGCTTGGCTGTAGATGATGGATCGTGTGGTGTGACCGGGGTGGAAGCTGGAGGCATGAAGGTAGGCGTAGCGGTCGATGGGTTTTCGGTATAGGGTGGTGTTAATGTGGCCATCGCTTATTTGTACGGTGGTGTCCAGGAAGTGGACACCACCGTACTTGGGTGGTGACTCTTCTTAGATGCTCCTGGAGTACAGCATCAAACTTAGCCATCAGCGCCAAAATTTTAAGGCAGTTTCCATTGTTTGGCACGTACAGCTGATCTGAAGTGCCACGCAGTGATAGGTTTTGGGTAGCAAGCATTCTCACAATGGCAATGAGCCTTTTCAGAACATTTTGCCAGTAAAGAGACTCTGATGCAATCTTCTCTTGATGCTGATCATCTATGGTGGCCTTTAACCTTCGTCTCATCTCAAGCTCATTCCACCTATGGAATGGTCTCTGGTGATTTGCTGCCTTCTCATGGCATGCCAGATTTCTAGCCAGATTTTTCCAGTCATTTGTTCCTTTAGAATCCAATGTGGCTGGAACATTAGACTGGAAGAGTTTGTAACAAAAACAGTATGCAGCATTCTGGGTTTTTGAGTACATAAGCCATGGCCACGCCACTTTGTCACCATTGGGGATTTTAAGCCAGTAATGTGTTGGATGGAAACTTCTATATTCACTGACTTTGGGGAACATGAAGTTTTTCACTTGCTGTGCCCCATGCAGTACAAGGAAGTCCCTCAGGCTACTGCTCACGTGGGTCCACAGTCCTGGCTCATCTAGACTTAAGCAGCAGCAGTTTCTTGCGCCTCCACCACACTCTTGTCTGATCTACACTTTTCTTCAGGCATGTGCATGGTTACATCCATTTGAGATGGAAATATGGATGCTGCAGTAGCTGCCAGGTCACTTGCACTCTGATTAACTGGAAGATCAGGCATCTCATAGACTCATAGACTCATAGACTTTAAGGTCAGAAGGGACCATTATGATCATCTAGTCTGACCTCCCGCATGATGCAGGCCACAAAGCCGTCCCAACCCTTTCCCTTGACTCTGCTGTTGAAGTCCCCAAACCCTGTGGTTTAGAGACTTCAAGTAGCAGAGAATCCTCCACCTAACGATCCCTGCCCCATGCTGCGGAGGAAGGCGAAAAACCTCCAGGGCCTCTGCCAATCTACCCTGGAGGAAAATTCCTTCCCGACCCCAAATATGGCGATCAGTAGAACCCTGAGCATGTAGGCAAGATTCTCCAGCCAGACCCTCATTGGCCATTATACTATTTACCAGCGATGGCACGCTGTTCCTTTGACTAAAATCACGGTATCCCATTAAACCATTCCCTCCATAAACTTATCTAGCTTAATATTAAAACCAGACAGGTCCTTTGCCCCCACCGTTTCCCTTGGAAGGCTGTTCCAATATTTCACCCCTCTGATGGTTAGAAACCTTCGTCTAATTTCAAGCCTAAACTTCCCCACGGCCAGTTTATATCCATTCGTTCTCGTGTCCACATTAGTACTGAGCTGGAATAATTCCTCTCCCTCCCTGGTATTTATTCCTCTGATATATTTAAAGAGAGCAATCATATCCCCCCTCAGCCTTCGTTTGGTCAGGCTAAACAACCTCACCACTCACATCCTCACTGGGGCCGGAAGGCTCACCGTGAACATTTGAGTCTATGTATCTCAGGAGAGCTCCTTCCTGCTTAGATAGAAAAGCTTCCTTTGCTTTCTTTCTTTTTCTGAATGCTGTTCCAGAGGGGCGTTTCCTTCTTTCAGTCATGACTGCTGTTCTGTGCCAGCTATAGTGGCTCTCAACACTCAATTGAAGGGAACAAATAAGCAGGCTGGTAGTAGGACCTGAGTGAGGGACGATATCAGTATCTTAAGGACCTAACTGGCTCCTACTACTTCAGTTGACTGCCTGTTCTCCTCAAGTGGGTTCAGGGAAGCAGCAAGAAACAGGAAACTCCCTGAGAAGCTGGTGTTAATCGGTCCAGGCTCCTGGGGGTGCTAGAGAGGTACATAAGAGGCTTCTCCTCCTCTCTCTTCCTGCAGCTCCTGCTGCTTTCTGTTATTCCCTCTCACCTTTTCTCCTGCCTGACTGTTATGTCTCTTGTGCCCTCCTTCCTCCAGCACAGCACTCCACCATCTCTGTGCATCTAGAGCAGAGAGAATACATATGCACCAGCAGCAGACACAATTTTCTACACTCTGGGTCCTAGTGGCACCCCCCCCCCGGTCTGGCATTTGAGGCGGCCACTTCAGTTCTCCTCATGGTAAGGCCAGCCCTGCTTCCAGTGTCCTTTTATAGATTAATATAAACAAATTACATATTACATTCCATATGTCTGTTACCACCCTTGTATCTTGTACTTCAAAGAAAACATCCTGATCCATTATCCTGTCATCCCATCCTTATCTTTACAAGGGATCTGTGTGTTACTGTATCACTCTCTTAGGAAAATACTTATGTAGTTACTTGAGAACTCTGTATGTTCCTGTACCAACCTGTCAGGGCAGGAATGTGTTACTTGGTTAGCTGATACCTAATGTTACTATTCTGACAAGGGCAACTTTGGTTTACAGCCTTACTTTGGTTGATACTTTCAGCTATGCCTCGGGCTCCAGCACTGTAAAATATAGTATGATAAGCACATGATCAAATTGTTGGAGAGTTTCAAATTTTCTGCTTTTTGTGAATTGAACAGTGCAATTTAAATTATGTATGTACATTATTTTTTCCCATTTAATTAGTATATGTTTTAGCTGTCTCGCTAATTAAACAATGGCTTTTTTGGAACCTGAGTGACCTTAAAAATGGGAATAGATTTGTAGGGATGTGTGCAAGTTTTGCTGCCACTCTGTTCTGTTCTTCAGAGAAGGCAATGGTTTTCTGTGTGATCCAGAGCTCAGGATTCTTATGTATTTTTATATCCTGTCTACTTAGAGCAATTTAACAGACAGACAGAGTAGAGCAATTTATATATGTGCATCAAGGATTGTAAAGAACCCACACCAAGCTTTTGTTCTTTTCCGGTCATTCAGCAGAGAAGTTTGAATTTCATCTCTGTGTTGCAAGCTTCCTTTTGGAAGAATATATATAAAAACATTTTTTTTCTGCTTTGAGCAGATAGTTTTAAAAAATGTGTAACCTGGCAACCTTGACAGTATCTCTTTAGTATACTAAAATTAGAATAATTTTTCTGAAGGTGAAGATCATTTCCTGTATAAAATAAAGTCTGTTGTTGTTATGATAGAAATATGGTTATGAAGAAACTGGGGGAAAATAGTACATAATATCCATGATAATATGCACAATTGTATAATTGCATAATCTGTACTAAACAAAAAACAAAAATAGTAGGTTTCTGTTGGTAGTACAAAATTTTGATTTAGATTCTGCTCAGAACTTATAGCTTCTGCCCAGACCTCAGCAAGTTTTGAACTCCATAGGACTGATTCACACCAGTGCAAGTGAAAAAATCAGAAGTAACTCCATTAGCTGCAATGGTATTCGACTGGTCTAAAACCAGTTCAAGTGAAAGGCAACTCAAGCATTTTGAGCATAGCAGCATGTTTCCTCAGGGTGGAACAGGCAGCTATGCTCAACAGCCTGGTCTCCACCTTATCCCTGGCATCATGGCTGCTCAAGTCCCTGTGCTGCTGTTGGTTAATTTTCCCTCACCTGTGACCTGGAGGCAGGACTCATCAATGGGGACTTACTGCTGAACAGAGTAGAGTGGAGCATGTGGTGCTAAACATCTGTTCCCTGGTTCTGTCCCCTCTCATAGCTCCATATGCTCTCCAAAGTCACGGAGCTTTGACTGCATGTCTTCCATGCATAGTGGTCCCTGGAGCCATGGAGGGACTGCTACAGGGGCATGATTTTCCAGCCGCTTTGTGTTTGGGGGCTGTCTTTCCACATCCTTTCCTCTCCAGAACATAGTATTTTGTATGTGTATATGCAGTAGTGTGCAGGGGTGTTTGTGTTGGAGGCAGCATGTTTGTGACAACTGCTTGAATATCACTATTAACAAACTGGATATTTTTCTTATTTGTGTCTTACATTTTTAATGTTTTTAGTTTCGTTTTTTACCTCAAAAAAATATCACCCTTGTGAATGCTCATTTCCAGAATAGAATTGTCTTTTAGCTTGGGTAAAATAAGATGTTGCAAGTTGTTTTTATTGAACTCTGTTTGAATAGTAATCAACTGCAACATAATTACAAAGTATTTATTATATTATGCCAACAAAGTACCAATCATAAGCTAAAGACTGACATTGGAGCGGGCAGTTTGTTATTACTACTGTAAGTCAGGATCTTCATTAATATGCACATTAACTGAACATAATTGACTGTAAGCCAGCTGGACAGTGGTAAAATACTTAATAATGAACCACTTCAGTGCAGCATTTGCTGCCTCGAGGAGAACAATAAAAGTATCCATATTTCCTTTAATATCCTTCAATAAAATACTGGCATATTAGCAAGCAAAATTATACTAGCATGTGAGGTTTTTACAGATTCTGTTTCTCCAAATCATTGAGGTAATAAATTCTAAGACTGTGAGAGCTTATGAGGTAAGAGAGCAAACTGTCAAGGATGTTGTCTCTTGACTTTACCCACTTCTTTTCCTGTAACCCAAACTAAAAGAAAGCATAGTAAAACTAACTTCCCTCAAACAGCAGTTTCCAGTTAACTGAGTAATGATGTTTTTTTTTAAGATATAACTACTTGTAAATAAATAAATTAATCATGTCAGCATAATTGGAAAACATGATATAGAATCACGGGGAATATATCTTATAATATTTTTATTTCATTTTATTTAAATTTTACAAACATAGTGGATGGCATAATAACATTTTAGCCGCTTTCTGATGGTGTCCTGTCTTGTGTTTAGTTTTCCCTCTTTAATACAAGTAAGATATTGTTTTCCTTAACTGTGACTTTTTGTAAGCTGCTCTCCACATCATATTTCATAGATCATAGCTGTGGAATATATTAAATTAGGCAGAGGTAACAAATCTATAATTAGTGGCATTTGGATTATATAAGAATTAAACCTCTGTGCAACAAAGCATTGAAGAGCTCAGTTTTCTCTGAAAATCATAATTACATAATTGCACATAAAAAGTCTGTTGCAACAAATGGGAAACAGCATAATAGTGTTGTGTTTATTATGGCCAATTTCCACCATAATCTCCCTTATGTACTTTTATTATACAGTCTTATCTACATAATATAGTAAAGTATCAGAGCAGTCATATTCTCTTAAAGTATTTTATGTTATTGCCTCTTAAGTTCTCATTATACAGAACTATTGAGGCCTTGGTTTCACACAGGTCTGTAACATTCCTGCGTTACATACAGAACAAATTAATTTCACTGTGGTGTTTTAGAAGCAAATACTTCAACACTGTGCACTCTTGATGGAGTCTGTTTTAAAACTTGGTCAGCAAATGTATTCTTGGAGATATAGCAGACTGTCAACAGCAATGTATTTTTTATTCTTTGAGCTATGTTGTAAAGCTTCAGAAAAGAAGTGTTGCTTCCTTTAAATTTAGATTTCTCAGAGTTTGTACTTGGAATAATCCCCTGAAAATGATCTGCCCTGAGGGTGCATGCAATCTGATGTAAATAGTCCAGATCAGGAAAAAAACAATGAGAACAACAAATATACAAAAAAAGTTCCATGTAAAACTGCCTGATTCATTCACCCAGCTAGCTTTGGCTCAGATGCAGCAGCTGGTTTTCTGTGGGATTCTGCTTTTTACTCAATTTTACAGCTGGGTTTGTTTGCTGGAAAAGGTCAGGTGATTTGCCCCAGGTCACACAGTGAGTCAGTGGCATTAAACACAGAATCCTCTTTGTGTTGATACTTAGACTGCATAGACTCCTGATTTTCTTTGACATTAACATATTTAAGGAACATCTTCATACTTTACCATATGCATTTTTCCCATAATTGTTTTGTATGGTAGGACTGCTGCATTATTATTTGTATTATGCAATGAACATAAAAAAAACAAACACTTTTTACAGAGGGTAACAAGATCTTTGTCCCAACATGTATACTCTCTAAATTGATAATGTAATGGATATTGACAACAGACCATGATGGGCAGAGAGGGAAGGAAGAGGAGGAAAAATAATAAATATAAAATGTACAATATTAAATATTACTTATTATTATAGAAATACAACACATGGACTATTTAAAATCAATGGTTTCTTAGCAAGCCTTTTACTAGGGAATGCGTATTTTTGTCACTGTTCTGACTAGGTGATTGGCTATTGTGTGTGGTTGGCTTTTTCTCCTCGTCCTCCTTTTTACTTGTTCTGCAGAGGGGCTTCCCTTTTGACATCAAGTCATGCAAGGGTTTAGCTGTCTTAGAGAACTTCTGTGTGTAACCACATAGTGTTACATAAACACCAAAAACCCAAGGCCTTACTAATTGAAAGTCAGATGTGTAACTTTAGCGCCCTCGTGGTCAAGATGGAGTCTGCTCTGCAGGCAGCTCTGGCCAAGAGAAGGCGCACGCAGGAAGGCAACAGGGGCACCTGTTCCAAACCCCCCAGAGTGAACACACACACCCACAGGAAAAGTAAAATGGCTATAACAAAGGGAAATATTTATTGACAGAGGGATGAGAGGAGAAATACAACGGGGAAATATAGGGGGAGCAGTAGAACAGGGTTGCATCCAAACCAAGGCCCCACAGGCCCAGTGGTAGCACAGTCTGGAAGGGCAGACACTGAGCAATGTGTCTGCACACAGAGTTCAGGAGTCCTGAGCATAGTTCCAGTCCAGTGGTGAGTCTTGGGTGCTCCAGGTCGTCTTCGGCACCAGTGAACTTTCCCCAACAAACCCCTCCGGTGCCCTCTTCTGCTGCTCTCTGCAAAGCCACCCAGAGCGACCACCTCCCCACTTAACAAGCTAGCAACCTCCCTCCTTGTTCCCAATGCAGAGTCACAAGCCCCAGTACTCACAGCCCCATGCAGCTCTGGGCAGCAGTGATACTGGGTCCAGCTCCATCCTGTGCTGCCCACAGAGGGTCTGATTGGCAGTGCTCCCAGAGCACCTGATTGGTCCATGTGCACTACCTAAGCCTCAAAAAGGGACAGCAAAGAGTTGTCTGTGCAACCAGATGGGTCCTGAGCTGGCTTCTACAACAGACCTTACTCCTTCAGCTTGCTTTGTTTCCTAGGCTCTGACCCTCAGCTCTTGTTCCTGGATTCTGACCCTGGCTCTGACCCTTTGCTCATGGATTTTCCACTTCCACCCTAGCCAGTGAAGGCCAGGTGAAGCATTTGCAGTACTGTGTAAAGACGTGTAGCAGGGACTGTCCTGGTGTGTGATACCCCAGTGCCCCATACCTGCTTCAGGTATAATGTTTCCAGAGGCTGCTGCATAGGTGGTTCATAGAATCATAGAATTATAGTCTTTAAGGTCAGAAGGGACCATTATGATCGTCTAGTCTGACCTGCACAACGCAGGCCACAGAATCTCACCCACCCACTCCTGTATCAAACCCCTAATCTATGTCTGAGCCTTTGAACTCCTCAAATCGTGGTTTAAAGACTTCAAGGTGCAGAGAATCCTCCAGCAAGTAACCTGTGCCCCACGCTGCAGAGGAAGGCGAAAAACCCCCAGGGTCTCTGCCAATATGCCCTGGAGGAAAATTCCTTCCTGACTCCAAATCAGCTAAACCCTGAGCATGTGGGCAAGACTCACCAGCCAGACACCCAGGAAAGAATTCTCTGTAGTAACTCAGATTCCACCCTATCTAATATCCCTCCAAAGCCTTCATGGAACTGCCTTAAAAGGACAAAGTAGCCCTTACATTTTGCTTGGAATGCCTGTGTGGCCTCTACTTATTATTATCCTTCTCTATACCTTTTACTATGCTTGATTTACATATATATTTTTTAGATGAGGTAGTTTAAACAACAGTATTCAAGATGAGGCCATACCACTGATTTATTTAATGGCATCTAAATATTATCTGTACAATTTTATTAATTGTGCAGTTGATACGGCTGTCAACTGAGTGGATATCTTCACTGAACTGTCCACAATGACACCTGCATCTTGTTTCCGACATCTTTTTTCAGAAGCCATCAGTGTGTACAAGTGTGTACAAGTAGTTTGAATTGTTCCTGCCATAGTACATTATCTTGCATTGGTCTGTGTTGAATTTCATCTTCATCATGTTGCCCAGTTACCTTGTTTTTTTAGGACTTTTTGAAGTTTCACCTTCATAGTCTTGACTCACCTTGTATGGTTATGTTCTCAGTGCATTTTGCCACCTCACATTTTGCTCCATATTTAACAATATTTGGTCCACCACTAGAGCACTTGGCTGATAACTATTTTACATACAAAGAATGTTCCTAAGTTTTAATCCATGACCTCTCATTCCATAGTAACCAAGTCTCCTTAATAGCACCTTCAAGAGGCTTTGAATAAAATTCTTCAGAAAGTCTAAATAAATTACAGCCACCAGGTATAAAGCCAGCTATGTTGGCATTTATTTATTTATTTATTTATAGTGCTTTGCATTACATCTGACGAATAAGCCACTTGTACAAGTGCTGCACAAATGCATTGGTAGGGGGTTTTGTAACTATTTGTCCCTTTTAAATATTTTTTAAAACTGTTTGCTTTTTGAATTATTCCTCTTTGTGCGTCTCGTGGTTACCCATAATTAAATTACTGGCTTATGGCCTACTTCTGGACAGTGGCACTGGAACATAGTCGGGATGCCGAAAGCCAGCCCCCTTATCTTTGTCCACCCCCATCCCCCAGAGCTGAGGCTGGGAGCAAAGCCCTGGGCGCGGGGCCGGCTGCCGGGAGCCCGGGGGCGTGGGCCTGGCTGCCAGGAGCCCTGGGGTGCTGCAGCACCCCCTGCATTCCTAGTCCCCGTGCCTATGCTTCTGGATGCAAAGTTTCACTTATACTTAGGGTGACAAAGGGTCACTGAGGACAAAAGATCTTACTACATGCCTTGACTGTTATTTAGCATCAGCCACCTTGTTTCCAGCTCTTACACGGCCTTGCCTACACAAGTTGGACGGAAGTTGACCATCATAACTATTCTGGAATAAATATTCTAATATAGCTTTTCTGTAATAGATCCCTGTGTGGACTTTCTCTTCTGTAATAAAAATGATCTTATTCTGAAATAATTAAGCCACTTCCAAAGCACAATTAAGTCCTCTGTTTAGAGTTCATGCTTTCCTCCTGTAAAGCATTTGTGTAGTGAATGTGGGGGCTGCAGGCCTGGTGTCTCTTCTGTCCTGCACCTTGCCCTGCCCTAGGTCGCTGTTCTTGGCAATCCTGCTTATAATCTCATAAGGAGTGAATAAAGGTCTTCTTCCTATAACAAGGAGAAAGATGTAGGCTTTTTGGTTCCCCACTTACCTTTCCCCACCCCCAACTTAACTATCTAAAATCTAATGTTGAAAAAGATTGCTTTTTCTCTCATCAGCAAAAAAAAAAAAAAATCACCCAGTCCCCCACCTAAAGAAAACCAAATAAATGACCGCCATCCCCAGAAACTCCCCATAGGGTTAGGATAGTATTAAGGCATTGTACATAATTTCAAATGTTTGCATAGCACTTGTGATAACAGGCCTCTAAGGCTACATCTACACTTGTAGCTAGGGGTGTGATTCCCAGTTCACATAGACATACTCATGATAGCTCTCATTGAGCTACAACACTGAAATTAGTAGCCTGGGTACATACTCTGGGTGGCTAGCCCCTGCCACCACTCACCACTGCCCATGCTACTGGGTTCACTACTATTTTTAGCATGTCAGCTCAGATGTGTATACAAGTTGGGAATCACACTCCTAGCTACAAGTGTAGATGTACCCTAAATGCTTGAATCTGAATGACCTGATTTTTAAAGTACCAAGCATTTAGTCGCTCACAGTGAAGAAAATTAGACCAGAAATCTTTTTGCCATGTTATTTTCTTAGGTTTGTCTGTCTGTCTACCACACACTCCTGCCTCTCCCCCCCCCCCCCCACACCCTCCCTCATACACACTTATTTGTTGTTACTGGGTTTCAGGGTTACCCCTGAGCCTTGTGTTGATGTTTTTTGTTCCTGTTTATAATTATGTATTATTATTGTTATTTATTCCTTGTTTTATTTATTAATAAAGAACACTGAAAGATTTGTTTTGGAAAGAATAAAACAGCCTATGGACAAATATTCAATCTATCAACCTAGAAATTCTGTTTAAAGACTGCTGTTGCTCGTACAAAATTCTTGTTGATTTGAAGGTGTCCAGGATCACTCCCAACATGGTATAAAATGCACACACAAAAATAAGAGCTTGGGACATTCCAGGCTAATAAAAGGAACCTAAAAATGAATCTTGTTTCATACCACTAAAATCTTCTTTGTAGAAGAACCCTCCTAAACAGAATTTATGGAAGAAGAAATATATGTATGTGTTATACTTGTGTGTAGGTATATATTATATAGACATATTTTAATAATGTGATTTTTATTTTGTATTTGAATAGTGTAGTTTCAAGTTAAATAGCCTACATTTCAGAAAATTGCTATTTAGCAAACTTTGATAAAGACCTCCTTTATAAGAAGAGAGGGCTTTATATTGCTGGGATTCACAAGACAAGTCTGTTACAAATGGTCTTACAAATTCTGTTTAAATGAGTATATAGACAGATATTAGGAAAATGCTATTTGTTAGTTGTGGTGCAGTTTTCTGAGAAGCTGTGAAACTCCTCAATCAAGTTGATTCATTGCTTGAGAATTCTTCTGATGTGAATTATTTATCAGGAACAGAGCTGCTGCCTCTAGGATATAACCACTCAAGCAAGCAAATAAACAACATATCATGACAAAACATTACACAATTATACATAGAATCCCTTTATGCAGCGTGTGTCTTTTTGTGCATGTTTATCTGATATTGCCATCATTACCAATGAATGTATATGGTACAACACACATCACTGAGTGTACCCAGGCAGTGGCACACGACCAATTAAATAAACAAATAAAAAACATTCCTACTTGCCTAAAATTGCAGACACTTTTGTCCAAGGAAGAAAACCTTTTTGTCATTGGAAAATTAATTTCACCTGAGTTTCGTATACCTGTTCTTTGAACTCTGTGGTTCTGCAAGGCAGAGTTTATAGAGGAAGCAGCCTTTTTTTCTTGTCATAGGTAGTATGTGTCAAAGACCTCAGTGAATGATCTAAGTAATTATTACTGGATCCAATTTTAATTGGGAGAGTGGTAAATAATGAAGAGAGGTTGATCTGGGCCAAGCAAACAATGTGCATTTTAATACAGCCAATTGTAAATGCCGACATTCTTTTTTTTCTAGATGTATGCCATACTTAGAGGATGGGGGATGCTCTTCTGAGAAGCAGTGACTCTGAAAAAAATGTTGGGGTCATGGTGGATAATCAGCCGAATATGAGCTTCCAGTACAATGATGTGTCTAAAAGAGCTAATGTGATCCTGTCATGCATAAACTGGAATTTCAAGTACGAACAGAGAGGTTAATTTATTGCTATATTTGGCACTCGTGTGACCACTGCTGGAATACTTTGTCCAGTTCTGGTGTTCACAGTTCAAAGAAGCAGGCCGGAGAGGGTTTGGAGAAGAGCCATGAGAATGATTACAGAATTAGAAAACATGCCTTATAGTGATAGACTCAAAGAGCTCAATCGATTTAGTTTAACAATTTAGCTTATGTTCTTATGTTAACAAAAAGAAATCTGAGTGACTCAATTACAGTCTTATAAGTACCCACATGGGGAAAAAATATTTAATCATGGGCCCTTCAGGTGAAGAGAGAAAGGTATAACATGATCCAACAGCTGATGGATGAAGCTAGACAAACGCAGACTGGAAAGGAGGCATACATTTTTAACAGTGAGAGTAATTAGCCATAGCACCCAGCTTTAATTTATTGGATCATGATGAGAATTTTAAAATAAAGATTAGATATTTTTCTAAAAGCTATGCTCGAGGAATTATTTTGGGGAAGTTCTATGGCCTGTGTTATATAGGAGATCAGATTAGATTATCATAATGGTTCCTTCTGTGCTTGGAATCTATGATCTGTGAATTAATTATTGTATAAGTTCTTTTCCACTCTCTTTTTCCCTATGAAAATGAGCACAACTGCTCTGTACAACGTAACGAATCTAGATGAAGCAATCAGATTAACGTGTGGCTGGCATTATAATCATGAACACTAAAATAAGTTTAACATTCTATTTCTTTTTGTCTCTTTCTTATCTTTGTTTAAAATTATATATTTTACTGTAGGACAGCAAATGCATTTTATAGAATAATTAAGTCTTCCAAAAATACTATCATCCTGAAACTTTTTGTGATTATAAAAATTATCAGGGACTATGTGGGACTCCTCCTTCAGCTTGTACACAGAGATGTTTAGTTTATCCAGATACGGTCTTTGTGTGAGAATATTTGTTTGTATTTTTAATTCAGTTCTTCCAAACCATAGGGTTACAAAGAAAACAAATTAATCTTTGATTGCAGACATTCCTAGAAAATATAACGTCAGAAATAATAAACAAATCACCACATATTTGTTTTTCTCCTTTGGCTGTTTACTCTTATTCTTTTCAACATCACATTTTAATTCAGTAGAAACACTCGTAGCTAGTACGTATTCTTACAGCATAGGTGCAAAACTTCCACTTTTTCAATATAAACAAGGTTTCAATATGGAATACTCCAAGGTGCATGCACAGGTTTAAATAGACAGACTTAACAATTTTACTGGCATGAAGCCTTAAAATTAAATATAAAGGATCATATATAGATCTGTCATAAGCAGCTGCAATTCTATTGAAGTCATTGGCATTGCACCTGCTTATACCAAACATTTGACTGAATGTCTAGCTAACTGGAAGAGAAAAAGCCTAATACCTGTTGTTCAAGTGTGTTCTGCTCAGCACACAGCCCCTAGCTACCCCTCTCCCTGCATCCTGAGCTAGTCCCCTCTGCCTGCACACAGCTCCCAGCTACTCCTGTCCCTGCACCCTGAGTGGTTTTCAAACTTTTTGAGCTGAACCTTTCTCTCTCTCTCTCTCTCCCCCCTTTCGTTATAATTTTTAGTTTCACTCATCCCTCCTCTCCCAAACCTAGACAGGCTTGGAAGTTTTCTAGTGTGTTGGGAGGGAGGGGGGGTCAGAAAGAAAAAAAATGAGAATCCCTGATCGAGTCCAATCTCTTGTATAACACAGGCCATAAAACTTCCCCAGCATAATTCCTAGATCATAGCTTTTAGAATAACATCCAATCTTGATTTAAAAGTTGCCAGTGATGGAGAATCTACCCTTAGTAAATTTTTCCAATGGTTAATTACTCTCACCATTAAAAATTTACAGCGTATTTCCAGTCTGAATTTGTCTATCTTCAACTTCAAGCTATTACACTGTTACACTTTCCTCTGTTAGACTAGAGAGCCCATTATTTATTTATTTATTTTTACCTGTTTGTTTTATTTCATATTTGCCCGGGGTGGGGGGGGGGGGGGGTTGAACTCGGGGGTCCTCCTCAGATCTTTGTGTCTCGGCTAACCTAGCTGAGGGAGAGTTTTTAAATTACAAAATTTAGTTTCAAATATTGTGGGGTAGAGTATATATGATGGAAATGCATACACATACCACTCCTAGCTTGAGGAAGCATATCTGTTTAATAATTTTGCAAACAGCTGATTCAGACAGATCTCACATGTGTGGCTTTATCTTCAGACAGAACCGGCGCCAGGCAATAGCAGACTAAGCAATTGCTTAGCACCCCAAGCAGCTCCGAACCCCACTATTAATTATTAGTATGTTTTGTGTGGGGGAAACCCCCAGAATATTACCACTTAGGGCCCCCAATGGGCTAGCACTGGCACTGCCTTCAGACATGAACTATTGTGATCACATAGCTTTTCAGAGACCCCAATCATTCATAGAATATGTAAAATGCCATACCAGATCATACCAGAGATCCATCCCATACACTATCCTTTCTGACAGCATTGTTTAATCGTCTCCTTGTATGTGGCTACGTTTTGAGCCTCAATATCTTGTGGCAATGAATTCCATTGTCAGATATGCAATGTGCATTTAAAAAAAAGATATTTATTTTTAGCAGTTTTAAATTGATTGCATTTCAATTTAATTCTAGTCCTAGAATAATTTCATCCCTACTTAAGGCTATTGGGCCTGGAGTCCTATGTGAAGTAAGAAATTTTGCTCCACTTCTGCTCAGGCTTTCTACCAATTGCTGGCTTGATGCAGCACTGGGAGAAGAAATAGCTTCATTACTCATCTGTACTGGGACCCAAGACCTGTGTGGGCTGGGTAATGGAACGGTCCTTATTCAGTTGTACTCCTTTGCGTGGGTCTGTGATTCAAGTATGAGTAGCCTAGAGTGAATCTGCAACGTTTCTCACCCCTTATACATTTGTTGTTTTAAACTCTGTGTGGTAAAGAAGCATGGTTAAGGACTGGTTGCCTTAAAAGCATATACACTCACACGTTTTTCATTGCTTATTTATAAAATATGTTTTTTTTAAAAAAAACACACATACTGATTTCAAATACTAAAGTCCAACAGAATGGAGGTTTTAACAATACTGGGTCTGATCCAGGTGCTCAGCGCTGCTTTTGGGTCAGACACACGGTGGGAAACACTTGCTCATCAGTAATGATAACATAAGCAGGGTCAGAATGAGCTCTTCTCTGACGTCTAGTGACACACTGGGGGAAAAGATTTCAGGAGCGGACTGTGTTCGCATAGATGTGCCTACTCTGCCTTGATGCGCAGCATGATGGAGCTGCTTTGCCAAAATGATTAATTTTGGCTGGTTTGGGGTTACAAATCACTCAGTATTTGAATGCAGGGGTAATGAAATATTGTTATCTTTATTGTACGAGTAAAGGGAAACAAAGCTGTGCTTAAAGAAGAACAGGAGTACTTGTGGCACCTTAGAGACTAACACAAGTACTCCTGTTCTTCTTTTTGCGGATACAGACTAACACGGCTGTTACTCTGAAAGCTGTGCTTAGCATACCCTGATTGAGAGGGTCACCGTAAACTGAGCCTCACTTGCTAAGCGGGGGGCGGGAATGCCAAATCTCAGTGAAAATGAGAGTGGGTGGGGACAGGTGTTTCTACCTGGTGGTGCAGACTCTGCCTGAAGAGTCCTAGACAACATTTGACTTGCCCTTCTCCAGTGTTTAAAGACAGAGTTGATTAGACTCAAGTGAGAGTCTTTGTTTCTGGTTGGTGATTCCTGGAGTTGACATCACTGCTGAGCAGGTCTAAGGGCTCAGCCTTACACTTTGTGTGGGAACAGTGTACAGTGAAAGACAACACAGAAAGTGCACTTGCAGTGAGGTTCCCCACTACTTGTTGAAATCACTAAGAACTAGATTACGTGGTGGAACCTCAGAACATAACATGCAGAGAACCTGTGAGCCAGTTGCAGAGGCAGTTGCAGGAGAGGCTTTGCTCAATGCACCTCTCCCAAGGGTGGGAGGTGAACCCCATGACACATCTCTGAACTCTCGGTCTTCGCTAACCAAGGACTGCCAACAATGAATGGAGTGCAGCAGAAGGAGAGGGGACTGGCGTGCTAAAGGGACGTTCAATCATCAGACTTTCCCACTGCCAGATGGAAAACTGAGGCAACGGACACTGCTCAAAACAATGTGAGGTTGGCTTTGCTTGTGGTCAAATGCTTTTGAATGTGGTTGTGGTGTTTTCCCAAATTAATGCTGGGTTCCCTTTCTTGTTTACTGAAAGTTCTCTTTTGTTATACACAGATTCAGTGCTTGCGAGTGTGGAAGTATTGCCTCTTACAGATGCCTAGGAGTGGTGTTAAGATTTCCCAGGTTTCTGGGTGTGGGATCTGTTTTGTATTGTTAAAAGGAACCCCTGGGTATTGAACCCAGCCCTTGTTGCTGCTGATTCCACCCGGCTTAGAAGGATTACAGTAAGAAAAAATAGTTTGGAAGGATAGCTATGATGTTATTAGTATGGGAGTGGGCATTCACCCACGAAAGCTTATGCTCCAATACATCTGTTAGTTTTAAAGGTGCCACAGGACCCTCTGTTGCTTTTTACAGATCCAGACTAACACAGCTACCCCTCTGATACTGTACTAATGAGATGATTTGTGTTAGCATGGCAGCCCCAGATTTAGGATCCTAATTATTTTTGAAAAACTGGCCTGAAGTTACTATACTGTTGACTGATTTTAAGCCCTTGTGAATGCCCACTGTGAACTAGGGGCCTGAATCTGAAATCACATATTCAGGTTTTACACCAATGTAATTCCATTGACTTAACTGGGGCTGTTCTTGATTAGCATCCACGTAAGTGACTGCAGAATCAGGCCTTGGAAAAGCCCATCCTGGTTCAGTGGTGAAGTAATAAGTTTTTAAAGTATATTAGAAACAAAGGAAATTCTAATAATGGTGTAGGCCCATTACTAGACGGAGATGGTTTATAATCATTGAAGACTGTCTGGTTGAACCGATGCCACCGACGGCCTTCAGAACATTAATTACTGGTGATGATGGGTGAGATGCCTTTCATTTTAGACCCCAGGCTGAGTTGGCAGGGCTGGTAATTAGGAAAACATCTTTTACTGGCAAACTAAGCACACTCTGGGCACTACTTCTCGTACAAAAACACTTCATACAGAAATCATTGTGAGACAATGAGCATGAAAACCTTATAATGCCATTTGGGTAGTCCTTTTTCAGAGTATAATTGCACTTAAGGGATGATCATTATATAAAAATATTTGGGAAAAATCAAATGACTATGTGTATTAAGTATCTAAAACTAATGATGAACTCACTGAGGAAGAATGCCTAAATTCATGAGAAAATGTGAGTGAATGGGAAGTGATGTTGCATTGATAATGACATGGGGAGATTCAAAATTGAGTAGGTTTGTTTCTGTCATAAGGGCAAGATTGAGGGCTTGTCTACACTTACTGAACCACTGTAGCACCAGTGAAGACACTATCTATGCTGACAGGATATGATGACCTAGAGCTCACACCAGAGTATTTGTTTCCTCCGCTTAAAATTCCTTCTGACTGCACTGACAACAGAGCTTCTCCTGTTGCCATAGGTACTCCACCTCCCCAAGAGGTGATAGCTATGTTGACAGGAGAAGCCCTCCCATTGACCTAGCCTGGTCTACACTGCAAGTTAGGTCGGTATAACTACGTTGCTCAGGGCGATGTTGTTATACTGATATAACAAGGGTGTCAACCAAGCCTTAATAAATGCCTTATGCTTGCAACTCCTGTAGACTTTTACGGGAGTGCCATACATGGAGCAGCTACAGCATCAGTTTCTTAGAGATACCCGGTTGACAGTGTAAAACTGGAAAACGTTGAATTGATTTGAAGTTTCAAAGCAAGGGCTTTTAATAACAATGGCTTCAATTCACATTGGGGGTTATTTCAGGTTAGTTCAGCCGCCTAAAACTCATGAAGCATTTCAAATACAATTTTGACATGTTTTGGGGATGAAGTATTACCACATCGTGTTGAAGAGAAACATAAAAGTCATGCAAAGTGAATTGCATTCTAGTCTGCTGGCTTTTAGGCCTTAGCAGTTACATACCTGTGGTTTCCAAGCTGGTCAAAAATATTAATAAACTCACTCCTTGAATTAATGGATGGGTTTGCAGGACACCATCAAACATAAATTTTGAAGCTGAATGATATTTACATTGCTATTTGTACTGTAAAATTAGTAAGGGTTATTAATTCTATCTGGTTTTGGTGTTATAAGCTTTACACCATAATTACATGCACAGACACATACAACCTCTTGAAAGAAGTGCTGAAACGAAGGCACTTAGCGGTACGCCAAGGGCTGAAGCAAGTGTGCAGAAGCTATCCTATCTGTCAGTTTTAGTGATTTTACCCTTGCCTTTTGATGATACTGCTCATCTCAGTGATGAGAGATGGAATCACAACATTTGTAATGATTATACTCTCAAAGAGTAAGAACTATCCTGTAGGTTGTTTTAAGAATATAATCCCTCA
Source organism: Chrysemys picta bellii (assembly GCF_011386835.1). NCBI lineage: Eukaryota > Metazoa > Chordata > Testudines > Emydidae > Chrysemys > Chrysemys picta. The sequence continues at coordinate 34,508,520 of NC_088791.1, forward strand.
TTAATGGGGCCTGTTGAGATCACTCTCACTATCTGTAGTATCACAGAGAGACAAATCACCACCACAGAGAGTTTCTAGACTTTTTGCTCCTGTATTCAAAGATTTTTCAAATATTGCTGTGGTCTTAGCTTTATAAAGTGGTACTTCCCAGTAATGGTAATAATACTGGATAGAAATGCCTGCATTAGTCATGAGTACCAACTCCTCCGATCTATTTGTTAGAAATTATCAGTTATACAGAAATGGGGAAAAAAGGGAACAGAATTTTAAATTTAAAACTTCTGTTAGCTTTTTGTAAGTACACTGGTTAATGTAATACAGTTCAGTTATGGAAGTGACTGTCTGAAGTATTCACCACCTGATGCATGTTATTGGTGTGTTTGATATTTCTCTCCCACCCCACCCCTATACGTAGGGCAGATGTCCTATAATGTGCAGGTTTAGTTATCAGATCCCCTTCCTTGCCCTTCTATGGAATGAGAGCAAAATCTGCCACCATCTACTCCCCTCCAGAAGATTTCCAGGAAAGCTCTGTAAGTTTAAATTTGTGGAGTTTCAACCCCTTGTTAGAAAATGACCTGCCAAAAGATATTAGTAATTCAAGAGAGAACCTATTCATAACTAACTGACCAATGAGAGAGCGAGCAGGGAACTATATGTAGCTCTTTTTTTTAACTTCATAGCTAAAATTGTGACTAAATTGCACCAGTTTTGCCATAAGAATATGGAAGATTATTAATTTTAGTATTATCATGGACCCATATTCTGCTCTGTTACACTGGTGTAAATATGAAAGAACTCCTCACATCTTGGGGGTATCTGCTCTCTGCAAAAAGGCAAGAGACAGTAACTTTCATAAGTGGTCTGTATTACATTAACCAGTGTACGTAAGATCTAACTGAAGATTTGAATTTGCAATTCTGAGTCCTCTTTTTGGGATTTACACTGGTGTAACTGAGCCTAGATTTTTTCCCCTATAGAAATTAGAGATGGAAAAGTGCACTTACTACAACATATTTTCTAGTTTTAAATCTCCTCAGAGTTGGTTTCACTAATTATCCCATCAAGCTATACCACAGTCTTTATTAGAGGTTCACTGATGTGTGAAAATGATTGTATATTCATTGCATTTCCCCAAAACCTTTATCCTGTTATTCTTTATTTGTATTCTAGTAGGGCCCATTGTCTGTTGCATTAGGCAATGTACATACAAATATATGTAAAAATTAAAAGATGATGCCTGCCCTCCAAAGCCTTGACAAGAGACCAATAGATATGACAAATAGATTTTTTTTCAAGTAACATTATAGACAAAAAGAAGGTATCACTCTTCATGTGAACCTCAGCAGTCAAAGGAAAACCAGCAATTACCTTATGTTTCCCTTAGAGCATTTATTTCCCATCATTATTAATAGCAGGTTAATGACTGGTTTTGGTATAAAGGGTCTCTCAACTCTTGAAAGTGGTCATTAACTACCAGAAAATGTCCTGCATTCTCAACCAGTCATGATTGCTTAAATAAAGTACAAAATAAATGCGAAAATGCCCTTCATGACAGATTTTAAACATAAAATATTATTCAAATTGTATATTAGAAAACCAGTTTCAATGACATTTTTAGGATTATTCAAGTGACATGCAGTCACAATCAATGGTGATGAGAGTGGGGTAGAAACTCAAAATCCTAAAGGTGTTTAATATGGGGACTATTACACCGACATCTACAGATTAAAACCATTGACCAGTTTACAAAGTGGGGCAATTTATTCACGTATTTTGAACGGAGATGAAGCACAATGATTCTGAAAAGATGATTATTTATCGTGCTAATGAATTCTGAGTGTCCTTATCCAGTGGATCACCAATACTTTTTATTAGTTGGGATAGCTGCTATTTATTTAGCATCAAAACTGTGACTGCTGCATTATAGACAATTTAAAAAGAGAGTCGTTTTCTCAAATTTACATGTAACTTTAGCGCCCTCGTGGCCAAGATGGAGTCTGCTCTGCAGGCAGCTCTGGCCAAGAGAAGGCGTGGGCAGGAATGCAGCAGGAGAAATCCCTTCCACCCCAGGGGCACCTGTTCCAACCCCCCCAGAGTGAACACATACACCCACAGGAAAAGTACAGTGGATATAACAAGGGAAATATTTATTTATAGAGGGATGAGAGGAGAAAAACAACAAGGGGAAATATAGGAGAAGCAGTAAGACAGGGCTGCATCCAAGCCAAGGCCCCACAGACCAAGTGGTAGCACAGTCTGGAAGGGCAGATACTGAGCAATGTGTCTGCACACAGAGTTCAGGAGTCCTGAGCATAGTTCCAGTCCAGTGGTGAGTCTTGGGTGCTCCTGGTCGTCTTCGGTGCCAGTGAACTTTCCCCCAACAAAGCCCTCCGGTGCCCTCTTCTGCTGCTCTCTGCAAAGCCACCCAGAGCAGCCACTTCCCCACTTAACTAGCTACAGCCTCCCTCCTTGTCCCCAATGCAGAGTCACAAGCCCCAGTACTCACAGCCCCATGCAGCTCTGGGCAGCCGTGATACTGGGTCCTGCTCCGGCCTGTCCTTCTCGGGCGATTCCTCCCTGGCACAGTGCTCCTCCTGGCTCCTATCCTGGGCTGTCCCGGATTGGCCCTGTCCGTCCCAGGCTTCAGGCAGGTTCTCTGCTGCTTCACTTTTCCAGGGCCTCAGGCTGCCTCTCCCCCTTCCTGGAGCTCCAGTGCTGTCCTCTGGAGTTTCCCTCCTTTTTTCTTACTCTCCCGCTCCCCCTTAGGAAAAAAAATTTAAAGAGCCATGCTCTCTAAACCCCAAGCGGGTTACATACAGTTGAAGGATCTGTCTAGAGTAGATTTTGGCAGTGTTGTAATTTGAGTTAATTGATTACCCATTAGCGTGAATAAGCTAACATGATATAAACATGTTTATATCAGTACACTGTTTGTTCCTCCATGTGGTTCATCCTAGGCTGAAGGGGGTATACGGAGGAAGGAAGGGGAGAAGCAGAAGGAGAGGGAGAAGATGCTTGGTAAAAGTGAGGCTGAGCAACAGTGAGGTTAGGGTGGCTGAAGACTGGTGGCAGGATGTTAGAATCAATATCCAATGGGAGATCAGCAAACTATCAGAATTGAAAATTCATTCTAATTATACCAAGCTGAGTCAGTGAAGAATCTTGCCACCTAGTCTTGTTACTCTTGCCTGGCTGCTGCTGTAATGTGGCTGGATCAAGGTCCCAAAATCGTTCAAGCAGAGTTTACCTCTGTGTGCGTCTCCGAGAACAGATGTCCTTGATTGGCTGCTGGATAGACCTAGGTAGGTGCAGGGGTGATGGCAAATCTGACTCTGAACCTTTCACTCCAATTCTTCTTTCCTTTGCTCCAGTATTAGAGACAGAAAAGAGACTGGATAGCCATCCAATAACCCATTGTAGGAGTCCTGTGACCATTGTAGACTGTATGTTGTCATCAGCATAAAGGGTATGCTGGAACTCAGGTGAGAGTGGAGGACACAGGAGGGGCTGGGCCAGCGTGCACAGTGTTCCAACTATTAGTTGCTCTCATAATGACCCATAGAGGACAGTTATGAGGCAGTACAATTTAAAGCATCCCTGGAGTTGCTGTAAATTACTTTGTAGTCTGGGTAAGCCCCTAACAGCCCCGAATTGGGGTTTAAACCACCTTTTGCGGCTCTGCTCCTGCTCGTGGTCCAGGAATGGTGCAATGCAGAATTGAGGCTTCTGTTTTTGCTGGAGGGTGCTGCTGTATTTTGTTAAAGATCCTGAATCAGCTTGTCATTGAGACAATTTCTGGGCCATTATATTTGCTTGAATCAATGCAAATGCAGGGTCCTGCATACACAGATTAATGACACTAATAATCCATGATGATATGGTATGTCTAAAGCAATAGATTCTTTTCAGAATAGATTATTCAAAGGCAAGGGAAGGGACAAGATTCTTCCCCTTCTCATTACTCTCCTCCGTCCCTGCCACACACATTTAGAAAAGCCTCAGTTGGGAAGGTTAAGTGCATGGAGCTCTATGTAGGAAATATAAAATAGATTGTGCTTGACCTCCATTTTACTGTAAATTGCAGTAACTTCTCATGTTGCAGGAATGTTCATGCAACATTCCAAACTTCCAAACTTTTGTTTTATCAATATAAATGAAACCATTTAAAAACCAATTTGGGAGAAAAAAAATAAATTTTGCTTTTTAAGTGAAAACCTTTCACACAGACTTTGTCTATAGATATTTGCTCATGGATACATTACACACTATTGATTGTTAAACATTTAAAAATGACAATGCTGACAAAATCTCAACTCTGACTCTAGATAAATAATAATCGCGGAACAGTCATATTCTTACAGTTTTACACTCGGCTGATGGGATTATTGTATCAGGAGTATGGAGTTGACAACATTTCATCTGGAGAAGACTGATTCACTTTTTAGTGTTGCCTTTTTAGCTTGAATGAGTTAGTGACAGAGTTCCCAGGTGAGTTCAGAGAGCTCTTACAGGCTTAAATAGACTCATGTTTCTTGCTGATTTGGATTTGGTGTTCAGCAACAAACCAATGTTGAAAACTCTTTGAATGCAGAAACTTATTGCTCGTTATGGAGAATTAAGAAGTTATGCATTTTATTTTTTTGTTATAAATATCATACGTACCTAAGTTTACCTCTGTGGTGTTATCCTGCCTGAATGCATAAAGTTTAAATCAAAGGAGGATGTTCTGGGGGAAGCTGAAATGAAATGAACTAATGGCAAAGATGAGGTGTATATCAAGAGTCCTTAAGGAACTAAAGGGGAAATAGTTATGTAGTAGTTTCGGCCGAGGTTCGGCCCTCAGCGGGGCTGTGGAGTATCCCACCGGCTCGCTCTGGTCCGCCATCAGTCCTGGTCCAGCGGTAGTGTGGGACAGCAAACACACGGTTAGGGGCTCAGGCCCTTAAGTAGGGGCTGAGCCAATAGGTCAGAAAAAGCCCTGGGCCCTCAATAAGGGCGGGGCAGCAACCACGCAGTCTGGAGCTCAGGCCCCCAAGCAGGGGCTGAGCCAATAGTTCGGGAACCCAGGCCCTTAAGCAGGGGCTGAGTCAATGGGTTGTAGCAGCCCAGGCCCTAGGTCAGGGCGGGCAGCAATCAAATAGTCAGTCAGGAACCCAGGCCCTTAAGCAGGGGCTGAGTCAATGTTTGTAGCAGCCCAGGCCCTAGGTCAGGGCGGGGCAGCAATCAAATAGGCAATCAGGAATCCAGGCCCTTAAGCAGGTCCCAGCCTCTCTAGGCCAGGGAAAAGGGGGAGTCTGCCACGCAAGGAGTGGGTGGCAGGGGGACACAGACCCTCCCACTCCACTGCGTCCCAGCCCGGGGCCCTAGCAGCGGCAGAAACTCGCTGCTGTCAGTGGGGATCCTGACCGCAACACACTGACATCGGCTCTGGCAGTGCTGCAGCCAGACTGGGGCCGGCTGCCCCCGGGCTACTTCCACACTCCCCCTCGTAGGGTACCTGGGCTGTACTAGTGTCCTCGGTGCTCTGCACCAGCATCGGTTCCTCCAGGTAGGTAGCGAAGGGTAGGTTCGACTCCTCCTCGGGGTAGCTGGAAAGGGGCAGGCTTGGCCAGTCCTCCTCAGGGTAACGGGCGAGGGATAGGCTCGGCTGGCCTGGTGAGTCAGCAGGCCGGTCACAGCCTGCTGCTGTCTCCCAAGCGGGAGCCCGGCCACAGACGTCTGCTCTCTCAGCCGGCTTGTTCTCCATTGAGCTTGGCAGGCGGGCTTTTATACTTCCGGGTCAGCGCCGTGACCTCTGAGGGGCGGGCGCCGGACCCAGTGGCTCCACCCACGTTGGTGTTAGGGGAGGTTCGGCCCTCAGCGGGGCTGTGGAGTATCCCACTGCCTCACTACAAGTTAGTTGACGGAATGCACCCTACGTGGCTTCACTTAGTCTGGTGAGGGGTAGTCTTCTCAGACCAAAACCTAGGATTAAAGCTTTAAAGATGCTAGCATAGGCAGGAAGAGGGGGAGTGGAATGTCATCATGCTGACATAGAGAACAGGAACTGCAGCAAACAGTTCTCCCTACCCAGAAATGGGAATAAGCTAGGGTTACCATTCGTCCGGATTTACCCGGACATGTCCTCCTTTTTGTGCTAAAAATAGCGTCCGGGGGGAATTTGTAAAGCACTCAAAATGTCCGGGATTTCCCCCCTCCCCCAGCAGAGCAGAGCGAGCAGCTGGGAGGGCTGCAGGAAAGTCCCGGGCTGGACTCCGGAGCAGCTGTAGAGGAGCCGGATCCGCCCTGCATTCTGAACCGGCAGCTCTCCCCTGCAGCCCGGTCCAGCAGCACTGTGCAGGGCCAGGGACCGGGTTTTGTTGTGCTGGGGAGCGCAGCCACGTGTCCAGCTCGGCTCGCACAGAGCCCAACACCCTGTTCTGAGCAGCAGGGTAAGGGGGTCAGGGGGCAGGAGAAGGGGCAGGGAGGTTCTGGAGGGGGCAGTCAAGAAACGGGGGGGGGGCTTTTTGGGCGGAGTGGAGAAATTTTTGGGCAGTCAGGGTACAGGTAGGGGGTAGGGTCCTGGGGGGCAGTTGGGGGGGGTCTTAGGAGGGGGCAGTTAGGGGACAAGGAACAGGGAGTCTTAGGTAGGGGGTGGGGTTCTGGAGGGCAGTTAGGAGCAGGGGTCCCAGGAGGGGGCAGTCAGGGGACAAGGAGCGGGGGGGTGGGGGTCTGGGAGTTCTGGGGGGGAGCTGTCAGGGGGCAGGAGTGGGGAGAGGGATCAGAGCAGTCAGGGGACAGGGAGCAGAGGGGTTTAGATGGGTTGGGAGTTCTGGGGGGGGGCTGTCAGGGGGCAGGAGTGCGGAGAGGGATCGGAGCAGTCAGGGGACAGGGAGCAGAGGGGTTTAGATGGGTTGGGAGTTCTGGGGGGGGCTGTCAGGGGGTGGGGAGTGGTTGGATGGGGTGTGGGAGTCCCAGGGGTCTGTCTGGGGGTGGGGGTGTGGATAAGGGTTGGGGCAGTCAGGGGACAAGAGGCAGGGAGGCTTAGATAGGGAGTGGAGTCCTGGGGGGCAGTTAGGGGCAGGGGTCCCAGGAGGGGGCAGTCAGGGGACAAGGAACGGGGGGAGGGTTGGGGGTTCTGGGGGGCGGGAAGTGGGAGGGGCAGGGGCGGGGCTAGGGCGGGGCTCCTCCCGTCCTCTTTTTTGCTTGCTGAAATATGGTAACCCTAGAATAAGCTGGACCTACCTGTGCTATGGATAAAGAAGGTATGCTTAGGTAAGGAAATGGACTCTGTGGTTTTAACCCATTTCCCTAGATGCTGTTCTGTTTGGCAAATAAATACAGCTTTGTTTTGAAGAAACTGTTTTTGAGTCACTTTATTCAGCTATTGTCTCAGTTCCCCTAAGATAAAAGGTTCAGAGGTGACAAACCCAACTGGGCCTGTTGGGTCAACATATTTGGCAAATGGGGGAGCGGTACCTCAGAGGTCCAGTCTCAGAGCAGTAGGACTGTGTGGGAAGGTAGCAAACTCTGTTCCCGAAGGGGTGTGCACTTGAAAGAGACAAAAAGGGGTGTACGGCGCAGCTAACCCGATAATCATGACACTTGCATTAATCACTATTTGATTATGTTCATGAATTCTTTAACTTTAGTTGGCACTAAAATCCTACCTTGGGAATTATTCAGTCAGGCAGAAAAAAATGCAAATAGTCTTAATTTCTCAAAGCAAGACTGACTGTAGAACAGCACAGCTACTAGGAGACATTTATTCATCATGGTTAACACATCAGTAGTAAATTGGTAGTCAAAATGTTTCGTTTCCACTTTCATTTTTTGGCCTGGGCAACACAGAAAAACAGTGAAAGCCCAGAGGAATATTTAAAATTTAATGAAGTGATACAAATCACACTCTTTAAGGAGATATGAGCCTCTGTTCCTTCATTTGCAAATGTTCAAATAAGTGAATGAGAGGGACGAAAAAGTAAAAAAAAAAAAAAAATGTAAGCAGCATCCTAGGGGATGCATTGAAGTGATATAAAATAAGAAAAAAACAAACATGGTCAAGGCAAATTAGAGAACTAAATCTCATAATAAATGCTCTAGAGTCTCTAAAGAAAACATCAGCAGAAAAGAGAATACTGGGCACAACAGAGAAAAGTAAGCAAAGGAATAGAAGAAAAAAAGAAAATAGGATGCAAGTTTGAATCATTCCTTTCAAATAATTTAATTTATTATTAAAATATTATGGCAGTATAACACAATAGCCATTATCCAGGGGTTAGAGTTGGGAAGAGATTCTTATTTACAGTGGAATTAATTGATGTATTGAAGTTTGGTTATTGCTAGTCAAAAAGTAATTGACACTGTATGTGTAGAAGGTATTGCTTTTAAGGTATTGGGGAAGAAGATGCCCCAGCATATATAGAGCAAACCTGTAGGATTGATGCTTTAGAACAGGGGTCGGCAACATTTGGCACACGGTTCGCCAGGGTAAGCACTCTGGTGGGCCGGGCCAGTTTATTTACTTGCTGATGTGGCAGGTTCAGCCGATCGCAGCCTCCACTGGCCACGGTTCGCCGTCCCGGGCCAATGAGGGCGGCGAGAAGCGGCGTGGGCGAGGGATGTGCTGGCCGTGGCTTTCCGCCTCCCCCATTGGCCTGGGACAGCGAACCGCAGCGAGTGGGGGCCGTGATCGGCTGAAACTGCCGCATCAGCAGGTAAATAAACTGGCCCGTCCCACCTGGGTGCTTACCCTGGCGAGCCGCGTCCCAAACGTTGCCGACCCCTGCTTTAGTATATAAACAGTTTTTTGTCAGAGGATTGCAAATTACTACAATCAAAGGGCCTGTGACGTTCCCTTGGTGTTATCTGGATGGCGATCTGCTAGGTCACCCCAATCCTCAACTCTAGGACCCAGCCTTACCCTGCTCCACTGCGAGAACCTCCACTCCCGGGCTGTTCACACACAGCCTCTGGCATGTAAGCTGCTTGGATTGTGCTACTGAATGACACTAGCCAATATTTCCGGTCCCAGACACAACCCTAGGAACCTGCATCTCGCCGTGTCCAGTTATGCCCGCTGGATGCTGCAAACTTATATGAGTTAATCAGTTTAACAAAGATATTGATATGTACCAGGCTTGTTATCCCAAGGGGTGTCTCTGACATGCTTCAAACCAAACACACTGCTTCAGGTAGAATAAACAAACAAATTTATTAACTACAAAAGATAGACTTTAAGTGACTGTAAGCGAAAGCACAACAAGTCAGATTTAGTCAAATGAAATAAAAGCAAAACGCATTCTAAGCTGATTTTAACCCTTTCAGCGCCCTTACAAACGTAGATGCTTCCCACCACAGGCTGGCTGGTTGTCCTTCAGCCAGGCTCTCCCCTTTGATCAGCCCTTCAGTTGCTTGGTGGTAATATCCGTAGATGGAGGTGGAAGAGAGAGCAAGCATGGCAAATGTCTCTCCCTTTTATCATGTCCTTTTTTCCCCCTTGGTTTTGCCCCCCCCCCCCTTCAGAGTCAGGTGAGTATTACCTCAGCATAGTCCCAAACTGGCCAAGGGAAGGGGTGACTCGAGAGTCCAACAGATCCTTTGTTGTTGCCTAGGCCAGTGTCCTTTGTTCCTGTGTAGCAGGGCTGGGTTTGTCCCATACATGCCTGATGAGGTGTGAACTGCCCCTCTGCTTCTGGAGAGTTTTGCCTGAGCCTCTGCTCCTGTAGAGTTTTTTGCCTGGGCTTGTTTTAAGCCATGGGGACACATTTTCAGCCTCATAATTATATACATAAAATTACAACCTATAACATTACTATTACAATGCTCAGTGCATCATGAGCCTTCCGAAGACACCTGACATGACAAACTTTGCATTGGATACCACACAATCATATTATAAGGATGAACATGGGGGTGCAGGGTGTTCCCCAAGGTACAGAGTGTCACAGGGCCATCTTCTCAGGTGTTGTAAATCACAGTAGCTCCTTCGGCTTCAGTGGAACTATGCTGATTTATACTACATGGCTGTCTGACCCAGAGTGTTGGAAGTATCTTCAGATCCCGTTGCAAAACCCATGTATTCATGTAAATCTTCTCACAATAACAAAGTTGTGGAAAAGCAAGGAGAAGCATATCATTTAAAAAAAATCCTTGTCTAAGTTGCAGCTCCAGAGAAGAAAGATTAGAGTTAGTAAAGTACATGATACAATAAGTTTCTGTATCCACACATTACAGACCTTGATACTCTGGGGACAAGTACCTTTATAAATGCCTTATACAGAGGGATTAGATTAACATATCACATCTTCATTTTAATTGTTTTATCAAAAAAGTACTTTAGATTTTGTTTAATAAAGTAATAAGGGAGAGATCTAGGTTCCTTCTGAGACCTGTGAATTAAAGCCTAATACCGGGGTGCAATAAAAAGAGACCAAGTTAGGATTAGATTAATTTAGTTTAGATTATGTCTCAAATATAACTGGAATAGAGCCCTCAGAAGACTAGGTAGTCTAGTGGGTAGTTCACCCAGTATTACCTCTCAGCAGGAATGCTTTTCTGTCCAATTCCTCACTGAAGGACAGGCTTAGCTTCCCTTGGGTTGCAATGGCCTGGCCCTCTTCTTATCAGAGGGGGAGTGAGAGGAGAATGTGGTTTATGCTTTACCTGCAGAAGAGGCAGCTGGGCCCTCACATTCCACTGGGCTCTGTCTCAGGATCCTATGAGATTAAACAGTCTCTGGCACCCTGGGGTGCCCTATGAGTTACTCTTCCAGTATCACTTCCTACCATCTGTTTCTCTCCATGTCTCCAAGTCCAATGTAAGATAACAAAAGAAAAAGAAAAGACAACGAAACCTTCAGCCCCAACTACGCTCTGCATATAGTCCTCCCCACAGGGAGGCTTCTTCGGTATCCATGTCCAAGAACCTTCAGGGTACGTTTGTCTTCATCCCCCGACTGAGCTGAGTGGCTTCATTTTAAGCTTTCTCTCCAGTCAAAGCATGCTCTCCAAGCATGGAGGGGCAGGGCTGCTGGGGCCTGATATTGTCGTTTAACCCCTTCAGGGCCAGTGTGGGGTTTTTACACCCCATCACAGTGACCTGAATGCCAACATTTGTTTTTTGGTGAGCTTGGCTAAGACTCAAAAGCATAACACCTACTTACATTTGACATAATAGTTCTGTTTTCTGTATACTGCAGCAACAGACAGAGACTTGTACCCTAAGGGCCATTGCAAAATGTTTCTAAGATGCTGTTGGGAAAAAAAAGTGGCTAAGCCAAAAAGGTCACATTTCTCAGCGTGTTATAAGAACAGCAAATTTTCTACTAGACTGTTCATTTTCTTATCCTTTGGATGTGGCTTTGCAAGAGCTTTACTGAGCTGCACTACAGGAGCACATGGTCAGTATTAAGCAAATAGCTGAGCTTTTACCTGTGGCTTTGTTTATGCATTTTTCTAAAATTCAAAGGTTCTTTTCCTGGTCTCAAAGCATACTGGGGCTCTGACATGAGGTGTGCCTGTCCTGTAGCACCCCCTGCCGGCTGAGTGTGGTGCATCAGGCACTCCCACCTCAGTAAGACACACCCCTAGGTTTTCTTTCTCCCAGGGGTTCACAGGGTGCCACCCTCTGGCTGAGTCACTCCAATTTCAATCCCCTTTCAGGATAATGAGTTCAACCAAAAGTCCAAAACCAATTAAAAGTACTTTCTCCCCACTTAGAGTTCTCTTCAGTCTGCTTTGGGCCCAGTTCTCAGTCCCTTCAGGGTTATCCATCAGTCTCTGGCTTTTGGATATCCTTAATCCCAGGCTCCTTCCCTTCTCATAGGGTATGTCTACCCTCCAATGAAAAACCTATCGCACTGAGTCTCAGAGCCCAGGCAAGTCAGTCCAGGCTTCAGGGTTAAAAATAGCAATGTAGCTTTTCCCGCTTGGGCTGGAGCTCAAGCTCCGAGACCTCCCTGGTCACCAGGTTTTAGAGCTCAGGCTCCAACCCAAGTGGCAACATCTATTTTTAGCCCCAAAGCCAGAGCCAGTTGACCCAGGCTCTGAGACTCAGTGCCAGCGTTTTTTTCTTTGCAGTGTAGATATACCCTCAGTCCTCAGCAGACCCTTACTTAGGACCTTCCACAGAAACCAGTCTGGTCTCTGTGTTTCCTCTCAAACTGAGTTTTCTCAGCCATTTTATAAGACATCACCCAGCTGATCAGGGCCAGTTTGGGAGGGAGGTGGGTATCTAATCTGGCACTATCTTTAAAGGGCCAGCCAACCTATGGTGCTTAGTAATTTTCTTGGGTAGCAGTACTGCATATTGATGATATTTAGTGTTAGAAAGTTGATCATTCTGTAGCACATTTGTGTTTGTGCTGCAAAGCGAGTCTCACTGTATAATCTGAACAATAGTTCAATGATCCTAATAGGAACAAAACCTATCACAAATACGGGCCAATGGTGTATAATAGGAAGGCTGCCTATGGTAGCATGTTATTAGAGGCATTGCATGTTGTATGTATGTCATGGTTACCAGGGGAATTATGCCCTAGACCCTTTTTAATCCCTATCTAATGTGCTCCTTAGATGATAGGTCTGGTTCCCTTTACCTCACTTTGGGTGGAACCCGGCAGTCCCACTAATATCAGACTGGACAGGCCCTGGTTCCCAACTGTGTCAACACAACAGGCCCAACTGGATTTGGCACTTGTAACCCTTTAAATCTCAGAACCTGTGACAGGGGCTGATTAAAATGACTTAGAACAGTGATTCTCAAACCTTTGTACTAGTGACCCCTTTCACATAGGAAGCTTCTGAGTGTGACCCCCCCTTATAAATTAAAAACACTTTTTAATATATTGAACACCATTATAAATGCTAGAGGGAAAGCGGAGTTGGGGTGGAGGCTGACAGCTTGCGACCGCTCACATAATAACCTCACGACCCCCTAAGGGGTCCCGACCCCTGACTTAGAAACAGCTTCTTCCACACAGAAAATTATTTATTTATTCCTCAAATATACAAAGAACGTAGAGCAAAGGGGGCAAAGAACAGAGAGCAAAAGAGCATGCGTGGATATTACCTAAACCTTTGTAAATTTCTCTCAGCCCAGCTAACTCTGTCTCTGAGTTGGGTGAGGCCAACTGCACTTGCTCTCACAGCATCAATGTCTTTCTGTCCCTCTGAGTAACCCCTTGCCAGCCTGTTAGCTTATCACTGACACACACTGGGCAACCTTTCCTACTTAACCTAACCCGCTCCCTGACCCCTTTCCTTTTTTTGGGTCTCTGTGGAATTAGATATCCTTTGGTCCCAGGCTTAGTCCAAGATCTGAGACTGGTTGTGTTTGTTTTGTTTTGTTTTTTTGTTTTATTGCTGTGGAGACATACCCACAGAGGCCTGCACCATATCCTCAAAAATTAATACAGATTTTTCCCTGTTCATCGCATCATACTTATGGCTGTAAGAAGCTTGTACAAATGCTGTCGTGTTATCAGTCCATTGTTTCATCACTTTTTTCAACATCAGATAAATTGTATTCCTATGAACACCAAAAATAACAACTTAGCAATACAATATGCTTTATTGTTAATGCGCTGAAGCAGTATGCAGTAGGGGTGGCATAACATTGTGTGGCCTGTGACATGAATGACATTGAAATAAGACATATGTTTCATATATCCTTATGGTTGTGGTAAATCACATAAGTTATGCCATAGAACTGGTATGACATGTAGGTGTGCCGTGTTCTAAGAAATCAGCTGTAAAAACCAGGTATATGTGTTGTTTTCAATTTCATTTTCACGCATGCCATGTACCACAGAATACTGGAACCGTGTCTCATATTTTGGGTAAAATGTTTGGTGTTCATACATATGCGATACCATAAAATAATGAAGGCCACAGTATGTATTTTGAGTTCTGAAGTTCTGAAAAGTAGTCCCACTTTGCCACTTGGCTCAGTTTATTGATGCCTACCAGCCATTCTTTCCTTTGGACATTTCAGAGTGCTGATCTGAGGCCAATGGATAGAGTTTGGCTTTACATGATGTAAACAACAGTAGAAAAAGCTAGACAGATACCTGAGATATAAATATGATAAAATTCCAGTCATCCAAAGGGTCTCAAAAAAGAGATTTCTCAGATAAACAGGATATTCATGGTGTGCATTGATGTTAGGTGACCTGACTTATCTTCAGTTAATGAGAGTCGGTTAAACAAGTTTATACTATATTATATTTATGATTCCATGAAACTTAGCCATTGATTTTTGGACCTGAAATCCTCCAAGGGGTGTCACAAATCCACTCAGTACTCTTGGATCTCTGATTTAGCTGACAGATGTTGAAAAGTGTATGTTGCCAGAGAACTCTCAAGTGACCAGCTGTGAATGCTAAAGAACACAAATTACTTTAGCTAAGTTTGGTATTAACTTATGTTCAAGAGTTCCTCTCCTGGAATAGCTTTTTAATGTGTACTTGCAGAATAGATTACTGTAGTAATTTTATTTTTTTTGTTCCATACAGATTTTGGTCAGACTATGAATCATTTTGGGTACTATTCAAACAATTGTAGAACTTGATTCTGCATTTTTTTCTTTTTCTTTTTTTGCAATGGTATCATACCAGTTGGGCACAAATCTGGTACTGTCATATCCTTAAATGCATACATTAACACAATGTGAAGATATTGTATAGGATGAAGTGAACATCTGATGTAAGCAGGCATATCTTAACTAACTTCAGTAGAAGTCACAGAATTTGAACTCATATACAATAATGATGAAATTGGGCCATACAGGATCCCATCCAGACTCACTGAAGTCAGTGGAAAAACTCCCTTTGGCTTTAACAGATGCTGGATAAAGTTCACAATGCATATCTCAATGGCATTGCCTATGCTAAAAATTCTATTATCCCTCCGACGCTCAGGGGAATTGCTCACAAACTGTAATTAATACATATGACACTTCCATTGGTAATTTTGGCACACACTCTCTTAAAAGTCCAGTTCTGTCCTCTGAAACACAGGCAGGCATGTTGTTGAATATCTTGTAAAATTAATTAGCTGCATACATAAACGTAGCAAGTGAATTTGCAACATACATGGCAACATATATCTTCTTCCCTGAGATCCAGATTGAGCTCTAAGGAACAGACATTGTTGTGGGTGTATATATATAGAGAGAGAGAAAGAATTAAATTCCAAGAACCTGATTCCCCACTGGATCTTGTATCTTCTGTAGTCATACACCTGTACAAAGTGCAGATTGGTAGCACTCTTCACCCACGTTGCACAGGTGTAAATAGCACAAGGTGCAAGGCAGTGGAGAATAGGGCCCTATGTCTGATTTTAGAAAAGTTACTAGAACACACTCCAGACACTTTTTTCGTTTTATTTGTTAAGGCCTTTGAAGTCACATTGCAATACAGTGAGAAGCCACAAGTAAATAAAATACAGCAGAGCCCACCTAATATATTTTTTTTTTAAAAGTCAGATTTAGTTGGATATGTCAGTGGAGCATTAGGAAACCTTTCCAACCAAAACCAGAATAAATGCTCAGACAAGTGTGAACACTGAGTGCCACTGAAGGTTGATAACTTAGAACTTAATTTTAAACACAATTATTTTGACTTATTATTTTGTTATCTTGACATATTACTTCTAGAGACAAGGAAACCACTGGAATGAAATACTGCAGATGAAAGGACTAACAAGCCATTCAAGCAATTATTTTCATTAACTCTTCTGATGTATCAGACTGGAAGTGGGTGATACAAAATCCTGCACGTAATTTGTTCCATGCCACCTTATAAAGCACAACACAAAAGTTAGAGGCAATTACATTTTTATTCAATATACACCTCCAGGGCCATTTCTTCAAATCCCCATTAAACTCATTCCAAAGTGGATTTCTTTTCTTGCAAATTTGAGGACACCATGCGTGGGAATTCATAAATCCTGGCATTAGAACCAAGGTTACTCTTGATGAGTTCCAGAATATCCCAGTCCATTTAATGAAGACTTTAAAAAAAAAAAGAGAGAGAGCTGATGAAGGAGTTGGGATCAAAGAAAGAAGACTATTTTTTTAAAGCAGGTCACAAAGCACTGGTGCTATCCCCTGAAATATTTGTTATATTTGCAGTCAGCTGGTTCTGTTACGTACAGTCACTTGTCAGTCTCCCTTGCCTATGGTTTGTTAGTTTTAGATGCCCACCAGTTGAAATAAATCCTAAATTATTTCCAATAATAAATAAATAAATTAAATCATATAAATGTGTAATTGAGCAGAGTACTGTAGGACATGGATGCTTTATAGACAGAGCATCACAACTCTCTCAGTTAAGTATATCTGGTCATGAGGTATATTGTACTGCTGCAGCTGTTTTGCCAGTGCACTTAGAAGCTAAATGAGAAACTCCCATCTTAAAGACTTACCTTGAATTAAGCCTCATAGAAATCTCTGGAATCAGGCCTCCAGAAGTATGAGTGTGCTGGAGTGGGCTGTGTAGTCTGCAGTGCTTTTGTGGTGTTGTCATGGGGGATGTGCAATGAACAAACATTTAAAAAGAATGGGATGTTGTGGCCACAAAATTCAATGATGGTGACCAGCTACCACTAGTAAACTGTCTGAGTTGATTCCAAAGAAGACAGAACTAATTATAGGCTGGGGAATTCATGTAGAAGAATAACAGTGCCTACATCTTTAGCTGTTAGTCCAGTGCATTTGCATTATGGTACAGAAGATGCAGACAGTAATCATGGCCTGTCATGCCTTCTTCCTTCTGCCACTGACCAGGAGTTTTTGATCTCCTTTCTCAGATGCAGACCTCATAGAACTTTTTTTGGTTTAGATCACATTGTGAGTAGCATGGCTCCTTAATACCCATATTATGTGACAGTGATTGGAA
Source organism: Chrysemys picta bellii (assembly GCF_011386835.1). Classification (NCBI taxonomy): domain Eukaryota; kingdom Metazoa; phylum Chordata; order Testudines; family Emydidae; genus Chrysemys; species Chrysemys picta. The sequence goes on from NC_088791.1 coordinate 34,525,402, forward strand.
GTGGGAGGTGCTGGAGGATTTGCTGCTATCCCAGGTCAGAAAACCTCAAAAGGAATCATTTTCTTGTCTTCCCACTTTTCAGTTTTTTACTTTTGGAACAGACAGATCAGAGAATGTTTCAGGTGCTCAGGTAGTTCAATGGAGGTTACTGTAATCTACATGTGTGTCAAATGAGGAGAATAGATCATGTAGGGTTCATTTTGTTCTCTGAAGACAGCTTGTTTTATTCCCTTTTGTTAATGTGGTTCTATAGTTGGTTCAGTTGAGTAGTTTTTCCTAACTACTTCCATCCATCCATCCTCTGTGATCTTTTAGAGAGATGGTCTGATGAAAAAAAAAAACTGTCAGGGACAGTACTTAGTCCTGCTAGTGAAGGCAGGGGACTGGACTCGATGATCTTTCAAGGTCCCTTCCAGTTCAATGAGATAGGTATATTTCCATTTCTTTTTTAATTATTTCCACTTCTTTACGTCTCCCACCCTCCGTGCTCCATGTTGCGATCATCAGATCTCTGTTCAGTCTATCATGATGCTCCTTACTTGTCTGAAGGAGACAATGTTGAATGCCATTTGAGTAGGGCAGTATTTTTATTGCTGTGGCTTTCAGGAAAATCACAGATGAGTCATGACCACTTAGTAAAAAATCATGGAAGAGTGGTGGCATCTTAACGCTGCTAGGAAGTCTGGCTCCTTTAAAAACCAGCCAGTCTGTAGAGGTGGTTGTTACTTATCACTGAACTTCAGGGGGAGCCAGGGTGGGCTACTCTGCTAAGTCAGCCAGTTTTCCTATAAACATGGGCAACTATCAGGGCTGGGTATATTATGCACAGTTCTGTGCATTCTACCGGTCAGCTTTGGATTGGCTGCTGTCATTGATTCATAGATGACAAACCCAGAACGGCCATTGTGATCATCTCGTCTGGGAGCAGCTGCCAAACGTATTTTTTTTTTATTAAGACAAGGGAGTGAGGGGATGGAGTAGAACTTTATATTTTTTGGCACAAAAGTCACAGTTGTGACACAAGCACAAAATTTTTTAAATTATTGGAGATATCCTGTCTCCTAGAACTGGAAGGGACCTTGAAAGGTCATCAAGTCCAGCCCCCTGCCTTCACTAGCAGGACCGAGTACTGATTTTGCCCCAGATCCCTAAGTGGCCCCCTTAAGGATTGATCTCACAACCCTGGGTTTAGCAGGCCAATGCTCAAACCACTGAGCTATCCCCCCCCACATTACACTAACACTTCTGAAGGCTGCTTCTTATCGATTTTGTAACTCTGTTGACTTGTATGGAGTTACTCTCGTTTTGCGTTAAAGTGTTTAAGCAGTCAGTTAGGCCCAGTACTTCTCCGTATTCCCAGCCACTGCCAGCCTGAAAAGTGACAACACACAGGGGAGTGAATCTGGGTCTGCCAAAAGGAAGTGCACAGTGCTTCTGCTAGGCCAACAGGCTAATGTGATTTTCTTTTAAAATAAATAAAATTTAATACCCAGTGTTGAAATACTAAATAAATGACTTAAAAAAAAATCCTTGCTATACAGTGGCAGAACAGTCAGGGTTTATGTATAATAAACAGATACATTTGCTGACTATGACTGCACCATATATTTGGAGTATTGCACAGATGGGAATATAAAACAAAGCATAGCATTAGCTGTAAATTTATCTTCTCTGTTTTAAGGTATCTGCAAAGGCGAAATGAAAGTTGCTTGGTTTTTACTTTATTCATATAAAGATGCCTTTGAATTATTATTAATAAAACCATTATGTTATCTTTGCCTAAATCATTTTGCACGGTTTTTATACATTTCCTCCCCTCCCCTCTCCCCCCATGTGCCCCCTGTCACCACTGCCACCCTTAAATACGTAACAAACATGAACACAATCATGGGATTCCAAGGGAGGGTGGGCAAGAAAGAATGTCAGTGTTTATCATACAGCTGTGCCAAAAGTAAAGGCTGAATGAATGAGATGGAGATTAAAGCCAGTAGTCTGAGCCTGTATTCAATCACTGCAGTCACTCTGTTTGCCTCCTGCATGCTGATGAAGTGTCATGAATGGTCCCATGTACTTTCATTCCAATATATTTCAGGCAGTAGTGATTATTGCTTGTACTCGGCTAAAGCTTGAAATAAATGGCAAAGTCTTGCTTAGCAACAGAAGGCCTAGTCTTATCTCTCTTGGGACTGCTAACTCAAAATGGGTTACTTCTTATAGAAGTTAACCGTAGGAAGGAAATATAGTTTATACTCATTGCTTTCCTTGATAATTTAAAATAATGAATAACAAACTAAAACCCACGAACAATGCTGTTTCATAAATAATTATCTTGTTTGTAAAGTCCAAACCTCATGGTTTTTATCATACAGTAAACTGTCCTTCAGGGGGAGCAGAGGACCAGAGGTTGCCGTTATGTGTACTGAGAGAGTGCAAGTAGCATTCCACCTCCTAGAAAAGTTCTTATAGCATATTTTGGTTTATATAAAATGTTAGAAATATATTTATGGAATATTAAGACATTTTACATTCATATATATTTTAAATGCTTATATATAAGTTTGTGCTTTTCATTGGGCTCAATCTTAAAAATAAATAAATTTACATTTTAAAAATAAATGACAAAACACAAGTATGATTCAGGTTGTAGATCTTCAGTATATGCACAGAGGAATTCATTAAAAAATGCAGCAGCATAATTCTACTGTGAATTATAAGCTGCTATGTAGGTTTCTATTTTTGGTCACCACAAGATGGCAAAAGTAATGAGCACACAAACACAAGGCAGAATGGGTTCCATAATAATGCACTCTGCATTCACACTTTATGCACATCAAGATAGAATCCAAGCACAGCAGGGGTGACAATCACTCCAACAGTCTTTTGAAATCAAAGTACTTCCTTGAGAATGTCTTTCCAGTGCTAATTACGCTCTTTTATTGTGGTTCTTGTATTGTGCGAAGTAAAATGTTTACACTGTCACTGAATACAACTCCATCATTGGGGAAAAAAAGATAACTAAATCTATTCAATAATCTGATTTGGGGGTTTTAGGGGGTTGTTTACCTGTTTATTTTGGAGTCTAAACCAAAGTGTGGGTTCTTCTTCAGCAAACTGACTTTGAGAAGGGTGTTAATGTCCGCAAATGCCAAGGGCTACTTTCAGCTCAAGACAGTGAATATACTGTAGAAGTGACTGGTTGCTTGGAGATCCCAGTTCTCTTCTTAATCTGAGCCATTGTGTCCATTGTGTCTTTCAATCTCATAGTAGCTACTGTCACTAATTCCCCCACTGAGTGGGAAGGCAAGTATGTACCAAAGAAGCTGTAGTTCTACTGATTAGTGCATCTCTGTAAGTAAAATCACAATAAATAATCACCCTCTGGGGCAAGGTGCAGAGTGATATTTCCATAGTCCCATGTAAAACAAGAGGAGAAAGGATGCTAATTCTAAATATCTAGCTCTCACCTAACAGTGCAAAGGTTTACCCAGCTGGCTGATGAGCCACTCCATTCTTGACCTTTTCTTTTAGTCTTTATATTAAACTGATTCAAAGGATAATTGATAGAGTGGATAGTCAGATTTAAATGCAACTGGGAAACCATTTAACATACATTACTGAAGACAGGGGACCAAATGTCTTGCAGCATATGGGCCTGAGTCTCCATTGCATTGTGTTTGTGTAGTCATTTACATCTGTGCCAAATGGATGTAAAATATTACCGCTCTTATGAGTCAAAAATTTCTGATTTGGGAGCATTTTATACCAATTTTATACCATGTAGAGGACTACATAAAGTGTGAGATTATAGAGAATCAGGCCAATGGTATTCATTTGATACACATCAAAGCACATCTTGTATATGTTTTATATTTAATATAATATATAAGTTGCTTTGTTTCTGGATTTGACCTCCTTTTATTTATTTATTTTTCTTATTTTGCCATCTGTTTGCCGTGCATGTTCTAATTAGGTACCACTGGAGACCTCACTTATATTATCAAACAATTTTAGGCTATCTCTGCAATTTTTGAGTGTGTAAAAAACCCTTAATACAATTGTGTGTGTGCGCGTGTGTGTGTGTGTAAAATACACACACCTATTTTACATTCAGTTAAAGGATTTTACAGACTCAAAAATATCACACACACACTTTACTGTTAATGAATTATTGGGAACTTATATGTCTGCGTTTGCTTTCCTAGTGTAGTTCTGACAGCGATCAGTCTTGCTTGATTAAAGATATCGGAATTCAAGTATTAAATGGAATGGAGATGGAATAAGCTTATCTCACATCAGCAGAGCAGTTCTGTTATGTCAAACTTATATTAATATATGAAATCAGGAGTTGTAGTAAACAGGAGCTGCCTACCTGAAATTGCAAAGGAAGAGAGGGAGAACGAAACTCTAATGCTTAAAAAAATCCAACATCAGCAAGAATGAAGAGGTATGTCTATATACGAAGGCTAAATTCCAGTTTGAAAAGTGAATGTTTATGAAATTTGGAGCCTCATCCTGTAACCTTTACATATGATGCTAATATTTACACTTGCAAATCTTACTGTAGTAATGGTTGTGGAACTGGATCCTTAATATGTTGTTTGTAAAGGGAAAAAATATACAAGCCCCAGTCCTTGGTTGGAACCACAGCTATTGAAGATGTAACACAAATTTACTGAAGGGATAATTCTGAAGATTTTCTCATTATAGTGTCAAATATTCTCCCTGGGAAGTCTGTGCCAAAACTTCTTTTAATGGGAGCAGCATTGGACACTGCATATCATACAACAGATAATACAACTGATCTTCCAAAGAGCTGGAGCCATCTTCACTAAAGACTAGTGAAGAGCTAGATTTGTTTAATCCATTTGTTTCAGCAGAGTGGAAGACCAGACTACATTTGATAAGTACTTTTAAAGTCTCAGGGCTTGTCTTCACTACCCACCTGGATCGGCGGGTAGAAATCGATCTCTCACGTCTCGTCAGGACCCAACAATCGATCCCCGAATCGACGCGCGTACTCCACCAGCACAGGTAGGAGTAAGCACCGTCGACAGGGGAGCCGCGGAGGTCAATTTGCCGCTGTCCTCACAGCGGGGTAAGTCGGCTCGGATATGTCGAATTCAGCTACGCTATTCGCATAGCTGAATTTGCGTATCTTAAATCGACCCCCCCCCCCCAGTGTAGACCTCAGAGTCTTATTTGCCTCTGTGTCATTCCAGTTTTATGCTAGTGTAATTCTGTTAAAATCGGTGACAAATCAAACTCTGAAAGTTAACTACTGGGCCACCAATTATTTTCTGTTGTTATTGATATTATGTATTAGATTAGGCCTGAGTCCTGCAACCTTTACTCATCAGCAATCCATTAATTTCAGTAGGACAATTCACATGAGTAATATCTTCTCAGGTTAGCAAGGGCTGCCAGCAATATTTAAAACTGGATATCAAAAAAGTTAAACATTTATGCAAGATTTTGAGACAGTAGAAAGAACCGAAAAAATTGAAACTGAAACTATTTTTTTCTTAGAAATATTATTTATAATATTTATATCGAAGAGCATCAGAATGTGTAGGGGGAGAAACTTTTCTTCCTGACTCATTTTTAGCAGATCACTACAATGGATAGTGACAGACTGTTACAATGTTTATTTCATATCTGCAAACACTTAAACCCAGAAGTAGTCCAATTAAGGGCTATCCTTAAAGTTACTAATGTGCTTAAGTGTTTCCTGAATCTGGACTATGTTGTACCAAATCCTGCTCCCTTCACTCATGAAAGTAGTCCTGCTAATTACTACAGCAACTGCGTGGCAGAGTTAGGAATAAAATGCAAACCTTTTGACTTTCAGTCTTGTATATTTACAATAGATCTTGATTCTCATGTAATTTCTGCCTGTTTAATAATTATCTTTCTTTCTTCTTTCTATAAAATAAACTGGCTTCCTTGAATAATATTTTTCCAACTTTAAGATTACATGAGATTCAGTTGTTTATTTCAAAATCTCTGTTTCCTTCCCTTCTTCCCCACCTTCCCAAATTAAAGACAAAAATATACATATACACATAACATGGAGAAATGGCATGATGCATGAGAACCATTTACAGTAGTAATTAATCATTCACATCTCTTAGCTGTCCTTTAGATAATATATGCTTCTATCTGCCTATTTTGTCCAGAGATACTCAACCCAAGCTCTTGAATGATTGAATTTATCTCAGTGTCATAATACGTGATAATTTAAAGGTTGCTGTATATTATACGTACAGATTAAATTTACCTTATTAAAATCTTTTTGTTTAAATCTTCTACATTTTGGATTCAGAGCAGTTAGATGAAAGATTGTATGGCCTTTTGTAGAAAAGCCTTTTTTATTGCAACATTTATTTTCAGCTTTTTGCCTCTGATATCAGCTTATCCTCAATTTTTATTCAACCTATTTTATGGTTATAGGTAGAATTAAGTTATTTTAATAAAAAAGGCAGGTCGACTTTTGGTAAATGTGGTCATGTATATCTGATATACATATGTAGAGTGTGTGATATCCATGTGTACCTGACCTTAGAGTTTGATGGGTTATGCATCTACCAACTCAGACATCTCTTTCTTGCTGTCTTTGTTCCCATCTGCCTCTGTGCACTCCAACTCTTTGTCTGTATCTTTTGTACTCTCTTGTGCACATGTCTTATATTCATACTCTTGAAAGCTAGGTCGAGAACCACTGAAACCAGATTGATCTGTTCCTCTGCACTCCAGCGGAGATTTATCCCAAAGAAGAGCAGCTAGTAATAGAGCCATCATCCTCCCAGGGTTTCCAGTGGTGGTAATAGCTTTCGTTAAAAACTTCATAACCAGGTTGCTGGTAGAAAATGATGAATTGGCATATCCTAGCTTCCCTGGCCTTCCACCATTTACTTTTTGGGATGTACTTGCTCCTAATGAGCCCCTGTCCAAAGTGTCCATTGCCACCACCTCCAGCCTGGGCAAACATTCCTCCTTGGTGACTCTCCACGGGTCTATGCTGACAGACTGGCCTATATACATGTGTTTAGCTTGGTTCAGAGTGTGAATGGGGAGGTTTTGTAGCTAAGTACCACTAATCAGAAATATTTACCCAGCATCCTGAAATTTTGATCACAGCCAATATTCTATCATAAAATCTGAAAGAGCTATAGGTTTGGTGAAAATAGGAGACACAAAATGTTGCCAACTCAGGACACAATCCTGTGGATCTTTTGCTTCTAGGGTTCCCATTGAAGTCAATGGGAGTTTTCCATAGAGGGTAGATTAGGGCCTTATATAGTGCTATCTTTCATAGGGTTCGATTAAAGGATTCATGGTATCAGACTTAAATTGGGGTTTTCGAATAATATGGTGACTGATTCATTCTTCGTTACTAGTATGAAGGGGACTTCACAAGTTGCTTATTTCTAAACGTTCTATAGGAGAAGTTTGTTTTGAAGTATCTTCAGTTTTAGAGTCATACAGTACAACACATTTTTTTTTTTATTTTTTTAAATATATAGTCTCTTTACAAGACGTCACACTACTTCATGCCCTGGGTAGCATCTTTCTCAATGGTAATTCATGAGTACTGGTAAGCATATTTCTTCAAATAGCCGAGCAAAAGAATGAGTCTTCATTTTAGTTCCTTTGTTACTAAGGAGCTTGGTCTGAACAGTATTATGTATTAGGTGTTTGTGAGGAAATTGATAGCACAGTTTGTTTTAATTGGGTAACAAAAATGATTAGTCCATTTAAAGATGACCCTCATTAGACAGGGAATAGTTAAAAATAAAAATGTTAATTTAAACTTTTAAACACAATGTCATGAATTTAATGACTTCTTAACATTATTTTCACGAACATAAATGGATAACTTGAAGTCCTGCTTCTTTCATATCTATGGGTGATACTTTTTTTTGTTTGTTTCTATCTTACAGTTGTATGGTTGAGTGGATTTGTGCCATTTATCTCTTCTACTGTAGACTGAAAAGGCTTTTAGTTTTTCAGTAACTTGAGACTAATTTTAATTCTGGGGTGAGTGTATATAGTCTTAATGTAGAAACACATTCTTGTTTAGTGAACGTTACACAGAGCCAATGGGAGTTGTGAGTATGCAAAGATTGGGCTCTTTGAACAGAAGAGAAATGCTTTGGTGTGCAGACTGAAAAATGAAACAGACTGATGCTGAGCTCAGATTTTTACTGCAAACCCTTGTGCACCAAGCTGTATTATCCTACCTCCTGAGGGCTCAAAAAGGGGTTTGGATTTCTGGGACTAGACACTGGCCCTCCACTGGAGCCCCTTTTTGGTGCTAAGGGGCTAGAGCACTGTGCTAATGGCTGCCCTCCATGGCTGGCATAGAGACAGATATGTTGGCTGTATGCCACTGCTTCTAACACCCTAGGTATAGAGGCTATGCCAGTGCAGAAGGAGGCATGACTGGAGTGCAGTACATTCTATCGAACTCTGTTGAGGATCTTACAAGCCAGTGCAACTTAGAGCAATCTAGAAGCCTCTATGTTTCTTTAATGACTAAACTGTGCCCTGGTGGCCTTGAGCATAGGAGGAGAACAAAGGTAGCTTAAAGTTACCTTTGCCTATCACCTTCTGAGTGATGCTAAGCACAGCTCCAGTGCAGCTGGGGATCTCACCCTCTGAATGGCAGAATAGAAATGAGGCAACAAAAATCGAGCTCTGTTTTGATTTTCACTGTGCATCTATTTCACATTTTTGCTTTGAACAGGAAGGATAAAAATGACCAAAGCAGCAGCAAAGCTTGCCCAGACATAGCAACAGTCTCTGAATGCCAGCAAAATAGCTGAGTTATATAGCCAGAATTCTTGCACCTCTGTGTGACTCTTGTGCGTAAAGCATCTCCCCATGTGCACACAATCTTTTGAAAGGGAAGATAGTTAAGCCATCACTCAAACACTTGAACAGCCAGTTAAAATCACCCCAAGTTAATGCAAACATATTGGGGGTTCCGTGGCTTGATGAAAAGGGGTCCCTTTTTAATTTATTACATTTTAAATGATTTTTTCCCTTTGAGCCAATGCGGTACTGATTGTTTATGAACAGGAAACTTTAGATCTCTACTAACTGAGTTTCCTTTACATGGTTCAATGTATGTTGTTTCTTTTCAGAAATGGCACGAGGGCCAACATCTGCTGAAGGCCATGCCATCCGTTTGAAGGCATCATTCCTCCATAGTGCCTCTGGTTCTCACCAGCTGCTGGGGTACTATTAAGGGTACATTTACACTGCAAGTGGGAGGTGTAATTCCTACTTGGATGGGAGTACCCACGCTAACTCTGCTCAAAGTTAGTACACTAAAAATAGCACAGTGGTCAATGTGGCCTGGGCAGTGGCTTAAGTCAGTGGCTCTCAATCTTTTCAAAATACTGTACCCTTTTCGGGAGTCTGATTTGTCTTGAATACCTCAAAATTTCACTTTACTTAAAAATTACTTGCTTATAAAATCAGACCTAAAAAGACAAAAGTGTCACAGCACACTATTACTGAAAAATTGCTGACTTTCTAATTTTTACCATATAATTATCAAATGAATCAATTGGAATATAAATATTGTACTTACATTTCAGTGTATAGTATACAGAGCAGTATAAACAAATCATTGTATGAAATTTTAGTTTGTACTTACTTTGCTAGTGCTTTTTATGTAGCCTGTTGTAAAACTAAGCAAATATCTAGATGAGTTTATATACCCCCTGGATAATCTCTGCATACCCCCGGGGGTACATGTACACCTGGTTGAGAACCACTGGCTTAAGTTAGCCACCTGAATATGTTCCTAGGATCTCGGACAGGGTTATACTCGGGCAGCTAGCTTGAGCCATAACCCGTGCCTTGGGGGCCAGGCTTCTACTTTTTGGGGTATGTCTATGCTGCAATTAAACACCTGTGGCTGGCCCACGCCAGCTGGCTTGGGCTCTTGGGGCTCAGGCTAAGAGACTATTTAATTGTGGTGTAGATGTTCGGGACCCTCCCCCTCTCAAGGTCCTAGTGTCCAGGCTGCCAACGGAGCCCAAACATTTACTTGCAGTTTAACAGCCCCTTAACCTGAGCCCATGAGTAGACATACCCTTAATGCCCTCGCTTGAGCAGAGTTAGTGTGTGTACATCTACCCAAGCCGGAAATCAAACCTTCCAGCTGCAGTGTAGACATACACCCTGGTGGGGCTGTGCTTTCAGGGGTTTCCTTGTCACCCGCTTATCCAGAACCTGTCCCTAATTGAGAGTAGTTCAGAGCACAAAGTCTTGAAGCCGCTAGGATTAATTTAGACAGAAACTCTCCATGCAGTGAGTGGGGCAGGCAGAAAATAATGCCACACAGAGTAGCCAATTTCTCTGGCTTCACCTCCTAGAATTCACTTGCTACCCAGTGAATCCCAATTTTTGTGGAGAAATGGGGTGGGAAGCAGTGCCTTAGTTACACCTCATAATAAATGTGTTTATTTGAAGACATTACTTATTAGATGTGTTAGGGGTAGCACTGTGGATGATTTAGTGTGACCACATTCTTGCTACTGCAACAGCTACAAAAATAATCAGGTCATTTGAATTTTTGTTGCATTCTTAGCTATTAGTTAGACCACGATAACTTACCAAGACAGAACACTATTAGGCAGCAATTGTTTTCAACTGCACAGTTTAGCCTTCTGATTTCCCCATTTTCCAGAGTAGTGTTATGGACACTGAGTGATTACACAGCTCTTTCTGGATAGGATATAACTTTCTACCTCGCTGATGATAATCAGAAATCTAGTGTTACTATTTTTTCACCCCTTTACATGCAAAGAAAGACTGACAAAATTTAATGAAATAAAAAATTCTGTCCTATTGAATTTTTCTTTTTCCATGTGATCACTACTGGATCAGAACAGTTTAATCTCATTACTGTTGTAGATCCAAGAACATTGCAATGTTTACTTAGTACGAAGGGCCTTCACGTGACCTTTTAGTCTCTGTGTTGTGTGTCCATATAGTTTGTTTGCAATATTGGAATGGCAGTCACTTTCCAGAGTGAAAATGAGGATGGATCTGACAGGTTAAAATCTACTTTCACTTCTGCTGTTTTATAATATCTGTTTTGGATAGTGCATGTTCCCTCAAAGTTTCATATTCCTTGCAGTGACATTTACTGAAGACAGCAGACTTGTTCCTTCACAACATGATGCTGCTGGGTTCAACAAATGTTACTAGATTTTCAGGAAAACTAACACTTCTTGCTCTCAACATTTCCCCAGAGGAAAAGCCTCACCTTTATGAAAGCACCTTTTGTTCTTCTTTTGTGGCTATTTGTTTTGTAAACAAGATGGATTTGTTTTAATATGTACAGAGTAATAAAGATAGGTGAACGGGATAGTTAATGCTGTTTCTCATAGTTTTTAGAAGGATAATATACGGTTGACCAAATCCTCAATTGATATATCAGCATAGATATGTTAAAGCCTGCATTCCTGCATTTGTTTTCTTTTTGGAACTGATAGAGGTCTTGGGAACCGATTAATTGAAATCTAGCATCAACATTTGGTGCTTCCCCTCTCTAAATTCTTCTTCATAGCAGCTTTGTGCAGATATTTGGAATCCATAGTGTTTTGCATGGATTTAGTATTTCTGTAAAGAAAATAAACCAGGTATTCCTTATCCCTTGTGTTTATTGCTGACAGCACTGGTTACATGACTTCCACATTTAGAGGGATGTTTTAGACTCACTATCTAAACAGAATTAAGGGAACTTAAAAAGAACAATTACTTAAGGAATCATCACTGAGGGAAATTTAAAGAAACTGCACATTGTGACGGGTTGGATCACAGAAACCCCCTTGGGAGCTGCCACCCGATGTGCAAAGACTACCCCTGCTTCTGTTTTCCCTGCCAGCTCAGGACTCCAGCACCCTGTCCTGCTGAGCCAGACACTCCCGTCTGGCTCCAGACACAGACCCAGGTCTGAATCTCCTGTCCCAAAGCTGCAAGTTTACCTGAAAACAGCTCGCAGTAGTGCGCTTGTCTTTAGCACTCAGATGCCCAACTCCCAATGGGGTCTAAACCCAAATAAATCTGTTTTACCCTGTATAAAGCTTATGCAGGGCAAACTCATAAATTGTTCGCCCTCTATAACACTGATAGAGAGATATGCACAGTTGTTTGCTCCCCCAGGTATTAATACATACTCTGAGTAAATTACTAAATAAAAAGTGATTTTATTAAATACAGACAGTAGGATTGAAGTGGTTCAAAGTAGTAACAGACAGAACAAAGTAAGTCACCAAGCAAAATAAAATAGAATGCGCAAATCTATGCCTAATCAAACTAAATACAGATAATCTCACCCTCAGAGATGTTTCAGTAAGTTTTTCTCAGACTGGACACCTTCCAGGCCTGGGCACAATTCTTTCCCCTGGTACAGCTCTTGTTGCAGCTCAGGTGGTAGCTAGGGGATTCTTCATGATGGCTTCTCCCCTCTCTGTTCTCTTCCCTCCCTTTATATATCTTTTGCATAAGGCGGGAACTCTTTGTCTCTCTGGGTTTCCACCCCCCCTCACTGGAAAAGCACCAGGTTAAAGATGGATTCCAGTTCAGGTGACATGATCACATGTCACTGCAAGACTTCATTACTCACTTGCCAGCACACACATATACAGGAAGACTCACAGGTAAATACAGCCATCTGCAGACAATGGGAGTCATCAAGATTCCAAACCATCATTAATGGTCCACACTTTACACAATTACAATAGGCCCTCAGAGTTACATTTTATATTTCTAGTTTTAGATACAAGAGTGGTACATTTATACAAATCAGATGATCACACTCAGTAGATTATAAGCTTTGTAATGATACCTTACAAGAGACCTTTTGCATGAGGCATATCCCAGTTATTTACATTCACTTATTACCGTATTTTCTCTAAAACTATCTCAGTTACATTATATTGACTTATTATCAAGTTTTTATAAAACCATATAGACTGCACAACGTCACACCCTCCTCCTGAACTTACTGCCAGAGACTTGGACACTGACCATGGCGGAGGCAGTATACCTAAAATTCATTTTTGGGCTCCCCTATGGGGCAGACACTCCTGTGTCCCCCAAAAGGGAAAGAGACCCTGACCCAGCTGTAGGCTCACAGCTTCCAGCTATGAGGGACCTTTCGCTGGCCAGCAAAATCCCCCCCCTTTCACTCAGGTTGGGTTTGCTTCCAGCTAGAGTCCTTGGGGTTTGTTCCCACCGCAGCAGTCACCAGGACCCCAACTTCCAGCTCCAGGATACATGTCTCTGTGTACCTCTTCCACTCCATTACAGCCAGGTCATGCTTCTGGGTCTTAATTGCTTTATCTCTTAAGTCCAGGCTGGTGGGCAGCCTTTTCTTTTTCCAGGTCAGGCTTTCCCCAGGCAAATTGTACATCAATTTCCATTTGTCTTCCCTTGAGACCATCATTTGATGAGCTGGGATACCACAGAGAACACCCTCCTGCCAGAACAGGCACCCCTCCACTCCTGTCTTGCTAAATTAGACACCCCAGTCAGCTTCAGCACAGACAGAGGTTGGGCCACACCCATCTGCAGTTCACTGAAACTGAGATGCACTCAGCTCAGGGGCTTCTTAGTTAACAGAGAGTTTCCTTTTCTGTCCCTACTTCCCTTGCCCGAAATAAGCAAACAGAAAATAACAAACCAGTAACCACTTTGTCTGTTCTCCAGCCACCACACTTAAAACTCACTTAAAATCACTACCAGTATCTCAAAGCAATCAGCTGTGCACAGACCCTGCTCGACTACGCCACTGTGACGGGTTGGATCACAGAAACCCCCTTGGGAGCTGCCACCCGATGTGCAAAGACTACCCCTGCTCCTGTTTTCCCTGCCAGCTCAGGACTCCAGCACCCTGTCTTGCTGAGCCAGACACTCCTGTTTGGCTCCACACACAGATCCAGGGTCTGAATCTCCTGTCCCAAAGCTGCAAGTTTACCTGAAAACAGCTCGCAGTAGTGCGCTTGTCTTTAGCACTCAGATGCCCAACTCCCAATGGGGTCTAAACCCAAATAAATCTGTTTTACCCTGTATAAAGCTTATGCAGGGCAAACTCATAAATTGTTCGCCCTCTATAACACTGATAGAGAGATATGCACAGTTGTTTGCTCCCCCAGGTATTAATACATACTCTGAGTAAATTACTAAATAAAAAGTGATTTTATTAAATACAGACAGTAGGATTTAAGTGGTTCAAAGTAGTAACAGACAGAACAAAGTAAGTCACCAAGCAAAATAAAATAGAATGCGCAAATCTATGCCTAATCAAACTAAATACAGATAATCTCACCCTCAGAGATGTTTCAGTAAGTTTTTCTCAGACTGGACACCTTCCAGGCCTGGGCACAATTCTTTCCCCTGGTACAGCTCTTGTTGCAGCTCAGGTGGTAGCTAGGGGATTCTTCATGATGGCTTCTCCCCTCTCTGTTCTCTTCCCTCCCTTTATATATCTTTTGCATAAGGCGGGAACTCTTTGTCTCTCTGGGTTTCCACCCCCCCTCACTGGAAAAGCACCAGGTTAAAGATGGATTCCAGTTCAGGTGACATGATCACATGTCACTGCAAGACTTCATTACTCACTTGCCAGCACACACATATACAGGAAGACTCACAGGTAAATACAGCCATCTGCAGACAATGGGAGTCATCAAGATTCCAAACCATCATTAATGGTCCACACTTTACACAATTACAATAGGCCCTCAGAGTTACATTTTATATTTCTAGTTTTAGATACAAGAGTGGTACATTTATACAAATCAGATGATCACACTCAGTAGATTATAAGCTTTGTAATGATACCTTACAAGAGACCTTTTGCATGAGGCATATCCCAGTTATTTACATTCACTTATTACCGTATTTTCTCTAAAACTATCTCAGTTACATTATATTGACTTATTATCAAGTTTTTATAAAACCATATAGACTGCACAACGTCACACACATTATTCTGCAGACTAAGTTTCCCTTAGTTTTCCTTAATATTCATAAGATTATGTGAGGGCAGGTAGGACAAATCATATCTGGCCTTCTGTGGGTGCTCTGCAGAGAGAAGCCCTTTGCCCCCTGAGTAGACTCACAAAAGAAGCAGCTATAATTAGCCTGATAGTAATGGGCAGTACAGGGTTTTGCCAATACTTGGCCTATCCTAGTCCACTCATCAGGAAATGCTGGTGTGGGAGACCTAGTTACATGTTCCTTACACACATAAATAGTTGCACTACTTTTGGATATGCATCACTCAGATGAATCTGACTCATGGCAACATACCACCAATCAGAAAAACTTATCCTGTGTACTCTGATGGCTTTATCACATGGACAGTTATTATGCCTCTGTCACGGTGGTGAACAAGTTCCTTCCTCAATACAGTATTCCAAACTTACTTTTCTCTTCACAGAGAATATAATGTACTGTCAAATGTGTTAATTTGGACATGTGACTGTGCAGGTGTCTGAGAATTAACACTGCTATGCCTGCATTTGTTCACCATTGTGAATTACTTTTGGCAATAATGTACTGAACAGAAAGCAAATTGAAAATGGTAAACATCATAACGTATATAATGTTTCTACATTCCTTTTTATGCATTAATGTTTTGATTTTTGAGCCTCTCCTGGCTGTGAGCTCATTTTTGGAATCAGCAAAAGTTCAGGCTGCAGAATCAGGTCTTTTGACCTTAAATTTCTGGTGGAGACACTATCTGCATTTATTTTCCTTTTAATTGTGATTTTGAATGCAGTGAACAGAGGACAATATGATATATATTTATACAAAAACAAATAGAGTTGAGTTTCAAAGCTATGGCACTAACCAAATAATGTAAACTGGCAACACCATGTTCAGTGTTAGCATAATATTACACTTACTTTAAAAATAATTCCACAAAAGGATAAACTAATGTATTGAATGAATCTTGAAGGCCTATAGACTTTTTTTTTTTTTTTTGGCCGATACAATTACCCAGCTGTGGAGGATCATTCCTTTAATTAAAATTGATTGCTTATTTCAGAATGAAAAGGATGACTTTTTTTTCCTATCCACCTAACATCCATACTGCTTATATGTGTGAAGTGGTTAAGAAGTAGTAGTCTGAAAATGACAACAAGATTAGTTGTTACTTTAGGAACATACTGTGCTGTTTCATGGCTGCATTACTCTGAAAATATTTCAGTCAGACTCTTAAAAAGAGCAGAACTTCATCAGATTTTTCACTTGTTAATTCATAATATTTACTTAGGAATCATAGAACGCCTTTAGCTGAAAAACTTCTTAATGTAGGCACTGCAAAATATGGGCCAAATTATGCTCTTTTACACTAGTGTAAATCCAGAATAATTTTGTTGGCGTTGGAGTTACTCCAGTTTTACACTGATGTAAGTCAGAGCAGAATTTGGCCCTGTATATGTAACTCAACAAAGATCATACAGAAGATCCTGCAAGAGTCCACAAATTCCCCAAAACTGAGTCGCAGGCAACCAGTGCTTTTTAGCTCATGGCACCTCTGCAGGATAAATTTGTAATGAAGGAATTATCCAAAGTAATTCCTTTTTCTTTCAGTAACAGTGACAGATTAATCCTTAGGTTCTTTGATCATCAGCACAGTCATACCCAGTAGGAAACAGTTAAGGACATTTAAAGAGAGTTGCTGTCCTAGAGTTGTATGCCTGAAGAATCCCAGTTTGCACTGCTTTACCTAAACAACCACAGAATGTATATGTTTTAATAAAAGATTTGGATTCTAGATGATCCTCAATGACGGATTGAACATCTTTGACACAAATGCTTTTTTTATTTTAGTGATGGAAAAGGGATTTAGTTCATTTTAATTTATATGTTTCTTGAGAAATTGGAATGCATTTGTAGCATAAATTAAGTTTGAAATTGTACTCTCAGTTGAGAGCTGTCTTGAAATAATTCTGTTTCAGTGAATGTCCTTTTCCTAGATTCAGTTATAGAGTATGAACCAAATTCTGCTCTGTGACAGTAATTATAAAGTTGTTTCACTGACTTCTCAATTGCACCAATGTAAATTTGGAGTTACACTGAATTTACACTGTTATAATGCTGAGAATAGAATTTGTTACTCTAAGTTAAATTAATTCCCTCCAATTGCCTAGTGCTATTGTTTTCAACTGTATTTTAAAATAAAAGCTTAAAGGGCTATGTCCCAAAGTAGACATTTTAAATGCAATCATACTGTTCAAGTCATTGTCAAGGAAAGACATATTATTCTGGAATATTTCATTGGAAGAAGCAAATATGGAATTAATATTTTCAAGCTTTCCCTAAAACATTGTCATTTTTCTTCTAAGCAAAATACACCTCTACCCCAATATAAGGCTGTCCTCAGGAGCCAAAAAATCTTACCGCATTATAGGTGAAACCGCGTTATATTGAATTTGCTTTGAGCCGCCAGAGTGCGCAGCACCCCCACCCCCCGGAGCACTCCTTTACCGTGTTATATCTGAATTCGTGTTATATCGGGGTAGAGGTGTATGTATAAACTCATTGGACACTTACGGGTTAATATCTGTTGCAAATCCTGAGAAAGGCTAAGCCACTTAGAACTCCCACTTATTTCAGTGGGTGCTCAGTATCACTCAGGATTTGGCCCGTCAAGAAGACTTCAGGATTTCAATAACAAACTGCAGAATTTATTACGATGATCTGATTTGAAACAACTGCTGGCATTGTGTTCAATCACAAACAGAGCCTGAATCTAGCCGAGATTTTTAATAACATCTACCTTTATGCATTTTGAACTAAAAAGAGCTTGTGTTGCTAGGCATCAAATTGGTGGTGCATGGAAAATTATTCAGTGAAACTACAATATAAGCCTGCATGTGCAATTCAGAATTAAAGTTCCTGGATGAATATGGAAGTTAAACCGTTAGTAAAACCATCTTTTTAGATCAGGTTCTGTTTGTATCGTATTAGAAGATGGAGAAGGTATTGTCTCCATCTGAATTTCTATTTTAGGGAAAAAAGAAGTCTTCTGCTTTTCAGTGTGTGTAAGAGAGAAATTCATAACTATATCACATTTGTTATAATCACAGCAGATTTTCTTTTAAATGGATTATTTTATTCTGTGGTAGAGAACAGAAATGTTATTTCTTACCGAGAACTAACATTAAATAGATCATCATGCAGACCCTCCTTCATGAGCAATTACTGTACTGCATGTTGGGGATGTGGTAAGAAGGACATCAAACATCTTACAAAGTGGTCTCTTTCTCGTATGACATGCAGTTTAAATTTCAAGGCTCTTTGGAGGTGATGATGAGATTGCAAACCAGTATGCCTAAAAATAACCTGGGAAGAAATCTTTGTTTCATTAGCAAACTGGCATTTGATTTTATTTTTTCAAGAATATAGACTCTATTTTAAGACACATTTTAGGATTTGATCGTTTCACCTGGGGCCTCGTTTTTCCTCCCTGCTATGCAGCTTGTATGCATGTATTCACAGAACTGTCAATGACCTCGATAGGATTCTCACATACGGAACCGTTGCGGAATTGAACAATAAACATTATTTTTCTCTCTTTAAAAAAAAAAAAGGTGTTGAGTGCCCACAATTCCCATTCACTAAAGAAAGTTGTGAGTATTTATGATTTCTGTGGCCCAAAATTAAAAATACTAATTACAGAAGTACTGCCATTTTTTTTTAGATTTTTATCAGTTTGAGATTTTGATATCTGTGTATTTCTAGCTCAGAAATGGGTCCAAAGGGAGAACTGATCACTGAATGAGCTGGCTTATTGAAGGCAACTACCCCCATGTATCCTACTCTGTGCTTAGTCTAGAAAACCAGGTAGCCATCTGCACCTTGCAAGGAAACTTGTCCCTTTCCTTCCATATGAGGTTTTTGCCACAGTGATTCATATAGTCTCCCTCCGGAGAGGATTGGCTGGATTACTGTACTTACTGCATTTTGGACTGACGGTGGCAAGCATGGAGAAACTCCAGCTTGTCCAGAATACAGCAGCCTACCTCCTGAGTGGTCAGGGCCACTGTGAGCTCATCACCTCTGTGCTTCTATCCCTCCACTGGTTTCCATTCTATTTCTGTTACCATTCCAGGGTCTCATTTAAATTCATCAAGGGTCAAGATCTAGCGCAGGGGTGGACAAACTTTTTGGGCTGAGGGCCACATCTGGGCATGGAAATTGTATGCAGGGCTGGTGCGGGAGGGAGTGCGGGTGTGGGAGGGGGTGCCATGTGCAGGAAGGGGCTCAGGGCAAGGGATTGGGGCAGAGGAGGGGTGCAGGGTGTATGAGGGGGCTCAGAGCAGGGGTTTGGGGTGCAGGAGGGGTACGGTGTGCAGGAGGGGGCTCAGGGCAGGGGGTTGGGGTGCAGGAGGAGTGCGGCAGGGGGCTCAGGGCAGGGGGTTCAGGGCAGGGGGTTGGCGTGCAGGAGGCGTGCAGGAGGGATTCGGGCTCCGGCCCACACTGCTTACCTAAAGCGGCTCTGGGGTGGCACTGGCCCACACCGAGGCCAGAGCAGGCTCCCTGCATGCCTGTCCTGTTCTCGGCCCTGCACCACTCCAGGAAGTGCTGCGGCCACTGGGGGAGGGGGGCGGAGGGCTCCGCGTTCGCTGCCCTTGCCGCGCTTCCAGGTACCTCCCCTGAAGCTCCCATTGTCTGCGGTTCTCCGTTCCTGGCCAATGGGAGCTGCGGGGGGCAGTGCCTGGAAGCAAGGGCAACGCACGGAGCCCTCTGTCCCTGTGCCCGGGGGCCCTAGGGACATGGTGCCGGCCGCTTCTGAGAGCGGCGTGGGGCCCACAGCACCACTGGGGGCAATCCCGCATGCCAGATCCAAAGCCCTAAGGGGCCAGATCTGGCCCGCGGGCCGTAGTTTGCCCACCCCTGATCTAGCCACATCAATGACTGCATCTCCACATGACTTATTAATGTATTTACATTCCTTTGGGACAATGCAGCTCTCAAAGCGCAGGACAAGATGTATGAGAGATGTGGAAAATCTCTTTCTTTCTTTCTTACTTACTCCTTCAATTTAAGGGGTGTCAACTTTGGAATAATTTTCCAAGGGAGGTCAGGCAAATACAGAGGCTGGGCAAGCTGCAAAGTCCTCCTCTTTTGAAAAGCTTTCCCACCATAACCAGATTAATGGAAGAGAGGAGGAAGAGAGAAGAAGCAAACAAAATAAAAAATCAATAGTCCCTGCTTCTGATAAACACATCTTAACCAGGGAAGGCAGAAGAGAAGAAGGTTCATGAAGTTCTCTAAAAATCTCTGTGCAAATCTAGTTTAACTAGTAGGCACTAGATAACATGGTGATGGGTGCTTTGGAAAACCTTTAGATAGATTAATATAGATATGTAAATATGTGTAGTAGTCTGTAGAATGCTGTGCTCCTGATTCATCATTGTGTTATTTCAGTTTTACCCTGGTATAATTCACTGATATCGTGGAGTTTCACCAACATAAAATTAGATCAACTCATTGGTGAATCAGTCCCAGTGGCTGGATGAGACCCATCAATATTTTGCTCCTCTGACCATTTCAAAAATCTTATTCACGTTTCCCAGGGGGAGTGGTCATGAAACATAAGCTGAGAAACATTAAGGGTGAGAATCTACTAGGTGAGAATTGTATTACATGTAGAAAAAATGGCAATATTATTTTAATCATTTAGACTTTACTTCATTTGAATTTATCTTTGGTTTTAGGTAGCTTTTTGTGAAATTAGAGGGTTTATTTTTATGGAACTATGGTAGTAAAAGATCAGATATCACAGTCTTTAACTGCTTGCTCAAATGTGCACCTTACATCGTAAGACCCACCTGACAAGAAACATTAAAGTTTTCAATAGACCTGAAACCATTTACTAGAAATATTGTTGAAATTGCACGGCCTGGTTTGACATCTCCAGATTGGCATTTATTCCATCTCAAGTATTCTGAGAACTAGATGTAGTTAGCTTATGAATTTCAGGCACATTTTTGCATATGTTCACATAAATGGTTGTAATTGATTGCATGCAAGTACAAGACCAAATAAAAGTGCTATCTTACACTGTAACATAAAATCTAGAAGAGATAAATAATACACCTGCCCGGTGAAAAGTGATAGTCTGTTTTTCTACCTTATTAACCACTGTATTATCTATAATAAATCTGTCTTGCTTGCAAAACTTAACATTTGCCTTTACTAGTGTCATGTTATCAACATCTTCAAAAGGAATGTGACTTTTCAAACTTTCAAGATTCACTTTTGGCACAACTTCCACCAAAAACATTTTCTATTACTTTCTCTTTCTATCCTAAAGCAAGTATGAAATCCAGAATCAAACCGAATGGGCTTTCTTAGTATCTTTGGAGAAAACAACATAGATCAGGGCTATTTATACATATTTATATGCTTGGCTATTAAATAGTGTCATCTTGATGTGGTTTGCAAGTTGATGGCATGATTAGTGTATAAAAGGATCACAGGCTAATATCTAATAGGAAATATGTATGTAAGTGCTTTTGTATTTTATTGTGATGGGATGGAAGCTAAATTAAGGGATTGAAAAATCTGCTCAAACTTTTAAATACTTTGTTATAAAACTGGATTTTCAAAGAAAAAAATCCTGTAATTAAGATTTACATTCATGGAAAGGGCACCGTTTGCAGATATTTTCTGAAATTTCCCTTTGGTATTTTCAAACATCTGTTTTCCACACATATAGACATGCCACTTTTTATTTCATTGCTGCAAAAATGGATTGTTCCTTTACACCAACTAACATAAAAGTAATCTGTTTGACCCTACCTTTCCTGCTTTTATAGAACAATAACCATTTTCTGACAGAACCAGTTTCCAAGGTTTTCACATGTCCACCACAAAGAAAAAATTGTATGGCATCTCAGTTTTATTATATCCATCAGCTGGCTTCCCATTTGTTGTGGAGTGTCTGCCGTGACATTGGGCCATGACTCTATTCAGCTGTAATAGATTGCCTGTAGTGCATTCAGTGACTCTGGTACCTGTTGCTGGTTCTTTTTCCAGGTCAACTGGCTGCAGGTACATGTGAGATTGTTACTTTGGACAGAGATAGCAGTCAGCCCCGAAGGACTATAGCCCGACAAACAGCTCGCTGTGCATGTAAAAAAGGACAGATTGCCGGTACAACAAGAGCAAGGCCAGCCTGCGTGGATGGTAAGAGGCAAAGATCCATTCAATCAGTATCTACCAGCACAAAAGTCATCACGTTTAATTGTTTATTCAAATAAAAAAAGGTTATATGTGTCTGACATTATTATATGTGTGAGCTAACCTACTAATTGGTTAGTTTTGTGATGATATGGTCGAAATCCTCAAAACCAAGAATTACTCATTAATAGCATAATTTTTTTCCAAAGGGCAGTGAATCAGTGCTATTTTTCTTCTTTAGCATCTTCATTTCTGATTTAGTTTGGTAATGCAGGTGAGATGTTAATAGAATTGGACTAATATATTCTGTATTTTAATTTGAATGATGCTGAAACCCGTGAGCTTTCCAGAGTGGAATTGTTGTTTGTTTGTTTAAGTTCTTTGTGAAACCAAAAATGCACTTACTCTAATCTAGACTCAAAGGTTTAATACCACTGAGGCTAACGTGACCACTCCTGCATGAAAGTTAGTGTTCTTGAAAAAAGCGTTAGTGATGTTATTGGAAAAGAAAATATGTATGTACCTTACATGCATAATATTTCTTCTTTCATTAAAATGATCATTATATATGATTCACTGCAGATGCAGTAGCTGAGTAGAGCCTGCAGCCTGCAAAAATGCTGATGTAGAGGGAGGTATGAAAATATTTCACTTTGAAATCATTTTGTGAAGCAAATGAACTGCTATGTTACAGCTAAGTAAAACATTAGCAGTGGTGCAGTCTTCATTGTAAGCTTGCTGAGGTAACCTTATTAGAAAGCATTCATATTGCAATTAGACGAAATAAAATATGATGTTAAGTATATGTTAAAAATAGTTGATGTAAAATGGCATATTTTGATCTAGACTCTGTTAACAACAACAAAAGAAAGATGCTTCTATATGGATACAATAAAGATTGCCTTTGAAAAATGACTCACATACCAGCTTGAGTCCTTAAATAAAAATGTTGCATGCCATAACATCAGAATTTGATCTCACCCATTGACTGTCAAAGAAAACAGCTTAATGGGGATTTCAGTACCTACCCACAGAGCTAAGCATAGATCATCATATACATTCTGTTTCCATAGTTTGCTACTCTGGAGATAATTTTCTCGGCTATCTCCATCATGGATTGTGGGACTCCATCTCCAATAATTTTCTTCCTCCCTGTTTGCAGTAACATAATATGGTTTCATTGGGTACCTAAGGGACACATTTTTAGCGGGCCACCTTATCTATTCATGCAAATTTTGCAAGCCCATTTGTTAGCAAATTGGGTAATTCAACATTATGTGCAATTACGCAGTGTGATAATCAGAAGGTAGGTTTTGTGAGGGCAAATATGGGTTTTGCATGTACAAACCAGATGTACTCACAAATTTGGTAGGCAATTGAGGTCACATGTTAACTGGACTCAACTTTCAGACTGGTGGAGGTCCCATCTCATTTTCATTTGATGAAAAGAAAAATGTCTCCACTTATTTGTAGAATGGGTGGGAGGGGTTAGTATGACTCCTGGTTTTGCTGCCAACATTCTTGGTAATCATCTTTATACAACTAAAGGGAGTAGATTATTGTAAATAAATCTATTTATTCATGTCTGCATAACAATTATATCAGCAGAATTTTCAGAAGCCTTCATGATCCATCGCTATCTTCAAGCACTCAGCATCTGACCTTCCAGTGATTTGCTGCACCATCCATTCATCTCTTCACTGATCATTCCTTACTACGATGACCATCCACCATTCTTTCCATAATAACTTTCTCAAGGTTATTTCCTATGCCTAAAGTGACCAAAGTACGTAAGTTTGCTTCTATTGGTTTTTGACATCAGGGTCTACTTCTCTTCAACATTTTTTTTTCTAACATAGACATTCATCTTTTTTTCTGTCCATGAAATATGCAAGAGTCTTTGCCAGCAGCACATTACAAAAGCTTCAATTTTCTTCTTGTCAGCAGCATTAACTTTATTCACATCCATAAATCTGTATGGAAAAAAAATTAGTCTTTTCACCAGTTGCCCCTTTTGAGACCGAATGTTTTTTCCACACTTTCTTAAGGGAGGCAATTCCTGAGCAAGCCATCCCTTGTCTTTTTTGATTTTTTGAAACAGCTTCATTGATTGGCTATATATGATCCCAGATAATTAAATTAATCTGCTGCCTCTCTAGCTTGTCTATTAATTATGATTTCTGCTTGCATCCTATTTTTGTTATCTGAGTCAATGTATCTGCATTTTGTTTTCATCACATTCAGGAATAGTCCATATTCCTCACTAACTTTTTTTTACAGACTCCAACATTTGCATCATAGTTGTTACAAAGAGTGTAATATCATCAGCATTTGTGAGGTCAGTTAGATGTCCACTAATGGAAATCCAAGTTTGTTCTATTTTGTCAAAACCTTCCAAGCCTTGTTTCATCATAAATTCAGTGTATGTGTTAGAGGCTTGCAACAAAATACACTCTTGTCTCATAGAATGCCCACTGTTCGCACCATGGCTGATGTTGGTGGAAGAGACTTGCAATGAGTTCATGCTTTGGATTCCCTATATCTGCCAATTTGGAATGCTTTAGACTCCCCATATCTGCCAATATCCTACAAAGATGGCCATGTCAGACAGAATCAAACGCTTTTGAGTAGTCAGTGAAGCATGTGATAAGTGGGTGATTGTACTCTCTGCATTTTTCCAGTGATGTGACTAATATTCGCCATTTGGTCAAATGTGCCTTGAAAACAGACTGTTGTGGTGGTAGTTCTGCTTCTATCCTTTGTTTCATGCTATTCTGAATTATGCAGAGAAGAACTTTGCTCGCATGCAATACCAGTGTGATGTTATGATAGTTACTACAACTGTCATGTCTGCCTTCTTTGAGAAAGGCAGAAAAATTTCCTTTGTCCAGTCCTCCAGCCAATTTTTAGTCATCCATATATCACTACAATTTTTCCACATAATTTCAGTATTGCGATTGCCGATCCCTTTTAACAATTCTGCAGGCATGTTATCTACCCCTGGTGATTTCCCAGTCTTCATTTTCATAATAGCACACACCACTTCCTTTCGCAGGATTGATGGCTCTGGCTCCGTACTCTCTTTTCTGTCATCCTATATTATGAGTGGCTCTGCTGAGACATACAGAGTAGCAAAATAATCTCTCCACCTGATTACTGTAGGAGGTTGGGAATTTTCAGACAGCCGAAGACGGTGTGTACATTCTGTAATCCCTCACATTTAAAATAAGTGGTGAAATCATCAGCTAAAAGCAAAAGCTACAAGCAGACTACTGTGACTATGGATTACTCTGCAGTTTGCACTTTGTCTTACAATTCCTGTTATTTCATAGACTTTAAGGCAAGAAGGGACCATCTTGATCACCTACTCTGATCTCCTGCATGTTACATGCCACCAAACCTCAACCACCTACTCCTGTAATAAACCCATAACCTCTAGCTGAGTTACTGAAGTCCTCAAATAATGATTTTAAGACTTAAAGTTACAGAGAATCTACCATTTACACTAGTGTTAACCTGCAAGTGACCCGTATCCCATA
The DNA here is from genome assembly GCF_011386835.1 of Chrysemys picta bellii. Taxonomy (NCBI): domain Eukaryota; kingdom Metazoa; phylum Chordata; order Testudines; family Emydidae; genus Chrysemys; species Chrysemys picta. The sequence goes on from NC_088791.1 coordinate 34,551,165, forward strand.
CGGCAGCGGCAGGTGAAAACCCCCAGGGTCTCTGCCAGTATGACCAGGGGGAAAATTCCTTCCCGACCCCAAATATGACAGTCAGTCAGACCCAGACCTCGTGGGCAAGACCCACCAGCCAGACATCTGGAAAAGAGTTCTCTGTAGTACTCGGAGCCCTCCCCATCTGGTGTCCTATCACTGGCCATTGGTGATATTTGCTGCTAGTAGTCACATATCGGCTACATGCCATTGTAGGCAGTCTCATCATACCATCCCCTCCATAAACTTATCAAGCTCAGCCTTGAAGCCAGTTAGGTTTTTTGCCTCCACAGCTCCTCTTGGAATGTTGTTCCTATGTAGCTCTAATGGATTCGGTTAGCATAGATTATCCTAAAAGGTATAAACTGGAAACTTTATGCCCTTTATTAGGTGCTGCACTTGCAAATACTTTTAAGACACATTTATTTTGGTTCCAGCATGTAGTTAGGAACATTGAACTTTCACAGGTGCTTTGAAATCAGGGTTCAAGTAGACCCCATAACCTGTTAGAACCAGGTAACAAATTCTAAATAATTTATCGTAAAAGAAAGATAATATAGTTTCTATAATGCTCATTCAGACATGGTCTCATGAAAACAGAGAGACTGCCCCAGCACTATGAGAGACAATGTCCATCTGGTTTCAACATAAGTATAATTTCCCCTTAAAGTAGAAAAATATGAAAGGTAATCCAAGCATTGTCTCCTGTCCATAGTCTCCTGCTTATGAATATATTTAATGCTGACAACTAATACAAAAAAAAAAAAAAGGTTCTGTGAGTTGGTGAGATGGCTCAATCTCAAGAACATAAACAATTCTTGCTGCCCGGGCAGGTAGAGGTAGAATTTTCTAAAGGTGCTAGCATATTTAGTTTCTAGGAAAAGTGTTGGGGAAGTTGCTATTGAATGCTTTCTGCTGGCCAGTTCAGCGAAGTAATCTTCACAGGGAGCTGTTCATCCTTCTGGTTTTTAGCAAAGTACCATTGTTTTCGGAATGTGACAACCAAACATAGGGTAGGATATTTTTTTCTTACACTCAGAGAGAACATCTGCAGTTATAGATTATTTTTTGTACTTTTTGTCCATTAGAGACTTCTATTCACTCTTAATCACATAGGCATCAATGCCAAAATTAAAAACAAACCCAGCTTTCTCACTAAGGACACACAAAATGTCTTTTTGACACTTTTGTTACTGGAAAGCTTGGCCTTAATAGCTGATCTTGATTCATCTGCTTAACTCTTTGACTGTGAAATGTAATGTATTCACCACCCATTGCACCTCTTTATGTCAGGGTGCGATGCTACAAGATGTCCTTGTCTTTGGTACCTCCTGCAGGCCATCTGCCTCTCACCGGGTCTTTCATGGCTTGGATTTGCTTCCAAGTCATATACAGTTTGGTCCTCTTCTGGGGTAACAAGGAGGTTGAAGAGAAAGTTCATAAACATCCCATCACAAAAAAGCCTTCCCTCCAAACCCCCACCATTTGGGCTATTCCTGAACCTGTCCTTTCAGATCAGTCTTCAACACCACCTTAGGCTCAAGATTCCTTCCGTTGGGCTTGGATGCCTCTTCCTCGGGAGCTGGTGGGGGAACTCATATCTTTCCTCAACTCTGTATTCTGACCCAGGAACCCTCTATTAAGCAGCTCGGTCTGTTTCTTCAGACATGCTCCTGTTTCTCTGGGTCCCTTCCTACCTCTAAGCCTCTTTGTGGTGCTGAACTACAGCTATGCTTTACACAGCCTCCCTTTGGTTCTCGGACCTCTGGGTTCTCCCTAGGGCCTCCCAGCTTTTGTTTCCTCTGCTGAACCATAGGCGCTGACTTTTATTTTTCCCCAGGGGTGCTCCATCACCCCTCCACCGCCTCCCCTGAGGCCCCACCCTTGATCTGCCTCTTTCCTCCCCCATGCCCCACCCACCTGCCACCCGCTGCTCTCCAGCCTCCCCCCAAGCTCCTCCCACAGCCACCAAACAGCTGATTGGTAGCCCCACCAATCAGCTGTTTGGGCAGGGCCCTGCTGAACAGCTGAGAGTGGTGGTGCTGAGCACCCACTATTTTTTCCCATGGGTGCTTCAGCCCAGAGTACCCATGGAGTTGGTGTCTATGTGCTGAACTAAACACTCTCCTCCCCTCTTGGGCTTCACTGAAGTACGTTCACTAATCCTATTTCAGGGCTCCCTCCCTACAGGAGCCTGGCTTGCTCTCTGTGAGTTTCTGTCCACAGGAGAGTCCCACCTTCTCTTCAGTCTCTCTCCTACTGAGTTCTTTCAGGTTCCCTATAAGGCCCAGGTGCCTAATAATCCTTATCTAGCTCCACCCACTCTGATCAGGAATCAATCAATTACAGCTGCACTAATTGGCTCTTAACCCCTTGTCTAACAGGTGATGGGAGTAAGCCCCATCACAGTCTCCTACTCCAGAATGAAGATACTCTAATGGTAAGATTTTTTGAATAAGAATATCATTTAGATAATCTGCTGTGAACTAATGTCCTGATTCTCCCATTTTATAGTCTGTGAGTAGTCCCATTGGTTTTACTGGGACTGCTTGTGGAGTAAAGGTTCCCTCTATGCTTTGTGAGTACGAGTAGCAGAATTGTACCCCAGTTCTTTAATAATTAGCACAAAACCACTGACGATGAAGACTAAGCAAAAGCGGTAGTTAAGAAAACACTAGTTAGTACTATGAGAACCTCTGAAAGAGGAGCACTCTTTGGCTTTGTGATGGGGTCTACAAACACAGCAGGAAGGGATTAAGAACCCTTTATGCCTGCAAACAGCAAAACCAGCCTTCCCTCGCCCCCCCCCCAAACTGTGAGAAGTGGCAATTATGGACAGACACCCCCGTCCCCAGCTGCTGCAGAGAATGAAGGCAGGCACAAGTGTAAAGAGAGACAGGAAGAGATGGGTTGAAAGAGCTTGGAACTTCAATGCCAACAACTCCCTGCCAGACTGCATCTAAAAAACTTAGAATCTCCTGGAGTACAAGGGAGGGAGCTGTAGCTGGAAGTCCTATGGGCTTGACTTGTGTACGTTTCTGAACGCTGATTTTTATTGATTTAATTTAAGCAACCGCTGCCTGAGCCAAGGACCAACCCAAAATGCTTAAATTAGGACTTTGCACGAGGCAGTGTCCATCTCCGCTGACAGAGTTCTGTATCAAATTTAGCAAAATACATTCAGAGCACATTCTGGTAGTGGTATCAGACTACCATTTACTCATTGTTTTGTGTTGAATGTTATTCTAGAGTGTATTCTGTTATGCTATATATTTTCTGAAGGACTGAATTCTGATGTCAGTTATTTGGCAAGGAGAGTAGGAAATTTAAGGACGCTTATACTTCAAAAGCACTTGTACCAAGAGCAATCTCTACAAGTTCTGAGTTGATTACCAAAGTCGGTTCTGATTTCTACTGGTATATTAACTGGTGTCGTTTCCTAAGAAATGAAAGTGTGTGCTTTAGATCCTAGAAAACTGGAAGCAGTCTTAAATATAAACAGGCACAACTCTGCACTATGTCTCAGTAAAGTATAAAGAACAAAGCTTTACTTTTAGATATTTGGCTAGCATGAGGAGCGCTGATGTACTCATTTCCAATCATTCTGCTCTAAATATGACAGACTACTAATGTAGCTTGAAAAGGGCCTCACTGTTCTCCCTGTTTTCTAGCTTGAGTTGATGCATATTACTTCTCTGCTGAAAGAGACAATGGTGTAACTGTATGTAATGGCTATGGGGTAATTTCATACCTATATGAAATCACGTAGGAGTCATGGTGGTATAACTTAGTATCTGCCTCATCATTTTCTGTTTTTACCATTCTAGACATCTGTAGACCTTCTTTTTAGATCAAATTCTGTAATGAAGTGTTTATTAGCATTGCTTTAACAATATATGGCAATTCAATATAGCCATTTGGATTGTCAACAGAGTAACTTGTCTGTGTATGACCCATTCTTCAGCACCATTTTAAATTGGAGGATATAGAAGATTGACTAGAGGAAAGAGGTTGACTGGATATATATGTACAATATTGTAATGAATTTAGTTCTTGTTCTAAAAGCAATCTTGACCAGTACAGTCTTACTCAAATAATGCTGTGTGTATTTGCGGGTGCTCACTTGAGAGAGAGAAACCTACTCACACACACACACGTATGATTGTTCTAGAATTCTTCCACAAGTGCCGTATCAATCTGGAGATGAAATTTGCAGTGCCCAGATTAGCAGTGAGTCATGTGAGATGCTATGATGGCTCTCTCATTGATTTACATTAATGTTTTCCTCTCTTCTCTTGGTGCTCCACTCAGTGATGTGTTGTAAGGACAGTGTATTAATCAGGGACAGGCTATTCTTTGTTTAAAGCAGATGTTCTGCCCAGTTGACATTCATACTGTGCAGCAATGAACAGTGCTCTAAGTGGGCAAAATAGTAGAAATACTTGGGGTATTTTTTTTTTTTTGCTGCTCACAATCGTGTCCTAAAATACCAGTTTCAAGAAGGGACATAGGGATTCTCTGATATGAACCTGGGAATTACCATAATGGATCAGACCTGTGGTCCACCTAGTCCAGTATTCTGTCTTCAGCATTGGCCAGTACCGCATGTCTCAGAAGAAGGTACAAGAATCTCCACTGTGAGCAGATGAGCAACGTCACCTTCTAGCCTCGATAGCAGGAGACTGGTTTAAGCTCTGAAGGATGAGGTTTCAGATCTTCTTCAAAAAAGAGTGTCATAGTAGTCTCTTGCTGAGCTCACCAGAGTGTCAGGAGGCATTCTTCTTGGCTCAGCACTCCACAGACAGCAACTTCTAGCACTGAAATTCTGTGCCCTGCCCCACTACAATCTAACCCTGTGACTCTAAAGGCTTGTGTACACAAAAGGTTGCACTAGTTGGGTTGTGAATCTACCCCGCACTAACCTGACACAAACTAACTGTCCATGTGCACCCTGCTGTGGAGCATTAAGAATTGATGATGATCTAATTCCGTTTCAAAGAGGACAATTGCAATAAGAGTTGGACAGCCCTCTTGCTGTTGAATGCAGCTAAGAACAAATCAAAATATCCCTGGTTTTAATTTCCATTTAGAAGATGGATATCTGTGGGCATTGTTAAGTCAATAATTGAAGTTAAGATTATGATTCCAGTCTTGAAATCTTGTTTAAAAGAGTGATCTTCTGCATGATACTACTGCAGGGGTTCCCAAACTTGGTTCACGGCTTGTTCAGGGTAAGCCCCTGGCAGACCGTGATAAACTTTGTTTACCAGGAAGCAGTGGCCCGGCCCGCGCCGCTTCCCGCAGCTCCCATTGGCCGGGAATGGCAAACTGTGGCCACTGAGAGCTCCGAGCGGCTGTACCTGTGGATGCTCAGGTAAACAAAGCGTCTCGCGGTCCGCCAGGAGCTTACCCTGAACAAGCCGCGAACCAAGTTTGGGAACCCCTGTACTACTGTGTATTATTATTTTGACTACTTTAAAACAACTGAAAATAAAACACTAATATTTGGTATTTTGATACTTGCTTTCCTCTCTTTTTTTCTCCGTTCCTATTAGATTTTTTTCTCCTACTTTTTAAAGAGCTCCTTGACATAATATCCAGGTATAGACATACTTTATGATAATTAAATTCTAGTACCTTTTTGGCAATAATTATTTCTAATTGCATTATTCTCTACTGCATCTTTATGTGACACAAAGTTCATATATGGTATTTAACATGCTTTTCAGTTGGCAGTGATTGATTTTGTTTAACACAGAAACCCAGGATCTCTGAGGAGGCTGTATTAGACTCATTTAATAATTTCCTGCTCTTCTCTCCTCATTAGCTCCGAGAGCCGATAGGGAGATGTTGGGGTCAAAAGTGATTACTAATTGACTCCTAACTTACCCACTGAAACAGAACTCTATTCAATACCTAAAGGGCTTCAGGCTTCTTAAGATATTCCAATTTGCACAACCAAAAAATATTGCAAATCTTACAATCTCTAGAAATGTAATATGAGTCTTTCATGTTTAAGTTGCATACACTGTTATTGTTGTAGTGCCATCTAAGGTAGGAGGTTTCTTGTAATTGTAAATGCAGCATATGGAGTAAGTTTAGTTGCATTTATGATAAGTAAATCCGATGCATGCGAAACAAAAAGGCAGCATTGGATAGATTTGACACTAATAGGAGGTTGAATAAAAGTGAGTAGACAGGTGTTGGGTTGCTGGAACCCAAACAGTGCTCTGTGTGATCATGCAGGAGATCTAGGTTTAGGAGGTGACCAGGGCTATTTGGTTCTAGACAGGTGGAACTAATTATATTGCAGTGGTAACAGTGGTAGAAAGGCAACTGCCTATCCTGGAGACTAGTTAGAGAGTTAAACAGCTGGGAGCATGTTTTTAAAGCTGCTTGCCTTTTTTATCATTTTGGGTAGGTTGGCAAGAAGTTCTGAAAATGATTATATGAAACTGAGGAAAATGATGGGTGAGTTGGAAAAACTCGCTCTGCTCTAATGCTCTGCATGCTCTCTGAAGGACAGTAGCAGTATCTTTTTCTTCCTTTCATCAAAATACAGGTGGATCATGTTGGCCAGATTGGCACCTCCCAGAATTCAGTAGACATTGAGATCATTCTCTCCCCATATTGGAAGAGTATATTCTAACAGGTCTGCTATGTGGATGCTAATGCAGTTTGGCAACATGTGATTAGTAAGGATTTATCCTAGCTGAGCAGAGAATTTTACTTGGATGCCATGATACTTTTTTATTTTCAGTATGACGAGAGCCCAGATATCATGAAATGTGTTCAAGACCAGCATTTCAGTTGTGGAGCTGAGAGAGATTCATTAGTTTGATCAAGGCTTCAATATTTCTACTGCTTTTCAAAGATGTAGTTTCAAGTAATGTTTAAAGCCTGATTCTAGGGGGTGATGAGCACCCTCAGGTCCCAGTGAAATAAATGAGAGTTGAAGGTTTTCAGCACCTCTTAGACTGTGCTCAGTACCTTGCAGGATCAGACCATTAACTTTTAAATTACCTGATACTAAGATTGTGTTATACGCGATGTGGGAAAATAAAAGGAATATATATATATATATAAAAAGATGGGTTGAATAATGAGTGGTTTGAATATTTGCAGGTGTGTAGGCTGTCATAGATCATGCCATTTTAATTTCCCAAGAGTAGTTTTCCACCTCTTCCTCAGGCCTTTTAAACACTACAAGAACTGGCCAAGTGCACACACAGTGTAAATGATCACTTCTTGTGCCCTGATGCCTATGTTAGGAGAGGAAAAGCATATTGTGTGCAGGGGAGGGGATGTCTTTTGAGGAATGAAAGGAAGTATTAATGTTTTGGCCATTGCCTGTGCATACTTTTTAAATGTGTAGCTTGGCTGTCTAGCTTGACTACCTTTTGGAGAGGTGAATGTATCCGAAACTTACTACTACTTTGGATGTAGAAGTACTACTAAGCTGTGGGGGGAGAGGTAGATACCCTGGAGGGTAGGGATAGGGTCCAGAGTGACCTAGACAAATTGGAGGATTTAGCCAAAATAAATCTGATGAGGTTTAACAAGGATAAGTGCAGAGTCCTGCACTTAGGATGGAAGAATTCCATGCACCGCTACAGGCTGGGGACTGACTGGCTAAGCAACAGTTCTGCAGAAAAGGACTTGGGGATTACAGTGGACGAGAAGCTGGATATGAGTCAGCAATGTGCCCTTGTTGCCAAGAAGGCCAACGGCATATTGGGCTGTATTAGTAGGAGCATTGCCAGCAGATTGAGGGAAGTGATTATTCCCCTCTATTCGGCACTGGTGAGGCCACATCTGGGGTGTTGCATCCAGTTTCCCTCCCCCCGCCCCCCGAAAGGATGGGGAAAAATTGGAGAGAGTCCCGCTGAGGGCAACGAAAATGATCAGGAGGCTGGGGCACATGATTTACGAGGAGCGGCTGAGGGAACTGGGCTTGTTTAGTCTGCAGAAGAGAAGAGTGATGGGGGATTTGGTAGCAGCCTTCAACTACCTGAAGGGGGGTTCCAAAAAGGATGGAACTTGGCTATTCTCAGTGGTGGCAGATGACAGAACAAGGAGCAATGGTCTCAAGTTGCAGTGGAGGAGGTCTAGATTGGATATTAGGAAAAACTATTTCACTAGGAGGGTGGTGAAGCCCTGGAATGGGTTACCTAGGGAAGTGGTGGAATCTCCATCCACAGAGGTTTTTAAGGCCCAGCTTGACAAAGCCCTGGCTGGGATGATTTAGTTGGGGTTGGTCCTGCTTTGAGCAGGGGATTGAACTAGATGACCTCCTGAGGTCTCTTCCAACCCTAATCTTCTATGTTTTTTATGTTCATTTTGTTAAAATGCCCTTTCCACCCCACACTGCAACTGAAAACATTAGATGCTTCTATTCAGTTCTACATTCAAACAAGTTATGATTTTTTAAAGGCAGTTTTCTTACTCAATAAACCTGCCTTCACACCTGGGTGAAAAAACCTATCCAAGGCCTAGCACCTCCTACCCCAAATCTCTCTCTCAACTCTACCCCACCTAAAACACAATTGCTGTGGAAGATCTTTTGCCTTCAGAATCAGGAGTGGGCTGATAAAGTTTGCGGATGATACGAAGGTGGGAGGCGTTGTAAATTCGGAGGAGGATAGGGATATCCTGCAGGGAGACTTGAATGAGCTTGTGAATTGGAATATCAGAAATAGGATGAAATTTAATAGTGAAAAGTGTAAGGTGATGCATTTGGGGATGACTAATAACAATTTTAGTTACAAGATGGGGACGCATTGGTTAGAAGTAACGGAAGAGGAGAAGGACCTAGGGGTCCTTGTAGACCGCAGGATGACTATGAGTCGACAATGTGACGTGGCGGTGAAAAAAGCCAATGCTGTCTTGGGATGCATTAGGCGAGGTATATCTAGTAGGGATAAGGAGGTCCTGCTTCCGTTGTACAAGGCGCTGGTGAGACCTCATTTGGAGTACTGTGTGCAGTTCTGGTCTCCCATGTTTAAAAAAGATGAACTCAAACTGGAACGGGTGCAGAGAAGGGCCACTAGGATGATCAGAGGAATGGAAAACCTGTCGTATGAAAGGAGACTAGAGGAGCTTGGGTTGTTTAGTCTGAAAAGCGAAGGCTGAGGGGGGATATGATTGCTATCTTTAAATATATTAGAGGGATTAATACAAGGGAGGGAGAAGAATTATTCCAGCTTAGTACTAATGTGGATACAAGAACGAATGGATATAAACTGGCCGTGGGGAAGTTCAGGCTTGAAATTAGACGAAGGTTTCTGACCGTCAGAGGGGTGAAATATTGGAACGGCCTTCCGAGGGAAACGGTGGGGGCGACGGACCTGTCTGGTTTTAAGATTAAGTTAGATAAGTTTATGGAGGGAATGGTTTAATGGTAAAACATAGTAGTCAAGGAAAACCAAGCAATGGTAGGTAAATAGTATAATGGCTAACAGGGGTCAGGCTGGAGACTCTTGCCTATATGCTCGGGGTCTTACTGATCGCCATATTTGGGGTCGGGAAGGAATTTTCCTCCAAGGCAGATTGGCTGAGCCTCTGGAGGTTTTTCGCCTTCCTCCGCAGCATGGGGCAGGGATCTCTAGCAGGAGGGTCTCTGCCGATTGAAGTCACTAATAACAGGATTGGGGACTTCAACAGCAGAGTCCAGGGAAGGGGTAGGGACGGTTTTATGGCCTGCAGCATGCAGGGGGTCAGACCAGATGATCATAATGGTCCCTTCTGACCTTAAAGTCTATGAGTCTATGAACTTTACATCAGAGCCACATGCATAGCACTTAATTTTCTTGCATATGCCTCTAGCCAGTATAATCTGAATTATAGATATCCCTGATAACTGAAATCTGAGGTGGTTACTGCGACTCACCAAGTCCCCATTACAATGCACAAATGTCTGATCCTGGCACATTATGACAGTTTCCACTTTGTGAATCACAGTTCCTTTAGAAGTACACGAAAAGCAGATTTTTTACTATGCTTCTGTTTTGCTGCCTGAAATGGACTATTAGGGAAATTATTTGGAATGTTAACTGTATTTTAGCAATAATATCTTATCCAAACAGCTTGACCAAACTAAAGGCTGGTAAATTCTTGTAAAACGTAGCCTCAAGTAGAGTCAAGGGAAACAATAATGTATTTATTCTGTTTGGTTATGAAAGAAAAAGGTGGGTTAGAGTTGGAATGTAAGCATGCAAGAAGCAGGGCTGGCCCCAGGCACCAGTGCAGCATGCTGGTGCTTGGGGCGGCCAACGCAAAGGGGCGGCATGTCTGGGTCTTCAGCGGCAATTCGGCGATGGGTCCCTCGGTCCCTCTCGGAGGGAAGGACCCACTGACGAATTGCCGCCGAAAAATGAAGCGGCAGCGGTTGAGCTGCCGCCAAAGTGCCGCCGATCGCGGTTTTGGGGTTTGTTTGTTTTTTTTCCGCAGCTTGGGGCGGCAAAAACGCTGGAGCTGGCCCTGGCAAGAAGTCAGCGTTATTGGCTAAAATCTGGTGGAGAAAGTAAACAGCACGAAGTCAGTAGCTGTAGCACCCACAGCAACATCAATTTATGTGCAGTCTAGTGAAATGAGAATACCACTCTTAATTTTAGATACACAACAGGAATAAATGCAGAAATGAAAGAAAGTGAAAGTGTGCAAAGAAGAGAACAAACAGTTCTGTAAAAGAACTGTAGCTGACCCAGGGAAATTCTTTCTCGGGCAAGAAGTAAGGGCTACAGTTTTTCTGGAAGTGTGTGAATGTATAAACACGAAGAACAGAGAGGAATAGTTTATGATGGAGTTACCTGAGTTCACTTAATGGAACCATGCATAAAGAGGCAGTCCAAAATTTTCCAAAGTGACTAGTGATTTAAGTGCCTGGAATTTGGGGTACTCAACTTGACACCATAAATGGAGCCAGAATTTCATACTATGGGTCCTCAGCACTTTCTGAAAACCAGAGCTTGTTAAAAGAACAGGAGTACTTGTGGAACCTTAGAGACTAACAAATTTATTTGAGCATAAGCTTTCGTGGACTACAGCCCACTTCTTCATGTGCATAGAATGGAACATATAGTAAGGATATATATATATATATATATATATACATATAGAACATGAAAAGGTGGAAGTAGTCATATCAACTCTAAGAGGCTAATTAATTAAGATGAGCTATTATCAGCAGGAGAGAAAAAAAAACTTTTTTAGTGATAATCAAGATGGCCCATTTCAGACAGTTGACAAGAGGACTGTCTCTACGCAAAAGAATAAATGGACACAAATCTGACATCAGGAATCATAACATTCAAAAACCAGTAGGAGAACACTTCAACCTCTCTGGTCACTCAGTAACAGACGTAAAGGTGGCAATTTTGCAACAGAAAAGCTTCAAACACAGACTCCAATGAGAAACTGCTGAACTTGAATTAATATGCAAACTAGATGCCATTAATTTAGGCTTGAATAGAGACTGGGAATGGCTGAGTCATTACACAGATTGAATCTATTTCCCCATGTTAAGTATCCTCACACCTCTTGTCAACTGTCTGAAATGGGCCATCTTGATTATCACTACAAATTTTTTTTTCTCCTGCTGATAATAGTTCATCTTAATTAATTAGCCTCTTAGAGTTGATATGGCTACTTCCACCTTTTCATGTTCTGTATGTGTATATATATCTCCTTACTATATGTTCCATTCTATGCATCTGAAGAAGTGGGCTATAGCCCACGAAATCTTATGCTCAAATAAATTTGTTAGTCTCTAAGGTGCCACAAGTACTCCTGTTCTTTTTGCGGATACAGACTAACACGGCTGCTACTCTGAAACCAGAGCTTGTTAAAGTGTATCAGCTTGGGGACCCAAAAGAAGAGGCACTCAAAATCACGAATCAGTTTGGCAAACTATCAGGAAAAAATAGGGACAGTGATATTTATCGAATGGTAGAAAGCTTTCTTTTACAGAATACCTTTCATCCCGAAGGATTCTAATAGGCTGTACAGATGTATTCCTATAACTAGGAATTACTTCATCTCTCACTGTTTGCACTGTTGTAGCTTTGTCAGTCTTTTATTGGACCAACTTCTGTTGGTGAAAGAGATCAGCTTTCTAGCTTACAGGAGAGCTTTTCTTCAGGTCTGGGAAAGGTATTAGGAGTGTCACAGCTAAGTATAAGGTGGAACAGACTGTTTAGCATAAGTAGTTAACACATATTCTAAGGGACCATTCAAGATGAAGTGGCCTGTTAATAAATACCCTTGTGGGTTTGTGATTTTGTCCTCACCCACAACTATTTCAGATTTGTGAATAATTTATACCTTCAAGTCAGCGGCACTGCTATGGGTACCTGCATGGCCCCACAATATGCCCTCTGAAGAAGTGGGCTGTAGCCCACGAAAGCTTATGCTCTAATAAATTTGTTATTCTCTAAGGTGCCACAAGTACTCCTGTTCTTTTAACATTTTTATGGCTGACTTAGAACAATGCTTCCTCAGCTCTTGTCCCCTAGCACTCCTACTCTACTTGCACTATATTGATGACATGTTCATCATCTGGACCCATAGGAAGTAGGCCCTTCAGGAATTCCACCTGGATTTCAACAATTTTCCATCCCACCGTCAACCTCAGCTTGGACCAGTCCACACAAGAGATCAACTTCCTGGACACTACAGTGCAAATAAGCAATGATCACATAAACACCATCCTATACTGGAAACCTACTGACTGCTATACTTACCTACATGCCTCCAGCTTTCATCCAGACCACATCACACGATCCATTGTCTACAGCCAAGCCCTAAGATACAACCACATTTGCTCCAATCCCCCAGACAGAGACAGACACACAGGATCTCTATCAGGCATTCTTAAAACTACAATACCCACCTGGGGAAGTGAAGAAACAGATTGACAGAGCCAGAAGGGTATCCAGAAGTCACCTACTACAGCACAGGCCCAACAAAGAAAGTAACAGAACACCACTAGCCATCACCTACACCCCCCAACTAAAACCTCTCCAGCGCATCATCAAGGATCTACAACCTATCCTGGAGGATGATCCCTCACTTTCACAGACCTTGGGAGACAGGCCAGTCCTTGCTTATAGACAGCCACCCAACCTGAAGCAAATACTCACCAGCAACTACACACCACACAACAGAAACACTAACCCAGGAACCAATCCCTGCAACAAACCCTGTTGCCAACTCTGTCCACATATCTTTTCAAGGGACACCATCATAGGCCCTAACCACATCAGCCACACCATCAGGGGCTCGTTCACCTGCACATCTACCAATGTGATATATGCCATCATATGCCAGAAATGCCCCTCTGCCACGTACTTTGGCCAAACTGGACAGTCTCTATGCAAATGAATAAATGGGCACAAATCAGACATTAAGAATTGTAACTTTCAAAAACCAGTAGGAGAGCACTTCAGTCTCCCTGGACACTCAATAAGAGACTTAAAAGTGGCCATTCTTCAAAAAAAAAACCTTCAAAACAGACTTCAACGAGAAACTGCCAAGCTGGAATTAATTTGCAAACTTGACACCATCAAACTAGGCCTGAATAAAGACTGGGAGTGGCTGGGTCACTACAAAAAGTAATTTTCCCTCTGTTGATACTCATGCCTTCTTGTCAACTGTTCGGAATGGGCCACATCCACTCTGATTGAATTGGCCTCGTTAGCACTGACCCCCCACTTGGTAAGGCAACTCACATCTTTTCATTTTCTGTGTATTTATACCCGTCTAGTGTATTTTTCACTCAGTGCATCTGATGAAGTGGGTTATAGCCCAGAAAAGCTTATGCCCAAATAAATTTGTTAGCTTCTAAAGTGCCACAAAGACTCCTCATGGTTTTTCCTGTGCTCATAGTCATTTCTCACTGGCATGCAGCCTCCTTTGACTTCAAACCTGGAAAAAGCTCATCCTTGTATGATAGGAAACTTTTCAAAATGATAGTGCAGGGAAATATTTAGGAAAGCAGAATTTGCTTACCTGATTTGGTGGTTGGCCAGGAACCAGGAGTTAACACTTTAATTACCTCAAAAATTAGTACCTTGCTTTTACATCTCATTTGAAAGATGACACCTTGAGAATCTCAGTGCCTCAATGGGGACATTAGTTCACTATTTACATAGTGCCACCAGCTTCACTTCCTTTATTTGCTGGATAGTCTTACGGAATCTAATCCTATCTTGGCTATGGGTTCAGATAGGAATTTCAGCACAAGGTGCTATGAGCAGAGACTATGTGGTATTGGACTGTGGACTAGTTTTCCAATGAAATGGCTAGAAGCCTCATCACTGAGGACTTTTACAAGTGAAATGGACAAAGGTTAGACAATCTATTCTGGGAAACAAAATCCTGCATTAGCAGAGGGATGTACTACATGACCTCACAGTTTCTCTACCTTCGATTTCTATGACTGGCTAATGCTAGTTGGGTTACAGTATTAACAGTCACCACAAAGTTGACTGGTGACTCTTTGGGGGTGACGAAACTAGTTAGAAAGACCCAGTTACATTAAGTATTTTTCATCCTTACCAAGTAGACTGACTAAGCATGAAAAGAAAATCGCTTCAGTATGTGGAAGTGAGTTGAGGGGGGCAAAGAACTATGGTTAGAAATAGCATCTCTAGAGATACATTACTAGAGCTTTATTTTTAACTTCTTTTATGTCTAGTGTGTGATGATGGATGATGTGTCAGAATAAACCTAAATAAACTCTAAAATTGAGTGCTAAACAAATTACTGACAGCATTAGTAATGTCACTACATTCAGCATCCACAGTGGCATTACAGTTATTGCTGTACATCTTCGCTTTCTCCTGTTGTGGTTCTCTGCACAGAGCTGACTCAGAAAAGATGTCCTTTTTGAAGGAGAACCCTCAAAAAGCTGCATTCTTAGGGCTGACTCAGAGGAGATAAGATGTCTGTCCCTAGAGATTGGGATGGCGTCACAGTGGGACAAAGATGCTGTTGCAGTAACATAATTGTTTTCCATCCCTAAATAAATATCATGGTAAGGGCTCTTATGAATTCTCTGGCTCATTCAGTTTGAGTTGCATGTTTAGCGGAGGACTTGGTTGTCTGTGCTGTTGTCACATTCTGGTGTGCAATCCAGAGCAGTGAGGGGTTGTGTCACCACTTGCCCCTGCAACCTTGGGTGCTTCATAATACTTTGCTGTTGTAGCTCCTGATCTGGGCTTCTCACAAACAGCCAGACAGCGTACAGATCACACCCTGAGTATCTGTGTATAATTACAGCCCTGGTCCTTCAACTGACCTAGCAGCCTGTCAGCAACACATCAGCTACACTATGGCTTCCAGAAGCCTTGGTTACTACCTGCAGGTGATCCCAGTATACTACCAGTCCTGAAATGTCTGCAAAATGTGTGTTCTGCACTGTTCAGCCCTCTCCTGGGCAGTTCAGTTCTTAGAGGTCCATTGCCCCTGTAAGAAATCAATATGCAAAGTTTGCTAATTTAACTGAAGTTACCCAAACAGGTCAGTGTAAATGCAACACTGGATTTATTTATGTTAAAAATAAGACAAGTTTATTTAATTACCAAGAGAGAATTTGAATACAAACATAAGTTATTAAAATTAGAAATTGTTACAAGAGAAATAAGATAAAGCACTTTCTAGTAAGTAAAACTTAACAAAGTAGACTTGGTTTGAAGTAAAATCCTTACCACATGTTCCCAACAACATTGCTGACCTAATTTTCCAGTCATGATCCCTCCCAAAGTCAAACGGCTGGTTCCTTTGTCTTCTTGGATGAAAGAGAGAGAGAGAGAGAGAAAACCTGGGGTGCTCTTGCCCCTCACTTGTATAGCCCAGTCACCCTTTGAAATGCATTTTCCTGAGAGTTACCCCAAGATAAAGTTCCTTCCCATTGTGATGGTGGAGACATGGCATTTCATGGTAAAAGCGGTTCCATGTTGTTGTTTGCTAAAATGCCGATCGATCTGTTCCTCCCCCCTTGGTTGCCAAAGAATGGCAACTTAACCAGCATTAACTTTGATGTTACCTGGCTAATCTTTGTTCTTGAGAAACCAGTTTACCCCATCTGGCTATTCCAAGGACCCTGTTTACTACTTATATGTAAATTGAATTGAAGATACATTTGTTGGTTTAGGATAAAAATGTTTAACAACTTCTGCCTTGTCAGGGCTATGTGGAATTGAACATGTGCTGCAACATCTTACAGGGGGAAATCATAACTTTACATGTTGCTATATACATTTCACCATGATATTACTGATTATGAGTTATTGAGTTATTCATTTTTAAATGATACCTCACAAGGCATATTTTGTACAAAGATTATTACAATAGGATGTGAATACAGGAGTGCATTCGGTCACAGCTATGCAAACCAGTAAGACACAATTCCTGTCCCAAGAGCAAGCCCCAATCTAAGGGCAAGATTATAATCTGGTTTGTGCAGTGGTGCAAGGGAGTAAGGGTGTCTTGCATTGGTCATTGTGGCAGCACAGGGAGGAGAGCAGTTTTGATGGAGCAAGTCCATCCCTTCTCTGGTGAAAGTGGGCAGAGTGATGTGGGGAATGGATGGACTCCGAACACCCCCTTCTCCCCCAATGCACTGTTTAACATTGCTATGCAGGAGGAAATATTCTGTGCCAGGTATAGACCTGATGCAGTCATATTCTACCTTCTGGTCTGCTCCAAGGAAGGGCAGCGATCTTCTGCCCCTTGTTCAAGTCTGGTGGTAAGGCCAAGATTGAGCCTTAAATGAGATGTGACAGGAGATGTGATAGTGGACAGGGTAGGTGGGACTCCAAGGATAGCTGGGGGAGAAAAATAAAAAAGAAATTTGCACTGCAGCACAAGGGAATGATGGGAAACTAGAGCTAATGTGTAGGCAGAGCAGATTGGTGCAGGGCCTTGAAGGGGAACTGAGTAGTTTGAATTTAATACAGAAGGAGATGTGGTGTCATAGAATGGACTTGGAATTGTGGGGATGGTGATGTGGGGGAGAGAGATGAGATTAACAGCAACATTTTGGATAGAGATTAGAGGTGCAAGACAGGAGTTAGGTAGTCTAGAAAGTAGTAGTGGTTTTAATTATTATTGTTTCCATTTATTATTCCATTTATAAAAAAGGGTGTAATTTCTATTTGATTTTTGTCCTGTGCCCATCAAAACTCCCCATCCACACGCAAACCTCAGATGGGAGTCTTGACTGATAACCAGGGTGTGAAGAAAGGTTTTCTCAGTAGGAATGGAGAAGAAGGGATGGATTTTTGAGATGTTGTAGTGGAAGAAAGTACCAATGTTTTGTTAAATTTTCAACAGATGGCCAAAAGGAGAAACAATAGTCCTGGAAATGTATTGTTTTGGAAGAGTTGGGGTTAGAGCCAGGCAATGTTTTTCAGATGAATAATTTATTTGACAAAAAATTCAGTTTCAGTTGATCCAAAACTCTTTGCAAATTTGGTACAAATTGTTTTGGCCATTCACAAAACAGCCAGAGGATGAGGAGCAGGAGGTGAGAGTGGTGGTGCCGCCACCTTTAGTCCAATGGTTAGGATACTCCCCTGGGATGTCCAAATGCCTTCTCTGGATCAGACCCACAATTGACATTTTTATTCAAAAACAAATTCAAAAACAATTCAGATTTGATTCAACCTGAGCTGAATTGTGTTTTGATTTTCCCCAACTCTTATTTTCCTCGCTTATCCTTTTCCTTCCTGTTGAGTTTTGTTGTTGTTTACACTTTCCTTCATAAACAGTCCCATGTAATTCCCCATACACTCCTACTAACCATGAAAAAAATATTTGTTTTCCTTTTTTTAAAAACAGATTAGTTTTTAATTTCATTACTTAGGATATGCAATGCAAAGTACAAGATTTTAAAAACTGATGGGCTGTACTGCAAACCACCTAGTGAAAACCACATTCTGCAGCAAGCACAGTTGAAACTTTGTCCTTTGCGGAATTTTTAGTTTTGCAAACTATAAAGCAGTGATTGCTGGCTGGATACCATGATCCAACCTTATATCCCACCAATCTTGTTTTACATAAACAGATATAGTTACCTCAGTATTTGTACTATTCCTTAAACATCCCTATAGTTGTTGTAGGGAATGCTTACAATATTGCAACTACAAAGCTACAATCACTGAGTTACCTGAGTTAGATGGCTTTTTTTTTTTTAAGACTGCCCAGTGTCTTATTATGGTGCTGTCCTGAAGGAGACGTTAAACAATTCTACCACCATACTGAAGGGAAGATTGTGGTATTTTCCTACTGGTAGAACATACTTCCGTCCTGTGTACTAGTAAATCACCCCTGCCAGATAGGACTTAATCCCGGGGTTCTTACAAATGGTTTTCATAAGCACATAGTTTGCCTTTAGATTGCACCAGGATTGAAACCGAGTAACAGGTTGTGACAAAGTGAGTATTTTCTGTAATATTTTTATGAATGGTATGCATGGGAATGTCTTACTTGACTAGGGATTGATGCCCAGTTAGTGCAAAAGGGTTAAAAAGTTTCTCTTGGGACAGAGCAGGAGACTTAAGGTGTTTGTGTCATGTAACTGTCCAGGGTGATATGAATAGGTCATTAAGGGTCTGCCTGAATCTGACCTATATCAATGGAGGATCTGAAAAAGCAATGGGATCCCATGACTGAACAGCTGACATCTGTCCAGGGAAAACTCCAGCAGGTAGAACATGTGAACTTAGCATTTGGTCAGCAGGTGGAGGACAATGGATCAAGAGGTAACAGGAGGCTAGGTTAAGTGTTGGCCTTTGGAAAGACAAAAGGGGCTCACCTGGGACTGGGAGATGCAAGCAAACCAAGATGGTGCCACAGCACTGTCACTCCAGGTAGCCGTGGGTTGGTCAGTTTGAATGATGCCTTTGCTTCTCTGTGCTAATCTAAGTTCTTTCTAATGCAATGTTCCAGTTGACTATTAAACCCTAGTCTGTTTTGGAAAGGCTGCCTGATGTCACCGCAAATACTTGCGGAGCTGCATGGATCACTGAAGAGGTCAAAAAGGAGTCTCTCCAACTGGAAATGTTGGGTGTATCTCACAGTGTGAAACAGGAGTTCTGGAGCCCAGAGGCTCAGTCTCCGAGGCATTGTGGCCATGTGGCCTATCCTTTCCCCATGGGGGTCTGGCACACTGAAGTGGTTCCTCCAAGGCACTGTTTAAGAGCTGGGGTATAGCAGAAATTCTGTGGATCCATAAATAAATATGTCCTGGGGAAAGTGGAGCAATGCCTAGACTTCCATACAATAACTTCATCCCTGCTCCCCATTTTAAAATATGACAGTTGAACACCGTGTTATCCTAACCTCTTTGTCAGGAGCAAACTATAACATCAATTGCACTTTAAATTAAGTTTGTAGCTCCTCCCTCACCTTATGAGAAAATGTTTGAATGGGAATGCAAATAAATACTCCTCTGCTATCAACGTATTCATCCCTTATATTTTATGCAGTGTTTATCCCACCCATGGGAGATGGATTTTTGTTTTGTTTTTATGGGAGTCCCTCATTGCAATGTCAGCAGCACATCACTTTTGTAAAGTAGATTTTTTAATCTAGTTGCAATAAGGGCAACAACAAAAAATAAAGATTTTGCTGGAGTCATTTGCGTGTGAAATATTTTGTAGAGATCTACATAGATCCTTATATGCATTATGATTTTCCACTGCACTGTAGTGACACAATGCAAAATCTAATAAGAAACTTCAGTAACTAGAGGTCAGTAATTCTCAGCCTCAGGCTTTCGCAGTTCTAAATGGAGTCAAGATGAAACAGAAATCATAACATTTCCTTAGTTTATCTTGCTCAAAGATAGTGCAAAAGTAATACAATTTTTCACCCCATCTAAATCGGTGGAAATCTAAATTCGGTGACAATTTTACTTGCTATAACAGTAATAGTAATAATAATGTTTTGTATGCACTTTTCATAGAATCCTAGAAATAGAGAGCTGAAAGGGGCCTTGAGAGGTCATCTAATTTAGCCCTCTGTGGTGAGGCAGGACCAAGTAAACCATAACCATCCCTAACAGGTGTTTTGTTTAACATGTTCATAAAAGCCTCCAATGATGGGGGTTCCACAAATGGAAGTCTATTCCAGAGTTTAACTACCCTTATAGTTGGAAAGTTTTTCCTAGTATCTAACCTTAATCTCCCTTGCTGCAGTTTAAGAAGATTACTTCTTTTCCTACCTTCCGTGGACATAGGGAGAATTGATCATTGTCCCCTTTATAACAGCCTTTAACATATCTGAAGATGTTATCCCATCCCCCGCCCTCAGTCTTTATTTCTCAAAACTAAACACGCCCTGTTTGTTTTTTAACATTTCCTCGTAGGTCAGGTTTTCTAATCCTTTCAAGAGTGTAGACCAGGGATTGGCAACTTTTGGCACACGGCCTGTCAGGGAAATCCACTGGCAGGCCGGGACAGTTTGTTTACCTGCAGCGTCCACGGGTGTAGCCGATCGCAGCTCCCACTGGCCGCAGTTCACTGTTCCAGGCCAATGGGGGCTGCAGGAAGTGGCGCGGGCCAAGGGATGTGCTGGCCGCCACTTCCTGCAGCCCCCATTGGCCTGGAACGGCAAACCACAGCCAGTGGGAGCAGCGATCGGCCGAACCTGCAGACGCTACAGGTAAACAAACCGTCCCAGCCCACCAGTGGATTTTCCTGACGGGCCATTTGCCAAAGGTTGCCGACCCTGATGTAGATGGAAGATTTTTGGGTTAGAATAATGGGACTGACATTATTATTAGGAAAAGTGCTATTGTGCTTTTAATGCCATTTTTTCCCTAAAATTTCCCCTAGATTCTGTATGCAAAACTGCATATGCAACTGTGTACTTGTATGGGTTGTTGGAGGCCTCAGCCCATATGAATGTTGTGGATAAGTATTTGAACTTTTGCCTTTTTATTCAAAACAAACTCCAAGCCTCTTAGGGTTTCAGCATCACGTAGCATAATATTTTTACTATGTTGGTGCTCATTTCCTGTGCAGATGCCAAGGACTGATTCTCTGTTTGCAGGATCAGGCCCTATGGTGGACAGAAAGAGCACTGTAAACAGTGTAAATATTTTTGTTCTCCAGTACATAAAGTGATACAATCAATGAAGTAGCATTGACTGGCTTTATGGAAGAAGTGCATTTTGAGGAGGGATCTGAACACATTCCTAATAGACATAGTTTTAAATATGGCACAGTGCAGTTATTTTTCTAATGTTCAAGTTTTGAAGTCAATAACTTTTCATGATAGTTGATGTTTTCCACTTAATAGAAATAATCAATTGTAGCTATTTATGTTAAACTGGAATTGGGAAGTTTCTTTAAATGTTAAATATTTCCATACACATTAAACATTGGCATCAGTTTTATATCTGTTATTTGTTCATAATAGCCAGCTCATTTACCCCATTCTCCAACTAATTTTAGGATTTAATAGCTAATTTAAAAACTAACACAGTTGAAAGTGCAAGAGCCCAAGAGTTAGCTTCTGACTCTCTCTTGCATGCAGAAGTTCACATACAGGATTTTCTAGTAGCTATAAATATTAAATGCAACCCTCCCCAAAAACATACATTAACACGATGTTAAAAGGATGTTGTTAATATGAAATATAATCAATTAAAAATCAGTTCAAAATAGTTTAAGAAACTATTCCTGTCCAACTTCCCAGGCCAATTCTATTGGTTTTTACTCTCATATTTTCATTTCAAATAAAGTCAGACCACTTCCTTCTTGCTCTGTAAAAGCAGACAAATAACAGGCTTAACTAACTATGGTCCCAGTTGTGCAAGCTGCACATGGGTGGACCCTCACTGGACTCAGTATGTATGTCTACACAGCAATTAGATACCCACGGTTGGCCTGTGCCAACCAACCTGGGCTTGTGGGGCTTGGGCTGTGGGGCTGTTTCATTGCTGTGTAGAGTTCCGGGCTCAGGCTGGAGCCTGGGCTCTAGGACCCTGCAGGGTGACAGAATCCGAGAGCTTGGATTTTTCTTTGCTGTGTAGACATACCCAGTGAGGTCCCATGTGACACTAGGATCGATCCATGTTTTGTAATTAGGTATAAAAAAGAAACCTAGAGAAGTGTGATTATTTTTTCAAGTTAACTGTTTTTCTTTAAAACTATGCAGTTAAAATCACTGCTAAAAGTCAAGAAATGCAAAAGCTAATGTTTCAAGAACAATAATTACTCTGCTTTGTTTCACATCCTGTATGTTTACATTCATATTAAACTCAGCATTGTACTAAGCATTTAACCACAAAAACGATACAAGATCCAGTTCTGCAAAGATTTATACACATGCTTAACTACAAATTCCTGAGTAGTTTCACTGAGGGCAATGAAGACTGCAAGTAAGCATGTAGTTTTGTAGAATCAGGGCCATAGCATGTGCAATACTCCTGAGGTTTAGTTGCTGTTGCAATCTTAACTTTTGCATATGTGATTTTTACTGTGAAACCTTAATATTACATTAATGTTCTTTTTATATTTTTAAACAACACAATTAAAATGCAAGGGTGAAAAATACATTTTTATGACCTAACTGGCCTTTGATGTTCACATTGTATCATGATAAATAATATGGGAATGAAATGATAGTTCATCTTTGCTGCTGCTTTTTCATTTCAACCACTTCAAACTTTATTTATTTTCCCATACCTAAGAAATGCCCTTGCCCTTGTTGAGGACTGAGTCTATGTAATGTTTCAAGTTTTCAAATTTCCATTATTCAGAAAAGTGTGTTTAGAATTTAGTTTTACCATGGAAAAAGTTGTTTTTGTTATTTGTCCATATTGTAAAGAAAGCTAAAGGGATTTTACTCATTTTTTTAAAAAAATCACCTTTTGGTGACAAAGAGGACATAATATTTCAGCCCAAAAGATAAATGTGCTAAAAAGTTATAAGCAAACTTAATTATAATAATGTTGGTAAATAGCTACTATAAATGATTATATAAGTGTATCTATACAGATACACAACAGTGTAGTGTGATGGTTTTAATTGGCATGAATATGGGATGGCCATATTGTTTCTGAATACACAAAGGTTGTCTGTATGAGAATGTTAATATTCATGTACATACATGTGAATATATATAAATACAACCTATATTGCTATGGCACACATTTTAAGTAGTGCAGTAAAGCCATTTCTTTGTTCATATGCTCCTCACAGGAAATCGCCATAAAATGTTTAAAAAAAGAATCTTAAATTACTTTTTGAAATTACAGTTATTTCACAAATCATTTTCTTAACTGGCTGTGAAGCAAAAGTAGTATCTAATTTGCAACAGAAATTGAGATGCTTTTTTTCTCTGTACACTCTTTGTTCTGTACAGAGACTTCTGTGGAATGCTAGATCAGACTTTCCAAATCTTTTTTTTGTATGTCCCAGATTTGTTGAGTCTAAATACTGTATGATAACAGCTGGAAAATGGGCCCTAATATTCAGCAACCTATAGTTTGATAACCATCTGTGGCCACAATACCTCCATTAGTAGGACTTTCAACACTCATGCCAGAATTTCATTATACTACAGAGACAGACTGACTGAATAAGTACAGATAACTAGTAGCTTATAAGAGTTCCATTAACAGTAGCTATACACATGTCAAGGAAAATAAGCTATAACTATCTTCAAAGACCTTTCCTATTTCCTATGAGATATTCAGTAGCTATTGAATCCAATTCTTTATGTTTTATGTTTGATAAGGGTTCTTTATCTACCAGGGCCTTTTATCATTGGCTTCAGTCTTGCAGTCCAATATTGATTTCTATTTCAGGTGTAGAATACATGGTTGCCATTATGTGGTAGCCTTGATTGGTGCAAGTCTAATTGTGAATAGAGGACTGATTGGAAATTGAAGCTTTTGCATCCTGTTAATGCAACAAACTAATAATACTTTTTGACCTTAAAATATACTCCTCTGTCTTTAATCTGAAAAACATGCAGCTTTGGACTACAATGCTTTTAACATTGCAATAAAAGTATTGGTCATCTGCAGGCTTCCAGTCCCACTAAAAAAAAAAATTGTTTACATATATTCTAAGAATTGCATGTTGTACTAATAGTTTGGTTTATTGGTTTATTTATTTATTTATTTAATTTCACAACATCCAGTGTGTGATAGGTGCTTTATAAACAAATGAGACCTAGACTCTGTCTTGAAGGGTTTAGAGTCTTAGTTTAGATGGGTAAAATGAGTGAGATGAGTAAGAATCAGAGGGTGTGGGTAAGGAAATGGAAGACAAAGGATACAAGGGTAAGATTGTGTTAGTTTTGAATGGTGATTATATGCTGCTAGATGTTCCCACTGTGCTTTCATTCCTTCTTCCTTTTCTTCTGGTCTTCTGGTCTTCTAGCTAACTTTTTTGAGAGGTGTCTGGGTATTGAGGAGGTGGGAGAAAAGGAGAGAAAGGTGGATTGTGGAGACTGGGGAAAGGGTGGAGACTAGGAACAAAAAAGATATCCTGGTTAAATAGAATCAGTGGGTGATTAATAAGGTGAATCTAAACGGAATACTGAGGAACTGAATAATTTCAATATTGATAGTATAAAGTTCCAGGAGAGTAAAAGCAGTTCAGCAATTAGCCTTGTATCTTACCAGTTAAAGTAAAAAGAACCAACATTGGTTCACCTGTAGATAGAAATTACCATTCATTTTGCATCCAGTTCATTCAGATTCTGAGTTTGTGGTTGGTATGAGGCTGTTAACCAAAAAGGTGAAACAGTGGAAATCTAACACTGCCTATCAGTATTGTGCCTTTCTATGAGTATATCCTTTATTTTTCCTTATGCCAATATTTTTTATTCCATAGTGAATTAACCATGTCTGGTACCTATCATGTAGCTTTCCAGTCATTAGTTGGACTAACTACTTCTCCTAAACTAATTTATAAACTTCCTGGTCTTATGTTAGCTTAGTTTGACTCCAGAGCTTCAGCAATTGTCCGGTACTACTGCTACAGGACTAGAATTTTTATGACCATTTTCTACACCAATTACTAAGTGCTTTAATAACTTTCTTTTTACGTATGTTTTCATGGTATCGTATTTTACGAAGATGGCCAAAGGTAATTCTGACTCTCCTATAGGTATTTGACTAGTGAGTTGGAGTTTACATTTGAAAAACATATTTATGTATGTGTGTGTATATATATATATATATATGATTTCCACTGTGGGACTACATACAGTATTTGATGAGACACTAATCTCTTTTTTACTCCCTTTTCCTATTTAATCTTTTCATTAGCATGGAACTGCTGTAGATGGGTTCCTTTCACATTCTCCCTTTGTTTTTTCTGACTGGAATTTATATAACTGGTACACTTCTCAGGGCAAAGGACTTTTTCCCTCCCTTTACAGTAATGCACTCAGCATGCTATATAAATAATAATAGCGTTGATAAGGGAGGTTCTGTGAATCAATCTCCTCCTTCCCATTCCATGGTTATTCATTTCAGTAGGATGGGGATGTGGCAAATGATCCAAAATGGCTTCCTGGAGTCCCTTCACCCTTTCCCATCCACAAAATATTTTACTTGGGGAGTGGGGGTGAGAAGGGAAGGTTGTAGGTAGAGCAGGTAAAAAAAATCAAGAGGATTCCTGCCCTCCTCGTAAAGAAATAGTATGGCCTTATCCTTGTTTGTTTGGGGGGGCCGAAATAATAACTATTTAAAAAAATACACTTTCAACCAGTCTTATTTGTGGACACTGTGAAAAAATGCCCCCCCCCCCCTTTTTTTTTAGCACAGGCATGTTTGCATATCAACACACTACTCCCTTAATCCGAGCTTTTTTCGGATGATGGTGGTGGGTGCTGCTAGTTGTGCTCCTGGTAAATCAGACTGAGGCTTGGCATGCTGTAGTTCTTTGTTCTCTCTTTGCTTCCCTTTGTTTCCCATTCTCTTTGAAGTATTTTTTTTAGTGAGACAGGAAGCCTGCAGTTGGCTAATAACCAAGAACTGCTCTTTTCCACTCTTAGATCCTTCAACTTTAAACTGTATTTTCCTATGTTGGTGCATTGTTTCATGTGAGTTGTAGTTCGGATTCCTGATAGCCCCTTCTCTTCTAGGGGTTTGTCTCCTTAACCAGACTATCTTGTCCATGAACAGTGCAAATCAACATGGGAGTCATATGCTGCAGGTGCATCATGGGAGTTGTAGGGAGCTCAAACCATAGAGGAAAATGGGGTCAAGAGATCCTCAAAACTGCAGCTCCCATAAGGCACTGCAGCACCATAGGTCAATGTAATTTGATGTTGAACTGACTTGAAATAAAGCATTTTGGGTCCGTTCAGCAATCCATAATGAAGTATTTTGATTTGGGAGCATGAAATGTCTCATTTCAATCGAAAATGCCAAAACAAAAAGTTTCACCATTTCCAAATGTGTTTGTTATTATTTGGAACTTTCCATGTTCTAGGGGAAAAAACATATATTTCCATTTTTAGCTTGATTTAGGATGAAACTAAAGGGTGGAAATTCCAGTTTCTGTTTCATTGTACTTCTTAACCTTCTCTTTGATAAGAAACATCAAACTCTATAAGACTCTCATTGTAGGGCAGTCTTTCCACACCTCAATTCATTTTTGTAATTCTTTTCTCAAACCTATAAATTTTTTCTACTTTGTTTTTCATGTTTGAACCCCCATGCTGGACAAAGTATTCTAGTTATGGTCTTGCCAGTGCTATATCCAGAGGTAATATCAGTTCCCTTTGATTGAAGGGGGATAGATTTGCTTGTATTTTTGTCAGGATCTTATCCTCAACTCTAGCATCAGGGCCTCTTGCTCTCTCTTTTCCCAGTTCTGGCATCCTTTTCCTATTTGGGGAAACAGAAGAGTAGCCAGTAAGAATAAGACGATACCAAGGTATAGAATTAACAGTTGTGCATGCTGATTGCTGTTTTACCTGTTTGCTTTTCGCAGAAGGATTTCTTCAGTAAGGCTTTAAATGGTTGTAAGCCTTAAGAGTCTTGCAGGTAGTTTGGGAAAATATATGAGTCTGTCTGTGAGGCGTCACGTTACTACACGTGATAGCAAGTTAATGTGAGATTGTGACCAGCCTGGCTATCAGAATCCAGACCCAAGAATTTGGTATCTGATCATTCCTCAAAAAGTGGAATCATCATAGCTCTGATATTTTCAAGCAGGGAGTATTTCTTATGTTTTAAATCATACTAGAGTAGGCTGATAATGTAGGATTTTCAGCCAGCGGCAGAGGTATATAGCACCTCTCAGTCTTGGAAGCCTGTGTAAATTATAGACTCTGTACATTTGTGCTCCTAGCCAGAATGATTTCAGACCTAAGCTCTCTAATGTGGCACACTGTCATATCTCAGGCAAGCTGATGGGAATAAAAAGGAATTAATGTGGGTTTTTTTGTGGAGGGGTTTAAAACAACACTCCAGAGACTGTGTGTGACTAAAGAAATGAGGCTTTTTGATTAATGGAACATTGAAACATATTTCACAACAAAAGATGGCTAGTTGTTGGAGTTCTTTACAAAACCTTCATTTCCTTAGATCCTAAGGCATTTTAAATGTTTTTACCATTAATTATCTTGCTTCTCCAACTATATTTTAAAGACACAGTATTGTGATTTTAAGAGCAAGAGAAAGAAATGCCTTTGTATAGTCATTTTAGATGTTGCCATATCCCATTACTACTGGAACTGTTATGGCACTCATATTTTTCATTTTATTTTTAAGCCTAAGGGCTTGTTTTACTGAATTAATGGTACAATAAGGTGGTTTGGTACAAATTCTTTGAAACTTTGAAAGGTGATATCAGAACTGTTAATTTGCTATGAACATGAGCCGTGGCTGCTGATTAGCAAAGAACAAGATGAGAGACCCAAATGAAATGATATATGGAAAAAATGGGGTTAAATATTATGTAAAGTATACATTTAATCAAATAAATTCCAAATTGTTCTCATTATATTGTAGTCTTGCTACCTTTACAGTAACTATCAGCAACAATACTTGAAATGGTTGGCATTTGCAACATATAAAATGTCTCTGTCTTTAGGCATAGCCTAGGGCTGTGGGCATTTTTAGCAAATGGAGCTCTGATAGAATTCATTTTCATAAATAAAAACAGAATTAAAGTTACCCTTGCTGTGAATTAGCTCTCTGGGACTACTCAGCAGTCTATTTATATTAGTATTAATTTCCTTAGCATGCTAATTTGATTTATTTCACATTTGTATGCCCAAGTACAAACTCCTTCAGGAGAAGAATCATTGGTATGTCAATCATCATATGCAGTTACTTTGTTTCAATGATGTTCAAGTTGCTATTAGGAAGAGTTTAGAGAGGTAGGTATGTAAAATATATCTAAGGGAGCTCATTTGCCAGTAGATGACTTTAGATTTTCTATACATATTAACGAAGCAAAGTAGTTGTGCATTTGGATAAGTTGATCTGAATTTTACATGTGATAGTAGAGCATATGGGTGTCTTAAATCATTACCAAAATTACTTTGTGAAGTTGAAAGATGGGCCCCCTGAGGCAGATCCAGGTACGGTGTGCTGTTTGTGAGATAGTGATTAGTAGGCTGAATGTGTGTTAGTGAGTGTGGCAGAAAGAAAGGTTGAGATTGGAAAGAACTTTTAAGAGAGCTGCCTGGCTTTGAGAGATGCAAATTTTGGAGGATAACTGAGAGAAGAAAGGAGAGAGGAAGCGAAGGGGAGGTGGCAGAGAACACAATGTAGGGAAAGAAACGTAGAGAGAACATAGGTTGGAGGGAGCCACAAGGAGCAGAGGCAACATACATTCTAAACAATGCAGGAAAAGAGGTGCCGTGATCTATTTTAGGAAAGAAAAGAATGAGTCACTGAAGGCAGGAAAGGAAATGTTATCATAAAAGCAAGAGAAATGTAATAAGAAACATTTTGGAAAAAATGTATAGAAAACTGGAGCCTAATTTTCAGAGGCTCTGAGCACCTGCTGCACCTAATAACTTCCATTGGGCATGTAGTTACTCAGCATATCTAAAAATAAGACATTGATGGACAGTGTCAATCAATGCTCATGATAAGTTGCATATGTTCTGTTGCTTTAATTGTACAGTGTGTGTTTTGGAGGTATGGCCACAGGAGAGTGATAGATCCATTATTTGCACCTTTGACTAGTTATTTAGTCCTCTAATGATTAGATAGTGGGTAAATATTTCCAGCCCTGTCTCTATTACACAACAATGTCCTGTTTCCTAAGAAAACCTCCCTGTAAGAATCTGTGCCACCATGATGTCTCCTGTTTGTGCTTCTGGCTTGTATTCCTAAATTGAGGCTATTACATCATTCAATCCCCTTCTGACTGTATAGCTGGATAACTAATTAGATTAGGGTTACCATATTTAAAGAATAAAAAAAGAGGACACTCCATGGGGCCCTGGCCCCGCCCCTTTCCCACCCCTTTCCCACCCCAACTCCGCTCATTCCCCGCCCATTCCCCAAAGTCCCCACCCTAACTCCCTCTCCTCTCTCCCAGCCACGTGAAAAGGGCTGCCCGAGCGCTACCGGCTTCACGGTTTGCTGGGCAGCCTCCAGACCCTGCGCCCCCGGCCAGTGCTTCCCCAGCACAGCTGGAGCCCGGGAGGGGAAGCGCCCACCCAGGGGCGCAGGGTCTGGAGGCTGCCCGGCAAACCATGAAGCCAGTAGCGCTCGGGCTTCGGCCAGCCCCTATGCCTCCAGACCCTGCGCCCCCGGCCGGGCACTTCCCCTCCCAGGCTCCAGCTGCTCTGCTCCTCCCCTGACTCTTCGGCTCTGTTTAAGAGCCAAGCTGCCCGAGCCAGCGCTACGGGCTTCGGGCAGCCCCCTTGACTCCGGACCCTGCGCCGCCGGAGCAGAGCAGCTGGAGCCGGGGAGGGGAAGTGCCCGGCCGGCGGCTGGGGTCCGGAGGCACAGGGGCTGCCCGAAGCTGGTAGCACTGGCTCGGGCAGCTTGGCTCTTAAACAGAGCCGAAGTCTGAGTCAGGGGAGGAGTAGAGCAGCCGCGGGAGAGGAAGTTCCCATCCGTATTTTTCCCGGTCATGTTCGGCTTTTTGGCAATTCCCCCCAGACGGGGGTTTGATTGCCGAAAAGCCGGATATGTCCGGGAAAAACCGGACATATGGTAACCCTAAATTAGATTTCAGTCTATTTGCCTGAGGCCTGTACTCCCAGATTTATGTCACTATCTTAGTGCTTCTGTCTTTTAAGAAAACATACTGAAAGACAATCAGGACTAATTTGCAATTTTCAGAATCAACAATTCTGTGATCTCTCACAGATCCCCAAGTCTTTGCCTTCCACACTCCAGACCTGGGACAAATATATGCACCAGATGTCTGGTCTGTGTCAAAATGTAACCATCGGGGCAGCAATCTGGTGCAACAGCTGCTCCTTCCATTTCTTTATTGCTCATCCCACCTACCATCTGGAAGGTTGTCTCTATCAATATTATTGTTGTTGTTTTTATTATTATTATTTAGGAAGGGAAAAAAAGATAAAGAACCAAACTCCATTTCATCTATTAAAATCCAAAAAAGAAGAAGAGATTTTTAAAGACATTTCCAATTTAAAAATAAAAATCCAGTAGCTTTCCCAAGACCAGAAAATTGTCTCACAATGGGATGGACTTGTCTGCCACTGAAGAGCGAGAGCTTGCATTAACCAGGTTGTTCACTACTAAAAAAAATTCAGTGTTTGAGATTTGCTTGGGTGCTTGTGTCAGAGGAAAAAAAACCCAAAACATTTTTTTTTGCCTCCCACACACAACCATGTCTTGAGATTTGAAAAACTGCTCAGAGTCAGCAGTAGACTTATGCTACTATCGCTCCAGCTCTTTCTTTCCACTTCAGTTCTCACAGTTAATCTGTAAACCATGATAAACTGTGAGGACAAAGCCGGGAGAGGGGATTTTTAATGGCCACTTCATTTGTACTATACCTAGCACACTGGACTCCTGGGCTATGGACTAGGGCTCCTATGCACCACAATAATATAAATAAATAATAATGATAATGAAACGCTGAGGAGAAACAATCATGTTGAAGTTGATGGAGTGGTCTGTCAGAACATTATGCTTCTCAGTTCCGTGTGGAAGTGCTAGTCTTCCATTAACATCTGAGGGAAATCAAAACCTGTCCCTTGCCCCAACAGGATAAGCGGAACTTCACTTCAGTCTTGTATCTCTAGAAGTAATGACTAGTTTGTGGAATGAGAAAAAAATTCACTTATGCTACTTCCAGTTCTAACCCAAACATTAGATAAGGCATGTGACCAACCTTATGGCTAGTCCCATGGTTGATCATGGTGACCTTGGAATCTTGGGCTGCCTCGATAAAACAGTCATCGATGTTGAAGTTACTGAACAGTATCTCTAAATATGTGATAGGCTGTGATTACAGGCCAGATCTTACTCCCACTGAAGTCAATGGGAGTTTGCCATTGACTTTGAGAAGAGGAGTAGGCCCTTTATATGATTAGATCTATACACATAGGAGACCCTTTGTGCACACATCTTCCCTTTCCAGGCAGAGTGGTGGGAGGAGAAAGCCTTGATGTTGTCCTTTCAGGTCCCCAGATTCTCTGTGAAATACTAAATCCATGTGTGGGAAGAAGGAGGGTCTGGCTACCTAATTCCTTTTCATGGTTTTTGCTGCAGGGTGGCGTGATTTGGCCCATGGCTGTGTTGTTAGACTTTGCTAGTTGTTGATTGTGTTGGCAGGGCTACCTCTCTTCCTCTTATGAGCGTAAAAAAAAAATAAGCAAAACACCAGAGCAAAGAGAAATTATTCAAAAAACTATGCAAAAATATCACCCATAAAATAAAGATTTGAAGTCTCTCAGCATTTTTTTTTCAGTTTGTAAAGGTTTTCTGATAGAAGAGGTCACTGTAATGTTGTTAATGATGGATAAATGGTGTGTCCTATGAAAAAAAATGGAATGATCTGCATATCTATCAGTTGCTAGAATATTATTATATTGCCATAAATCTAGGCATAGAATGATCATTTGAAGTTGTGATTTGCTGATAATATTGATTATTACTGAAATCTTATTACAGCAGTTCACTACTTGGGAGATTATAGCCATTTATCAATGAGTTATCAGTGTTCAGCAGTCAAAATGAGCAGGAGTTTTTGATGGATGAGGTTATACTGGTACCTGTGTTGTTTTATTTGAAAGGGAACCCTCCCCCCCACCACTTAGCATTATTTTCTCATTTCTTTTGTTTCCGCTGTTTTTAAAGCCTTTTTACTTTCTTGATTATTTGTGTGAAGAATTAATTATGCATTTAATATAGAGCACAACTATTATTCATACATTTTATTTCCCCCCGGATATGTGTGCTCAGCGCCTATTCATGCTAATTAGAATACGACATATGCATCAGTTGCATCATATTCTTAAAATGTTTTATTATAGTTTGTTTTAGGGTTTGGCAATGTCGTGTAGGACATGAGAAAGTAACAAAATAAATATTATTTCATCGTGCTACAGCTGTGCAAAGCAGGAGATTTCACTTCTACCAAAACATGGGTATAAAAACTGTGCAACCACATACTGATGTATGAACAGGAGTGTTGTATGTAAGACATAGGAGGTAATTGTCCCACTCTATGTGGCACTGTTGAGGCCCCAGCTGGAGTACTGTGTCCAGTTCTGAGCACCACAATTTAGACTTTTTCTAATTTGTCCACATCCTTCCTAGAGAAGAACAACAAAAGTGATAAAAGGTTTAGAAGACTTGACCTATGAGGAAAGGTTAAAAAAACTGGGCATGTTTAGTCTTGAGAAAAGACGACAAAGGGGTGGCCTGATAACACTCTTCCAATATTTGAAGGGCTGTTATCAAGAGGATGGTGGTCAACTGTTCTCCATGTCCACTGAAGGTAGGACAAAAAGCAATGGCTCAATCTGCAACACGGGAGATTTAGGTTACATATTAGGGAAAACTTCCTCACTATAAGGGTAGTTAAGTTCTGGAATAGGCTTCCAAGGGTGGTTGTGGAGTCCCCATCATTGGAACAGTTTGAAAAGAAGTCCGACAAACACCTGCCAGGAATGGTCTAGGTTTACTTTGTCCTGCCACAGCACAGGAGACTGGACTTGATGACTTCTTGAGGTCCTGTCCAGCCCTACATTTCTATGATTTGATTATATTATATTGTATTTAAGAACAGAAATCCATAAAGCAACATATAACCATTAGAACTGATCACTATTTAGTGCAATATACTACTGTAGATGATGGCCATTATAGTTCCTGTCTATCTTTAGTTGATTACAACTGTATCTTTTATCAGGATTCTATTGCGATGGAACTGGGTTTCCTGTCCCATTCACATTCTTGTAGCATTGCAGGCATTGATAACATGAAACTGGTGCACAGTCAAGAACTCGACAAAACCAGACATTTTGCTTCTGAAGCATGAGACGGAAGGAACAGTAAAATAAAACACTTGGTAAATGTCATACATTTCATTTTAAACCCTCTAAGGTGTTATAACAAACCGAGAAGAGTGAGGAAATAAAAATTATGAATAGACGTATATCAATTGTCAGTGCCATTGTAAAAGAAAGACATGTAGACCTGACTAATTTTGAAAATGCAGTGGCAGTATATATATATATATATGAGCACCTGTTCTCAATAGAGCTCTAGCACACTTTCTGCCTGCACTACTCATTTTTACACCCCATGTTAAATATCTCTGTTTCATGTCCAGCCATGCTGTCTTTAGTTTTCTGAAGTCCATTTAAATCATGTACACTTACTGTGCTTGTGAGAGCAGGTGGCTGCAAGCACAGTGAACTTTAAATTGTCACAGCCAGTCAGTCAGGAGTGAATAAAAATGTCTTCTTAATGTTTAATACATTTGTTAACAGGGCTGGATTTTATTAATGATTTGGGGAGAATTTACTTAGTCAATTGAATCATCGGTCAGAATGAAGTGTCGTTCTGAAACTGCAATGATTTTCAGAAATGTCGCTCGGATTATTTAAGAAAGGACTCTGGGGAGTTCAGAGAGGGAGGAAGGAAGTTGCTATAAATCCAGCATAAGGAAGTCTCTCTGCACAACATGTTATTGCCCCCTTAGCATTGTCCAGATTAACACACATGCAACCTCTTATAGTGCTTGAATGTGATATGGAGTGCACCCTGCTTCTTTTATCGTCAAGGGCTGTAACACAAACAAAGTCAGCAAAGCAGCTGGAGCCATTTAATCAAATCTACGGCTCATCTAACCTTTGCCAGAGGTGCCACATAAATGGAGTTGAATTGTGAAGAAAAAAGAGAGAGTTCAAAATCATATTTAACCAATTTCTTTTGGAAGTCTGCAGAAATGCTATTATTTTTACCACAGCACTGATGACACTGGCTACAAGGCATGAATGTTAACATTTCCGAGTTTCTCATTGAGGACGAGATTACTATGCATTGTGTCAGAAAAGCAGCAATTTCACTGGACTTGATACAGCACCATCTTTACTCATTCTAATACTGAGTCTATTTAATTTAATGCAGATGCCTAAAATCTGAACCATCTGATTGAAAACAAAACCATTTGAACTGTTTTCTCCTATAATACAAATTCCATAATATGGCTATTCAAACTCTTATAATCAGATACAACATACACCTAAAGTTAGACTTCCTGTTATTAGAATCTGAACTTTGTGCTGTAATGTCCCACATAGTGGAAGTGGCATAGGTAATTTTCATTCAGTATATTTATGTGGAAAACTGATCAGATTATTACAATTTTCATTCCCTCCACATTTGTGTAGCTGGCTACAGTAAAATCAAAGTGAGCTGTGGCTTGGTGTATGGTGTGGCGCTACTGCATTTACTTTGAGGAGAATAGACATACTCATGAGACAGCAGTGACAAGGGAGGAAAAAAAGGGCACAACAGTCCAGCCAACAACTATGTCTCCTCCAAGATTACACCTGTTACTTCTGTGGGAAAATCTGCAGAGCATGAACTGGGCTCCTCAGCCACTTAAAACCCCACCAATGAACCCCCTTGGCAGACATCACTTTCGCAGTGAGGGATAGTTGAAGAAGAGACAATGAAATATTTATATTAATGCTCTCTTTACATATTCTCCATTGAATCAGCTGCTCTTATCATAATGCCAATGTTTCTTTCTTAACCAGATAATTACAGAAAAGTTGCACAGAGCTCAGCTTTTATTTTAAGTGATTCATCTTGAATCTCTTACCTCCATAACAATTGGAAAATCATCTCTTAGCAAAGTTGCATTAATAGGTTTCTCAACTGAGTAGAATTTCATGGTTTGAGCAGGTATTCACAGGGCTGGCTCCAGGCACCAGCTTGTCAAGCAGGTGCTTGGGGTGGCAGCTCCAGAGAGGGGCGGCACATCCAGGTATTCGGCGGCAATTCGGCGGAGGGTCCCTCACTCCGCCTGGGAGCGAAGGACCTCCCGCCGAATTGCCGCCGCAGAATGCGATTGCGGCTTTTATTTATTTATTTAATTTTTTTTGGCTTCTTGGGGCGGCCAAAACCCTGGAGCCGGCCCTGGGTATTCAATAGTGGATTAAATCCAGTTAAATTACCCACTTCTGTGGGTGGGAAGCCTGATTAAGGTTCATTGTGAAAATGTGTATTTGAATCATTGATAGGTTGGCCTGACTTGCTGGAGCTGAAGTATGACACCGAGTATTTGGAAGCAGGGCCGGCTCCAGGCACCAGCTTCTCAAGCAGGTGCTTGGGGCAGCCGCTCCGGAGAGGGACGGCATGTCCAGGTATTCGGCGGCAATTCAGCGGACGGTCCCTCACTCCGCCTGGGAGCGAAGGATCTCCTGCCGAATTGCCACCGCAGATCGCGGCTTTTTTTGTTTGTTTGTTTTGGCTGCTTGGGGTGGCCAAAATCCTTGAGCCGGCCCTGTTTGGAAGCAGGAGTCCCTGAAAAGCTCAGGAATTTATGATGTGGCTGAGTATTCTTTGAAGGATGTAATGCTAGAAATGAGAGGAAAAGGAAGAGATAGTGAATTAAGCTGCTGTTGGTGCTGTTAATCTATCAAAGTTGTCCAATCAAGATCATTCCTAGAACACCATAGGTGAAACATTTTAGCATGGAGATTGACTGGACACTATCCCACCTATTGGCATTTATTAAAAGGATACAGAGTTCAACTGATGTTTCCAATATTTGTAGGCTATTCTATGAACATCCTTTGGCTGTTTCTAAACTGTCCCTCTGGCAGTGTTTTGAAAGTGGAGGGGCAGGATGAGGAGAGGAAAAAAGGGAGTCGTGAAGAAGTGAGGGGCGAAGAAGGGAAGTAAGGGAAGAGGAAATTGGAAAGAAAAGTAGAAAGGGGAAGCAGCAGAGACAGGAGGGAAAGGGTGAGAAAACCTGTGGAATATGAACAGCGATTGGGAGTAACTGTAAAAGTGGATGTGAACAGAAAAAAAAAGGAGATAAGTGTAAAAAGTGGAAAGAGATGATCAACAAGAAAAGAAAGAGGAAAATATAGTAGGTCTGGCAATAAGGAAATTCATCATCAGGCTTTTTTGTGTCTTAAAATCAGAATTTCTAGCACATGTGAAAGGGAGGGGAAAAAAGGATACTTTTTCTTCTAGGCTGGTGAGAGCTTATTCACTTGGATCTTGTAACTCAGCAAAAGGCTCAGCCAGTCTCATTTTAGGTGCAGGATAGCCCCAAAATCTCTTAAACTGCAACCACAGGATAACAATAAATGTTTATATATTCAGCAAGGTTTGCCCAAGCAAATCCGATATTAATTGAATGCATTGTGCTCCTACCACAGAAGGGAGCTCTTTGATAATTGCCACTTGTGAACCACTAATGTTGACAGTGCTCCCGATAGAGCTATCAGAATGGTTGTGGAAAAGCTCACTCTTCCCCAGAAGGCACATGGCTGATCCCAGACAGTGTAGTACATCACCCATGATTAAAGTGTTTGTCATTATTTTTTCTTTAATATTGCACCACATTATGGTAGATGACATTAACTCTGACAGGTGTAAAGTCAAACAGTGATAAAAAGTGTGCTGTCAAACACCAGTTTATTATAGAGGCAAAGAAAACAAAAATACATTGAACACTCAGTACAGTGATCTAAAGTATGCTCTTCTTAATACTTTTTTATGTAGCATAAAAATATTCTTGAGGAGGAAATGTGGAGATAGATGTTTAAGCCTTGATTGCTGTATATCTAATTAACTAATCATATCTTGCTTTTTAATCATTTGAAAATTGGATCTGAGAACATGAAAGGAATATATAGAATGGATATTTTAACTTGGAAGCCTTTTAACTAATACATGGTATTTCTATTACTTATTATAATTTTCTTTTGCATTTTAAAACAAAAAGAGTTGTAAGGGCACAGTTTCAAAACTGGACACAGTGGTTGTCCTGCAAGAACTCTGCATGCTTCTGTTTCACCAGCAAAATCCTGTATTGGGGTCTGATCCAATGACCACTGAAGTCAGTGGAAGAAGTTAGGAGCCTAAATACTTTTGTGGATCTGGACCAAATGTGGCTTGCCCAAGGTCATACAAGAAGTCTGTGGCAGAGCATGGAATGTGTCCCCAAAGTCACAGCCTACCACCTTAAACACTGAGTTATTCAGTCCTGTCTACACTGATATTCCTGGTGACATTACACTACTCCACCTTACCACATACACTCACTGCCAAATGTAACCATGTACAAAAGACACTAGTTGTCTGGGGCACCAAATGTTGTAATACAACAAAAAAGAAGATTGCATAAGCATATAGAGCAATAATACACTAATAATCAGATCTAATTCTCAGCCAAGATAGGTCATTGCCACAGTCTTTTGGTCTGTAACTAATCTTCATATTCATTTCAGTGCTATTAAAGGGTCTGACAAGTTTAGTAAAATTTAATGCAACCACTCTAGACACATACAGGGGAGTCGCATCTTACGTGGGGGTTAGGTTCTGAAGTCAGCGTGTAAGGCGAAAATCGCATATAGTCAAACACTCATTGAGTAGAATGGCAGGCGGAATCACCCGCACTACAGGTACAGTATTTAAATTATTATTTTTCTCTTTTTTGTTTTTGTTTTGCTGAGCGCATATAGTTAAAATTGCATAAGTTAAATGCACCGATGATGCGACTACACTGTACTATAATGTGAATTAAAGTAGGATTTATTCATTGCACGTGGATTACAAAATTCCTTGATCCTTCTCCTCTGACCTTTAACTTTACTTCCTCTTCCTGAAAAGATTGAAATACAAAAACCCTCCCCAATTTCACATTCATTGACTCTCACCAGCTCCATCTGGGCTGTCTTACTTTTAGACTCAGCTCCACATGTATACCAACATCTTTCATTACCAGCTGGGTGAGATGCTCATTTGGATTGTGGAGTAAAACCATTTATTTTTCTTCTGTTGGCTCACATTTTGAGTCTAATTTCTGGGTGTAAGAAAAATGAGTCTGCTTGTCTCTTGTGGACAATAGCCCATATCATAAAGCATCATGAATTATTCAGCTAAACTGGCAGACTTTTGGCAGGAGAGGCTAGGTCCCAGCCAGCAGACAGGCTGATTTATTTTATGGGTGCATTCAGGACACCTGTAGGGTAATGATATTAAGTGTACTGAGAGCTCTCCCCTCCCCATATAAAGAGGTAGAATACAGATAAATAGGGAGTTGCAGTTTCCAGTATTCTGAATTCTTTAACCTTCATAAAATGTAAAGCTAGATAGTTCATTAGGTGTCTTCTCCTCTGCGTGGCAAATGATCACGTCTCATTTATAGCACTAATACTATAAAGATGTGCAACTCCTGTAGGGTTGAAGTCTATTTTAAAACACTCAGGCAGAGTCAGAGATATAGTTCATCAAGTAGCTGTGACAAAAGATACCATTAAAAAACAGGTATGGTTAAAAAAAAAGAAAACAGTAGTATTCCTAGATCTCTTAAAAAATGATCTTTTATTAATACCTTCTGCTATTCTTACCCTTTTTTTCTTTCTTTGTCCTGTGCTCTTAAACTGTGAGCTATTGAGAATAGATTATAGCCTATAATAGGTCTTGATCAACTCATCGCCATAAAGTCCACAGTTTAGAAGAGATGCAAAGGAGTAAAGAAAATACAGAAATATCATAAGACTTCCAGATAAATAATTGTATGTATAATAACATTTGTCAAGAAATCCATAGGCTCAGGGAAATTTCAGTATTTTTAAGCAATCACTTATTTTTCATAGTCTAAGCTGAATATTTAATATTAGCCAGGTTCCCCGTGACCTAACCCCAATCCCATAAGCATTGTGAAATAAGAATCTGAAGAGTAATAAACATGTAATATAGGGTCCAAACCTGCAAACCTTTACTCATAAGGACAGGCTTTGGGACTCCTTGCTACTCCTGTGAGTAAGGATTTGCAGGATCAGGTTTCCATTAAGCATGCTGGAGTGGTGTTTCTTAAGTGTCTGGTAGAATCATTTCCATTGTTTCCATTAGCTTGTGTTGGCTAAAAGCATTACAGAATTTAACAAACTTCTGGAACTAGACAAATACAACAGAGATAAAATAAATTAGATTAAAAATGGTGACATTCCTTGATTTATGTATTTGTTGAATACTATTCAGCCAGCACTACTAGCTCAATTAAACTAGCCTAGCACATTTTCCATTCTCACTTAGTGTCCCCATATGATGGCCAACCCCTTGCATGTATTATTTTCACCTGCTTAGCAAAACTGTGCTTGGGAAGCACTGTCACTTTGCTGTAGCAGTGTCAGCAGAGGAACCAGAGTCATCCCTATTATAGAATTCTGTAGGAGGGTTAAAAACCTATAGAAATGATATTCTCCGCTAAACTCCATAGGGTTTTTTAATGATTTCTATAGAACCATATTAAATTCCTATTGAGCCCTGTTGGTTTCATCCCTATTTCTATCAATAGAATTTTTCTGTAACAGCTTACACTTGAGCTAATGGAGAATTTCCTATTGTTGTAGTACTCTACGGGTTGTGAGCCTCTTTGTGTCTCGAACACTAGAAAGCAACCTGTCTAACACACACTGGAGCAGGTTTGATATTCCATCCAGTAGCATGCAGTCATGCACATGTAATACTAATGTATTAAAGCCTGGAGGATCTCAGTTTTACTCCTAATACTAATTGATACTGAAGATTTGACTTTTCCAACAGGAGAAGCATGGTCTAGTGGGCAGAATATGCTGGGAGCTGATTATAAAGCATCTTCCTCTCTGATTTCTTTTTTTCTCATAATGAAGAGGTTTTCTTTTCTTTCTCCCTCCCTCCCTCCTGTTCTCCCTCCCCAACCTTGCAATCCAATCTGCATAGGGAGACACTTGCACCAAAACCATTACAACTTAAACAGGACGCTGTACAGGGACAGTCACACTGATCCGATTGTGGGCTCAGGACTTTTTGTTTGTTTTCTGGTTTACAAAACAATAAATACTTTTCAAAATTTCAAAACAAACCCAAAAAGACAAACCAGGAATTAAGTGTAAAATGGAAATTGGCAAATGTGACACAGAGGCCCATTGGTGTCAGTTGGCAAAGGGTTCACCGCTCTGTGTCAGCAACTCCTAACAGGACTGACAAACTCACTACAGCGAACACACCACTTTCATGATATTTATCCATAAATAGTACCTGGTGAGAGATCAAATGAAAGCTGCGGTCATGGTGGTCAATAATATCATTGTGAAATATATGAACGGGTGAAATTTAATGAGTTATGTGTACCTATCAATAACGTTTTAAACTGTGTAACCAGGCAGGATTGACAGATAGATTTTCTGCCAGACAATGCATATCTATTCACCTGTCCCTATCTCTGATGTAAATTACACATTGTGAGCCAAACATAATAGGAGCTACATATGCATTCCAGATCAACCTGGGAAGTCACCTGGATTCTAAACCTATCCTGTCTGTGGGGTGCAAAGACCATAAACTTTGGAGTATAAAAGGGAGACAAAAGGACCTCTCTTTTATCCTGCACTTGAGGAAGTCAGCAATTATATTAATGAAAATGGGATCCCAAACTGCCCTGATTAGAAATGCTGCAATGAAGTGAGAAACTGCTTTAGACAAAGATTTTAGCCTATTACAGGCTGAACTCTGAGGAGCATGTTATACCTTTTGTTTCGCATGTCACCGTTTTTGTTTCCATTATTCTTTCTCAATATCTCTTAAATCTTTATCTTTGATAATAAATGCATGATTGTTTCGCTATCAATACTTCTCTGTGCTGTGATGTTATAAAGAACCTGAGTTGTACCATCAAGCTGTGTGTATGCTGTTCCCTTGGGAATAGTGAACGTGGTAATTACTGTGAGTGTCCAGCGACAGGGGTGGGACACTACAGGGGATGCTGTGGAGGAGCTTGGGAACTGGGCTGCTAAGGTTAACCTGCAAGGAAACGTAGGGGCTGGCAGAGGTGTGAGGATATTGTTTGGATGGCTAACAAACTTGGGGTGACAGGGAGCAGACAGCCAGTGTAGCACCAGCAAGCCTGTCTCTTGCTGAGGCAAAGCAGGTAACATAGTGACTCACAGTACATACCTGTTTTAGTAAAATGTAGATCT
Source organism: Chrysemys picta bellii (assembly GCF_011386835.1). Classification (NCBI taxonomy): domain Eukaryota; kingdom Metazoa; phylum Chordata; order Testudines; family Emydidae; genus Chrysemys; species Chrysemys picta. Next base: position 34,592,823 of record NC_088791.1, read on the forward strand.
TAGGTTGTTTCTTACTGTAGGTAAAGTGCCTAGGGGCAGATTGTGCAGGAGCATAGCTGAAAGTAAGGACTTGTACCTTCATACCTCCACCCCTTTTGTGACCTACTTTAGGGCACCACGAATGCTGTCTCCAGGGCTGAAACCAAGATGCTTTCTCCCGCACACACACCAAGGAGGAAGTGGGCAGAGAGGGTAATGGCTCAGGCCCCACATGCATTGGCTTGGGGGCTTGAGGGCCAATATAAAGGTGTATAAAAATGACTTCCCTTCAGTATAATCCAGGAACTTTTTGAGACACATAGTACCTTTTGAGACTCCCCCAGGGTTAGGGTAGAAATGTCAGCCCACCAGCACTAACTCAGAGCTATACTGTAAAGGCCTAATGTAGCCGCAAAATATTCAGAGATGTCTTAGTTAATTTAATTAAAGTAATTATTCACTGGATTCTATCTGCTGAGAAGAGACTTCATCCTGCCATTCGTGGAAGCATAAATCCTCTTAAAGTGTTCATCATAACAATGGACTGTATCCAGTGATCAATATGTAATAAAATCTTTTCAGTATTTTGCTGGAATAGCTGTTGATATCAATATATCTAAATGTTTTCTAGTGTTCTTATCTATTGACTCTTTTATAGTTACTCATTTGCATATTAATGACAAAACATTTAATGCTAGTTTAGCATGTGTGATTTTTTTTTTTTAGCTATTTGTTTGCTCCCAGAAAAAATAGATGAATAATCATGAGTTTTAATCCTGGTTTTACTATTAGTTTAGGGGCTGTCAACATCAATGAAAAGACACAACTGACTTCAGTAGAAGTTGGATCAGGCTTTCAGTTGTGGCCTTGGACAGCCTCTCTAAGATTGAGCTTTCTTGTCTTTAAAGCAATAGTAATAAAAGAAAAATACATATGCAGATATTTTATACACGGACAGTATTTACTCACCTACCACATAGAGGTTTAATTATGTAGCTCTGGCCAAATTCTTACAGCCTTGTTAACAATGAGTTGTACCTTACTTTTTTAATAGACACAGAGTGAGGTATTACTCACGGTGAGTAAGAATAGCAGAAGCTAGCCCTCAGTGTGTATTGTGGCTTCCCTTTACATCAGTAAAAAGAAGAACAGGAGTACTTGTGGCACCTTAGAGACTAACAAATTTCTTAGAGCATAAGCTTTCGTGGACTACAGCCCACTTCTTCGGATGCATATAGAATGGAACATATATTGAGGAGATATATATACACACATACAGAGAGCATAAACAGGTGGGAGTTGTCTTACCAACTCTGAGAGGCCAATTAATTAAGAGAAAAAAAAACTTTTGAAGTGATAATCAAGATAGCCCAGTACAGACAGTTTGATAAGAAGTGTGAGCATACTTACAAGGGGAGATAGATTCAATGTTTGTAATGGCTCAGCCATTCCCAGTCCTTATTCAAACCGGAGTTATAGACTTTACAAAAACTAGGCAAGCCATTTACAAGACAAACTTTGCCTCTCTACAAAGGAAAAAGGACACTAAACTATCTAAACTGCTACATGCCACAAGCAGCCACAACAGTAGTTCCCTTAACCCACCCAGCAATATTGTTAATCTTTCCAGCTATACTCTTAGCCCAGCAGAAGAGTCTGTCCTATCTCGGGGCCTCTCCTTTTGTCCCTTCAGACCCATGAATATGATACAGTTCTGCGGTGACCTAGAATCCTACTTTCAACGTCTCCGACTCAAAGAATATTTCCAACATACCTCTGAACAGCATACTAACCCACAGAATCCTCCCTACCAGCACTACAAAAAAAAAAGGATTCTGCGTGGACTCCTCCGGACGGTCGAAACAACAGACTAGATTTCTACATAGATTGCTTCCGTCTCCGTGCAAAGGCTGAAATTGTGGAAAAGCAACATCACTTGCCCCATAACCTCAGCCATGCTGAACACAACACCATCTACAGCCTCAGAAACAACCCTGACATCATAATCAAAAAGGCTGACAAAGGAGGTGCTGTCGTCATCATGAATAAATTGGAATATGACCAAGAGGCTGCTAGATAGCTCTCCAACACCACATTCTACAGGCCATTATCCTCTGATCCCACTGAGGATTACCTAAAGAAACTACACCATCTGCTAAAAAAACTCCCTGACAAAGCACAGGAACAAATCTGTACAGACACATGCCTAGAACCCCGACCAGGGGTATTCTATTTGCTACCCAAGATCCATAAACCTGGATATCCTGGACGCCCCATCATCTCAGGCATTGGCACCCTAACATCAGGCTTGTCTGGTTATGTAGACTCTCTCCTCAGACCCTACGCTACCAGCACTCCCAGCTATTTTCGAGACACCACTGACTTCCTGAGGAAACTACAATCCATCGGTGATCTTCCAGAAAACACCATCCTGGCCACTATGGACGTAGAAGCCCTCTACACCAATATTCCACACAAAGATGGACTACAAGCTATCAGGAACAGTATCCCTGATAATGTCACAGCTAACCTGGTGGCTGAACTTTGTGATTTTGTCCTCACCCACAACTATTTCACATTTGGGGACAATATATACCTTCAAGTCAGCGGCACTGCTATGGGTACCCGCATGGCCCCACAATATGCCAACATTTTTATGGCTGACTTAGAACAACGCTTCCTTAGCTCTCGTCCCCTAACGCCCCTACTCTACTTGCGCTACATTGATGACATCTTCATCACCTGGACCCATGGAAAAGAAGCCCTTGAGGAATTTCACCATGATTTCAATAATTTCCATCCCACCATCAACCTCAGCCTAGATCAATCCACACAAGCGGTCCATTTCCTGGACACTACTGTGCTAATAAGCGATGGTCACATAAATACCACCCTATACCGGAAACCTACTGACCGCTACACTTACCTACATGCCTCCAGCTTCCATCCAGGACACACCACACGATCCATTGTCTACAGCCAAGCTCTAAGATATAACCGCATTTGCTCCAATCCCTCGGATAGAGACAAGCACCTACAAGATCTCTATCAAGCATTCTTAAAACTACAATACCCACCTGCTGAAGTGAAAAAACAGATTGACAGAGCCAGGCGAGTACCCAGAAGTCACCTCCTACAAGACAGGCCCAACAAAGAAAATAACAGAACACCACTAGCTGTCACCTTCAGCCCCCAACTAAAACCTCTCCAGCGCATCATCAGAGATCTACAACCTATCCTGAAAGATGATCCTTTACTCTCACAGATCTTGGGAGACAGACCTGTCCTCGCTTACAGACAACCCCCCAACCTAAAGCAAATACTCACCAGCAACCACACAACACTGAACAAAACCACTAACCCAGGAACCTATCCTTGTAACAAACCCCGATGCCAACTCTGTCCACATATCTATTCAAGTGATATCATCATAGGACCTAATCACATCAACCATACCATCAGGGGCTCGTTCACCTGCACATCTACCAATGTGATATATGCCATCATGTGCCAGCAATGCCCCTCTGCCATGTACATTGGCCAAACCGGACAGTCTCTACGCAAAAGAATTAATGGACACAAATCTGACATCAGGAATCAAAATACTCAAAAACCAGTGGGAGAACACTTTAACCTGTCTGGTCATTCAGTGACAGACCTGCGGGTGGCTATATTACAACAGAAAAACTTCAAAAACAGACTCCAACGAGAGACTGCTGAGCTGGAATTGATATGCAAACTAGACACAATCAACTCCGGTTTGAATAAGGACTGGGAATGGCTGAGCCATTACAAACATTGAATCTATCTCCCCTTGTAATTATGCTCACACTTCTTATCAAACTGTCTGTACTGGGCTATCTTGATTATCACTTCAAAAGTTTTTTTTCTCTTAATTAATTGGTCTCTCAGAGTTGGTAAGACAACTCCCACCTGTTTATGCTCTCTGTATGTGTGTATATATATCTCCTCAATATATGTTCCATTCTATATGCATCAGAAGAAGTGGGCTGTAGTCCACGAAAGCTTATGCTCTAATAAATTTGTTAGTCTCTAAGGTGCCACAAGTACTCCTGTTCTTCTTTTTGCGGATACAGAATAACACGGCTGCTACTCTGAAACTTTACATCAGTGTACCATCTGAGAAGGAAATAGGGAACCTTTTCTCCTCCTGAACGGCAAGCATAAGGGTTGCCCATAGTTGTAGCCCCTGCACAGAGTTCTACCAAGATGCTCACCATGAGTAGCACTTCACTCCAGATGGGGCAGGATGAAGTGACTCCTGCCCACCTCCTCCACATGTACATGATGCAGCTGCTCAGGGGGAGTACATGTAAAGAGGAATAGCAATTTATGCAAATTATCTGTACACTGGCCCAAACGTAGTACTATGCCTAAAACTATACACAGTGGTTTGAATCTATTAAGTACAACCCCATATGAGAGTCTGGGATTATTCGAATTGTGTGTGTTTTTTGTTTTTTATTATCACTACAGACCATAATTTATTTTCTCTTTCAGTCATTTATTTACTAAATCCAGAGACTTACTGTTGGTTAATTGCCACCAATGTTGAGTTATTTTGTGGAAAACTATACCTTCCTCTTCCTCTGCAATAATATAACACAGAATTGAGGATGGTTTTTGGTGGCTTTTTTCCCCTTCCTGCACATTAAAATCTGATTCTTGAAAAAAAAAAAGCCAGAGTCTTTTTCATTTTGTTTCTTCTTTTATGGCATTGCTGTAAAGTAATCAGGTATTATGATGAGGGTGGCCATACAAGAAGATTAAAGTATTTTGATTCTTGATATGTCTTCTGGGCTTACCAAGACCTCTAAACTTCATTGTTGACTATCCTTCAGCTTGAATAGAGATCCCCTTAAGTTACCTGTTCACTCTTAACTTCTTAGGTAAACAAAAAGAAAACGCCAAGTAAGGATGTGGTGAGTGGAAAGCTTTGTCTTCACTCAAGGGCCTTACATGGATGCAAAGAACCAAAATTAAAGGGAATTCTGAAATAAATGCTGGCACTGTGTGGAGGATCATGGTCAGCTTACCTTCATCACAGATCAGCGCTTTAAAGGGAAACATGTTGCATTTAGGGAAAATGTGTACATCACTAGAGCTCAAGGATACTAGTAAGCAGTTGTATGGTATGTGCTAGTGGTATAGCACAAATGAGCTTTAATGCTTCCTTGTCATAAAAGAATGTGGTACTCTCTAGAGAGAACAAACCTTCACATACATCAACATTGTTCATACATATGTCTGTGCTTTTCAGGCTTTTCAGGAAAAATATGTTTATAAATAAATACTCAACTTCCCAAGGTTGGTCAGTATCTTATTAAAATGTCATTTTAGATATTATTCCGTAACTTGGTTTACTCTTTCTTTCATTGACCCTTTTTGCTGTGAAAGAGTGTAAACTCATGGGGGCAAGGACTGCCTTAGATGCCTGTCACACTTTTGGATGCTTGATAAACAGTTGTAACCTAACTGCTATTACAGATCAGGTCTCACTCTGCTGAGCTTTGTGAGATCTGACAGGATCACAGCACAGGGTGAAATGGCTAGAGGCTATTACTGTTCTATCGCTTAGGGAGAGCTGGACATGTAATTTTTTTTATTTGCCAAATGAATATCTGTAATTGCAAAACTCATATACTTACATAATCTCAAAATATCAGACCACTTTAAGAGCTTTTCTAGATTAAGCGGATCTTAAAAGACACAAGGTGACTTACAATTAAAAGAATCCACTTTCGTCAATGGAAAAGGAAACAAAAGGAGGTAGTGTGATACGTGTTCACTGGATGACAAACCACTACTGCCACCTTTCCCTTTAGAGGTAACCTTAAAAGTACAGGGAGATGGGAGAGACGAAAAAGCAGATGGCTGGTTGTTATGAACGAAGACTCTAGAGAGGTCAACCATACTGCAGATGACTTGCAACACCTGCTAAACAACCTGAGACCTATCAGACAGGTACATGCTGTGTGTGTGCCCGGAGAAAGGACAGAGTGTGAAGTGCAGTTATTCATAAAATATTGAGCTATAGATATACTGTATAAACTCAGTTATATACATTTTCCTGATATATAAATTAGGGTAGATTGAGCATGTGCAGATTGTTCCTGTGCAGGGCGGTGGTGAGGAGGAAGAATGGGAGTAGCCCTCCCCTCTTTTTGTTCTCCTTCAAGATGTGGGAACTATCCTTGATTTTGTCCCTTTGGACCACACTCTTCAAAGAGGGTGAGAAGGGGCAAGGCCATAGTTTCCGATCTACAGCTAGCCAACTGAGCAGTGTGTCACACTCACCCAATAAAGGTCACAATATGGCAACACTCACTCAGCTCTTCATTACCCCAGCACAATCATTTGATAGACACAATGTGGCCCATAAAAGATTGCCCAGCATTTTCCAAAGTTACCCGCAACTTCAGGTGCTCAACCGGAAGTGTTGGTCACGTGAGCCTGATTTTCAGAAATTGCTGAATTCCCACACTCTGAAAATTGGGACCCTTTACGGTGATTCATATTGGGTACCCAGAATTACTAGTTGAAAATGTTGACCATTATTTTTTTAGCAAGATTCAAGTCCTAAACATTATTTTGTTTTATTTATTATTTGTTTTGTGGTAGCCCCTAGGAGCCCAAGTCACGGATGAGGGCACCATTGTGCAAGACACTGTACAATCAGAGAACAAAACAGTGGTCCCTGCAATAGCTTTAATTCATTGTGAACTTTTTTTTCTATAAGATGGGCACAAACCAGAAAACATTCCTTTGGTGAGTCCTGTTATATAAATCTCTCTGCTAAGAGAAAAACAAAGGCTCAGTTCTACTGGCATACAATAGATCTAATAAGAGGAAGCAGAAAATGTATCATATGAAGTACAGTATTTCACTTCTAAATGAGCTATGCTGCATTGCAGACTACTGTTTTTTCTTCACAATTTTTCACATCAGTTACTTATTGCTTATGTATGCCACAATAGGTATGCATGACTGTTACAAAACAGGTAATGGCAAAGGACCTGATTTTGGGTGGTACTGTGCACAATAGCTCTAGAATGTCTCTTGTGTTGCAAGACGTCCCTCTTTTTAGTCCCAATGTTGCCAAGAAATTTGCTGTCCCTTCACTTTTTAGTCCGGAAAATGGTTACTCCCAAATAGAGAATCATTAAACCGAGAAAGAGCTGTTTACACTAAAGGAAAGAGCCGCTCTCATTTTAAGTTTCTTCCGTGATTAACTTTTCAGTGGCCTTATTTTGGATCTTTGTCAGATATGTCCCCTAACTGGCCCCTTCTATGTTGAGCCTCTTCACCCCTCATGGACTTCAATTGTAGTCATGGGTGCTCAGCACTTCTGAAAATCAGAACCAAAATCCTTTCCTGTATGGCAACTTATACATGTTTTCGGGTCATAACTTGCAGGCAATTAATAAACAAACCATTTTATGTGGCTGCAGGACTGTGTGCCTAGCCTAGCAGGATCAGGGCCTTAGACCCCAAATCTGCAAAGACATGTGCAACTTTACTCATGCTAACAGGATTGGGTCCTAAAATAAGACAAAAACAGCAGGAGGAGATAACACAAAAAGGATGGGAGGGGAAGGATGACAGACAGATATTTTGTGGGTCACAAAAGCTGACGTTGGATCCATTAAGCAAGTGTGTACTACTAGCTGATCACTATTCATATGTATTGGCACATCCCAGCATAGAAATCTGTATAGCAGATAACAAAATGTTAACAGGAAGTGTTTATAAAATGACTCTTGATTCCAGAGCACCGATTGAATATTTACTAGCAAAAACACAATTTCTTCCAGCTTATACTGGTAAAATGTTTTTGCCATTCAGGGTCCCTAGTTTAAATCCTTTATTTTCTTTCTGATCTTTGAGACAAATAAGCTTTCAAAACAGAGATATCCACAGCCGGTGGGGAAAAAAAAAGTTTCTATTTAAAGAGACGCTGACATGAACCAGATTTGACCCAATCTTGTTTTCTTTTCTTAATTCCTTTTGTATTATTATTTCAAAACAAATGTGTCCTTGTTCTTTCTTGTTAAATAGATAAAGGACAACTTGAAAGTAACAACCTGTATGTATGATGGAAGGGGGAGGGGAGAGAAATGATTTAGTTTTTAAGCTTTGAAGAGTTTATTTCAAATAAAGAAAATGTATTTCCAGAATAATTGAGAATATCCTGGCAGTGTCCCTTTAAAACATAAGCTATTTGAAAGTTAGAATTTGTATTTTTTTAAAAAATGTTCTCTATAAAAGAAAAATATAAACTGTCTTTGTTGACAGAACAAAAAGCAGTGGTCTCAAGTTGCAGTGGGGGAGGTTTAGGTTGGATATTAGGAAACACTATTTCACTAGAAGGGTGGTGAAGTACGGGAATGGGTTACCTAGGGAGGTGGTGGAATCTCCATCTTTAGAGGTTTTTAAGGCCCGGCTTGACAAAGCCCTGGCTGGGATGATTTAGTTGGGGTTGGTCCTGCTTTGAGCAGGGGATTGGACTAGATGGCCTCCTGAAGTCTCTTCCAACCCTAATATTCTTTGATTCTATAATGCAATTGCAGTAAATAAATATAAAATACCAATGAGGCACACAGAGATGAGTTTACTACTATTGTTTTGTATCAAACCACTTCAGATATGTGAACAAGTACTTATGAAGTTTTTCAGTCATTCTTCTCAGTCAGTCCTGTAGCCACATGAAAAGGTTCATTTATCAATTGCCTTCAGGTTATGATCCAAAAGCATGCATAGGTTCCTAGAAATGTTGTTTATAAGACTTTGGTATATTTCTGACTGAGAATTAGAAGAGCCAGTGCTTTGTGGGGGACCTAATAGAATGTTTTCCAAATAACTTGGGATGTGTGAGTTTCTTTTTGCACTGGGTTTCTTCAATATAACCTAAACCTTGTTTCTCTCCTCTCCTCAAAACCCTTTTCTTTACCTCTTTGATTTCTCAATTATATTCCTAAGATTTTGCTGGAGCTCGGCTGGTGATTTTTCATGTAATGGTCTTCAATGTGTTTCTTTAGCTGACCTTTCCAATGCATATTTTTGAGCCATATGTTCATTTGGCTTGCCAACTACAGGATGCAGATGATAACAGCAATTTAGTAAGAAATTCACTACAAGTCCGTAAGTGAAATGAAACTTCTACGTCACCATATATCTTTATATAGTATAGGTATTGTGCTGGTGCCTATGAACCCCAGTCTTGTGCTAGGCACTGTGCAAGCACATAGGAAAAAGACAGCCCATGCTCCAAGGAGCTTTGAAATGCAAACACTTCGGTGATAGAAAGCAACAGCCATTACATGCCAGCTAGAGTGCACAATAGTTATGTTAACTTTGTCTACATGGCTCAAGTGTGGGTGGGGTGGGGCAGAGGTTAACAACACTTTTTCCTTGCTCCACCCATTTGGGATGCAAGGAGATGTCAACGCTGTGTATTGATGTTCAGAATAAATAATAATGGGGGTTCCTCGGGCATAGGTCCTCCTCAGTAGGATTTTATTACACTCATAGTTTCTGTGCTTTATTCTTCCTTGATGGGGGAGAGAATAAGTGGTGGTACTTGTGACAGGTCTCCTACCCACACCAGGATGCAACCTGGAACTGGGGTACCACTGAGCCCTCTGACTCACCAGCCTTGGCTTCCTCTCACTCTATGTTGCTGTGACAAGCTGCAGACCGCTCCCATTCCTGCACTCTCACCAGCATTCACACCGGCAGGGACACACCCAGCTGCAGCTACATGAAGGCTTATTCTCAGCCACTCATGAACTAACAATAGAAAGGCTCCAGCCAAAATACCCCCAGCTCCCCAGCCTAGGACCCTGGAGCTATAACGTCTTGCCCTCGTCAAAAGTCTGACCAGTAAAGGAGTTATTATTCAGTCCACCACTTCTCCAAGGAAATGGACATGCACCAACCCTTGTTCCTGCACTGAGATTTTTCCCCAAGCACTTCACTCAAACCACACAGTTTTAGGTAAAATATATAACTATGGAAAGATAGATTTTAAGTGATTATAAGTGATAGCAAACAGATCAAAATAGATTACCTAGCAAATAAACAAAAACACAATCTAAGCCTAATATATTAGATAGGATTTGAATTAAGCAGTGTTTCACCCTGTTAGATAGTAAACAGTCCACCAAGGTTTCATACACAGGCAGGCTTCCTGCCTCGGACCAGCACTTCCCCTCTTTCCATCTTTTTTCCTCAGATGTTTCCAGGTATTCTCTTGTGTGGGGAGTGAGGCCAATTGGTGATGTCACATCCCCCTTTTATAGCTTCTTCCATATGGCGGGAACCCCTTTGTTTCAAGCCAAGTTCCCTGCCCAGTTTGTGGAAAAATACAGGTACCAAAATGGAGTTCCATATCATGTGATCTAGTCACATGCCTTTCCCTGCTTCGATGAGTCATGGCAGCCATTATCCATAGGCTGATGAAAGATCAGCTTAAGATAAGCTTTCCCCATGGTCCATTATGATTGTTGATGGGCCATTCAACTTGAATAGGCCATTCACAGTGTGCTGGCAGACTGTATGTAAAGCTTTGTGGGTGTTACCTCGACTATGTCTACACTATGCACCTTTTAGAGACACAGCTGTGCCGCTAAAAGGTACGCAGTGAGCGACTGTCAGCAGGAAAGCTCTCCTGCCGCCAACCCGCTGTTCACACCAGCGCTTTTTGTCGGCAAAACTTTTGTCATTCACGGTGTGTGTTTTTTTCACACCCCTGAATGACAAAAGTTTTGCCAACGAAAGTCCAGTGTAGACAAAGCCCTAGGTGTAAGCACATTTGAAATACAAATACATAGTCAATACCCCTAACTCCATATACAAAAATGATACATTCATACAAATAGGTAACCATATGCAGCAAGCCATAACTTTTCCATAGAACCCTCACATGATATATCTTGTACAAGATGCATCATAATTGTATCACTATGGTGAATATGAGGTGCCAGGGTGTTGCTTTGGGGCACAGAGTTACTCAAGGCATTCTGCGCCAAAAAATTAAAAATTCTGCACACAATATTTTAAAATTCTGCAAGTTTTATTTGTCAATAAATAAATGCAGAGGCTCCAGCATGGGGAGCACAGGCGACTGGCTGCATGAAGGTGGAAAATCACCCTGGAGCCTCCCTCCCCCACCCCCAGGACATGAACTCAGTGGTGAGGCTGCACCTGACACAGCACAAGGCCTGGGACTGTCCCAGAAACACCCTGGGGCTATACCCCTCTGCACCAGGTATGGGGCAGATAAGCTCAACCAGGCAGGATCCAAGGGTGGAGGGGCTCCGTGTGGAGGGATCCAGGTGTGGGGTGAGAGGATTTTGTGTGGGACAATCTGGGTACAGGCAGCTCATTGGAGGTCTAGGTGTGGGGGGATCTGGATGCACAGAGACTCATTTGGGGAGTTCCAGGTGCAGGGGCAATGGGACTCTGCAGGGGCTTCCAGGTGACGGTTGTTGGGGCTCATCAGAGGGGTCTTAGTGGGGGGTCTCAGTGCAGGGGTCTGGGTGCAGCTAGTTGGCGGACAGTGGCATGGGTGTCTGGATGGCGTGGTTCAGGGTAGCGCAGGGGTGGGGCATCAGAGTGGGGGTTTGAGTGCAGAGAGCTCAGTGGGGGGGGGGTGGTCCGGGTGCAGGGGTGGAGGTTTGGTGGTAGGGGGTTGGTACAGGGGGGCACCAGATGCAGGGATTGAGGTTCAGTGGGGTGGGGTTCGGGTATAGAGGTCTAGAGGATTCTGGATGTACCGGGTGAGGCTTGGCAGGGATGTCTGCGTATGGGAGGTCCAGATGCACAGGGTTGAGTGGATGGTAGAGCAGCACCCCATACAGTGACCCCTCCCCCCACAGCTGAGGAGTGATGGGGGCAGGAAGCAGGAGAGGATGCTGAGCTTCCTGCATCTGGGAGAGTTTCTGGGAGTGGGTCTGACACAGCCCCAGCCACTCTTTGCAGGGGAAAAGGAAGTTCTGTCCTCTCCTGCTTCCAACCCAGCTGGAACTAGCAGCTGATCGCAGCTCAGGGTAGGAGCCACTGACTGGGGTGTCCTCAGCCCTGAGGTGATTTACCTCTCCACCAGCTGCCCTGGGTGCCTGAAACGTTGTATCTGCATTGCTAGGGAGTGGTGCTTGACTGCTCTTGCAGTTTCCCTTTGCTTCCCTGTCAGAAAGTCATTTTTTTCTGTGGGGAAGCAAAGAAATCTGAAGTGGACATGAATTCTGCACACGCACAGTGATGCAGAATTCCCCCAGGAGTACAGAGTGTCACAGTACTTTCCCACATACCATTTACTTTGAGTGCCAAAATCATCTGCCACTTACAATAGACTGTGAAGATCTGTGATCGTACCTCTCCTATCTTCTGTGCTCTGACCAGCAGAGAAGTTATTTAAATGTTAATAGTGTCATCATGGACTGCCTGAGTTAGTGCCTAAGGGCTTGTCTACATTTGAAATGCTACAGATGTGCCACTGGAGCATTTCAGTGTAGACACTCAGTATAACAATGAGAGGGATTCTCCCGTCAGTGTAGTTAATCCACCTCTCTGAGAGTCGGTAGCTAGGTCAACAGAATAATTGTTCAGTTGACCTAGCATGGTCTACACCCGGGCTTAGGTCGGCTTAACTATGTTGCTCAGGGGTGTGGATTTTTCACATCCCGGAATGACATAGCTGGGTTGAGTTTAACTTTTGAGTGTAGACCTGGCCTAAGTGAGATGAATGGGGGAATTCATGAGTTTCAGAGTTATTGTTTCATGTTCTCTGCAGACACAGGGCTTGTCTTCATGGGAACATGCAGAAAAAATTATCTGAATTAACTACAGATGTGAATTTGAAGTGAATTAGTTAAACCACATTACATTCCTGTGTGGACATTGTTATTCAGAATTATAGTGGCCTTATTGCAGTTTAGTTTTTTCACTTTGGAAATGAATTGAATTAAACTAAACTGAACTAAGGGCAGGTCTACACTTAAAACGCTGTATCAGCGCAGCTGCACTACTGTGGCAATTAAGTGAAGATGCTTCTACACTGACAGGAGAGCTTCTTCCCCACCATGCAGTATTATGTGGACAGGAGAGCTTTTCCTGTCATCATAATAAATCCACTTCTTTATCCAGCCTCCAAGAGGTGGTGGCTATGTCGACAGGAGGAGCTCTCTCATCAACATAGCACTGTCTACACGCGGGGCTAGGTTGGTATAACAGTGTCGCTCGGGGGTGCCCTGAGCCAGGGAGTTATATTGGTACAGGTCTGTAGTATAGACTAAGACCATCCACTTTAACCCTGGATGAAGGTGTTCACACAGCGGTTTAATGGGGTTTAACTAATCCACTTTAAATTCATACATTTAGTTAATTTGGATTAATTTTCCTGGATGTCTTGGTGTAGACAAGCCCTCAGGCAGATGTTGCATCAATTATGCTTGGTTCACACCATAAGGATTAGAGACATAGGATTTGAATGGAAGCTGAAATTATGGAGCACAAGAAGGCACCTTGGAATAGGTAAGGAATGATATACCCCAGCACAAATACACATTCCGCCACATCTCACCTCCCAATTTGAGCCTTGTGTAGTTTTTGATTGAACTGCCAGATCTTCAAAGAGGGGTGTATTTTGACATAAAATAGTTGGATTTGCCCAAATATTAACATTTGTCCTATATTAATGCATTTTTTCAAACATATTTATTGCAATTTCCTGCATTTTAGTCTACTAGTATTTTTACCTTAAATTTTGTTTATCAAAAGTATGTGATTATGTAATGCTGTTCTTTTTATGGGGCAATCTTGGTTTATTCATGGGACTGAAGATTGTAATGCAGACAATGAAAACTGAACACACAGTCCATGTTGCAAGATATGTCTTATGGCCATACAGTGAAAAATAAGAGTGAAATTTTTTTTGAAACATTTAATGGATTTATAATATAATTTCAGCAATATTTGTAGAACCCATTTTCTTTATGGATCCAGTGGATAATAGACTCAGCAATTTTTCTCACTTGTTTAACGCAGTTGTGTTCACCTGTGCTACAATGAAATTCTTTTAGGTGGTTTAAGGATCCAGATGTTGAATCTAGCGTTTGGAATGATCAGTGTAGATTTATCACATTTATTGAAGGACTTTAACTTCATGGTCCTCTAAGGGTATGTCTACACTACAAAATTAGGTCGATTTAATAGAAGTCGATTTTTTAGAAATAGATTTGATTTCTAAAGTGTGTGTCCCCACTAAGCGCATTAAGTCATCGGTGTGCGTCCACAGTACCGGCTAGTGTCAACTTTCGGAGTGTTGCACTGTGGTAGCTATCCCACAGTTCCTGCAGTCTCTGCCGCTCATTGGAAATCTGGGTTGAGCTCCTAATGCCTGATGGGGCAAAAACATTGTCGTGGGTGGTTCTGGGTACATGCCATCAGGCCCCCCTCCCTCCCTCCATGAAAGCAACGGCAAAAAATGGTTTCTCGCCTTTTTTCCTGGGTTACCCGTGCAGACGACGTACCACGGCAAGCATGGAGCCCGCTCAGCTCACTGTCACCATATGTCACCGTATGGTTAGGTTGGTCGGAGGCGCCTGGGCAGACATGGGTGCTCCTGGCCGGCCTCGGTGAGGTCGGTCGGGGGTGCCTGGACAAAAATGGGAATGACTCCAGGTCATTCTCTTCTTTAAGTTTCGTCTAATGGAGATTCAGTCCTGCCTGGAATATCATGCCAGCTGGAGGTTTCTGCCTCAGGCTGCTCTCCCAGTCATCAGCACCGCGCAGTTGCACCTACCCCAGCCTACCCCTTGCTCATAAAGCCTGGACAGTAGAAAGGAACAGTTCAACTATAGGCTGAGCAAGTGGAGAATGGTGGTAGAATGTGCCTTTGGATGTTTAAAAGCTCGCTGGCGCAGTTTACTGACTCAGACTTCAGCGAAACCAATATTCCCATCGTTATTACTGCTTGCTGTGTGCTCCACAATATCTGTGAGAATAAGGGGGAGACGTTTATGGCAGGGTGGGAATTGCCTGGCCACTGATTACACGCAGCCAGACACCAGGGCGGTTAGAAGAGCACAACAGGGCACACTGTGCATCAGAGTAGCTTTGAAAACCAGTTTCATGACTAGCCAGACTCATAGAATGTCAGGGTTGGAAGGGACTTCAGGAGGTCATCTAGTCCAAACCCCTGCTCAAAGCAGGGCCAATCTCCAGATGGATTTTTGCTCCAGACCCCTAAATGGCCCCCTCAAGGATTGAACTCACAACCCTGGGTTTAACAGGCCAATGCTCAAACCACTGAGCTATCCCTCCCCCCACATGCTATGGTGTGAAAGTTCTGTTTGTTACTCCTTGATGAAAACCCGCTACCTTGGTTCACTCTACTTCCCTGTAAGCCAACCGCCCTCCCCTCTCCCCTTTGATCTCCTCTTGCAGAGGCAAGTCATTGTTGTTTCAAATTCATGCATTCTTTTTTAATTTGTCACACAAATGGGGGGATAACTGCCAAGGTAGCCCGGGGTGGGAGAGAAGGGAAGCACAGGAGTGGGGTAGTTGTAGGGGCACCCCCTAAAATGGCATGCAGCTCATCATAGAAGCAGCATGTCTGGGGCTCTGACCCGGAGCAGTCGTTTGCCTCTCTGGTTCTTTGGTAGGCTTGCCTGAGCTCCTTAAGTTTCACACTGCACTGCTGCGGGTCCCTGTTATAACCTCTGTCCTTCATGCCCTTGGAGATTTTTTCAAATATTCTGGCATTTTGGAACGGAGTTCGGATAGCATGGATTAATCTCCCCATACAGTGATCAGATGTAGAACCTCCAGTTCGGTCCATGCTGGAGCTCATTCAAAAGTTCGCAGGGCTTTTCCTGTCTACCTGCCAGTGCATCTGAGTTCAGAGTGCTGTCCAGAGCGGTCACAATGGAGCACTCTGGGATAGCTCCCAGAGGCCAATATCATTGAATTGCATCCACACTACCCCAAATTCGACCCAGCAGGGTCGATTTCTGCACTAATCTCTTTGTCGGGGAGGAGTACAGAAATCGATTTTAAGAGCCTTTTAAGTCGACAAAAATGGCTTCGTCGTGTGGACGGGTGCAGGGTTAAATTGATCTAATGCTGATAAATTCGACCTAAACTCGTAGTGTAAACCAGGGCTAAGTGAATTGCACTGTTCCATTAATTTGACGGTTTTATCTATGAAATATTTAATCTTGACACTCAATTCTCCATTTTCTGTAAAGATTTTTGAACACAGGAATGTAGTATTTGTCCTATCTGATCAGACTATTGCTTCTCTAGTCCACTTTCCTGCCTCTGGTAATACCAGAATGCCTGGTGCTCAAAAGGGTAGCAAATAATGTACTAACTCAATTATTCATTGTTATATATTTGAGCGGTGGTGTGATCTCTTTCCTTACTTCTATAGTGATCATCCTATTGTCTCTAACTTCAAATTCAGTTAAATCTTATCTTAACATATGTAGGTATAAAAGTTTCCATTTTTCATAAACTTTTCCAGACTTTATAAAATTTCATCTGCTATGTTTTACTCTAAGCTCCTATGGTATTCAATTTTACAGTTTGCCTTCACACTGTGTGATGAAGAATGCCTTTTCACTTGTTCTGAATGTATATGCTATTAATTGTCCTTGTTCCTGTACCATATTAGTAGATACTGTAAAAATAAATAAGCTAAAATGTAAGGATTGATCAGTTTTAACTAGTTTTCATAATCTTAAACACTTCAATCATGTCTCCTCTATCTCCTCTCCTTTCTATGATCATTTGTCTTAGTTCATATGTAAATCCTGCCACACAACTAACCATTTTTGCTTTTGCTTTTAGTATTACGGTTGCTGAGACAGTAGGTTGGACAGGGTACAAAGGCACACCCAGTACACATGGTCTGGGTCTGGTTGGGTAAGGAGACTAGGAGGGGGAGTCCAGAGGACTGAGTTTAGGATTTATGGGAAAGGAGACGAGGACTAGGAAGAGAAGACAGAAGTATGGAGGCTGGGACTGGCACGGTGAGGAGCCAAGGTCTGGGACAAGGAGACATGGATGAGGAAAAAACGGGACTAGGATAAAGATAATCTGGAAGGAATGGGGAAGAAAGGAGACATACTTGGGGGGGAATGCGCAGAAGAGTTGGTGCCTAATAGATCATATTCACATCCACAGCCTGGAATGAAACCCAAGGTTCCTGACTCTCACCCTTCCTCTGCTGTCAGCAATCAGCAAATAGCTGTGAAATCTACTGTTAGTGCTATCACTTATTCCATTAGCTCAAGTTGCGGAGGTCTGTGTGGTGGAAATAAAGGTTCTAACCCTGCTGATGCACCATATGGGTGTCAGTCGATATGATGTCATATGATGGAATTTCTGGTTTTTTTCAGTTTGCTTTTTTAAAAACTTAGGAAGTTACACATACAAAAACTGAGCTAAAATAACATAATTAAGGTTACAAAGTCAAGCACCGAGAATTAGAAAATGCTGATATTAATGTTAATTTTTCAGAGCCTTTAATTTCATGATCACTGTTTTTTTTCCACAGGACCCCTATCTCCTTCAGTGCACAGGGTGGACCGTGCTCTGTGGCTGAATCAGGGTTGTGCAGAAAAGGCTGTTTGAACTAGATTATCTTCCTAGTTCCTTCTGCTTCATTTGTTGCAAAGGTTGGAAGGCAGGTAGTGAAGGAAGGGGGGGATTACAGAAAGAGAAAGAATAGTCTCATGGTTAAGGCAACTGAATGCTGCTCTGGATAATTGGATTCTCTCCCTGCCTCTACCACAAAGTTTCTATGTGATTCTGGGCAGGTCACTTAATAAATCAGTCTTTTGTGGAGGTGGTTACTTATTGTATATTCTTCATTCTTTCGGCTGAGCCTATGGTGTATGTGCAAGTGGTTGTTCCCAGTAAGTCTATCAAGGTACATAGAGGATGCTATAGCCCTAAAAGTACCAAGCCTAATGGGGGCTTAGGGGTAGCCCCAGATAAGCCTTGTGAAGCATAGGGAAGATAACCTAAAGAGTTATGGGGAGGTGGATCCAACTGAGCCTCCTAAGGCTTTGTAGATGAGAAATTCCAAAGAGTCTCTGGGGGGTTTCTTCCCTCCTACAGTCCTCAATAGGTCTAGAGGAAGGGGTCTTCCTCCCTTGGTCTTCTCATCTGCCTCTCCCCACCTGCTTTAAGGGGCTGTTTTCACTGCAGATTTAACTTGGGCTCTTACTTCGGTGTTGCCCTTAACACAGCTCCTGTCCCCACACACAAGCCTCTTGCCTGGATGTAATGGTACTTTACACCCAAACTAGTTGGCCTGTGCAGGGGTATAGGCTAAAGTCTGAGTGCGGCTTACACTTGGGATGATAACCTGCCACTTTGCAGTGGCTAAGCCATTCCAGTTTTGATAGTCCTCCAAAGCCTTCCCATGATTCCCCTACCCAGAAGGACAGACAGGTTCTCCCACAATTCACTGGGAAAAAAATTATAGGGTGGATGAGTTTACTGCAGCACAAAGAACCATAGGGTATGACCCCAGAAAAACTAGCTCCTTCCATGACTGAGTGCAGCACCAGTGTGGATGCAGTTGAGTGTACACATTCAAATAGTGCTTTGCAGTTTGGCCACTCACAACTGAGGTAGGCTACCCTGGGAGCTCAGACCCTACTGTTGCTCACCTGAATTAACTCTGCAGTGAAGATATACCTTGGGTGACAGCAGAGAGCCTGCAGGGGAGGAAATGTACCCCTGAGGCCTGAAGGAGGGGAGAACCTTTTCATGAGCCTTTTGATGGCAAAAGATCTCTTGTTCTCATTGATAATTCGCCATATCAGTTGAGCTACTGCCTGAGCTCTAGCACTCCTGGGAAGAGGTCTAGAGACTTAATTTTTATTTATTTTTTCCCCAAAAAAAGAAAGCTTAGGTCTCTGTCATGCTGTCTGGAGCAGCTTATGACCGTGAGCGCCTGCCTCAGGGTAGACGGTCAAAAACAGGGTAGCTATCTCAAACTGGTGGTATGTTCTATAATAAGATTTCACCGAGCCAGTGGCAAATGTGAACTCCTGGATCACTATAACAGTCTTAAATTGCAGTCTATCTTGCCACCCAGGATAACTGGATTTAGTGATAAATAGAGTCACTTACACCAAAAAAATCACAAAACATTCAGGTTGCTTCCAATCCCAAGAGACCAATCACTTACCCCAGATCAGTTGTACCCTAGATCTTACACCAAAGACAACACCTATAGCCAATCTTGTACTAAACTATCTAAAGGATTACTAACTAAGAGAAATGAGAGAGTTATTTACAGGTTAAAGCAAGCAAGTATATACACCCAGATGAGTTGTAACCTAAGTTCTAAGAGTGACAGAGTTGTAGAGATCTGTCAATTCAAAATGTCTTTTAGGGCAGAACCTAGGGTAACCTGTGAGGATTTCTGGATTCAGTTTAGTGTCCCTGGCCCTGTGAGAGTTCAAACAGCAAAGAGATGACAAATTTTCCTCTGTTTTATTTCCTTCATTCAGTCACCAAGTCCATAGAAGAAGCTTCCTTGCACACATCATTTCCAAGGTGTGATAGGACCATTCATTCCTTGATGGCCTATTTGATTTTGATAGTTCTTCTGGACAGGTGGGGGAAACATCTTCCCATCTGAGTTCACGAGTTTAGAGTAAACATTTTTAAAGTGGTAAAGCAAAACATACATATTTCCTTGTAGCATGGAATACAGACATTATAAATAAGATTAACGCATGCAGCAACTTACAAACATTTCTATAGAGTCTGAATACTAAATGCATTCTTATAAGACTAATATTTAACGCTAACACATAAGTAAACTGGTCTGGTCTCCAGCTATGAGTTTCAGTTCTTAGCTAATGCCTATAGCCTTGGCATGTGCTGGGCCTTGGTTTACCAGCAGCACTATCCACCAGTCCTTTGCTGTGCTGCATTAAGGTCACAAGCATCTACATTGCCTGGAGACATGCCTAAATTAGATGTCATTAACCTTGCAATCAGTCTCTAATCAACTTAATTTTGGTCCTGGTCTCAGCCAGAAGATCCTGATAAGTCAGCTTTATTTCTCTCCCTTTCCTGTCTTCTTTCTTTTATTTTTTGCTACAAAGGGGAAAAAAAAGTTTTAAAAGTTTTTGAAATGGTTTCCCAGCTGCATTTAATTTTATGTCATATTCAAAAATTCCATGTCTAGTCCACTTCAAACTTTGTAGCAAAATTAACCACAGCCCCAGAACTGACCTATCAATTTTGAGTCCAATATGACTTTTGTTTTTGGTTGGTTGGTTTCATTTCTTTCTTTGGTTTTTTTTTTTTTTTGAGGGGGAGGGGGAAAGAGAGACATAAAAAAAGGCTAATAATGCGTTCTTAACTCTGGAACGACTACTGAATTAAGAAGTCTCACCTACTATTCCATACCATCACAGGAAGCAATTCTGCACCTGTGAAGTAAATGGGAATGTTTCCCTCAGCTTAAATGGGAGCAGGATCAATCCCTAACTTTTCAGAGGTTAGCAGTGAAATCCTGGATACGTTGAAGTCAATGGGAGCCTTGCTATTGACTTCAGTGGGAACAGGACTTTACCCTAAATGTTTTTACGTTAAAAATTGCTAAATTCCTTCATCTTCTGAATGTTGCCTAGATGCAATAACTTGTTCCCTTTGTTAGTACTTCAGTCTGTCAGTTCATATTTGCATACGGATACAGTGTAAATTCATATTTTCACCTTTGTTCAGAGATAAAGAGTCCTCATTCTAATAAAAAACACAGATACATTATGTACATTTGGGTGTCTCTGTAATGAGAGCTTTTTGAGATTTCTTCAAGTGTCATGTATCTTACATCAATAATGGGCAAAGAAAACATTGTATACACTTTCTCAAGTAATCCGTTTGTGGGAATTTGAAGAATTTGCCTTTTCCATATCGTACCTTTGAGATTAGCATTTGTTAGCAAGTGACATGTTTTCTCCTGGAAATGCTGGGCAAGGAAATAAAAATTGCCTGTCAGGGAATAGAAAGACCTAAAAGAAGGTCTGCATAAGCTCAAAAGTTTGTCTCTTTCACCAACAAAAACTGGTCCAATAAAAGATATTACCTCACCCTCCTTGTCTCTCAGGGAGTAGTAAACACAACTGTGTGCATCATTGGTTTTGTAAGGGTGGGCAGTGTTTCCCAGGAACTTGAAACATTTGATTCAAATAGCTACTTATAAATGTGTGAGGCCTGTTTTCAGTTGAGGGCTCTCTAGAGGCTAAATGCAATGTGCTTCTTGGTGCACTACATTTAAAAAACTATTTGTTCAAGAAAGGGGATGCACCAGCCTTTGTCAGATACATACAGATGGCTTCTGTGTTGCGACAGCCCCCCAGATAACAAACATTTTACTACATTTTAACTAATGATTACACTTTCTATATTTAATTACAATCGCCTAATTACTTAATTGTCTGCCATTTTATCTTTCATTCAATAGAAGAAACCATAGTGCAGTACTAAATAGCTGTTTACATGAGTAGCAGAGGCGTGTGCAGAAAGGGAAGGAAAGAAACATTTCCTGGAGTAACCAAAACAGTGGTCCTGATGTATTTGCAGTCTTATTTGTTTTGATGTGGGTATTGCATATTAGTGAAAGTCTTCAACATTAATACTCCTCTCTGTCTGTGTACTTGCTATATCCCATTGATATATATTTATCTTACAGTGTTTACTTGAATATTGATGGTCTTCAGCAGTCTCTGCACTGCATTAAAATTTGCCACTTGTTTAATTCAATTTCTTTTATATTCTGACTTTGCTGACAAAAGTAATCTATTTCTGGCAGTTGGTAATGCAAAGTTTAAATTGTAAATTCAGATCTTTAGTTTTAAAATAATTCCCTAACATATTAGATCCACTAATCAAGTTATCAGAATGGATATTTCACACTCTGTGATGTGGC
Organism: Chrysemys picta bellii; assembly: GCF_011386835.1. Taxonomy (NCBI): domain Eukaryota; kingdom Metazoa; phylum Chordata; order Testudines; family Emydidae; genus Chrysemys; species Chrysemys picta. The sequence goes on from NC_088791.1 coordinate 34,614,790, forward strand.
ATCACCTTGTTTCCATGATTAACTTACCTTTCCAGGTTTTCAAGGAGATTCTGCTGCAAATGAGGTCTGAAGCATTAACTTTAATGGATTAATCAAGATGAAAGAGAGAGACTGATCTATCCAAATGTGCATTGATTCATCTCCAAAACACTTAAAAATGAGAATGCTACCAAAAGCCCAGCAGATGTAGACTTATCAGTATATAAAACCTGAGACCAATTCATTCTAAAAATACATTTATAGATTAGTGGATCAGAAGCCATTTTCAAACCCAATTAGATGTGTTCCTCAAACAAGTGGAAAGTCATTTCTCTAAGGGCAGATTATATCAAGTTCATCTCAGTAGTTTCTCGGATTAGTGCTAAGCATTAAGTAAATTTATCACATTATTAACATACCAATACTGTATCAAACAAGTGTCACTTTTCCCTGCCCAAAGTCTGATGCCATGGTTGGTTTTGTTTAATTAATTAATTAAAGCACCACATGTAACAGAAGAGAGATTGTTGTGGGTTTTTAAAATTGTTTAACCCTAGCATAAATTTCTTATTTTTTTTAATCTATATTTTCCTTAATATTCTAGAAGGCTGTTCTCATCTCTGATTGCCGTGATTTTTAAATGTACATCGTTTGTGTGGACAGATGGTTATCCTTTTCTCGTTATCAATCCCATGCTTCAGAGCATAAACAGATGACCCTTTAGGGTCAGGAAGAAAGGTCTTTCTTTGATAAAATGTACATTTGTCCAAGTGCATTATAAGTGGTATAGGGAAATGGGATTCTGTTTGCTCTGTAGCACAGGTGGATGGGGGGAAGGGCAATGTCAGAGCCAAGCTATGGATGCTGCATGTCTTGATCAGCAGCCCCTGTTTGGGAAGCATATAGGCTATGGATCTTTTAAACTGTTTATAACCCAGCCTAACAGCTTTCACAGAGTGTCTCAGGTATTTATATGAATTGCTTTTCATAGGAAGATGAAGAGCCAAACTGTATAACAAGAGATGCCAAATAGGATATTTAAGTATAGCATTAAATTGTTAATAAATCATTGGTAGCACAGTGGAGACTTTGTAAATGAATATTGTGGGTGTAGTGTAAATGTGTATCCCTTTTCCTGACTTAGTCCGATTTCTGTATCCCCCTAAGAGTTTTTCCTGTTTTATTGTTATGACCTCAGTAGCCATTAGCTTGACCAATATTAGTTCCTGATCTGTTAGCCATTTAGTATTTAAAATAAACCAGTCTTTTAATTTACTAAAATCCATTGCTTGTTGACTAAAACATGCTTATAGAATGAACCAAGGATTTAGGAGTGGTCGTGTCAATTAGTAGAGCCTAAAGCTGAACCAAATATTATTCTATTGTTAAAGGAGGGAAAAACAGAACATTTGAAGTGTCAAACTCAAGGTTGCCACTCTTCTGCAACAGTGAGAAAGGTTTAGAATCTTAGTGACTGAGCAGTTTTCCCACCTCATCAGGAAATAGGAAAATGCTGGGTCTTCATTTTAAGTATAGGAGGCCTACTAAAGACCTCCTCTGCTGGATAAGGGTAATTTTACATGGTGGAAAGGAATATTAACAATGACCTGTTTTGTATGCTGTCTATACTGTAGTAATACAGACCTGATAAACTAGAGACAACAGCTATTTAGTTGCTCACCTTTTTAAGTTAGAGTGCTTTCTGCAATTATCTATTCAGTTGTCTAATTAAACATTTAAGGACCAGATTTTAACACCCTTCCTCATGCTGAGTATTGTAACAATCTTGGGGTTCATTAAATAACAAACCAGTGAATGAGAAAGGAATAAAACTTTAATAAAACAAACTGGGGAGCGTTTCTGGTGACCTGCTGCACACAGCCATGCGGCCCCATCTCCGGGGCATATCTTGAAATTCCTATGTTCGTAATACTGTCCCTTATGAGGGAGCATCTCTAAGTTATAAACTTCTACAAATATATCTCTACATCAGGGATCGACAACCTTTGGCACGCTGCCCGCCAGGGTGCTTACCCTGGCGGGTTGGGCCGGTTTGTTTACCTGCCGCATCCGCAGGTTCTGCTGATCGTGGCTCCCACTGGCCGTGGTTCGCCGTCCCAGGCCAATGGGGGCTGCGGGAAATGGCGCGGGCTGAGGGATGTGCTGGCCGCCGCTTCCCACCACCCTCATGGGTCTGGAGCAGTGAACTGCAGCCAGTGGGAGCCGCGATCGGCCAAACCTGCGGATGCAGCAGGTAAACAAACCGGCCCAGCCCACCAGGGTGCTTACTCTGGCAGGCCGCAGACCAAAGGTTGCCGATCCCTGCTCTACATCTTCCCTGTGAAGAAAAACAAATGAAATCTTATGTACATATATCTTAATAGCTATCTAATAGCACATGCATTAAATTCTCAACCCGTGTAGTACATTTCCATAAACCCAATGTGTCAACTATCTAGAGAGAAGGGGATTATCACAACATCATTCTTGAGTGCTTCTTTACCACTCACTTTCCTAAAATACCCTTTCTCTAAGCAGGTTAGCAAGTCTCTATGAGTCTTTCAAGAAGTTTAATCTCCTGCTCTGATCTTCTCAGTATCAGCCTTTCATTAGAGTGTGAGTTGTTCTCTTGTTCCTTGACAGTTTCTCCTTTGTGTATCGATGATAAGGGATCAGTCAAATGGGAAATGCCAGGGTCCACATCTACTGTCAATGTGTTGGAACTTTCTGGGATTAACTCATAGATCCTTTCAATTACATCTAAATGTGTTCCCCTGGTCCGTCTGGACTACATAAGACCTTAGATGCAGCTGTTCTTTAATGGCACCCCTTTGGCCCCAAGTATTAGGGTTCCACAGGCACACACTATCACCTGGGTTAAGAGATGGGACATCATGGGCCCTTTTTTCAAAATAATATTTCTGTTTCCACTTCTGATTTTCTTTCATCTTCCATATGGTTGCATTGTTATGAGATTTCACCGAAATTATCAGTAATTGGTAAATTAGATCTCATCCTTCTTCCCATTAACAGCTGAGCTGGAGAAAAGCCATTCTCTAAGGGTGTACTTTGGTAAACCAGTAACGCCTTATACAAATCACCCCCACTGTCAAAAATATTTTTCATACGGCTATTTATGCTCTGTATAGACCTTTCACAAATCCATTTGATTGGGGGTAATTTGGGCTTGATGTTTTGTGATGAAAATCCCAATCAATGGCAAATTGCCAAAATCTGCACTGGAAAATTACAGCCCATTATCGCTGAAGACTTTACGTGCAATTCCATGTCTAGAGAAGATTCCCTTCATACTGGCTATCACAGACTTACTATTAGTACTGTGCAGTGTACAGATTTCTGGATACAGAGAATAATAATCTGTGACTATTAAATAATTCTTTGATTGCCAGGTAAATAAGTCAGTGCCAACCTTCTCCTTTGTGGAACTGGATGAGGTCTCAATGGCTCTGCCTGTTGGCATGGCTTGTATGTCAAGCATGAAAAGCAGTTTCTTATCACATAGTAATAGCATGATTGATCCACAACCAATACAGCACCTCTCATGTTTATACTTCTCAATTTCCAAATGACCCTCATGAACTTCTGTAGTATTTCTTTTCAGAGGCTCATTGGAATTACAACCTTACTGCCCTTGAAAATCACCCCATCTATCACGGTAAGTTTGTATCTGCAGTTCCAATAGTCTCTTATACTTGGACAACAACTGCTTATTTTTTCAGGCCACCCTTTAATTATCACTTCTTTAAGATTCCCAATGATTCATCTGTTTCCGTTTCCTCTCTTATTTGTTGCAGTTTCCTGTTAGCTATGGGAATTGGCTTTATAATCAAATCTACATAGGCTTGCATTTCTGTCTCTAAAGTCTTTTCTGGTTTTGTGGAGCCACTGCTCTGGAAAGTACATCTTCAGTGAACATGAATTAACTGGCCATGTAGGTCACAACCAAGTCATACTTTTGTAGCTTTATCATCATTCTTTGAATCCTTAAAGTACAGTCATCTAGCAGGTTGCTAAATAACGCTATCATGGGACCTGTGGTCTGCTTCAACTTCCACTGTCTGTCCATAAATATACTGATTGAATCTCTCACAGACAAACACTAGTTCTAAAAGCTCCTTTTCAATCTGTGGGTATGTCTACACTACGGAATTAATCCGAATTTATATAATTCGAATTTGGGAAACATTGTATAAAGTCGAAATGTATGCGGCCACACTAAGTACATTAATGCGGCGGTGTGCGTCCAAGTACCGGGGCTAGCGTCGATTTCTGCAGCGTTGCACTGTGGGTAGCTATCCCATAGCTATCCCATAGTTCCCACAGTAACCCGCGCCCATTGGAATTCTGGGTTGAGATCCCAGTGCCTGATGGGACAAAAAACATCGTCGCAGGTGGTTCTGGGTACAGCCTCGCCTCCTCCCTCCCTCCCTCCCTGCATGAAAGCAATGGACGGCAGACAACCATTTCGCGCCTTTTTTCCTGGGTGAACACTGCAGACTCCATACCACGGCAAGCATGGAGCCCGCTCAGCTCAAGACAGCAGTCATGAACATTGTAAACACCTCGCGCGTTCTCGTGGAGTTTATGCTGAGCCAGGACCAGAAAAACGAGGCGAGGAGGCAGCGGTGGCGGCAGCATGATGAGAACATGGACATGGACACGGACACTGAATTCTGTGAAACCACGGGCCCCGGTGCTTTGGAGATCATGTTGTTAATGGGGCAGGTTCTATCCATGGAACGCCGATTCTGGGCAAGGGAAACAAGCACAGACTGGTGGGACCTCATAGTGTTGCAGGTGTGGGACGATTCCCAGTGGCTGCGGAACTTTCGCATGCGTAAGGGCACTTTCATGGAACTTTGTGATTTGCTGTCCCCTGCCCTGAAACGCCAGAATACCAAGATGAGAGCAGCCCTCATAGTTGAGAAGCGCGTGGCGATAGCCCTGTGGAAGCTTGCAACGCCAGACAGCTACCGGTCAGTCGGGAATCAATTTGGAGTGGGCAAATCTACTGTGGGGGCTGCTGTGATGCAAGTAGCCAAAGCAATCACTCAGGTGCTGCTACGAAAGTTAGTGACTCTGGGACATGTGCAGGCCATAGTGGATGGCTTTGCTGCAATGGGATTCCCTAACTGTGGTGGGGCGATAGATGGAACCCATATCCCTATCTTGGCACCGGAGCACCAAGCCACCGAGTACATAAACCGCAAGGGGTACCTTTCAATGGTGCTGCAAGCACTTGTGGATCACAAGGGACGTTTCACCAACATCAACGCGGGCTGGGCGGGAAGGGTTCATGACGCCCGCGTCTTCAGGAACACTACTCTGTTTAAAGGGCTGCAGCAAGGGACTTACTTTCCGGACCAGAAAATAACCGTTGGGGATGTTGAAATGCCAATAGTTATTCTTGGGGACCCAGCCTACCCCTTAATGCCATGGCTCATGAAGCCATACACAGGCAGCCTGGATAGGAGTCAGGAGCTGTTCAACTACAGGCTGAGCAAGTGCAGAATGGTGGTAGAATGTGCATTTGGCCATTTAAAAGGTCGCTGGCATTCATTATTGACTCGCTCTGACCTCAGCCAAAGAAATCTCCCCATTGTTATTTCTGCTTGCTGCGTGCTCCACAATCTCTGTGAAAGTAAGGGGGAGACCTTTATGGCGGGGTGGGAGGCTGAGGCAAATCGCCTGGCTGCTGATTACGCTGATTACGCGCAGCCAGACACCAGGGCGATTAGAAGAGCACACCAGGAAGCGCTGTGCATCAGAGAAGCTTTGAAAACCAGTTTCATGACTGGCCAGGCTACAGTGTTTCTCCTTCATGAAAACCTGTCCCCTTTATTGACTCATTTTCTGTAAGGAACCCACCCTCCCCCTTCCCCCAGCTTGCTTTCAAACCAAATAAAGTCACTATCATTTAAAAATCATTTATTCTTTATTAATAGATTAGAAAAAGAGGGAGGGAACCCGGGTGGGATTTGGGAGGAGGATTGGTGGGAAGGAAAAGGCCACTAAAAAAAGGTTAAAAAAATGACAGCCTTTTGCTTGGGCTGTCCACTGGGGTGGAATGGGAAGGTGTACGGAGCCTCCCCCCCCCCCGCGTTCTTACACGTCTGGGTGAGGAGGATATGGAACATGGGGAGGGAGGTACAGGGGCTGTAGCGGCACTCTGTTTTCCTGCAGCCGTTCCTGAAGCTCCACCAGACGCCGGAACATGTGTGTTTGCTCATGCAGCAGCCCCAGCGTTGCATCCTGCCTCCTCTGATCTTCCTGCTGCCACCTCTCATCTCGAGCGTCTCTCCTCTCCTCACGTTGGTCCCTCATGTCCTCACGTTGGTCCCTCCTGTCCTCACGTTCACTGGCTTCTTTCCTATACTTTGAAACCGTTTCCTTCCACTCATTCAGATGAGCTCTGTCACTGCGGCTGGATTCCATAATTTCTGCAAACATCTCGTCTCGCGTCTTCTTTTTACGACGCCTTATCTGTGATAGCCTTCGGGATGGAGGAGGGAGGCTCGAGGAATTTGCAGCTGCTGTAGGGAGGGGAAAAAAGACAGAATTGTTTAAAAAGATACATTTTGCAGAACAATGCTTATACTCTTTCACGGTGACCAACACTATTCACATTACATAGCACATGTGATTTCTGTGCAAGGTCGCATTTTGCCTCTTAATACTGAGTGCCTGTGGCTTTGCTGCTAGAGATCACAGGTCCGGGCAACAGAATTCGGCTTGCATGCGGCCATGGTAAGCCATTGTCTTACGGCTTCTGCGCCCTCCTTTCCCACATACCAAGCAAAGTCCGTAGAGTGCTGCGGTTTTTCTGTTAACATTCAGCAGCAGCAGAAAACAAACTAACCACCCCACCCCCCCTCCCGCCATGAATTCTCTGGGATGATCGCTGTACCCCTCCCCCCACCGCGTGGCTGGTATCAGGGAAGATCCCTGCAGGAACCAAACTAACCACACACACCCCCGCCGCCCCCCTCCCGCCATAAATTCTCTGGGATGATCACGGTACCCCTCCCCCCACCGCGTGGCTGGTAACAGGGAAGATCCCTGCTAGCCAAACGCGAAAAGCTCAGGGCCAATTTCCCATCTGCGCTTGGCTAACTGCAGGGAAGGATTTATTTTCAGCCACAGGCAAACAGCCCAGTAGGAACGGCCACCTCTGTCCCCTTAATTAAGTTCCCGTATTTCAACCAGGTTACCATGAGTGATATCACTCTCCTGAGGATTACACAACAAGATAAAGAACGGATGTTGCTTGAATGCCAGCAAACACCGGGACCATACGCTGCCAGGCTTTGTCAGGCAATGATACCAGATTACTTGCTGCAAGCATGGTGTGGTCAAGTGTCCTACCATGGAGGACGGAATAAGGATGCACTGCCCAGAAACCTTGTGGCAAGGCTTTTGGAGTACCTCCAGGAGAGCTTCATGGAGATGTCCCTGGAGGATTTCCGCTCCATCCCCAGACACGTTAACAGACTTTTCCAGTAGCTGAACTGACCGCGAATGCATCCCAAGTCCTCAGGGCAAAGTAATCATTAAAAACTGTTTGCTTTTAAAACAAGTTTTATATTTTAAAAGGTAAACTCACCTGAGGTCCCTTCCATGGGGTCATGGTCTTGGATACTGGCTTGGGAGGGTACTTCAGTCAGGCTGAGAAAAAGATCCTGGCTGTTGGGGAGAACGGAGCGCTGTGTGCTCTCTGCAAGCTCATCCTCCTCCTCCTCCTTCTCCTCTCCCCCATCGGCAGAATCCTCAGGTGTAGCTGATGAGACTATCCCCGACCCGGAATCCACAATCACAGGTGGGGTAGTGGTGGCGGCCCCCCCTAGAATTGCATGCAGCTCGGCGTAGAAGCGGCATGTCCGCGGCTCTGACCCAGAGCGACCGTTTGCCTCCTTTGTTTTTTGATAGGCTTGTCTGAGCTCCTTGACTTTCACGCGGCACTGATCTGAGTCCCTATTGTGGCCTCTCTCCATCATGCCCTTGGAGATTTTTTCAAAAGTTTTGGCATTTCGTCTTTTAGAACGAAGTTCTGCTAGCACTGAATCCTCTCCCCATATAGCGATCAGATCCAGTACCTCCCGTACGGTCCATGCTGGTGTTCTTTTTCGATTATCGGCCTGCATGGTTACCTGTGCTGATGAGCTATCTGTGGTCACCTGTGCTCTCCACACTGGGCAAACAGGAAATGAAATTCAAATGTTCGCGGGGCTTTTCCTGTCTACCTGGCCAGTGCATCCGAGTTTAGATTGCTGTCCAGAGCAGTCACAATGATGCACTGTGGGATAGCTCCCGGAGGCCAATACCATCGAATTGCAGCCACACTAACCCTAATTCGAAATGTTAAAATCGATTTTGGCGCTACTCCGCTCGTCGGGGTGGAGTACAGAAATCGATTTAAAGGGCCCTTTATTTCGAAATAAATGGCGTCGTTGTGTGGACGGTTGCAGGGTAAATTCGAATTAACGCTGATAAATCCGAATTAAAGTCGTAGTGTAGACCAGGCCTTTGTGTACCTGGTTTCTGCTTCAGTCAGTGATTTGGATGTGTATGCCACTAGTTGCCAACAACCATGCTTCTGTAAAATCCCTGTACCTAACCCAGACTGTGAAGCATCTGCTGAAATTTTAATAGTCCTTCCCGGTGTATAGAGCTTCAACACATATCAGCTGTTGTTTTAAACCATCTCATGATTCCTCCTGCTCTGCACCCCAATACCATTCATTTTTATTCTATAGGAGTTTTCTTAAAACCACTGCTTTGCTAGATAGATTAGGTATGAATTTTCCAAGATAAGTAACCATTCCCAGAAACAGTTGGACATATTTCTTTGACTGGGGACATGGCATCATTTCAATTGCTGAAATCTTCCTCTTATTGAGTTTTACATCTTCATTGGAAATAATGTCCCCAACAGCAGTCATTTCTGTAATCCCTAAAACACATTTCTCCCTATTAAGTTTGAGCTTTGCAGCTCTAGTTGCATCCAGGACTCCCCGAAGTCTACAATCATGCTCCTCTTTCACTGAACCCCATATGATGATGTCATCCATTGAGGTGTCAACACCATCAACATGTTACCGATCCCTGCTGTACAGCATTGTAAACCCTTTTGTTCTGTTGTGGAGTGATGCTGTAAATTTTGATGGCTTTGCAGTTTTGAGCCATTTTTATTTGAATTAATTTTGGTTTTAATCTACAAAATCTTAATGTTTGATGCTGGAAATGAATAATTTTGTTTAGTCACCTGCAGTCTGAGAGTTTATTCTGTTTATTAATAGAAACTGGTTACCTTCAACTTTTCTGTGTGAGGTGGAAAAGCGTCATTCTTTGACTCCAACATAGGGTTACCAGACATTGTGATATTATCAGGACTGTCCCAATATTAGGGGCTTTGTCTTATATAGGGAACTATTCCTCCTCCCTCCCCCTGAAAAAAAAAAGTGTCCTGATTTTTCACATTTGCTATCTGGTCATCCTACTCCAACAGCACTAATCTGCAAATATGACTGAGCCAAAGAAAGTTAGTTCTCATTCCATTGTATAAACTTGGGCTGAGAAAATATAGATATTAATATTTGAAGGTAAAAATACTTAAGATGAGTCTATATCTTGTTTTCTGAGGGAACTAAAAGCATCTTGCATTATGCAGCATTTATGGTTTTGCTTTTTTATTTATTGCCATGACATTAACTATAATAATAAACTAAAGGTCAGTAAATCAAAAGCTCTTACCTTTTCTTGATTAGTTTATGGCAGTGCATCCATCTCAAAGGCTGTGAAAATATGGAGAGAATGAATAGTATTTTTATGCAGTTTTTATTTCCTGCACCATATTCTGTTAGCCTTACTATGAAAGAACACAGAGAGAACTGTGCATACATGGGGAACTTTTCATTCATTTTCCAAAAGGGAAAACTACAGAGTTATTGATTTCTATTTTAAAGAAAGAAATTGCTCCATATCATAGACTACAAGCCAAATGCAGAGGTCCTTATGTAACCCACTAGTAAGTGTGTGTTACTCAGTGGTTACTCAGGCAAACTCCCATGAGTAAGACATTGGGGATTGGAGGGGGCGCAAAGACTAAAGGTTACAGTATTTGGGGCTAAATTAATATTTTGGTATTGAATGGTACATGACCAAGTCCTTTATGAAAACCATACTAATTTTAGACAAATAATTTCTCACCAAGTAGCCAATCAGTGTTTCTTTTATCTTCCCCTCAAATCTCATTTTCTTCCTGACTATAGATGTGACAGCTTCTTTGCTGACTCTGTGGTCTGTAGGGTGACCAGACAGCAAATGTGAAAAATTGGGACGGGGTGGAGGGTAATAGGAGCCTATATAAAAAAAAAGACCCAAAAATTGGGGCTGTCCCTATAAAATCGGGACATCTGGTCCCCCTAGTGGTCTGTTGCGATGGATTGCTAGTCTATTTGTGAATTACCTTATCTTAGCTAATTCATCTTGTACAGTGCTCCTTTTCACCTTTGCCTTTATGTAATGTGTCATCCCTGGAAATTGGTGCCCATACACAGAAGAATGCAATTTCAGAAAAGTACCAAAATGTAGCTCAGTATATGTTAGTATATGAGGAATTATAACAAGGGGGCAGCCCCATCTATGGATGTGCCTTGTTACAAAAATAACCTCAGTTACCCCACTATCCATGGCAATTTAATGACAGTATTGAAGAGGCCCCTTCTGGTAGCTGATCTGTGATGTTACCAGGACACTGTATTTATTTTATCGACTTACTTACACATTTTGCAAGTCTGCATTTGCTTGAGCATTGATATTTGTGCTAATCCATTTTAATGAAATTATATACTGCAACGTGTAGCTTAATTACATGGTAGGCAGGAATGATGCATTGCAAAGTCATCTTAATGTACTTGCAGGTGCTCAGAGAGTATTGGCAGCATCTATTAATGTTCCTTCCATTATATTAGTAGTGATTGGCACTTACTGTAGAGCCGTAACTTGGAAGCAGTTGTAATTCATAACTGTGGTTTACTTTACACCTGGAAAAAGGGTAGTAGATGGAAGTCCACAGTATGTATGTAGTTCACTGCTGAACTTTGAGGCAAAATTGTAGCCATTTTTTTTAGTATTGTAAGGATATAATCTCAATTTTTTTAACATCACTATTGGAAAGTAATTCAGAGTAAAAGAAATCAGGTTTAATTAATGCACTTTATAGTACTTCAAAATTAGCAGAATAATTGGGAACTTCTTGTTCTTGTTACAGCTTTTACAATGCTTTTTTTTAATATCCAAAAATGTAAATGTGGGGTTCATAGACCATAAGCATTTGCAATAATGCCAGGCATTTACCATTTTAGATGTTGTTATTAACTGAATCTTTCCTCTGGCGTTACCTCTCTTCTGTGTACTTAGTGTTAATTACATGAGTCAGATCATGGACCAGCAGGGCCATATCTAAGGACCAGACTTAATCACCAAACTTGGTTCAGAGATGTATGAAATCAGATTTGAACCTAAAGTAAGCCTCCAACAGTGAAAGATTAGTGCACTGATGTCACTTTATATGCAGTTGCAACATCTGACTACATAGATTTATTTAAAAAAAAAAAAGTTAGAGCAAAAACAATTTTAAATAAAACATATGATTGAGCTGAATATTCTTGATACTGTCTAAGAAACCAATATGGGTAAAGGGCATTCTGTACAGGCTAATCCTCCTGTACTCCATGTTTGGCACATTTCTACTCAGTTACTTCATTTGGACACATGGGTGGGAGGTTTGAGAGTACCTACGTAATTTAGAAGCATAAGTCCCATTGAAAGTTAATAGTACTTGTTCTCTCAAATCATGTAGGTGCTTTTGAAAAGCCTGCCCATAGTGACCAACCCTGCAGCCATTACAATAGTCCTTCCCAGTGTGACTACTCCCATACGACTTGTCTAGATTAGATTCCCCACTCCCTCCCCAGATTTCCCACCATTGTTACCACTGGTTCTGCTCCGCTAGTGACAGCAGAAGTGGCTGTGCTGATGTAGGCAAGATGCCTTTCAGCTGGTGGGATTTTAGGCACCCTGCTGTGCAGGCTTTCTCTGAGCAAGATTTGATTATACGATGCTTTAAAATCCTGGTGGCTGCTGCCTGGAGCTTTGTGTGCACAAGTTCTCCCAGCATTGCTACCACCAGTGGAAGTGAAGTGGCGATATCAAAATGGGAAGTTTTAAGCAAAAAATCCTAATATAGACATTCCCAGAGGCATGGCAGGATCCGACACCTAGTTTCCAGTCCTCTTCCTCAGAGGCTCATAAGCTAGTGTATTATTTGTCTACATTCTCAAGAGAAAGAGAGAAAGTAAGAATGTTTTTAATTTCACTGGGCATGTATGACCCACTCTTACGTAGCATATCATAGACTAAGGCAAGCATACACCATTTCCCCCAAGAATGCTTAACATACTCATCTAACTCCGTCAACTTCTATACATGTCAGCACCATGGAGTTCTGTAGCACTACATCCATTCAGTCTATTTGAACACTGGTAACAAACAGTTCCTTTCACTCATTTTAATGTATTCAGGTTCTATTTAATGACTAGCAAACATAATTAAATTAAGGGGAAATTAATGAATAATAGAGTAATATAATAATAAATTTGAATCTTTATGGGTGGCCATGGGTGAAGCCGCTGGGTGCCTTGATTTAAAAACCAGTACAATAAAAATCTGCAAACATAATAAGCCCTAAACAGTCAACAGTACTAGCTTTCTGCATATGGATAAGTGCATGATGTTGATAACTAGTTATTTGTTAAAAAAAAAAATAGGCCCCTGCTACTAGCTAAATGACCAAGCAGCAGAAGGCTTTACTCTTAGAGCTGGTGGGCCATTTTAGTCGTAAGTGTATGATTCATTTGAAGTCCTCACACCAGAGCAAGAGTTAAAGCTTATAAACCTTAATATACTATCCGAATGTGAAGAGTCTTCTCGTCTCAGATTTCATCACATAGGATGCCCTGATCCAGTATGGTAGTCCATCATCATGCCAATGAACATTCCAACTCAGTCTCATGTATGGAAAAGTCAGGGCAGGTAAAACTTTGTTCATGAAAACCCTGGGTTCAAACCTGTTTATTCTTAAACATATATGATATAAATCAAGAGACTATCCTGATTGGACGAGGGAGAGGAAAAACAGGAGGACAATCTGAATGCTCCTGCCAGAGCTACAGTCATGATAGTGAATGTTCATTCTCAGAGTTTTTTCTTTTTGGGGGGAAGGGGTCAAAGGGTGGCAGTATAAAGGAGGGGAAAGGTTTAAATTTCCATTTTAGGTAAGGAATTATAGAAATAGTTTTAAAGTCTTAGTTTATTATCCATCTTCCTGAAATATTAAAAATAACACTCGTACACATTTTTATCTTGTCAAAGCAATCAGAAAATTAAAGTTTAGCTTTTCCATTTCAGGCAGAGGTTTTTGTTTATGGAACTTTGCAGTGGTCCTCAACCTATTTACCATTGTGGGCCGCATATGCAGCTCTCTAGGTGTTATGTGGGCCGCATCCACACAATATATACACAGTGTTTAATGTTTCTAAATGTATTTCGTGACCTGCTCCCTTTGTGCTTTTAATCCTTGTAAAGGACTGCTATAATTTGTAGTCCTCAAACTGAGTCTGAGAGTGAATTAAAATGAGTGAGGTGAAGAGGATGCTTCTGATGGGAGTTCAACTTGTGTTGAAGTGAGTGTGCATACAAGTCTAAGGGCTTGTCTACACTGGCAACGTTAAAGCACTGTCTAGAATGGCTGCTAGAGCTTCCCCTGCTCAGGGTGGCTGCATATCAGCTCCTAATCAGGGTTGGAATAATCTGACCCTTAATATTAAATGAAGAACATTGTTCACATAACAGAATTATTGAACTCGGAACAAAATCCCCTTTGATCTTCCCATGGAGACCAATTTCTACCCTGACTTATATGCCTTAGGCAACCCTATTCAAGTAGATTATGTTTCAGGAGATGTAAATCTTTGTCCCAGATCTGTTTTTGTTGCATGTGTATTCTGCTTTCGTTGCATGTGTATAAATCCCAGTCATAGCAATGGAAGTTCCATGCTTGGAAGAGGGTTGAAAAGAGATCAATGGTGCTGACAACAAGAGATCCTTTGTGTGGGTCAGAGAGGAAGAGTAACCATCCCTACCTCTCCATTCTAGAGGCCCTTGCCAGAGCAGGCTGAGAAAGTGGCTAAACTGTGAGAGATGGTGGATTGTTTGCTTGTTTGTTTTTTATGTTGTTGTTGCTGTTGTTATTTATTTGTTTTTGCCTAATAGGAACCAGGCTGACATCACAAACTTAACTGCTAAGTGAAGGGGGATTATTTAAAGCCAGATGTGAAGCTGAAGTAGGCGTCCAGTGAGCCAAGTTGGCAAAATAGTTAAATAGATGATTCTTCAATGTCGAAATTAAACAGTAATAATAAGGAGGCCTCCTCATGAGAGAGGCAAGTGCTGTAGTTCGATGTGGCATTTTATATTTAGTCACACACTTAAATCTGCACGTTTAATATAAAATATGTTTTACTGTAAAACTTTACCCAACTCTTCAGTATTTGGTTTTTAATGTTTATTACTGTCCCAGAAAAAATTATATGTTACAGTTTGACATCTTTCTATTATTTTTCCTTATGTGGATTCTTAATATAGAAAAGATAATTTTGTTCTTGGAGCTGAAACGCCAGTCCTACCCCATGATGAATTTGGCACTAATAAGAATTCAGTTCCTAACTCAGGAATGATGATATGTGCTGTGATATCTGGTATGGATTCAACACCTCAATATAATAGGGTAGATTAAACAAGGAATATCGACCATGCTTTTTGTTCAGTTGTAGCTTTCTCTCTTTCATCCATTCTTCGGTGCTTTCACGTGTACAATTTGACTTATTTTCAAAGGATCAGAGCACAGATTTAAATGGAGACCCCCTAAAATCTTTAATAATAATAAGTCCTTAACTCCATTACAGTGTATCATACTAGCACTTAGTATGGAACTATTAACATGCAGGGGATTTTTTGCAGGAGAGAGGGGGTGTTACATAATACATAATTACATGAGTCATTAGACTATGTAGTATTTGACATAGTAGTGAAAAGTCTGATGTAGCTATGCATATAGAGCTTGATCCAAAGTTTTTGATGGTCCATTGACTCGAATGGCCTTTAGATTCAGCATTTTAAATTCAGTGGATAATAGGAACATTCAGATAGTCATAACTTGACTGTTTCATATTGTATATATTTAACCTAACAAAGGGCTGTAAGATGTAAGAGAGATCTAAGGATCTACAAAACTTAGTTTCTATTTTGTTAGCAGAGGATTTGATTTTTTTAACAAGTCTGAAGCAATAACAAACTGTATTTCTTTAAAAATCCCAAACTAATTTATATCAAATGTGATTCCAAAGACAGAGTCATTTTGCCCCTCTGAATTATAACATCCATAAGCTTGAAACTTGTAAGTCACATGAATATTGATACACACAATGAATCTTTTTCATTTGTTAGATGAAACACAGCTCTTTTATCTTGTCTGTCTCTTGGATGTTCCAGTGCTTAAGTCACTAATTTAGGACTTGAGAAAAGTGGGTTCAAGTCTCTGCTCCACCCAGACTTGCTTCCGTGACATTCAGCACACTGTACCTCAGTTCCCCATTTTACAGATGGGGACAATAGCACTTCCCTTCCTCAGTGGTGTTGTGAACATAAATACATTAAAGATTGTGAGGCATGCAGATACTACTGTACTGTGTTCTATAGGAGTACCTAAGATAGATAAAATAAATAATAGCAATATGACTAAACCTAGATATCCCATTATCTTCAAGGATTGATTTATGCCTCCTTGTGAACATGGTCTATATTTGATTAGCTTACTATAGATTAATACAGTTCATATATATTTTAATGTGTTAAGGGCCTATTTCTTTATTATATTTTTACCTGAAAATATTAAATGAATAGAAAGGCCAGAACTGCTAAGACCCTCAGTAGATTTAGAACATCAACAAAGGATGAAGATGCCGAGAAAGAGCATGAACACTGGATCAGGACAGAAGGGAAGGAGTGGAAAATGAGAAAAAGAATAGCTGAATCTATATCATGGGATCAATCTAAAGAACTGATGCATTTGGCAACAGCATAGCAAGATGGGGGAGCTGGAAAAAAGAGGAGAGCCCATACTAATTGAGAAAGATTATGTTGGAATGAAAGGAGGGATGGCATGTATGTGAAGATGTGTCATCATAAGAGTCAAATAAGCATTCATGCTTTGGAGGGCTTATCCAAACAGATTTTATCATCTGAATCTAAAGCATTGTCTGATACTAAAACAGAGAGAATTAGATAAGTTGGGCTCATTTTTACATCCCCCTCCCCAATTTCATGTCAAAGAAAGAATTAATCTCTCAGATAATGGTACTGTAATTCTCAGTACAAAAGCATGAATCACAGCATTCAACAGGCATTGTAAAATACAGTGTCCATCAATGATGATTGTTCCTGACTGCTTGACATTGATTATATTCTCAATTTGAAGGCATTCTCTTATAAAACTGCTTTGCCTGCTACATTGATTCTCATTACAGGCACCCTCTGTATAGCATTCAACCAAATATGTCATTTAAAAGATTAGCTTCTGCAGATAATTCTTTGTGTGATAAGTTAGAAGGTATTATTCTTGTGACCAGCACATGGTTGCAAAGTGTTTTTCATTATTACATGTTTTAAATGATGAAATAGAACAACCAGAAAATAAAGTGATAGGGTTAAATTTTCAGAGGGCCTGACGAAAGGCAGCCCAATGTCTGCATTTTAACACCATTGTTTCTGTATCTATAGTTATATATCTAGATCAATGTTATCTATAACAAATGGATTAATATAAACACTGAGCATAGTTTAAAGAACTGATCTGTGTTACTGCATTTGAATATATTATCAAGAGCTGACATATTATCCAGACTTTCTCATCATATATCTTTATTGGCATGAAACTGGTTATGTCACTTAGTGCCCTCAGTTTTAAATTCCATTGTCACTCATGAGAGTTCTCCTATGCTTGAAAGCAGCGGAACTACTGAGAGGCCTTGTGAGAAGGGAAGAAGAGCAGAGTGGCAACATGTGATGTGTGTGTGTATGTTTTGGTGCTAGCCATACACCAGCTCAGCGGGCTAACAGTTGACCGATTTTCAGGGGTTTATAAAATCACAGAGAGAACAGTAGTTTTTGTCAAAACCTAGAGAGATCCAGGCTTTGAAAAAAGGACATTCTGGGGTTTCAGGGACACATGGTAAGCCTAGAGTCTAGAATACGGTTTCTCAATTGGTGGGTCGCAACCACCAGGGAGGTCACAAAAGGTAATGGGGAGGGGGCCATGAAGCATGGAAAATTATAGTACAATCTAAAGCAAAGAAAATCTCACTTCCTGAATCTCCTTACCCTTCAAAGTCAACTTCAAGTATTCTCTGTCAACTTCTTGAAACACACACACAAATAAACTATACAGGGTTATGAATGGTATCATTGATACATTTACTCTTTTATGAGAAATGTAAGGAGTGTGTATGAAAATTTTTGACATTCAATAATGGGTTGCCAACCTGAAATGTCTGAGAGAAATTGCTATTGAATCACAAGATAAAAGCTAATGTCCGAGAATGTACCGAGAAGAATATAGGGACTATTTTTCTTTTCCTCTTCAAAAACCCATGTAACTCCTCTAATCAATGGCTGATTATGCTTTCTCTATGATATTGATTGACTGACTCCATCCTAGCTGGTTGATTGTGTTCCAAGGCTAATACTGAAACTAGAATAGTGATCACGTGAATTAGATCTATACTCAATGAGCCAAGGTTTAAAATATAATAGGTGTGAAGATGCTTCTATGGATTAATCTCCATATGCACTTGTGCATTTAAACTAAATGATTTATTTTGATTAACAATTTCATAAATAGATTCTCAGATGAACACTTTTTCTCCTCCAAGACTGTATGAGGGGAAAATTAACGAGGGACAGTCAAGCGAAGGGGATATTGAGATTATGAATAAAATCCAACAGTTAGTTTTTAAAGTGCTGGTAAAAGGTGCCAGATTAACAGAGTTGGAAATTTAAGAACTACTTTTATCCAAAACGCCTAAAGTGAAATCCTGGCCCCACTGAAGCCAATCAGAGTTTTCCCAATGACTTCAATTGGGCCAACGTTTCACTCTTGAAAAAGCATAGATGTTGGTAGTTCAGTACTCCACAGGTTTGCTTTCCCTACCAGTGAGTTTCTACCTTGACCTGATGCTCATACACTCTTGGATTTATTTTCTGTCTTCCAAAAGGGTGGCAACTGTCACAGTGGGTTTGTTGCATGTCCATAGACAGAGCAGGATTCATATTTGGGTGGGATTGTTGCTAGTTCTGGTTTCATCTAGAATTAAACTTATTTATTTATTTCATTGTTTATTCCAAGCTGTAAGCACCTTTTCTAAAACTTGGAACACAGCATACTAGTGCAAATCTAGCATTGTAGCCAGTATATTGGTAGCAAAATATTACCTCTGCTTGCAAACACTTTTGGTAATTTAATGTTGTCAGGCACCTGATTTCTTCCATATCATTGCAGCTTATTTTTTATGAAAAGGGAGTAAATTCTGTGTATTTATGCAAAGCTAGAGGCGTTTTAGGATAATTTTATAAATATATACAGTACCTGCAGTAAATGCGATTATCCACCCCTCGTAGTGCTCACCACTCACTTAAGCAAATAGCCTCTAGCCATCATTCTGAAACTAGATGTGGAGAAGATTACATTTCCATAATTAAAAAAAAAGTAAATCCCTCATCTGTCTTCATTTTTAAACTGCCACTGTCAAATTGTACAAATGTGCCAAAGAAAAATGATCAAAGGTTTGGGGGTCCCCCGCATTTATAACAGGTAGCAAATTACAAAGTGTTCTTTCTTCATTCTAATGTGATTACACAAATCTTTAATGTTTTACACAGTTATGTTATGCTGTACCAATCCTAAATTCTATATATTCCTACACTTAAGCATATGTAGGCTTGGTGGTAAGCAGCACGTGAATCAATCTAATGACACAACTGAATCTTGAAAATTAATACATTTTCACTGTAGTTGCTTAACAGAAAAGTAATTATTAGGATTGTTCTCATTAAATGAAGCTGTCTTGTCTTGTTAAGATGGAATCTGACTGTGTGCAGCGATATTTCTCTTTCCTGTATCCTTTTTGGATTGAAGAGATTTTTCTGTGTATGTTTAATTTTTACTTACAGTATTTCCATTGACTTCCAATTAACATATTTTGAATGCACCAGAGCTTTCTGATGTTCGCTTAATAACAATTGTGACTTTAATAGGACATGGGATTGATGTTTGTTTACAAATGAAAACAATTTTCTACACAGAGTAGTGATTTCAAACAATGTAGCATCAATATTGTCCTTAAGCGATTAGAAAAAAGGGTGTATCCTTTCTTTATTTTGGGCACTTTGTGATATGATAAGATAATAGTGATTTCTTGTTTCAATGCATACTGCATTTCAGGGTATGCAGAAAGAAATCTTGGCTAATAACCATTCCTAAAAAAATAAAGAGCAGATCCTCAGCAGGTGTAAATCGTCATATCTCCATTGGAGTCAGTGGAGCTATGCGGATTTGTACCAGCTGAATCTCTGGCTCAATGTGCCTTGCATGAAACTGCAATCTCTTTCTTTATAGCTTGCTGGGCTTAATTGTTTAGTGCTACATAAAACATAAAGCATTTGGATTTAATGTTGAGTACTGTAACAGTCCAGCAGTGATATAATGATTGACAGATATGGTTACTGCCTCCCCCACAAATGCTGTTCCAAGCTCAGATAAGCATTCATCCATAAGCATGCACAAAATGGGAAAAAAAACCTACGTTTGAAATAAACATACGTGTACCATTTAAAAAAACTCTTCCCGTTAGAAGTTTGAAAGTGATTTCCTTAATTCTATTCTATTTACAGTAAAATCCTTTGAATTTGGGGTTTTAAGTAAGAGCTTTACTGTGAAAACGACAAAAAAAATCTTCATGAATCGCGTCATACCATCCACGTTTGTGCCATTTGTTTAACTTTATTTCCATTAAATTCTTTGTTCAGTGTACTATAAATATGCATGGAAAGACTTTGATATATAGGCAGAGATGGAAGCAATGTACAGAGATCTCACAGGCATCTAAAATAGAGATAAAAAATATGGTTTTAGGAAACGTGCCCTGGAGGTGTCTACTAGGGCATCCAGCTGTGACAGCTTCACCCCTTGAATGGCCACTGTGACCTGCAGATATGAAAACCCTGGCAAAATTTGTTGCTGCAGGTCGAGTGATTTGATTCCTTTTATAGCGGGCAGAATAACAGTAAGGGCTTGTCTACAGGGGGAAATTTACTGGCATTATTTGGAATAACAATGGCCTTTTTTGGTTTAAGTGACATATGTTAAACTGAAAAAATTGGACTGTCATTCCAAATAAGAATGTCTATGCAAGGAGTTATGGCAGTATTACCATAGTGGTATAATTATACTGGTATAGTACTGCCAATAAATCTCACCATGTAGCAAGTCTTAAGTACAAAGAGACCATTTTTGAGATGTAGACCATGTGTTCAGAACTTATTATCTGGAAACAGAATCTCACTTGAAGATCTCCGGATTTTAAATGACACATCCTTCCATCAAGCATGTCACAGTGCAAGAAAAAAAAATGGTTGTGGGTCCATTCAGATTTCTCCTATTCTTTCTGCCTATGTTAGCAATTCATGACATTAAGAAACATCAAAGATGTCTAAATAAATCTCCTATCCATCGTTCAAAATATATTTTAGAGTCTCCTGCTTCAGTTTCCTAGAATGCTACAACATGAAGATCATACATAGCTTCTCCCTGAGGAATATATTCCCCCTGTATAAGAAGGACATTTATAAAATGGGAGACGACGAATGCCAGAGAGATTCCTGCCCCCCTTCTCTGTCCCACTGTTCTATACATTACATATATGCATTGTATATTGTGTGAGTGGCTTGGGGCCTAGGTTGAAGACAGGAGTTCCTTTTGTATGCATTTCTTCTCTTGTTCCCATTTTCTTCTCTGAGGTATATCCTCACACCACAAGATGATGCAATATTGATTATGACTAAGACCTCTCACAAACCATTCTCCCTTTCTTATCTTGATCGGTTTCAATGCTTGACCCCAGAACTCCCCCTTTTTTACCTTTCTCATAACTCCCACTGCTCCTTCACCTACCCTTATCTCCAATCTCCTCAGAACCCAGGACAGTCCCTGCAGGGGACTGTCTGTAATTATGGAGTAAGTGACAAAATTCTTAAAGACATGAGGGTATATTAAGGATATTATTCATTCCTGGAGTGCAAACCAGCCCTAAAATCATCTCCAGTGGACATTGGGGAAAATTCTGCATTTACAATGGGGCAGAAGTTTTCTAATATCTCCATGCATAATATCAAGTATCAGAGGGGTAGCCGTGTTAATCTGAATCTGTAAAAAGCATTTTTTTTGCATAATGGACCCTGAACCTGATTGGGACCTGTGAATGCTACTATGATATTACTATTAAATAATGAAGGGAACCCTCTGGTGGTGGAGAGCCAGTGTAGTGGCTCCAGCACCACTGCCTATCCCATCTTGTGCTGCAGGAGCATGACTAGGAAAAGGAGGCATTTTGAATGCATACCTATTTCTGGGCAATCCCTAGTAGTTGAAATAGCCCCCTAAGGCCACTGGCAACCAATTTAGATGAGAGTCACCTTGATATATATTAGGGATCAACCTGGAGACTGGACACGCCTAGAATGGTTGGGGAAAACTCCAAGAATGGGTGGGATGTGCACAGGTGACTTCTTTTTTGCATCTGCACACACACCAAGCTGCTCTGAGCACAACTTGGCCACCTTCCAGGTTCTGGGCCAGTACATCAGTTCAAGGCAATGTTTGCTGAACTGTATCCAGTTGTGTTTTAGGAATGTCATCATCACACCACATGTGTCAGGTCTTTAAAGTCCTCTGAGATAGTGCCCCTTTAATTTGTACATGGAAAAGCTGTGATAACCCAGAGTTTTGGCCAGTAAAGGTTCTTTAGCACTGACCACCTCCCCTTTTTTCTCTAGGCATGTTGTTGAGGTCTCTCTGTTAGGTACAATAGCAGAAAAACAGAATTAAACAGCTATTGTTATAATTTAACAGTAATATTACACTAGCATTCAGAGGTGCCAATGGTATTCAAGTCCCATTGTGCTAGATTCTGTACAAAAATGTTAGGGAATTTATGGAGTTTGCAATCTGAGAAAATAAGTGATATGAAAAGTGGAGAGGAAGAGAGACAATCAAAGATACAGTTTTTCTACAGAAAGATATATTTGTATGTTTTTTCCTGATTGTATACATTTGTAACAGTCCCTAACTGCCCATCAAACCATTATTAATTCATTTCTTATAGGCACTAGGGCAAATGTGGGTCCTGAAAAGAGGCTAGTGACCTTACAGTAGAGCCCTGCATGGGATTATTCTTTAATTCCGCTCCCACCCGCTCCCATTATTATGTCAGCGGAACCTGTGGGATCCCAGTCCTGCTGTTGGGTGCTACACTAGTCCCGCACAGGGCTCTACCTAGATCCGTTCAGTGTGGGTTTTCCATACATACAACAGGACAGAGTCAGGCACGAATAAGTTTGTGTGAACACTGGCAGATGTGCAGAGAAGGATAGCATCTTTGGCAGAATGAGGAAGACTGGAGAGTGACCCAATAAAATATATTTATTTGATTGTAGAGTCCTAGAAGTGGGGAATAGGGTCTATAGAAATAGCTAAGAAGATAGAGATCAGTCCTAACCTTTACTGTGTTAACCCAAACTTATTACATTGCCCCTAACCATTACTATTGTGAGTTCTGCCATGGAGAGGGGAGAGCAGAGGCTCTTTGCCTGATACCCTCCTTTCTTACACCCCTTTGAGCAATGAGACAATGAATGTAATATTTAGATATGCCTCCCTACTTACCAGCCAGATAAACTGTTCAGGCACAGGAAGGGGAGCAAGTAATTTACTTCCATCCCTAACTCAGAGGTACAGTTCCTTCCAGGAGCTCCCTCTGAATGGTACCATGTCTTACTTTGGGCTGATGCTAATGGCTTCAAGTTAAACCCCATCACTTACTTTCCATGAGGTGAGGCAGGGAAGAAGAAATCAGGGAAACAGGACAGCACCAACGTGCTTTTAAGTGCTGGCCTTGTATATTAATGAGTCTGTGTATTTGAGTTAATTCATGTAGACTATCGTTAATAATTTTGTTCCACGTACAGCACTGAGCACACTGCCACTGCTTAACAGATAGTAAATGGCAATAGATGACAAGTCTACTTTTGTCATCCATGTATTTAGAAAGAGGACTTTGGAAAAGCTTTAAAATGGGAAACTCACAACTGAGGCCGAACACCTGGTAAGGTGATTTGTTGATGTAGAAGGTGTTTGTCATTGTCCATTAAACATGCATATGGTCAATTAGTGACCTGAGCGATTCAGGGGGGGTGCTCGGACTTAATCGCAGCCCACAGTACTTGTGAAAAATATCTATTCTTAGACTGGTGTTTCTGCTGAATAGTGGAATATGTTGCCTAATATTAAAGTTCAATCTGAACAGTTATAATCAACCTCCTTTTCTTGTGTCATTTACATTCTTTTTCCAAATCACTCTAAGATGCACAGTCAACTCTCCATCTTTATTACAGCTTCATTAACCTTTTAAATCTCCTATTTTTGTATAGCAGCCTTTCCTTGGTTTAATTATCAATTTAAAATTCACAGTCAGTAACTGCTGCCATTTTAGCTTTTTGACATTTTTCACCTGCAGATTGTAAAATACAGAATTAAGAATCCTGTTCTGCCGTTGTATGTTGCATTCTGATTCTAGCTGGAGTAGTGAAGCTGGAATTCGGTTATTCATTGTCATTCAGGAATTGTTTGAGTTGTGCTTTTGTGCTTTATGAGATCATCAGACCTCAGCTGAATTACAGTCCGGAATTTAATTGTGCAATCATGTATTATCCTCCATGTGTTGTCACTGTGTCTGTTCTTTAGTATGATCATAAAATATAACTTGAGCATCTTATATGGGAATTCCATTTCTTCTTTTTTACAAATTTTTGCTTGTAGATAGGATCACCTGGCTTCAAAATCATTCAGTTCTCTTTTCTATCAGTCGATCTGTAGTTGTTACGGCATACTCATCACCATCCTATCTAAATCTGATACCTGAGAGCAAATACTATATTTGATAGTATTTATTCCATCATGCATTGTACTTCAAGGTGTTTCCTGCACCCTCCATTACAACCACAGTGTTCTCTACTGGGTTTTTAGGAACATCCATATATAAGGATGCATAACCATATCAGGGTTAGTGTAAAATTGTTCCATCACTTTTATGTTCAGTCTTTCAAGTATTTGTTTCTTTTCCTCCAATCAGATAATCAGAACTTGTTGACAGTTGTGCTGATTTGGGAGTTGGAGAACTAAACAATGCCTGTGACATAGTAGCAGCATATCTGTGTTAAAAGGCAATGCCCAGTCTTTCCTGTCTGGAACCATTGAAAGCATGACTAATGATGTGGAGGAACTTAAACTATACCTCCCTGCACCAGCTAATCCCTCTGTGCTCAAGGATATTCACACAAAGTGGTGTGTCTACTGTGTTTTGGGGGTTTAGTTAGGTCAGGAGGCAGATTGAATTTGTACAATGACTCAATTTGTTGGCTATCTGTCTAAAACAATGGGTGAAACTAGCACACCCTCTGCTTATCCTGGCCATTTTCCAGTGTTGCCACTCTTTAGCACTGTGTCTGTCTCCCTCAAACATAGTTTCTGCTCCCCAGAACCTGTGACATCATAGACCTGGTATGAATTATAAAGTACTTTGTCAAGATCTGTCTGTCTTCATCTTGGTTTTCTTTCTACTAATTACCAGCATGCTGCATTTCCGATATTTCTTTTCTTATTGTAGCAGAATTCCCATGAGGTAATTCCTGAGCCTCTTTCACAGTTGTTCAAATATTTTTCAAAACCTTCTACAATTCAGATCAGTTCATGTCTCTGGGTGCAGTTATTTAAAACCTAAACTTGAAAAGTTTTGCACGTCTGCTGAAAAATTTCAAACTTAAAGTACTGTAACCCATATCAAAACCCCAGCACTAAAGCTGTTTACTTCTAACTGACAAGCTGGTAATGATTTCTCAGAGGTACATCTGGGCCCTTCCTTGTCTCCTGGACTTCCACATTTTTTTCTGATAGTCATACTGGAATAGGTATTAAAATGAACCAAACTAGCCCAAACAAGACTTTATTGCAATTCCAGAATGCTGCTGAGCCACAGTATGTTCAGTACACAGTGTCAGATGACAACCTCCGCATAATAGGTAGTCTTTATGTTGTACTTGCAGGTTTTCAATCATCTTGTCATACCAATTAATTTTCCTTAGACAAAAGAGTCTAATTTCAGAGGAAAATAACTGACAGTTTAAGAATACTTTGCATTTCTGTAGCTCCATTCCACCCAACAATCTCTCTCCACTTTACACACATTAATGAATTAAACTTGCAAGTAACCCTGTGAGGCATTTCCTTATTTCACAGACAGGGAAACAGAGGCACAGAGAAATTAAATGGCTTGTCAAGGTCAAACAAAATAATATGGGTAGGAAAGGGAACAGACCCCATCACACCTTATTCCTAGTCCCGTGCTTTAACCATTAGACTAGTACTCCTTGGCCACTGGAGTGCAACCTAAAAGTAAGTCATAGTGAACAATTACTGGATCATACTCAGGAATTAAAGTGAGTGAGAGAGTCAGTGGTGCAGGAACAATTTTTATAGTGGGGGTGTTGAGACCCTTTGAACCAAACAGTAAACCCTATCTATATATGATGGAAACCACTTCAAGCAGGGGGTACAGCAGCACCCCCAGCACCCCTGGTTCCAGCACCTATGTGGGGAGCAGGAGGAGCGCAGCACCCCATCCTCTGCAAAAGCATTGGGAGAGCCACCTACAGCTCCGGTGTTTCAGTGGCAGGACTTCCCCTTGTATATCAATCTGCTGTAATCACTAGGTCAGGTAAGGAAAACCCTAAACAATTAAAACCAAAAAGCCCACTTGCACTAAGAGCCAGCAAGAGCAAGGCCAGGAAAAGGGCAACTCACTCCTTCCTCTAAAATCCACTTACAGGGAGCAGGAGCAGAAGCCAGGGTAAGTGATCCTTAGACAATGCATGCAATTTAGAAAGTGTTAGGGAAACTTCAGGAAGAAAGATCATATAAATGCAAATGATGATGATCATCATCATCGGTTGTCATTGTCTACCAATTCAATGTGTGAGTAGCATTGTTTTCTTGGGAGGTGTGTGGGGTGTGTGTTAATGACTGCGGGGACTGGGAATGGGGTATAAAGCCTTTCAAGTTTAGTGGGTGAGTTCTGTTAAGGGTTTTGTGAAGTTCTTGCAGTTCCCCATAGACAGGCATCCGTTTCACCCAAACACAGTGCCCTGTTAACCCCTCAGTGATGTTGCCAGTTAATGCTAAGTGTTGAATGGGTGTTCAGACTAAACTTCCCATTCACCATTTGAGGTGATCTCTCTGGATCAGAGATGAAGCACCCTGTTGTGTCTAGACAGGAGAGTAGGAACACCCTGCTATGGAACTCTTCTTTTCATAAAGAGGAGACCCATGATGTACTAAAGGGGGGGAAAAACACAACGGCAGGCTCTGTGACTCTGCAGATTCACACTCTACTTTACTCTGAAAGAACAAATGTGACCCAACTAATGCCACCATCTCTCCCTCTGCACCTGCTTCCTACCTTCTTGTGATCAGACTACTATCTGAATTAGCTATACCTCCTACTTTTCAATTCATAACTTACCCACAAGGTGGAGCAGACAAGTGAACTGGGAAAGAGCATGTGAGTAAGCCAGCAAGAAAGGGAAATCATCAAGTTGCTCTAAATGTGCTAAGACACAGTAATTAGATGTGTAGGTTACATTAGTGATACAATGAAAATACTGTGATACTGAAGTATGTTTGTTCAGAAAAGTGACTCTAACCCCACATTATCAGTTTTACAGTCACTTTTCAGAGTAGAAATACTCTATAATATCAGTGTTTTTCTATATATCACTTTAATATAACCTTTACACTCAATTGCAATTGCTTATCTCTTAGTGTTTTTGTAATCAAATGTGCTCACTTTACAAGTAAAAACAGATATTTTTCTAGCTGCCAACCTTGCAAACTCAGCCTGGGCTCTGAGAATCAAGCTGGGTTATTTCCATCTCACTCATCATCACTAGCAATAAATGTTCTGTAGCCCTCAGTGACACCTGTGCAACTCCATTGCCTTCAATGTATTATGCCAGTGTCACCTGTGCAACTCCTGCTGCCTTCAATGGATTTGCACAGGTGTCAATGATTGGTACTTAGTAAACATTCCTGTCAGTGGCACACCAGATGGAAAAGAATCTAGCTCACTCAGTCTTAGCAGCGTGAGCTTTCCTGTGCTGGAAGGAGCAAAGGTCACCACAAACTGATTTTAGTTACTAAAGTAGATGTATGAGATTGAACACATACAGGATAAGGAGGTGCTATTTTTACATAACCAGAGCACTTTAAAATAAAGAAATAAAAGAGAGTCTTTGCCTAGGGTTCCCAGTTAAAGTGGGTTAGAAATTCTATGAAACTAAAGTCTTTTGCTTTTTTGAATTCTATTACTTTTCTGCAATAACAAATTTTACTTTTTTTAATTGCATAGACACAATTGCTCTATAAATACATATAATTACAGCTCTTTAATTATTTGATTTATGATTTTGAGAACCAAGTAGAATTGGAATTAGAAGTATATCTGAGATAGAGACTCCTTTTAAAAATTGCTTTGTTTCTTTTAATGGAAATTATGATCATTAAGTATAACATAGAAGAGGACGATGGAAATGTCTTTTGAGGCTGTAGATTAGAATGGTAGAAAATCCAAGTGTCCGGTATGTGTTTATGAAGATAATGTGGAATCTGAACATCTCTTCATAGAAGAAAAATCATCAGATCATCTAAACTTCTAACAGACCTTATAAACTGTAATCAAGCCACTCCTTAGCCTTCTCTTTGTTAAGCAAAATAGACTGAGCTCCTTGAGTCTATCACTATGAGGCATGTCATTCTTGTGGCTCTTCTCTGAACCCTCTCCAATTTATCAACATCTTTGTTGACTTATGGGAACCAGAACTAGACACAATGTTCCAGAAGCAGTGACTCTGGTACCAAATATAAAGGTAAAATAACCTCTCATAAAATAACCTTTAATCCATTTAATGTGTGCCCTGTTAATTTTATATCGTCGAATTTTTTAATCAAAATGTTGTGCGGTACCAAGTCAAGCACCTTACAGACATCTAAGTGCATTATGTCAACGCTATTATCTATATCAACCAAACTTGTAATCTCCTAAAAAAAAATCTAGTTAGTTTGACAAGATCTATTTTCCATAAACCCATGTTGATTTGCATTAATTACATGACTCCCCCTATAATTCCTTAATAATCAAGTCCCATATTAGTCACTCAATTATCTTGCCCAAAATTGATATCAGGCATATAACTACCCAGATCATCCCATTTAGCCTTTTTAAATATTGGCACAACATTAGCTGTCTTACAGTCTTCTGGAACTTCCCCTGTGCACCGCAACTTATTGAAAATCAACATTAATGGTCCAGCAAGCTCCTCAGCCAATTCTTTTAAATATCCTGGATGCTGGCTATCAGGATCTGCTGATTTTAAAATGTTTAACTGTAGTTGCTTCTGTTTAACATTCTCCAGAAATATGAGTGGAATTGAAAGTGTGTTATCGTCTCCATAGGATGAGACTATATCATCTGTTTTTTTCCCCCAAATACAGAACAGAAATCTTTATTGAACACTTCTGCCTTTTCTTGTTATGGTTCTACCATTTCTGTCTATTAAAAGACTGATACCATTGTCAGGAATTAATTCGTAACTTCTGGTTTACATTCATTACTATCAACTTTCTTTTTTCTTCTCGTATGTGTATATATACCAAATCAACTGGAAGGAAGAATTTAATCAAAAAATGGGAATGATACTTGGGAATTGTTTAAGAACACTTTACTAGATGCCTAAAAAGCCACAATCAAAGAAGGTCATATTGGTAAAAAAAAAAAAAAATTAACCTGGTTTAAAGGAGAAGTGAAGACCTCTGTAAATATATAGATATGCTGGCTTTTGGGGCCTATAATAAATTGTTCTTAAACAATTCCTGATTATCATACACATTTTTCCTGATTAAATTCTTCCTTCCAGCTGATTTGGCTCATAATTATTTTCAGTTTTGTGAAAACAACGAGGGGTCCAATACCTCTCTTGGAATTGACATCTCCTCATTAATTGGGAGTGGACCACATCCACCCTGACTGAATGGGCCTTGTCAACACTGGTTCTCCACTTGTAAGGTAACTCCCTTCTCTTCATGTGCCAGAATATTTATGCCTGTATCTGTAGTTTTCACTCCATGCATCTGAAGAAGTGGGGTTTTTACCCACAAAAGCTTATGCCCAAATAAATCTGCTAGTCTTTAAGGTGCCACCGGACTCCTTATAGTTTTTGTGGATACAGACTAACACGGCTACCCCTCTGATACTTGGCAGTTTGTGAAATTGAGCCGATGAAAGCACCAAGTATCTACATTACTGTTCTGGGTTTTATTATGTTTGTTCATTATAAATGTGATCAAGATATGATCACTTGTACCTAAGCTACCATTATTTTTTTAGTTCTGTGATCAGTTCCTCTTTATCTGTTAGGACAAGGTCTAATAAAGAATTCCTCTGTACTGGTAGTAATACTTCTTGAATTAGGAAATTGTAATCCATAATATTTAGAAATCACAAGGATGTTTTACTACTGGCAGCATGAGACCTTCAGCATTGAAGTCCTCTATAAGCACACAGCTTTCTTCCTAAAAATTATAGATACATACGTAAGGAGGGTCATCCTGTTCCCTAGAGTGATTTGATGGTCTGTAGCAGACACCAAGTATTTCCCCATCTTTTGCTTTATCTGTAAGGACATTAATGCATAAGTATTCAAGATCATTATGGTCTGATTTATCCATGACTCAAAAACAGGTGACGCCATTTTTGACATACAGTGCCATTCCCTCTCCCATTTTGCCTACTCAATTGTTTCTAAACAAGTTATAGCCATTGATTTTAACATTCCAGTAGTGTGAATCATTCCATCAGGTTTCCATAATAACAACTAGATTGAATTTATGCTCATAAATGATCAATTACAATTCCTCTTGTTTACTACCCAGGCCTCTACAATAGGTATATAGGCAGCTAAATAATTTCTTCTCTTCATGCCCTTTGATACCTTGTTCATTTTTATTCTCCACATCTTGGTTTTGTGCTAAATGCTCATATCTTCCCTCTATTTACCTTTTGCTTTTGTTTAACCCCCTCCTGACTACTCTAGCCCATCTGTCCCCAAGGAGATTACTTCCCCCCTTCTACTGAGATGGAGGCATCCAAACTATACAGCCTCTTTCCCCATGGAAGTTGGGCCAATGTTCCACAAAACCAAAACCCTACACCACTTACCTAGCCAACGATTCACTCCCAGAATCTTCTGCCTTATGTCTGTGCTCATGGGACAGAAAGGATCTCAGAAAAGATGGATTGGACATGCTTCTTCTTAGCACACTTTGAGTTCCCTGAAGTCATCTACTATCTCTGAGATATCAACAATGCACTGCATTAGTCATGATGTGAACCATCACTAATGAATCCTTTGACATCTACTTCAAAAGCCTAGCCAATCTGAAAGTGACATCTCATGTCTTGGCTCTAGGAAGGCAGCATAACATCCTGTAATCTACCTGTCCCTTGCAAAATGTTCTTTTGATTTGTCTGAACATTGACTCTCCAACAAGGATTGTCTTTCTTCCTTGGACAGTTGGAGAACTCTTTACAGGCAAGCTTGGGCCGAGCTGCCATCTACATGTGTGTGTCACACATCTCTCCTTTCCCTTATAGCCAGTAAAATGCTAAAAAAAACTATGATCCCAGAACAAAATAGTAGCCCTTGCGCAGAACACTTATGCCAGTGATGTCAGGTGATTTTTTTTTCTTTTCAATTTTTTTTTTCAAATTAGACTCTGGACATTTTTTAACTCTCTCTCCTGATTAGTTGTTTGCTTCTGCCTGCCTGCCTGCGGCTACATCTTCTCCAACCATCCCTCTTCTTCCTATCAGTGTCCCTTTCCCTCTTCCTTTTAGATTCCTAATCCCTTGAGGAGCAGATTCAAATTCCACTCTTCTACTCCTCCCCACATTGTTCAAGGAAACAATTTTGAGGTACTTGAAGTAGTGAGAAAGAGATCTCTAGCACAGAGACTGGGCTGAATGAGGAGAGGATGGAGACAGGGAGCAGGGAGAGTAGGAAATAAAGAACAGTTTTGATGGATGGCCTCAATTGTCTGTCTTAAAAATTCAGTGAGATACTAGGCAGAGATGGAAAGGGAGGTTAAAAGTAGAGAACAGTTGTTCAGGCTTCCACTCTTCTACAAATCTATAAGTAACATTTATTATCTTGAATTTTAGTGGTGCATGCGCACACATGCTCAATCAGTAATATCTCGGTACCACATTTCTTCTCCCAGTCATGGCAAGCAGACAAAACATTCAATGCAGAGTGTGGAAAGTGAATGCTTATTACTTAGCTTTTTTTCCCCCTCCTCCCAATTTCTTTCCAAGCGAGCTGCTTTTGATCAAAGAGATATAATTAAAGAATTAAGTGAGTTTACCTCTAATAGACTGCCTGCAGTTTTCCACTGCATTTTTTACCAAGCAACAGTCTACTTTACATGATTGTCTATTACACTCATTAGGAAACTAAGCAAGCTAATTGTGTTTCTCTGGGAGAAAAATAAATGAAAGGTAGAAAAGGTGTGAGATGAATGTGGGTGCATGCTCATAGCCTGCTTGTTTTCGTTTAGCACATGCATCAACTTGTAAAGTATCTTTAGCTTTCATGTGGTATGTATGATGATCTTTTGTCATTTTGATTGTGCCTTACCCAGTGGCTGGTAGGTCAGGGAGGTGGTTGGTGTTCTGGAAAAGGCTTCATTCTCTTTGACAAGAAGAATAATAGTGATTAGCTCAGCTTCTTAGTTGGGGCTCTACACTGCAACCTAGATTGATTTTATAAAGGCAACAGTTTGGGGGTTATTTTTGTCTGTTTCTCCCTGTTCCCCCTTTCTGGAATGCTTTCTGAGTAAATTCTTTGCTTGCAGAGCAATGACACATTCCCTTGCTCTGGATGATAAATATTTAAGCCCAAGAAGAGCAGAAAGCTCACTTTTGGATGCTTTCCCATTTTACAGTGTGCTGGCGTTTGGCCTGATCTCTGTATTTAGAAAACATTGTGTATACCTGCATGCTTTCTTGACTCAATTTTCTATTGCTAATGGGTCCACAGTCACTGCTGCATGAGAGCCCTACTTCACACTGCAACATTTCAATGAGCAGTCACAACACTTAATGAAAGCAAGCTGAAAATGTGTAGCTATTTTTCTGTGTGTAATCTTATTTTATGGAGAAATTCATAGCTGACCTCAGGAAAGAGTGCAGCACTCAAACTGTAAACATGACTTGCAAAGCACTTTGCAAATATATTGTTAAAACTGTACAGTTAAAAAAATGCAAAAATTACAATTACTACAGCAATATTAAATTGCTTTATTTCACAAATATAGCCTTATTTATTAGAGTAATTATCACATTTCTGGGTTTAGATTTCCCCCCACTTTTACATATTATTATTTTTAAAAATCCAGAATACATCCAATGGTAATCATTTTTTATTTTTTTTTTTTAATGAAGGAAGTTGTTTAGGTTAGGAAGGAATGTGTTTTCCACCTTAGCTGCTAGTACTGTTATTTTGCTAGAATTTAACTAGGCTGACCAGTTGCCTAAGACCAGTGGTTTTTGGAAGGTTAGATTAACAGGGCAGCAGTTTATTATTCTAGATTGTCATAGCTGTATCTTTGCAACAGAAAGAAAAAGGGACTACATTCAAAAAGGCCAGGGGAAGCTTAGAATTTGAAAAAAAAAAAAAAAAAAAAAAAGTACTGAATGCAGCAAAAATTGAGAAACACCTTAATATCATTAGGTCTAATTGACTTTTTTTCATCATTGCAATTTCTCTCTGATGCTGAGGCAGAGTTGGGTGGTTTGTTTATCGGCGGCTACTGCTATGTGTTTCAATGAGTCAATTAAAATCTCCTTCATGCACATTGTTCCAGGAACAGATGTACCTGCCAAGCTGGGCCAAGAAAATGTGCAGTGAGGTTACAAAGAAGGTGGGCCTTCATTATGCCCTGCTAAAATCTTAGCAGATGCTGATTGAGCATACCTAGAAGTGATATTTCAGTCACTTGTTACTTTATCTATCTATCTTAATTTTCTCCATTCCCAACATTACGAAAGGGTGAAAGCAGCACTCCTCCTTAAGGATAACAGTGCAGAGTGTCAAGTTTCAGACTACTGTTGTTTTTGCTAAAGTTTTGTCTGAAAAGGGGTGTGTGTATGTGTGATGTAAATGGGAAAAGGGTATTTTATCAACGATGTCAAATTAAAAAGGGTCAGAAAAACATTTCTGATTTTTTTTCAAGTGCTGTTGGCTGAGAATGAACAGGGACAGTTTCAACGCAAAATTAATTTTTCAGTCATGAACAGCTGAAAACAAATGGAAACCCTTTAGCAATTTTCAAAAGTTACCAGTGACTTAAAATCATACTTCCTTCTGAAAAATATTTTAGCTGCTGTTCTTATAAGTAATGCCTAAGACTAGTCTAACTGCAAGAGATCAGAGCAAAAAGTCTGATTCTTCAGTGTGTTTACTTTGGATATCTGAAAACATTTTGTGTAATACCACTTTCTTTCCTGTTTTGTTTTTGTGGGACCAACCTTCACCCAGCAACAAGGGAGAGAAAAACATATACACGTATAGGAGTGTGTGCTTGTAAAACCACATGGCATGGGAACTCAGGAGCGATAAAGTATCTGCAATTTCTGTTAATTCAGGTTTTTAAAATTCACTAGTTTTTCAAGTTTTAATTATAGCTTTCACTGTCACCAACAGCTACTGTAAGTTTAAAAAAAAAACTATAAAGGGGAAATATTATTCATATGTCATTTCCCTTCATGTCATCAAAGGGTTCAGGAGGTTTACAAACGAAAGCCAAACGCATAACACAGACAGCCGTAGAAGCTCCCACCAAAGACCTGGTGTGTTTTAATATGGTTGGAAAGAGAAAACAAATGTAATTTGTTACATTGGAGAGTCTACCCACTTGTGTTAAGAAGGATGAAAATAACACTAAGCATCTGTCATCTTCAAATGTTAGGCAGATACAATGAGCTGATTAAAAATTTAATATCTCTCCTTTTAAACTCCAATTAGTGCAGATGTGAGAAAGCAACAGTTGGAATGATTTCATATAGACGTTTAGAGAAATGAATGAGACTGGGCCAAAACCTATACTTATTTACACTGCCATAGACCAGGAGTAACTAATTTGAAGTTGATAGGGTAAAACAGATTTAAATGAATAGAGAATCAGGTCTGTAGTTTCCCAACTCTTGTTCTATTGTTTGTTCAGATCACTTAAGATTTGATACCTTTTTTAGCTTCAGAATTGGCTGGGATGCGTTTTATCTTGATCAAATGAATTCCCAGTGAATACAGCAGTGCTGCTGGCAGGATCTCTTTTGGTGGCTACAGTTTCAGCAGATTAAGAAAAATGGTCCTTGTGCCTGTTAGATAAGGAAGACTTAGTGCTCTTTTGTGTTTCTAATATAGCTGTATCCTGGCCGATTATTTCTTCATTAACTTGTTCAAACAGAAAAGCATCTATGAGGTGATTTCCCCCACCCCCCTTAAACATCTATGCACAAAGTGAGTTTGAGTCAAAACCAGGCGAAAATACCAATTTGAGGGGGAAGGGAACAGCACACCAAACACCTTGGATAAATTGTGAAATCTGGCTATAGAATATCAATATTTTTGTATTTCCTCTTTGCCATCAGAATCCAGATTGACTTTTTTCAGATCTGAGATGAACTGGCATCTCAAGCAAGGTTCATTTAAGGAAAAAATGGGCAGTTAACAAAACGCACTAGAAGTTACTATGGAATCGCTCCTCAGGGTTTCCTGAGGAAATGAAGCAAGATAATCTTATATTATATAAAGAATATTAGATCAAGGGCTTTGGGTCAGATATGTTAAGAGACTCATTACATTTTTTCCCCTATATGATTGTGGGGTATGTGACAGATCATCTTTTTAACATATAGTGGGCTGGAAGCTCGGATGGTTTTAAGAAAGGCTCTAAGAGCTACTGAGCTGTTTCTGTTTGACAGTCATAGGCTAGATTCCCTCATTTATATTTAACTGTAATCATCAGCTTTGAGAACAGTTTCTAATTTTAAACACATGCTGCTGCCTTTTTTTTTTTTTTTTCGCTTCAGAAAAGCTTTAATTTGCTTGGGTGCATCTCTAATTTAACTGCCAACACACTTCAGCCCTGGAGTGGCTTTGTACATGAAAACTGTGCTGCCAAAAACTGCTGCCTCTTTCTTCTGAGAGTAAAGATGGACTTCTGGTTGAAACCCAGGCCTTGGGTGTCAGATGAACTGTGTGCTATTCCCTGCTCTATGGCTGTCTTGCTGTGCAAGCTTGAATAATATCACCTCTCTGTGCTTCATATAATAACTGTCTCACAGGGATGTCATATAGCTAAGTTAAACAGTACCTGGAAAGTGCAAATGGAAGTTTAAAGTAGTAGTATTGTTCCTTGCCATACTACCTAAATTCAATAGCTCTTTTCTAACCATATGCAGAAATATGTGGAGATGTTTATAAATCCTGCCTTTCCTGCCATCACTTCCAGTCGTGTTTCTTTGCAAGCTTATGCCAGAGGCCCACATTTCAATTAATACACCATGTGGCATCAGTAAAAGATTGTGTTTAGACAGTGCACTTTACAGCAAAATTGTGACATTTGCCTAGATGTCTGCGTATTTAATCATCACACAGCTTCATAAACTGCTTGCCTTTACTGTAGGGCAATGCTACACCCAGGGGGAGGAAATTGTAATGGCCACCAGGGTATGTTCATATTTGTACAGAATGTTGTCCATTTAACAAAGATGAACATGAAACAAAAATCCATATGTTTGGATTTGTTGATGCGTTATTAATTATGCAAAGGATCATAGCATAACACAATGAGAAATAATTTAAGATGATACAGAAAAATATAAATCTCAGGCTTTAGAGTGTAATTCTTTGGTGAGAAACACCCAAATCCTAATCTTACTCCTGCGAGAAACAGTCTGTGTGAAATGCCACTCATGCGTCTGTGTCTTAGTGATAGATTCATCAGAGAGTTTAAAAATATATAGCAGAATAACAGGGCTGAAAGCCAGAAGACTTTGACTCTCTTTCTGGCTGTGCAAACAGAGTTAATGTGTGTGATATTCGGCAAACACTTGGGCCAAGCATATAAATTCATGATTAGACATCTGAATAAGATGCACACGGTTTCCATTGATATCAGACCCTTTGAAAGTAAGGTCACTTATTGAACTGTCTAAATGTTGATGTATGTGTCTAGCTTTAATGAACTCATTGACAGCTATAGGTACTCAGTACCTCTGCAAAATCAGGCTACTAACTTAAGTGTCCAAATGTGAAATTAGCTAACTAACCTCAAGTATCCATGTTTGTGTGTAACACAATCTTCTTTAGTTTCTCCCTTATGTGAATGGAGTTTGATGTTTCCCAGTCCCTCAAGGTTGTGAGACTTATTTAATTAAGTATTTGGGGTGACCAAATAATAGTGGACATCTTTCACTGTAATATACTATAATTACCCATTTGAAACAATAACAAAATATCTGTATACAAAAATGTAACAGAAACTTCAGATGGCTGTAGCAAGTGTCCTTGAGGTTTTTTCAGTAATCAGAGTGTTGCTTGCATACGTTAGTGGAGAGAATTCACAACATACATCATTAACCCTCATCATCTATCTAACCACAGAGATCACTTAAGCATACAGAAAGTGTTCAGCTTCCTCACTGTTACCATGGGCAATTTTTATTGGAACCATGATAGGGTGCCCACATGGATGAGAAATTCATTTTGCTGTCAAACAGCATGTGTAAGTGAAGTAGCATTCTCTTGAAAAGATTACTGCAAATTGATATAAATTAAGGTCTGCTTTCTGTGAAGGAGGAAGTTAATCGAAGTAGGATTAAAGCTATAGGTTGCTTTCATTCTGTAGAGGTGCTTCACTGGTTTGTTAAATAATGGATTATTTGATGTACTGTACTGGGAGTGATGTAGGTAATTTTCATCTTGGACTGCTCCAAATTTAAGGAGAGAGAGGAAAATATTGATGCATTATAATTTGCCAAATTCCAGTTAGAGCAAATAAATGAGCAAATAAATCCTTCTAACTCTCTTGTTTCTTTTACCGTCTGTTAAGACCTAAACTTCTTTTGTATCCTTACTTTATTTCACAGCCCCTCAAATATTTCAGTGATATATCTTTTAATTACTATCCTATTGAAATAAATACTAATGCCTCTTTTTAATAAAAGATTTGTCTTCAGCAAATGCCAGGGTCAAATAGTTCTCAAGAAATTGAATCGGATTTCTTTTGACATTGTAAGGAGTGATTAAAGGGATGCTTGACCTTACTTGTTTTTTACTCTTCTCTGTTTTAAAATTACATGAAATTCTGTATAATTTTCCAGTCCCCAAACAGGTGCTTTTGGTACAGTAACTCCTCGCTTAACGTTGTAGTTATATTCCTGAAAATGCGACTTTAAGCGAAACAATGTTAAGTGAATCCAATTTCCCCATAAGAATTAATGTAAATAGGGGGGTTAGGTTCCAGGGCAATTCTTTTCACCAGATTAAAAAAATATATATTATATAGATATACACACAGTATAATTTTTAAACAAACAATTTAATACTGTTCACAGCTATGATGATTGTGAAGCTTGGTTGAGATGGTGAAGTTAGAAGGTGGAAGAGGGAGAGATATTTCCCAGGGAATGCCTCACTGCTAAATGATGAACTAGCACTCGGCTGAGCCCTCAAGGGTTAACACGTTGTTAATGTAGCCTCTCACACAAGGCACCATGAACACGAGGGAGGGGAGACAGCATAGCAGACAGAGAAAGACACACACCTTTTGTGTGGGAGAGAGAGAGAGAGAGAGAGATGAACACTGCCCCTTTAAGTAAGCTGACCCACTGTTAAGTGCATTGACTTTTTAAGTAGATCAGGAAGTTGAGACAGCAGCTGCTGTCCCAAGCTCTTTCTGTCTGTCTCCATCCATGTTCCCTCCCTGCTCTATATGGAGAAGGGGTAAGTGTGGTGCAGGAGCAGGGGGCAGAGGACACCCTGACATTAGCCCCCACCTCCCCCCCTGCACAGCAAGCAGGAGTCTCTGGGAGCAGCTCTAAGGCAGAGGGCAGGAGTAGCACATGGCAGTGGGGGGAGGGACAGCTGAACTGCCAATTGATAGCCTGCTGGGCATCTGCAGCACAGGGAACTTAGGGGAGTAGGGAGCTGATAGGGGGGCTGCTGATCCACCCTGGTTACAAGCCCCCACCAGCTAGCTGTAATGGGCTGCTCTTCCTGCAATCAGTGGACAAAGCAGGCGGCTGCCAAATGACTTAGAAGGAAGCATTATACAACTTTAAACTAGCATGTTCCCTAATTGATCAGCAACGTAACATGGAAACAATGTTAACCAGGACGACTTTAAGTGAGGAGTTACTCTACTTGTAAAAGAAAAAATACCATCAAGGACTGGATGACTTAGAGACTCTGGCTTTAAAAGATAATTAAAACTAATAGAGCCTTGGATAATTCACCAGGTTCAATTCAAATATAGTCCATTATGGGTATGACTCAAAAGCCCTTACATTATAAAAGCTGTTCAGTATCTTACATGTTATGATTGGTAGTGGGGGGGTCAGTCTAGCTCTTAATAAAAGCCAACATCACAAAAATCCTTCATCACTGTTGACACACATTGGCACACTTGCTGCAAAGTCCTGAATGGGCAATTGGAGACCAAACTTCCCTTTCATCTGTATAAATGGTCACTCTGAGATCAAGGTGGAGATACATTAGTCTGACTTATGGGGAAGCTAGTATTGTTACTGATTATACCTCACCTTTTCTATGGATAAAGGACCTGACTTCAGTGAGCGTTGGAGTATGTCTAAACGGAGGGTATTAGCCTCTAGGGATGTCTGACTGTTTAGATGCACCATATTCAATTTAACTGACTTAATTTCATAAACTGTAGTGTGCAAATGCTTGTACAATTTGAAAAATTTGCATGAGGATTTACTATATTTACATGGGAAAATCAGGAACTTGGGTGTATAATAGGCTGGTCAGAAGCATAATTAGTCAATTGCATGTGCAATTGTAGTTGTGCACATGATCAATAAGGGGCTCAATTGCAAGTGCATTTTATGCGTGAAGTTACATGCCTACATTGTTTCTAAATCAAGCCCTAATATGTAAAACATAACAATATGTGTAGCACAGAATGGGGGAAAGCAATACTTTGGGGAAACTAATGGAGTTTAAATAGTTGTAACAATTA
The DNA here is from genome assembly GCF_011386835.1 of Chrysemys picta bellii. Lineage (NCBI taxonomy): Eukaryota > Metazoa > Chordata > Testudines > Emydidae > Chrysemys > Chrysemys picta. The sequence goes on from NC_088791.1 coordinate 34,654,670, forward strand.
ATAACAGATTTTTCTGAGCCTGATTTAATGTTAAACTAGGCAATCATTCAGTCTCACATCTTCTTGTTATACCAATAGAATAAAAACCAGCAGGATCTTATTAAAAGGGATAAGGCAAAGATGCCACATTTATTGTAAATATACTGATAAAGCAAAAGATAAAAGTAAACAACGTTGTTTGACTACTTATTTCTTACACACACACACACACACACACATTATATATATAGAGAGAGAGAGAGAGAGAGAGAGGAGGAGGTTCATTCACGCAATCATTCGTTCAAGTTCTGTATAGGTGTTATAGTTACCAGCCTAGAAGTTGCTCATGCCAAGTTACTGGCCAGGTATCTTGGTCATGAGGATGGAGCCAAGTCTGTGTCAGGTGCCCCTGATGCTCCTGGAGGCTGGCAGCAGAACCAGAGACTCAAAGTCATCAGTCTTTAGAGTCCATTCTTATAGGAATTAATTTCTATGTTAGTCTATGGGAGCGGTTTCATCCTGCTGTTGCTGACTCAATCAGCAGATGGCACATTCCTGTCCAAAGTAGCACATTCCTGGTGGCTCCACACTGTCCAAAGTTTGTGTTTAGTATCAGGGGGTAGCCGTGTTAGTCTGTATCTACAAAACAACAAGGAGTCTGGTGGCACCTTAAAGACTAACAGATTTATTTAGGCATAAGCTTTCGTGAGTAAAAACCTCACTTCTTCGGATGCCTAGAGTGAAAGTTACAGATGCAGGCATTCTATACTGACACATGGAGAGCAGGGAGTTACTTCACAAGTGGAGAACCAGTTGTGAAGTAACTCCCTGCTCTCCATGTGTCAGTATAGAATGCCTGCATCTGTAACTTTCACTCTAGGCATCCGAAGAAGTGAGGTTTTTACTCACGAAAGCTTATGCCCAAATAAATCTGTTAGTCTTTAAGGTGCCACCAGACTCCTTAAAGTTTGTGTTTCTCATCCTTCCAGTTGATGGGGTGGATCCCAGTTTACCCTGCGGCGGTTGTCCGGTGGTCCTACTTGACACATTCTTCAGCCGATGGATACTCCCTTTCTAGGCTGGCACCTCCCTAACCATTTATGTACATCAAGCATTCATCAACATACATTTTATATCTTAACCATATTTTAATTTACTGTTTCCACCACTTTCAGGGTATGTGCTAATTCATTTGAGACTCCCGGCCCTTTAATCACAGAGGGTGGGGGGTCTGTCCTAGGAGCCCTTGAATGAAGTGAAAATCACTTAACAGCTTATAGTGTTTGTTTACATTGTATCAATTACTTCAAGAACAAGGTCAGTTAACTTGTTTGTAAGTTTTACATAGTAGTAAAGTATCTTTCACAGGACAGATACAATCAATGGTTTCTACAGACAGTAGCTTACAAGTTTTAACAGAAGACCCAAGAGATTTTTGTACTTGGTGAAACTGTTGGATTTTAAAGTGTAGGGGACAAATTATGAGGGAGTCACTGTCACTTGGGGGAATCACTGTTAGTACCTTCTTTAATATCCTTACATTCTCATATATCAGTAAAAGTGCAAAATAGACATAAATGTCTACAAATTGTAATATGCATTCATATTTCCAAATACTGCAGATAAGGGACACCTCAATGGACAACAAATTGTTTCAATTACCTGATCAACCCATTTTAGAGAAGCTTGTGTTTCTGCATATCATATGGTGTAGAAACGAGAATACTAATCTCTCACAGGAAGTTTGCAAAGGTTGATGAACATTTTAATCATTTAGATTATCATATTTAAAAGTGATACAATTTTACATAAAATTGAAATTTAAAAGTCAGATTTCACATGCACTTTAAAAATATACACAATATGGTTCATTTTTCTAAGTTTCAAAAAACATTTGTGTTGAGACTATAGTTAGTACAGTTAGTGACACAATGTTACTCTAGGCAGTGATTTTATCTGGCTAGTGGACCTATGAAAAGAAATTCTATGTAATACATTTATTAAATAGTTTCTTGGTAGGACATCCTAATTAATCGGACATTTTTAAAATTTGGGTTGAGATAAGTGACACTGACTGTATATAAAGATCTCCAGATAGCCCCATCAATTTAGGACTTCACAGGCAAATTGGTATGATCTGAAAATAGTATTTTCTTCTTCTGTCAAGACAGATTTTTTTGGTCATGTTGGTAGACTGAATGTGCATTTAGTGACTGGATGTCAGAAATAGATGTACTGCCTCTTGATTTTTGGGATCCAAGCTGTTGTTTTAGCTCTTATGACAGATTGTCCAGCTCTTCTTTCCTCTTGAGGTCACAAAAGAGTGAATTTTATCCACCTTATTGATAAGCATTAAAAACCTTGGAAAGAGTCCCAATACTGATTGCAAATTTGTAACCACATTGGTCAAGGTTTTGAGTCATCACAAGATATAATGAGAAAATGTGTATTTAATTTATTATAAAATGAAATACTTTTAGGAAGGAGACTCCATATCAGGATGTGTACCTCCTCCCCCTCGCCCCCAGTATGAAAACACACACACTCTCCTCTCCCCTAACCACAGTGACTATGCCTTATTGTGTTGTTCCATTGTGAAATGGTGATATAGTGTCAAGCATCTCAGTAGAATGCTACTACTTATTGTTTTCCCCTCCCTCTGAAGCCTGTACAGTGGTAGCCATGTTTCACAATGTCCCCGTTGTCTTCTTGTTTGATCCCTTTTAAAGTTTCATTGCTTCGGGGGCGGAGGGGGAACAAACAAACAAAAAAAGCCCAATCAAATAAATAAAGGAAGATAGACAGGGGTTTAAGTTTCTGATCTGGAGCCCAGTAAAGCGAATAGATGTTATTCCACTGATGTCAGTGGGCTTTGGTTCAAACTTTGGATGCATTAGGAGACATAGAAGAAGATAATACCCCAACATACATAAGTATGTGGCGGTTCTGAGTTATTCAGTGCTCACTATTATTCACACAATCTGGCAGGGTTTCAGATATGAAAACATAATATTCTATCATCCCGTGTGTGTGTGTGTGTGTGTGTGTGTATGTGTGTGTGAGAGAGAGAGAGAGATGTGAGTAAATACATGATTTGGAATATCAACTCACCCAATTGCCAGTGATAATTGCCATGCATTTCCTAGTGGTTGACAGAATTTATGCACAATTTATGGTTTGACTTAAAAAATCTTCAAGACCGTATCGTTACTAAAATAGTCTACAAAAATGTGAATCAAATGTAACCAGATGCAGTGTTCTTTTCTGTTGTATTTGGGCCGTGCTCATCATTCTGGTATCTGAGTATCCATCATCTTCCTCAGTCAGATTGACAGTTCCAGTGTCTGTGGTACTGCTCACAGTATTACCAAACAGCAGCAGAGGGAAATTAAGAAGGATGATTGGTCTCACTGCTGCTGTTCAGACAATAATCAAGAATTATGTCAATTTAGTTAATTGACTTGGCAAAGCTGTGAGTCACTGGAAGGGAGTAGGACCCAAAAAATGGAGGCTGGGATAAAGCAGGGTAGCAGATACTTCCTCATACAGATAATGGGTAGATTCATGGAGACCTAGCTGCTTTGCAGCTTTTAGGTGGCTTTGCCTCTGAAGGGAATGAAGAAGAGACAGAAAACTCCTTCTCCTTTCCAGCAGCTAAAGGGGATAATTCATTTCCTGTATATGTGTATGTATAGACAGATGGGTCAGGAAATTAAAACAATGTTTCCCATAACAATTGTAAACTTTCACTGTCTTGAATTTTATGTATGTAAATCTGGATTCTCCTGTTGCTTCGATGGATGTGTGTTCAGCTAGTGTTAACATGCATTTTGGGTTTCTTTGTTTGTTTATATGGCTTCTCACATGGGAAGCAAGTCTGATCCTGGATTTACAAATGCGGTTACATGTCTTGCAAGTGTAGTTGTTGCTGCAAGGAGGATTTGAGCATTAGCCTTACAACATGATGTATTAGCAGGAGTGTTGTAAGCAAGACATGAAAAGTAATTCTTCCACTCTACTTTGTGCTGATTAGGCCTCAACTGGAATATTGTGTCCAGGCCTAGGCACCACATTTCAGGAAAGATGTGGACAAATTGGAGACAGTCCAGAGAACAACAACAAAAATGATTAAAGATCTAGGACACATAACCGATGAGGGAAGATTGAAAAAATTGGGTTTGTTTAGTCTGGAGAAGAGAAGACTGAGTGGGGACACAATAACAGTTTTCAAATACATAAAAGATGGTTACAAGGAGAAGGGAGAAAACTTGTTCTAGTTAGCCTCTGAGGATAACACAAGAAGCCATGGAAAAAATTGCAGCAAGGGCAGTTTAGGTTGGACATTAGGAAAAACTTCCTAACTGTCAAGGGGGTAAAGTACTGGAATAAATTGCCTAGGGAGGTTGTGGAATCTCCATCATTGGAGACTTTTAAGAGCAGGTTAGACAAACACCTTTGTCCTGCCATGAGTGCAGAGAACTGGGCTAAATGACGTCTCAAGGTCCCTTCCAGTCCTACAATTCTATGATTCTCCTGCAGAGACGCCATTCCCCAAAAGCTGACACAGCCTCATGGCACAGACCTCTCCATCAGGGTCTGTCCAATGCAATGTGTTTCCAGGTTTTAATGACTATCTTGGATGCTCTGTGGCTACCTTTCAAGGTATCTTTGTATGTGAGGATGGGTTGACCCTTAGAGTAGGTTGCCATGTTCAACTGATTGTAGAGCACCACTTTGGGTACGTGGGAAACCTCCATGCAGATCACATGTCTGACTCAGCAAAGTTGAGCCCTGATGAGCATGCTCTCAATGCCTGGGATTTGGCACTTCTCAAGGACTTCAGTGTTGTAAATAAAAAGCTTAGGCAAAAGTTGGTTTCTTGTTTTTAGCATTTAACTTTTTTTTTCAAGTGTCATTGCCTACACAGTGAAGTAAAGAAAGGAATACTTCTTGGTCTATGTATTCCATTATTCCAGGGAAAAAACACTAAAACAAATGGACTAGATGTAATTTTTTTTTAAACAGTGAGATAGCTATGCCAGCATAATCAGATTTACATCTTACGTGCTCCTACAACGCCCCTCCCCCTGCCTATAGCTGAGCTTTGTGTTTTCTGTAAAAAAATAAAACAAAAAGAAATATAAATGATAATTTATTTATTCAATACAATAACAAAAATACATGTAATTAAAACAATCACATAGGTAGCGTATGATAACCACTTTTAACCACATATGTATTACATTTTTAACTTTTTAACCCACTTTTAACTTTTAGGCGCCCCTAGGCACATGCCTACTGTACCTAATTGGAAATCCAGCCCTGTATGCCAGTATAGTCTCTGTAGTATAGACATACCCTAAGTGTCACAGGAGCCTAAAAGACCCACTTTCATAAGTGACTTTGACACTTAAGAAATTACAGTGCATTATATGCCCAAAACTACATTAAAGAATGCTAAGGTTGCAGAGTCAAGCACTCAGACTTTAGGAAATCCCAGAATCCCTGTGCAATCTCAGTTTGGTCCCATTGTGTGTATGCATTAAGATACAGTCTTTGACATAATCACATACCCTTTGTTCCCACAGGACCCCTGCCTTATTCATTGTATGGGATGGACCTACTCTGGTCAAGAATCAGGATTGTGTATTGAAAGAAGTTGTTGTCTAAAATCCCGGCCTCATTAGTTGCCGAATTTGGAAGGTGTGTAATAAATGAGGTAGAGGACTGCAGGAAGAGAAAGTACAGTGTAGTGGGTAAGGCATGTCACTGGAGACTTGGATTGTATCCCTGCCTCTGCCGCAGAGTTCTTATGTAATGCTGGGCAAGTCACTTAAGCAAGGTTTTTCACAGGTGCTTGAGCTAATGAAGTAGGGTGTCATCCTGTGTGTGGACTAATCACTAGTGGCGGTTGAGACACATATTTTCATCACCTCTGATGAACCTGTGGTGCATAGTGTTTTGCTAACAGCAGAGGAATAGGAAGGTTCAGGAGTCTGGGGTACCATTCCAGGTTCTGGAGGAGAGTGACTGTAGTGGTCACGGACCTTCTGACCCCTTTGGACCCAGTCCCCCTATCCTGTTCTGTGCCACTTCTGTCTCTTGTGGCCTGCCATAGCCAGTAGCTGCAATGGCAGGAAAAATCCTGCTCAACCCCTGCAGCCTCATGATGGAACATGCTCAGTCTGTTTGTGAGCAGTACATGTGCAGTCCACTTGGCATGTAGGAATTGTGAGGACTCTTAGGAGAATTTAGCTGCCAAACAAATTTCTGCTGGGCATGAAATAATATCTTTTGTTGGACCAACTTCTGTTGGTGAGAGAGACTGAGTCACACAGAGCTCATCTTCAGGTCTGGCAAAGGTATTCCCAGCATCACAGCTAAATGCAAGATGGCACAGATTGTTTAGCATAAGTAGTGAGGATATATTCTAAGATAGAATACTTTAGGCCAAGGTAGAGTGGCCCGTTAACACCTGTGCATCATAAGACAAAAAGAGTGTGTTAGTGGGTAACAGATTGTTGTAATAAGCCATAAATCCAGAGTCTCTGTTCAGCACATGATTTTTAGTGTCTAGTAGAGTTATGAATTTAAGCTCCCAGGCTCGTCTTTTGAAAGTATTGTTCAGGTTTCCTTTGAGGATCAGGACTGATCGGTCACACTATATCTGACCTCTTTGTGAAAGTATTCATTCACAGGTGATATGTGTTTTTGATTTTAATCATTTTCCTATGTGAGTTCACTTGAGAGTGTAGTGATTGTCTCATTTCACCCACATAGTTGTTATTGCGGCACTTAGTTCACTGGAGGAGGTAAACCACATGTTGAGATAGGCATGTGTAGGACCCATGAATCTTGAAAGGTGCTTTCTGAGGGGTGTTAATTATTTTAGCAGTGGAGATACATTTGCAGGTTTTGGATTTGTTGTTCTGGCAGGTTCTGGTGCCTCTGAGGTGGTGTGTCCTGGTCTGTGGGGCGTTTGCTTCTGATGATAAGTTTGGAGAGGTTGTGGCATTGTTCAAAGGCCTGAAATAACAAGATCATTATGTGCCAGATGCGCCAAAGATTCATATGTCCCTTCATCTTCAACCACCATTCCAGAGGACATGTGTCCATGCTGATGACAGGTTCCACTTGATAACTATCCAAAGCAGTGAAGACCAACACATGATCACTTTTGTTATCTGAGTCAGATGCCACCAACAGAAGATTTTGTTTTTTGGTGGTTCAGGTTCTGTAGTTTCTGCATCAGAGTGTTGCTCTTTTAAGACTTCTGAAAGCATGCTCCACACTTCGTCCCTCTCAGATCTTGGAAGGCACTTCAGGTTCTTAAACCTTGAGTTGAGTGCTGTAGCTATCTTTAGAAAGCTCACATTGGTCCCTTCTTTGTGTTTTGTCAAATCTGCAGTAAACGTGTTCTTAAAATGAACAACATGTGCTAAGTCATCATCCAAGTGTGCTATAATATGGTATACAAGGCAGAATGCGGGTAAAACAGAGCAGGAGACATACTATACTCCCACAAGGAGTTCAGTCAAAATGCAATTTAATGCATTATTTTTTAATGAGTGTCATCAGCATGAAAGCATGTCCTCTGGAATGGTGGCCAAAGCATGAAGGGACATACAAATGTTTAGCATATCTGGCACATAAATACCTTGCAATGCCAGCTACAAAAGTCCCATGCAAACACATGTTCTCAATTTCAGGTGACATTGTAAATAGGAAGCCGGCAGCATTATCTCCCATAAATGTAAATAAACTCGTTTGTCTGAGTGACTGCCTGAACAAGAAGTAGGACTGAGTGGACTTGTAGGCGCTAAAGTTTTACGTTGTTTTGTTTTTGAGTCCAGTTATTTTTTGTACATAATTCTACATTCGTAAGTTCAACTTTCAAGATAAAAGAGCAGGAGTATTTGTGGCACCTTAGAGACTAACAAATTTATTAGAGCATAAGCTTTCGTGGACTACATCCCACATAAGCTTTTGTGGGCTACAGCCCACTTCTTCGGAAGAAGTGGGCTGCAGTCCACGAAAGCTTATGCTCTAATAAATTTGTTAGTCTCTAAGGTGCCACAAGTACTCCTGTTCTTTTTGTGGATACAGACTAACACGGCTGCTACTCTGAAATCTTTCAACATAAAGAGATTGCATTACAGTACTTGTATGAGGTGAGTTGAAAAATACAAATGCAAATATTTGTAATAAAAACAATAATATAAAGTGAGCAACGTACACTTTGCATTCTGTGTTGTAATTGAAATCAATATATTTGAAAATGTAGAACATCCAAAAATATTTAATACATTTCAATTGGTATTCTATTGTTTAACAGTGAGATTAAAATTGCGATTAACAGCGATTAATCGACAGTCCCAGTAGAAATACCATCGGCTTACACAGGAATTTTATTTCACGATTTGTAGAACTCCTCTTCTACCTTATATTTTCCTCACTTCTTTAATCATATAAAGGACCTGATACATACAGTAGGGATGGAAAGTCTAAATTATCAATGGGACTAATGCTGTTCCTACCACAGGCAACTCTTGCTGCCACTTCTTTACCGTCTATCTTATCTTTTCTTGATCTGTTAATAGTGTCTTCTATATTTATAGGTAGGTGTAAGTTGACACTAGAGTTGTTGAGTACTATCACTGGATTTTGTACAGGTAACATTGATATTTCCCCTCCTTCTTTACCAAATTCAGGAGTATATAGTCTAAATGTTTGCACAAGGTTTTGAAATTCTTAGGAGTGTTATTATTAGTATTAGGTGTTTTTTACCGACATAGGTATGCCTGTAAAAACCCCAGTGTAGACTCTTTTTACATCATAAGCATTTTTTTTATTGCTATAATTGCACCCACGCTGGAGGATTTTGTTTGTGTACCTATGCGAGCAAAACCCACCTAGTGTATACAAGCTTTATGTCAATGGGATAACTTGTGTAAAGCCAAGCAAATTCTTACAGGATGGGAGCTTAAGAGGTGATTATTGTTATTGCTTTTCTGGATACTTAGACAGCAGTAATTAAGTGTGTTTATCTGATATTACAGACAGATACCATATGTTCCCTACCAGTAATATTAAAGAGATATGGAATGTGTTCAAAAAAAAAATCACTAGTTTTTTTTTCTGGGTCTTTTTAATCATTTTATATATATATATATATTAAATGCTATGCACACAGAAGATTTAGTTGGGGATTGGTCCTGCTTTGAGCAGGGGGTTGGACTAGATGACCTCCTCAGGTCCCTTCCAACCCTGATATTCTATGATTCTATGAAGCCCTAATACACAAGGAAATGGGCCAAAGTAATTCCTATTGTAACACCATTATACTAGGAGTGAATTTGGACTCATTCTGTTTTAGCCTGGTTATTTCATTTCCCTTAAATTTTGTCTCCTTTTAATGTGCCCTGTTTGGGAGACTTGAATTTTTTTTTATTTTTTTGCCTTTTTTTTTTTTTTTTAATAAGGATACATGGGTTTAAATGCACTGGGTGCTAACTTGAATCAATTTTAATTTTCTTTTGCCCAATAACTTAGTGCTATATTTTCATATCACTGTTCTGATAAGGAGATAATAGTTCATCTGGTGTGTCAGAAATTATATTGTTTACTTTCTGGGTAAAATCTAACCCCCATTGAAGTCAGTGGGAATTTTGCCGTTGTCTTCCATGAGGCAAGGCTTATCACCTGTATTTCTTCAAAAGCAATTAAGGCAGGGGGGTAAAGTGAATAAGGTCTCATGTAATGCCTCTGTTCTCTGACTTGGGAAACATTCTTAAATTTCAGACAATATCATAAATTAAAATATATTTGTGACTTGAATGTAATAGAATTGAATAATAAAATGTAACATCTCATTGGGATTTTATCATAATTTGATTAACAGTTATTTTGGTAATAAACTAGAAAATATTGGTTTTGTTATAAATAACCATGAACAAATAATAAAGGTGGTTGGTAAATGTCTTTGTAGACTTGTGTGTTGACTACAAAGGATTTAGAATGAATTGCTTTGTAGATGAAAGTATGTATGGTTTTCCAAGCAGATTATAAATTACACAATGACCTTAGCCATGTGTAAGAGCATCCTTCATATTTTAAAGGGAAGTTATCTTTTGAAAAATACTGGAGATTTGTCATTTTCCATTTAGCTTTCATAAAACGTAATCATAGTTATTTCCTTTAGTTCTTATCTATAGAATCCAAGTACAAATGAACATGTGATGAGGAACATTTATATGTGGCTTTGGAAACTTTGGTCACTTTGGATCAAATATTAAAATATAAATAACAAAATCAGTCAAAGTAAACCTTTCTTTCATAATCACAGTTCAAATAACTAATTTCCTTCATCTAAATAATCTCTTTTCACCAAAGAGAGCACCTTCCCTTTCCTTTTGTTCCTGTATGGGTGTTAGACTAAAAATGTTATTATCTAATTAGTTTCAGTTATGTTTTGGAGTTTTGCTATCTTGTTGAAGTTCTAGCAATTGGATGGTCAAGAGTAATGGTAACAACATCTTGCTCTTATATAGCATCTTTTAACAGTAGTTTTCAAAGTGCTTTACAAAAGAGGAGAGTATCATTATCCCTATGTTAATGATGGGGAAATTGAGGCAAAAGGATGGAAGTGACTTGTTACCCAGCAGCAGAGCTTGGAATAGAACCCAGGTCTCTTGAGTCCTAGTCTAGTGCTCTATTCACTAGGTCACAGAGCTGGCTGAAAATTTTCTGACTGAACATTTTTTTGTCAAAAAGCACTGATTTGCCAAAAATATAAATATTTTGTGGGAATATATCAGTTGCATTACAATCTTGACAGGAAATTGAAATATTTTGTTGCAGTAAGGTTTATAAGTAACTTATAAATAATATAATGTAAAATATAAATATCTAAATAGTTGACTTTCATATTATAAATAATAATTAATGCAAGTTAACAGAAAATGTGTCTTATGGAGTTACCCCAATGATAGGCAGAAAAACACCAGGCTATAGATCAGAGGTGGGCAAACTACGGCCCATGGGCCACATCCAGCCGAAAGGGCCATCCTGCCCAGCCCCTGAGCTCCCGGCCGGCCCCGGCCCCGGCCCCTCTCCTGCTGTCTCTCCACCCCCGCAGCCTCAGCTCACCAGGCCGGCAGCATGGCAGCATGGCTGGCTCCGGCCGGGCAGCGCGGCTCAGGGACAGATTTACCAGTGAACATAGGGTGCCCTGGCATGGGGCCCCCCAACAACAGGGTGCCTCAGCGCTGGGCACTCGGGCAGCTCAGCACTGGCACACCCCCCACGGGGGGAGCAGCTGCCCTGCGGGGGCAGAGGAACAAGCAGGCCATGCGGGTGGCAGGAGCGCAGGGAACGCGGCCGGAGGACACAGGAGGAGCACCAGGTGGCTGTGCAGCCGGCTGGAGAGAAGCGGCACTTTGAAGGGGAAACCATCACTTCTCTCCAGCTGCACTGGCCCTCCATCCAGTTTCGCAACCCCGATGTGGCCCTCGGGCCAAAAAGTTTGACGACCCCTGGAGGGGCAAGCTTTTACTCCATCACCACTTACATTAGGATGATTTGGTTACATAAGAAGTGCAAACCAGGACCAATTTATTCTCAGCCATTTGCTAGGACAAGCAAATGTTTCAAATAAGCTGAGCTTTTCTCATTCCTTTATATCTTGTATATGAAAGCCTACATTCCCAAAATCCTGGGGAAATTTTTAATTGTGAACAAGGTTGGTCTCTATCTAATGAGCCAGCTTTTCAAAAGTGACAACCCCAGACTCTTGGTAAATTATATATGTACCAAACACTCACTATGCAATAGAAATCTGGCACTGCGTGCTCAGCCGTCAGAAAAGGTTGCCTTTTGTAGGGCTCTTTCATCAGCCAAAATGAGAGCTAATACTTGGTGAACAAAATTATTGTATCTGGCATTTTCAGAACATTGACTTCAGATATATTTTAAAAGGCTTTGAGAGACAATTGGATGGTGATAAAGGTTGTGTCTTTCAACAAAAAGTGGGGAAAACCCTGACCCTAAATTATTGAGATATGTAGATCATCTCTTAGCTGAAAAAGGTAATAAATATTTGTAAGAAATAAAGTCCTTAACTTTGGCAGCAAATCTAGCAAACTTTTGGCCACTTCACATAAAGCCCAGCACTAGCTCTTACTGTATAATTCAAGGATGGCAAATTAAGCTAAACTACTAATCACCATGTTATTATTAAAAGATTCCTGAATTTCTATAACAGCTGTATGATCTCGAGGAGCAACAGACTCCAGCTGACATCAAAAAGCTCCTGCAGAAGTTAAAATTCTCCTAATTAACAGGAAATATATTGCACAATAGAGGATGACATTACTTTAACTAAATCAAAGAAATTATTAAATTTCAGAAAGTAAAGTTACAGGCCCTGATGGATATTCCATTATAAAAAATTCTGATACCATCCCTCTTGTTTGCACAAAATGTGTATTTCAACTAATGAAAACCCTACTGCCAGCTCTGACTGAAGCTACTTATAAATGTAGGAAGGAAGGCTGTGTCCACTTTTGAGGAGTAGCATGTGAGGTCTCTGCAAGAGAACCATAGAATTGTACGACTGGAAGGGATCTTGAGAGGTCATCTAGTCCAATCCACTGCACTCATGGCAGGACTAAGTATTATCTAGATCATCCCTGACAGGTGTTTGTCTAACCTGCTCTTAAAAATTTCCCATGATGGAGATTCCACAACCTCCCTGGGCAATTTATTCCAGTGCTTAATCACCCTGACAGTAAGGAAGTTTTTCCTAATGTCCAACCTATCTAAATCATTGATGAAGATATTGAACAGAACCAGACCCAGAAGTGATCCAGGTGGGACCCTACTTGATATGCCCTTCCAGATTTACTGTGAACCATTGGTAATTACTCTCTAGAAACAGTTTTCCAACCAGTTATGCATCCACCTTATAGTAGCTCCATCTAGGTTGTATTGCCCTAGTTTGTTTATGAGAAGGTCATGTGAGACCATCTCAAAAGCCTTACTAAAGTCAAGATATACCACATCTACCACTTCCCCTCCAGTCACAAGGCTTGTTAACCTGTCAGAGAAAGCTATTAGGTTGGTTTGATATGATTTGTTCTTGACAAATCCATGCTGACTGTTACTTAGCACCTTATTATCTTCTAGGTGTTTGCAAATTGATTGCTTAATTATTTGCTCCATTATCTTTCTGTAAAAGCAGCAAAGAGTCCTGTGGCACCTTATAGACTAACAGACGTATTGGAGCATGAGCTTTTGTGGGTGAATACCCACTTCTTCGGATGCACCCATGAAAGCTCAAGCTCCAATACATCTGTTAGTCTATAAGGTGCCACAGGACTCTTTGCTGCTTTTACAGATCCAGACTAACACGGCTACCCCTTTGATATTATCTTTCTGGGTATTGAAGTTAAGCTGATTGGTCTGTAATTCCCCAGGTTGTCCTTATTCCCCTTTTTTATAGATGGGCACTATATTTGCCCTTTTCCAGTCCTCTGGAATCTCTTCCGTCTTCTATGACTTTTTTAAAATAATCGCTAATGTCTCAGATATATTATCAGTCAGCTCCTTGAATATTCTAGGATATATTTCATCAGGCCCTGGTGACTTGAAGACATCTAATTTGTCTAAGTAATTTTTAACTTGTTCTTTCCCTATTTTATCCTCTGATCCTACTCATTATCACTGCCATTCACTATGTTAGACGTCCAATCACTAATAACCTTTTTGGTGAAAACTGAAACAAAAAACTCATTTAACACTTCGGCCATTTCCCCATTTTCTGTTATTGTTTTCCCCCGCTCATTGAGAAATGGGTCCACCCTGTCCTTGGTCTTCCTCTTGCTTCTAATGTATTTATAAAATGTTTTCTTGTTACCCTGTATGTCTCTAGCTAGTTTAATCTGGTTTTGTGCCTTAGTCTTTCTAATTTTGTCCCTACATACTTACATTATTTGTTTATATTCATTCTTTGTAATTTGACCTAGTTTCCACTTTTTGTACAACTCTTTCTTTATTTTTTTTGAGTTTCGGATCATTGAAGATCTCCTGGTTAAGCCAGGAGATACTTCCTATCTTTCCTACGCAGTGGGATAGTTTGCTCTTGTGCCCTTAATAATGTCTTTTTGAAAAACCGTCAACTCTTTAACTGTTTTTCCCCTTAGACTTGCTTCCCATGGGATCTTACCTACAAACTCCCTGAGTTTCCTCAAGTTTGCTTTCTTGAAATCCATTATCTTTATTGTGCTGTTTTCTCTCCTACTATTCCTTAGAATCATGAACTCTACCATTTCATGATCACTCACTCTTAAGCTGCCCTTCCACTTTCAAATTATCAACCAGTTCCTCCCTATTTGTCAAAATCAAATTAGAGAAAACTACTAGGGGAGAGGTTGTTCTACCTTCTGAAATTGTCTCCAATACATTCCAAGAACTTGTTGTTGGATAATCCATGCCTTGCTGTATTATTTTCCCAACAGATGTCTAGTTAGTTGAAGTCTCCCATCACAAAGTCCTGTGCTTTGGATGATTTTGTTAGTTGTTTAAAAAGCCTCATCCACCTCTTCTTCCTTGTTAGATTGTGTGTAGTAGACTCCTACCATGACATTACCCTTGTTTTTTTTAACCCTTTAATGGATATTTAAGGTAAAACTCATGTTTGGTCCCTATAAACTTGAATTAATTAATTATTAGGGCTGGTCAGAAATTTTCTGAAAGAACAGGTTTCCATCAGAAAATGCTGACTGAATAAAATTGAAATATTTTGTGGGAATATACTGATTTTGTTGGAATTGAATGGGAAATGATTGAAGTGTTTTGATTTGAGATCAGAATGTTTTGTTTTGACTTTGTTTTGATTTATGTCAATATTATATTATTTATATTCAACATCTAATATAATATAAAAATTGAAATGATTAAGTTGAAACTAAACTTTTCAATAAGGTCAAAACAAAATATTTCAGAATATTTTGTTTCATGAAGAATTTTGAGATTTCTACCTTTCATCCCCTTTCAGGATGAAACAATTTTTTGGAATTTCCTGCAGGGTGTAAATTCCATATTTTGACTTTAGCTACCTTAATTTTGTTAAACTTGCTTTCTGTGTAAAATTTATGCAGTATGGTTTACTAATATAGACCTATCACAGCCTCATTCCAGATAGCCAGGTTTGCCCAC
The DNA here is from genome assembly GCF_011386835.1 of Chrysemys picta bellii. Taxonomy (NCBI): domain Eukaryota; kingdom Metazoa; phylum Chordata; order Testudines; family Emydidae; genus Chrysemys; species Chrysemys picta. The sequence continues at coordinate 34,669,865 of NC_088791.1, forward strand.
ATATTAATCTCAATGAGGAATATATTTGTCAATGCTGGGAAAAGTAGTCCACATCTACCATAGACTAAATGTACAGTATTCCTCCAGATGTGAATATGTAATTGGGACTCTTGTAGGCAATGTGTTACCTACTTCATAACTATTAACCCTTTATTCCTGATTCTTATACATTTTACATCTATTCTTATATATTTTACATATCCTTCATATTCGAAGTAGTAGTGGCAATTATATATGTATGCATGCTCTGAGTAAGAGATGTTTGAGTGTATGCCAGATCTGGATTGCAAATTAGGTCTGTGTATGTGTCTTCCTTTATTCTTTTCTTTATTTTCTTCCAGGACATATTTAAGTGGAAATGAGCCAGATGTGGAAAAGGAGCTATGATATTCTCTGTCTGCAATGTTATTAGATAAAATGATTGCAGGTTATGCTGTTAGTGGTATCTCAGCCCATTGAGGCTCAAGAAATTCAGCAAAAGGAGCAGTGATTTATGCTGTAGACTGCATGAAGGTTGTTCTAATGTGCCTGGTGGTTCTGCCCTGTGAGTCAAGAATTTTGTTCCCATTTAAAAATTCCCTAGTCTAGTAAAAATGATTAGATAAGAGCACTGCTGTTGGAACTCACTGGGAACAGCTGCCAGTTTTCAACCTACAGAATCCTTATTTAATATTTACTGGTATCTGGGAATTGACTGTTGGCTTTCTATTGGAAGGAGAAAAACACCCCTCACTGCAACTGTGGTCTGCTGGTGTAGTAAAGTCAGGGAGGTGGTGTAAATAGTGAACCAATAAAAAAAACCAGACAAGTATCTTGAGGTCTGGCTTCCATTTGTTAAATAAAAAGCCTTCTCATGCAGTCAAACCAAAACATTTGTGGTCTTTTAAATAGTAATTTAAGAGGCTAGGGTTCAGCTTTGATGTGGTATCATATACTGATTAATTACAGGGGACAAAAAGCCAGTTAAAGGGAGTCTGAGAGACAAGTCAAGAAGTGCTGTTGTTTAGCAAGGTGCTCATAAGCCAGGACACATTCTTTTGCTCTAGTCCTTGTGTTTTTGCTTGAATTGACTACTGCCGGATGAGATCCATAGGCTGTCCCAGGATATAACCACCCCTTCCTTGGAAAGGAATCCTGTCATAGTACATGCCTCATGCTGTATTATCTAATGCAGCTTGCTCAGATTATCTGTGGAATGTATTTGCTCAAAATCGCTAGGTTTTTTGTGTGTTGCTTTATTCTAGAGAGCCTATAAAAAGCAGTTACAACAAAAAGTGTCTGTATTAAGTAACAGAGAGTCCTGTGGCACCTTTAAGACTAACCGATGTATTGGAGCATAAGCTTTCGTGGGTGAATGCCCACTTCGTCAGACGCATGTATTGTTTAGCTTCAGAACTGACTATTTTATTGTAGCTCTTAAGTCCTGGATTTGCCCTGATATGCTGCTTTAAAACTGATCCTTGCAGTGGTGAGAAACAAGAAGGCCCTAACTCTCATTTACACTAAGGCCCATTTATACTACTTGGCAGTGTAAAGTTATTTTAAAGTGGGCATAAATTGCACCCACTATATACTGCTAGAGTGTTCGAGAGAGGCCTTAGTGTCAATGAGAATCAGGCCCAAAGTAGGAGAGACAATAAAACAAATGCTAAGTGGTCTGTGAATGACAGCTCATGAAGCCTGATCAGGTCTTGAACAGTGGAGAGCTGCCTGAGTGGTAAACTGCAGTACAGTGAAACCTAACCTCAATGATCAAGAACACATTGAATAGAGCTGGTTTGAAAAATTCAGTGAAATCGGAATGTTTGGCCGAGATGGACTGATTTGGTCTAAGTAATCTAGGGTTACCATATTTAAAAAATAAAAAAAAGAGGACACTCAACGGGGCCCTTCCCCAAAGTCCCCACCCTAACTCCCCTCCTCCCTCTCAGCCACGCGAAAAGGGCTGCCCCAGCGCTACCGGCTTCACGGTTTCCCGGGCAGCCCCCAGACGCTGCGCCCCTGGCCGGCGCTTCCCCAGCTCAGCTGAAGCCCGGGAGGGGAAGCACCCATCCGGGGGCGCAGGGTCTGGAGGCTGCCCGGCAAACCGTGAAGCCGGTAGCGCTCGGGCTTCGGACAGCCCCCATGCCTCCGGACCCTGCACCCCCGGCTGGGCACTTCCCCTCCTGGGCTCCGGTGGCTGTGCTCCTCCCCTGACTCTTTGGCTGTTTAAGAGCCGAGCTGCCCGAGTGCTACCGGCTTCGGGCAGCCCCCTTGCCTCTGGACCCTGCACCCCCGGAGCCCGGGAGGGGAAGTGCCCGGCCGGCGGCTCAGGGTCCGGAGGCATGGGGGCTGCCCGAAGCCGGTAGCGCTCGGGCAGCTCGGCTCTTAAACAGAGCCAAAGAGTCAGGGGAGGAGCACAGCAGCCACGGGAGGGGAAGTGCCCGGCCGGCGGTATTTTTCCCGGACATGTTCGGCTTTTTGGCAATTCCCCCCAGACGGGGGTTTGATTACCAAAAAGCCGGACGTGTCCGGGAAAAACCGGACGTATGGTAACCCTAAGTAATCATAAACCTGTGAGCTCACCCACCCTGCTCCTCAGCCATCCTCCTGGTGAACTTCTGGGGAGCCTGTGTTTCCAGGATCCATAATTCTGGACCAACCAGCCATGTGGATTATTCTCCAGGGTCTGTGGCCCAAGGGCAGCCCCAAAGGCCAACGTCCCTGCATTCCATTCCCTTTTGGAGAGTTGTTACTAATTAGAAAAAGAAAAAATAATAATTTAAAAATAGCAAAATCCTCTGCAAATCAGAATTACCTTTTTCTGCACAGATCTAACACAGAATGTTCCTGTCAAAGTAGGGGAGCACTCTTACTTGCAGGAGCTTGCGTACCCTTCTTGCACTAGCCGATGGGTGCAGTTGGCAATGGGGCAACAACCCCACTAGACATGGCCATTGGCTACTTAGTGGTAATGCTGGCTATTACCCACTCTATCCCCAGCTCATTACATTCTGGGAATGTAAACACCCTAACTATGGCTTCTTCTTGTGGGGTAGTGTAAAAAGCAATCCTCAGTAGAGCTGGTTGGAAATGTTACAACAGAACTATGTTTAGCTGGAGGGCGCTGATTTCACTAAAGTGAACTTGTTTGGCAGAATCTGTTACAGATTCAATGAAACTTCTGTCAAAACGCAGGAAGGTTTTCGCTGGAAACCTGCTGGTGTTCCAGGGTTGACAGCTCCTCCAGGGAGCCCTGGCTCACCAACTGGAAAGAATCAGAAGGAAAACAAATTGCAAAATACTGAAATTTCTTGTGAACCGTAACTCTGAAGTTTGGGCCAGCTCTATTGCTGAACCCTGTCTGCTATCAAACAAACATTTGTTTATAGACCCAGCTACAATGTGATACCCTGAATCAAATGAATTCTCAGAGTTTCAGCAGTCTGCTTCTTGATCTAACATCTCGTTCACTGGACTATCTGTGTGTGAGCCTGGATTTGTTTCAAGACACTACAGAGATCACTTTAGAGACGGAAAAAGAGTGGAGGACTGAAATTTAAGTTAAATAAAATGCCATTGGTCACTACTAGTTGTAATCAGGCTATGTAAAGAAAGAAAGAACTGAACTGTCTGGCAACTTTGGAGCAACAATTCCAGAAATCACAGATCATATTGCACTTATTACACCATCTCAGTTTTATCGTCTGTTTGTCTAACATCCTGGGGAGAAAAATCAAGGTTATCATGTGTACTCTTATCCAGTGGACTGTGGATGGTTTGAAGTATGGATAATGAATGTTCCACACTTGCATGTTATCCTTTTCTAGGAAAAAAAAATCAAATGTTAAAAAAGAAAAATATCTGCATCTATCTGAAATATACACAGAACAAAATAGTGTAGGACAGGGAGAACCTGCTTTCTGTGCATCATGCTTCCTCTTTTTTAGATGAGAAATAATTGTAAAGTTGTGTGATCTCCTGCAGCTCATGGATTTGATGAAATTATGATTGTGTGAGAATATGGGCAGGGCTTTAACATGGAATCCCACAGATCTTGTTCTAGATGATTCATCTTTTCCAGCTGTTGGTTAAAGTAAGCCGATCCATGTGTTCATGGAAATTAAGAGACAGCTAACTCCAAGGGGAACTATTGCATTTGTAAACATCAGTGAAGTATGGCATTAGGTTGAGAGGTATAAGACTTCAAAATTCAGGAGGATTTTAATCTTTCCATCTCTCCAGACTCTAATATCATATTATTTTAAACAACTGTTTTCTTTTGGTTCAAAATGTCTGATATGTTCTGATGCTTTTAAGGCATACATTTTGTTAGCTGTTTTGGATGTACAGTACATGAAAAGATTTTTAAAAGAATATAAACCCTTCAGCACCTGAGTTTTAAAAATTGGAAAGGTGGTAGAGTTAGTGGCAACTGGATGGGAAGGGTTGATAAAATCCAGTGTGTTGTGTGGTAACTGTGGTGGAAGAAGTGGAGTCTAAGCCAGAGGGGTGGAGCAGGAATATGAAAGGCAGGCAGGCGCCACAAAGTTGCGGGTCATCTGGCAATCTGTGGGAGAGGATCTTCCTCTGTACAGTGGAGCAGTGGCATGCTACCTAGTGGAATAGGGAGAGGGTGAAGAAGAAGGCTGTGATGAGAAACTGCAGCATTGCATACTTTGGCTTAGCTGCTTCTCCCTGGAATAAATATATGACACACGGCGGTGCTCGTAAGAGACTGACTGGTCTTTAGTTCTTGGTCCCGCATTCTGCTTCCTTTCCTGGTTTTAGATTTCACATCTGAGTAGTGCCTCTTCAATGGAAGCATTCGTGCCTGGACAGTATAGGTAATTTTGGGTTCTGACCTTACACTTCTCAAGACCCAAATAGGCGCTGTTAATTATTTCTACTCTATGTCACTGTGACAAAAACTCACTGTATGATGATAAAAGATCGTAGTGCAAATTATGAGACAAAGAATGTAAGATTTAGTGGATTTTTCTTGAAGACAAGATCTTTAAGACCAGCCAAAAAACAAAATGGTTTTGAGTCCCTGATAATTATGCTACTCCCTTAAAATTAATCTAAAACTTGGCAGCTCCCAGACTGCCTGAATAATTCAATTATTGCCCCTTGTGAGAAACATAAACTGAAGACATATCATGAAGACATTTACCCCCACCCTACAAAAAGACCGGTGGATCTGTTTAAATATACTGACTGGAAAAATAAAGGAAGTTGGAAAGGGGCACTGCATCATCAAAGAGAAGGAGAGAGGACTACTAAAATCAGATCCTGGTTCACTCGTGGGTGTTCAGCATGTCACTTAACATCGCTGCCTTTCAGTAAAATTTTGTAAAAATATTTTTGTTCTCACAGGAGTGCCATGCATATAACTAAAGAGACGCTGTCAGAACAATGTTTTAATGGATTGTCATAATACTGCAGTGTTTGAACTGCAAACACTTAAAGGGAATGTTTATATTAAGAAAGGTTTCAGAGTAACAGCCGTGTTAGTCTGTGTCCGCAAAAAGAAGAACAGGAGTACTTGTGGCACCTTAGAGACTAACAAATTTATTAGAGCATAAGCTTTCGTGGACTACAGCCCACTTCTTCGGATGCATATAGAATGGAACATATATTGAGGAGATATATATACACACATACAGAGAGCATAAACAGGTGGGAGTTGTCTTACCAACTCTGAGAGGCCAATTAATTAAGAGGAAAAAAAAAAAAACTTTTGAAGTGATAATCAAGCTAGCCCAGTACAGTCAGTTTGATAATAAGTGTGAGAGTACTTACAAGGGGAGATAGAGTCAATGTTTGTAATGGCTCAGCCATTCCCAGTCCTTATTCAAACCGGAGTTGATTGTGTCTAGTTTGCATATCAATTCTAGCTCAGCAGTCTCTCTTTGGAGTCTGTTTTTGAAGTTTTTCTGTTGTAATATAGCCACCCGCAGGTCTGTCACTGAATGACCAGACAGGTTAAAGTGTTCTCCCACTGGTTTTTGAGTATTTTGATTCCTGATGTCAGATTTGTGTCCATTAATTCTTTTGCGTAGAGACTGTCCAGTTTGGCCAATGTACATGGCAGAGGGGCATTGCTGGCACATGATGGCAATTGGCCTCTCAGAGTTGGTAAGACAACTCCCACCTGTTTATGCTCTCTGTATGTGTGTATATATATCTCCTCAATATATGTTCCATTCTATATGCATCCGAAGAAGTGGGCTGTAGTCCACGAAAGCTTATGCTCTAATAAATTTGTTAGTCTCTAAGGTGCCACAAGTACTCCTGTTCTTCTTTATATTAAGAAAGAACTTTTCACTGAAATTAAAACAACAACAGACTACTTCTGATTATGTTATAAATTCTGGCCATAAACCAACCTAATGTGGGGTTACATGTTTACAAGATGTGTGGAAATAGAAAAGCACGTCATGTTGGTATTTATGGGATATTATTATAATAAAAAATGAGAGAATAAATATTCAAGAGACCTGCAGTCTACTGAAATTGTATTGCTTACTTTACTACTGAATTAAGTGTAGCATTCCCTAATGAACCAAGTGTATTTCAAGGGAGAGTTTTCTGCTAAATTGAATTAATCAGAAAAGCTGGCTTTTCACAAAGGAGCAGTAGACATCTACTTCCCCCATTTAAGGAAGCAGGGACTACTTCAACTGATAAAAGCATTGAAATGCTATACATGTTTTTTCTCATTGGCAATATAACTTTTAATGTATTAGGCTTATAATAACAATTTTGAAAGAAACATTCTGAATTCCACCAAACTCTGAAGCCCAGTACATATATGGGTTTCCATTGAAAGGAATGCATGTGGCATGTACATTTAGGATTAATTAGAACTTGGATGAAAAGCTGTAAATCGGTTCAGCAATAGAACTTTTTTTTAATATTTGGTGGGAGTAGGAAATGGACACCCCATTTTAAAGTTTTATCATCAGTATTATTACTTGCATAGCTATCCTCATTGGGTTGTAGAAGTAATTAATTGAAATCATATTATGGTTTCAGCAATTTTTTGGTACGTGAGCATCCAGAGAGAAAGATCAGATGTTTTCACTCACAGGTCAGGCGTACACTGCAAAATGTATCCACTAGAGACCCAGTGGTTTCAGAAGGGCTGGGAAACTGACTATTTGTGTTTGCAAACCATTAAGTAAATTAACAGTGCTTTATAGATTTATTTTAACCATAACAATGGCAACATTCTAAGGAAACAAAAGAGCAAATTCCCACTACAATGTACAGACAATTATGCCTACTCCATTCCCCATGGGATCTGTGTTGCAATTTAGATCAGGGAAGCTACAAAAGAAAAACACGAATAGCTTCAATTTCATAAAGCGAGGCACCAAAATCTCTATTTATTATTTGGATTTCTGCAGTAGTAATAAAAAGAAGCACCCGTCAAAGACTCCAGACAAGAACAATAAAACTAAAATTGCAGCGTAACCCCTGACAGACAGCAGAACTCAACACCCTACAAAAAATGCTCCCCTTCCTCATGAAGATCAAACCCTGCCTTCTAGAGCAGTCTGCACAAATAAATACATCTTGCATCATAGCATAAAGGTCAACAGACTTCAGCTATTTCAAACCAGGAATGGGAGAGCCTGTTCTAGAGTTGAGGGCTTCCACAGAAAACCCTGTACTGTCAGACCCTTATCTCTTATATGGAGAGGGATCCCCTCAAGCATCTCTCTTGATCAGAACTGTGACAGTGAAGTATGAGGAGAGAGGTGGAAGGTCCCAGGCCATTTAGAGCTTTATAGATCAAAAATGGCCCTTAAATTAAAACCAGAAGCCATTGCAGATCCAGGGATACAGGGGTCATAAGTTGTCACCACACAGCATCAGAGTACTGCATCCTGCACTGGTTTAATTTTCAGATTGTCCAAAGGTTGAGTTCACTGAAGTAATTCAATCTTGAGGTGACAAAGGCTATGTTTTCACAGCAAAGGGGTGTGTTTTTACATCTAGGTAGCTAACTCAAGATATGTCTTGATGTAAAATCCAACTGGAGCAAAGGCATAGGTAGTTTTTAATAGCAAGGTAGCTAGCCCAGGCCAACACTATACTCTGCACCAGAGGTTTGCCTCCACTAGCTACACTGTCTCCACTAGGATTTTATATTGAGATAGGCTACATCTTCACGGCAAAAAAGAGATGGCTAAGTCATAGATCACAGAAGCAAGGTCTGCATCTGGAAGAAATAGATTCACTCGCCTAGTGAGGTGCACATAGTAAGATGTGTTCCTGAGCACTGCTTTTCTGTATGATCATCTAATAACAGCTGGGCATCCAACACCACCTCCAGGTTGCAAATGGTGGGCAAACACTGTCAATCAAAGGGGGAGGGATCCTGGCTATAGCTTACATTTCCTTCCTCACATTTACTAGTATCTCCTGAGCCTTACCCAGATTGAGCATCCGTCAGCTCACTCTTGTCCATGTCCTTGTCTCATTCAGACAGTGAGGCAACAAATCTGTGGTACCATTGGATAATCCTGACCACCCAGTAATGCTATTTAGAAATCTTTTTTTAAAAAAAACTTTCAACTGTAATAAAACAGTTTTAGCGGTAATGAGAAAGTGCATTCATTTCTCTATATTTACTGGGTTTTATATACGATACCACCCCTCCCCATTTTTGTATCAGTACGATCTTTACTCTTTATTGCATTCTTTTCAACACTAGATCTTTTGTTCCCTTGTTAATATAATCCTCTGTTTCCCAATCTGCTAGGAGCCTGCTACACTAAAGATTATCAATCTTTTTAAGCAACCTCCCCCCTAGAGCTTTGTTCTGTTGATGTCAAGTAATGAGATAAATTATTACTTCACTAGTTTGAAAAAGTACTTTGTTGATTAATTTGAAAGTAAAATGATATTGAACAATAATCAAGTAAAATCCTTCTAGTAATCTCAGAGTTTTACAAAGGTTTATCTTGGGGACTGAGATAGAAGATTTGCATGCACTGATCTGCTTGATTCCATATAAAAGAAAAAAATTGTTTACAGAACCACCTTCTTCAAAGGCATGTATTAACTTGGATATGAGACTTTTTTGTCTTTCATTTTTGCTCTATGTGTTGATTAGTACGATAAAATTTGCACATACAGCAGCAAAGAATGACAGATAAATGATTTTCTTTGTGGTCATATAAAAATGATAGTTGGGCACTTATCACTGTTCTTGGTCAAGTTGTCTTCACTCTGTTTACAAGTCTCATTTGTGAAGACTTAAGATAAATTGCTATGTCAATAGCAATATGCATTTTCAGAGTATTGTGATTTTTGTAGCAAATATTTCTACTTCATAAAATTTATTTTCTGTCAACAAATATTTCTGTTCTGTGTTTGGGAAAAATACAGATGATATATTCATATCAGATAATGAAATACTTTCTATTCCAGCAGTAAGTAAGAAGGACGTTAAACAATAAGTACTAAAGTTGGACATTTTTAAATCTGCAGGTCTGGACCCCAGGTTGCAGCTGTGTATTTAAAAGGAGTTGGCTGAGGAGCATTCTGGACTATTAATGTTGATTTTTAATAAGTCTTAGGACACAGTGAAAGCTCCAGAGGACTGGAAGAAAGCTAATATTATGCCAATATTTTAAAAGGGTAAATGGGATGACCCAGGCAATCATACAGCTGTCAGCCTGATATCAATCCTGGGCAAAATAATAGAATGGCTAATACAAGACTCAGATAATGAAGAATTAAAGGAGAGTAATATAATTAATGCCGGTTGACATGGATTTATAGAAAATAGATCATATTAAACTAACTTGATATGTTTTTGTCTGAAATTAAAGTTTGGTTGATAAAGGAAATAGTGTTAATACAATATACTTGGACTTCTGGAAGGCATTTGACTTGGTATCATCTGATATTTTGACTGAGAAATTATAACAATAGAAAATCAATGTGTCACATATTACAAAGATTAAAAACTGGCTAACTGATAGGTCTCAAAGTATAACTGTAAATTGGGAATAATCATTGTGTGTGTGCGCATTTCTAGTGTGGTCCCTGTGGTAATATAGTCTCTAGTTTTGGTATTCACAATTCAAGAAGGAGGTTGATAAATGAAAAGGTTCGTGAGAATGATTAAAGGATTGGAAAACCTGACTTTAGGTGACCAATTCAAAGAACTCCACATATTTAGCTTATCAAAGAGATGATTCTGGGGTGACTTGATCACAGTCTAAAAGTATCAGCATGGAGAACAGAAATTTGAAAACATAGAGCTCTTCAATTTAGGAGACAAAATATAATAAGATCCAATGTCTTGAATTTGAAGCTGGACATATTCAGATTAGAAATAAGGTGCAAATGTTTAACATTGAAGGTAATTAACCACTGGAACATCTTACAAAGGATTGTTGTGGATTCTCCATAACTGAACAAAAACACATAAGAATGGCCAATGGTCCATCTAGCACAGTATCCTGTCTTCCGACAGTGGCCAATGCCAGGTGCACCAGAGGGAATGAACAGAACAGGTAGTCATCAAGTGATCCACCCTCTATTGCCTATTCCCAGTTTCTGACAAAAAACTGGAAACATTTATATCCAGATTGTTTTTTATTTTTTAAAGATGTGCTCTAAGTCGGCCACAGCTATTGGACTTGAAGCAGGGAAGTCTTATTGCCTGTGTTATGCAGGACATCACACTAGATGATCAATATATTATGTCCCTTTTGGCCTGAAAATCTGAGTGCCTCCTCTGCTCTTTGTGCTGTAGTATATTGTGCACGTGCTGTCCTTTGATTTTCCATTAGCTTCATTTCTTTTGTTTTTGTATAGTAGAGACCTATTGAGTGCACAAATTTAATAACCGAGTTTTTATTTACATAGTTTTCAGGGCAATTTACTTCTGTTTGTATTGGTTGAATTTCTATGGACTGTGGCAGTTAAAATGTGATTTTTAGGTGTTGCATTTCCCCTCAAGTCACGCACACATATTTTGACTATGTTGTCATTTCTGAGAATTATTTGCAATGTTGTTAATTTTAAGGGGGCATGTTTGTGTGTTTATAAACATATAAAATCTTACTGAATGAAAAAAAAAAATCACATGATTATTAAACATAAAAAGCTCTAGGCCAGCCCCAGATCCATAGGTGATGTAAACTGGTGCCATTGCATTGATTTCAGTGGAGTTATGCCTGTTTACACCAGCTCAGGACATAGCTCTTAATCCTTATATTTATAATGTTATATGTTAAAGTTTCATCTTGCTTTTCTGATGTCTTGTTAGAAGAAATCATAGGGAGATACCAAAGCTGAGATCTTAAAAAAATGTTTTGGAAAGTCTAGAACTATACTTTTATGATCACTACCATGGGCTAGCCCTAAAATTATGTTTGGGTTACACATTTGATTTTAAATAAGATCAAGTAAGAACATAAACAGATTGTTGCCAATTTTTGTTAGTTTTTACATGGTGTGATATTCAGGTACTTCACCTTAAATTGTGCTATAGTTCCTCTTTCAAGGTCTTCCCTCCATTTTATCCCTGAACCACTACTTTTAACAGCATTTTTTGTAATCTAGACTTCCTAATTCTATTTGATCTCGGCCCAGATCTTAGTCATGCAGCTCCAGTGCTATCTCCTTGGATTGAAGCTCCACATCCACAACTGGTCAATTTATTCTGTAATTTAAGAGTGCTCCTGGATAATTCACTGAATCTAAATTCTCACACAGCAGCATCCACAAGTAAGGCTTTCTAAAATCTCCACTTGGCTAGGACACTCCATCCTATCCTGAAAAACAATGTTATCCACGCCTCAGTTATCCACACCTTTATTGCTTCTCAGCTGGACTATAGCATGAACACTTCAGCACTTAGGAAGCCCCAACTGGTACAGAGTGCTGCAGCATGTCTCCTTACCTCAGCAACATGGGCTGTCATGATCTCATCACACCTGTCCTCTGCTCTCTACACTGGTGTTCTGTAGAATATCAAATCAAGTTCAGGGTTTCAGTCCTGATCTTCAGGGCACTCAGTGGCCTGGGCTCAGTGTAGCTAAAAGATCATCTAAAGCTCCAGGATGAAGATTGGTCAGCAACTTTGCTCCTCTGTCTCAATGTAACTTTCTACTACAAGGGTAAGCTTGTCTCTGTAGGAGACAGAACTTTCTCGGGGGCTGGCCCAAGACTGTGGAATGAACTCCCCCAGGAACTAAAGGTAATCACAAACCTCATCACCTTCTGCCCTAACTGCAAGGTGCATTTCATTTCTCTGCCTTCTCTAACATACACATTTAGCTGTGTGTGTGTGTGTGTGTGTGTGTGTGTGTGTGTGTGTGTGTGTGTATATATATATATATATCTAATATGTTTATATCCCAAACCAAATATTCCACTGCACACACATGTCATCCCCTGGAGAGAAGATGAGAGAATGGACACGTGAGACATGTTAGTCACATTGCTTAGTGCCCCACAGAAAGGTGCATAGATACTATGGTGATGGCCACGGTAGAAGAATCTGAACAGAATAAAAATCTTTAATCCTGAATTCCTAACATTCTTTATTACTGATTTTGTATTTCATAGGAAAAAATGTGATTCATTTGTTTCTTAAGCATGCAGATTTATCAAGTGTGGCACTTGAACTAATTCTCTTTCAAATGATAGATATTTTTACTTTTTAAAAATTAGCACAGTACCCTTCTTTCAGAGTTTGCATGCATAAAAGGAAATCTAAGAGCATCTTTTGTATGCACTGTGATACTATAACAGGGTGGCTTGCCCTTGGACTGGAGAGCCGGGGACTGAGTGATCCCTTATTACAAGATGAGCCCAAACTGAGGGGAATCAGGTAATTCAAATACAGAAGATAGCAGAAAGCTGCAGGGGAAGGGGTGGTTGTGATGGTTGAGAATTCAGGATTCAGTAGATACTAATAGGAGAAGGAAGCAGGACCAGAGGGTTGAGCTCCAACCAGAAAGGGCAGGGGACGGTGGCTTCAGGTGAAGCAGACTGACAAAGATAGACCTCTGGATGTGACTGAAGAACCAGAGCTAAGTATAAACTGATGAATTATGAATTTGGTCTTTATTGTGAGGACTCGTTGAGAATTGTTTGCATTATTTTGTGGTTAGAACTCTAGGATCTGGGTGAACTTTATTTGATATTGAACCAGCCTCAGAAAAAAGGTTTCTGTGTACCACAACAGAGACTGACTGGGGTGTTTAAGGGGCACAGAGACGGGTGCCTACAAAGTGACCTCTGACCACAAGGGAATGCACAATAAGTGGCCACATCACTACAGGTACCTTTAAATAAGGAACGGTAGATAGTATGCATGTTTTTCATATAATATACTGAGGGGACTAGGAAAAACTAAATACTATATTTTTTTTCTTATAACCTTTTTTAGGTAGGGGATGTGTCTTGACATATTTAAATGAAGTGAAATCATATACAGATATATTTTACTTTTAATGATCTGAACAGTATTGGTGTTGAATTATAACTGGGATAAAGGAAAATATAATTTATAATTTTCATTTATATATGAATTCCATCTCCCCATGTTCCATGTATAATTCAGTGCCAATACTTTCCACATTATTTAAAGAAAAAAATATATCAATCGTTCTCAAATCAGCATTACAAAGTACCAGAAGAAAAGAAGCATCTCTAATTTCAAATACACACATGTTCATTTTTAAAATTATTAATTTATATTCATTCTGAGATTCATGCTGGGCTAATCTGTGGCTTTGCCACAAGCCCTGTGTATTGGGACCCTGGGTAGGTGTACCGTCCCAACAGCAACACAAGGAAGGAATAACTCAGAGAGGCACAATTTCTTCTCTGCTTGTCCCCCATCAGCATATAAATTGGCCGCATGGCACAATGGGACAAAATTTAGAGAAACAAATTCTTGACACTTTTTAAGTGATTGCTTCTTAGAATAGCTAGTTCTAGAGCATACAAGAAGAGAGGCTATTCTTGATTTATTCTTAAATAACATACAGGCACTAATTTAAGAAGTGACAGTAGCTGAGCCACTAAGTAATAGCGACCACAATAGAATTTTGTTCAACAACATCTAGGCCTCAAGGAGAGCACCTAAAAGTGACATTTAACTTTAGAAAGCAAGATTTCAATAAAATGAGAAGACTGGCCAAAAAAGACCTAAAGCTAAAAGTAAAGGAAGTAAAATCCTTAAGAGGTAGCATGGACGTTACTTAAAAAATAAACACACAACCAATAATAGAGTCTCAGAAGACATTCATGCTGCTGAACCAAGGCAAGGAGTAAATCAATATAGCTAAATAGAAAAGTTCTGGAGGCTATTCGAGTCAAACAGAAATCCTTCAAAGTTTGGAAATCTTTCCCTAGTGAAGCCAACAACAAGAACATAAATTAAAGCAGGTATTAACTAAGACAGAACTTAGAAGGGCCAAAATAGATTTTGAAGAACAAATAGATAAGGATATAAAAACAAACAAAAAGAGAGTATTTAATTATATCAGAAGCAGATAGCATGTGAAAGAATCAGTGTGTCTGCTGGGTCACCAAGGGTTGAGAAGCTAAATGATTTTTGCATCACGACCAAGGCTATTGGGGAGATACCTACCCCCCAATTATTCTTTTCTGGAACAAAGGTGAGATACTACCAGAGACAGAGAGCTCAGAATAAGAGGAAACTGATAATTTAAGATGCAGTAAGTCACTGGGTCCAGATGGCACAGCCAAGAGATCTGGAGAAGTTTAAGTATGAGCTGAGCTGAGCTGCTAACAAAAATTTGTAATTTCCCATTAAAAGCAGTCACTGTTCCAGAGGATTGGAGGATGGCAAATGTACTAATATTTAAATAAGGCTCAAGAGGTGATTTGGGGAATTATTGACCAGTAAACCTTACATCTGTAATTGGGAAATTGGGTGAAACAATAACAGAATAACAGAACACCTGGAAGATCATAATACAGTATAACCAGCATTGTTTCTGCCAAGGAAATGTATGTCTCACTAATCTCTTAGAATTCTTTGAAGCTGTCAATAAAACAGTGAATACAGAACTGGTTGACATGATTTATTAGGCTTCTAAAAGGCCTTTGATAAGGTCCCACATGAGAAATTACTAAACAAGAGAAAGAGGTCATAGGATGAGAGGCAAAATACTGTCATGGATCAAAGCCTGGTGTGTATACAAAGTAAAGAGGAAGATTAGGTGGTCAGCTTTCATCTTGGCAAAAGGTTAACAATGGGTGTCTTGGGGTTCCTGATGGGTACCTAAGTCTTCTGTTGTTGAATATATTTATTAATGGTCTGGAAAGGGGATGCTTAGTGAGGGAGTAAAATTTGCAGACAATACAATTGGTTTAAGTTACTCAAGACCAGAGAGGACTGTGAGGAGCTTCAGAGAGACCTAAACAAGGTGAATGGGCATCATGATGTCAAATAAAATTCAGTATTGATAAATGCAAAGTATTGCACGTTGAAGGGAAAAACCTTGAATTACAGGTACACCTTGCAGGGTTCTAATTTAACTGTATCGATTTAGGAAAGAGACATGGACATCTCTGTAGAGAGCTCTATGGATAACTTTGCTCAATAGGCAATTGTGTTTGAAAACGCAAGCACAGTGTTAGGTTGCATACGGAATGGTATGGTGAATAAAGTGGAAAATATTATATGGCCTTTATATAAATCAAGGTAGCCTCATCTGGAAAACTGGCTACAGTACTGGTTGCCTCATCTCAAAAATAGGTAGATTAGGAACTGTTGTTCTCCCTTTCTCATAACAGAAGAAAACCGGAAAATTCATTGAAATTGAAAGGTTAGGAAATTTGAAACTGATAACAGATTTTCACATAATGTGAATTAAACTACGCAACTCTGCCACTGAAAGTTGTTGAGGACAAGACATTACTAAGATTAAAAAGGGATTGGATATTTATGTGGCTATCAAGAATATCTGTAATTACCATAATTAATGAAAACTAAAATTTTGTGGAAGGGGTATTAATCCGCATGCATAAGAGTTTAAGCAAATTTCTAACCATGAGAGATTGGTATGTATGGCAGACGAATTATCCTACATCTGCCTCTTGTGAGGTTCTTCTACCTTCCTCTGAAGCAAGTGATGTTGGCCACTGTCAGAGATGGGATCCTGGATTAAATTTGCCTCAGTCTGATGCAGTATAGCAATTCCTATCTCCCTTACTCGAGTTGCAAATTACTATGGACCTCCAAGACAGCTGGCCAGCATTTTGGAACCAAAGCTCCCTCCACTCCTGACCCACCTGCTGGGAAGGATTTAGCAGTGGGTTGGGAGGCCACAAAGGAACATAAGGAAGAAGGGGGTCTTACTCCAATTTCATGTTACTATCACACATAACACACTAGACAATGCTGTAGCTTGTAGTGAATAATCTTACAATGCATAGAAGACATGTACAGTAACAGCTGTGTTATCCAGGACTTGACCAACTGGAAAGCTCTATAATCTGGCATTTCTGATCTTCAATTGGGTCCAGTTGGCACAGGGCCAGCAGGCTCCTTACCTGGCTCCCTGGAAGTGGTGACATGTCCCTGCTGCTCCTAGGCAGAGGAATGGCCACAGGAGCTGTGTATGGTGCCCCACCCCACCCAGCCCTGAGTGCTAGCTCTGCAGCTTCTATTGACGGCCAATGGGAGTTGCAGGGGCAGCTCCTGCGGGTGGAGGCAGCGTGCAGAGCCACCTGGCTGTGCCTCCACCTAGGAGCAGCAGGGACATGTCACCACTTCCAGAGAGCCACCCAAGGTCAGCGCCGCCTGGATCCGGCACCCCAAAACCCCTCCCGTGCCACAACCCACTGTCCTGAGCCCCCTCCTGCACACAAACTCCCTAGCAGAGCCCATGCCCTGCAACCCTTCCCACACCCCAGCCCTGAGCCCTTTCCTGCACCCAAATGCCCTCCCTTTTAGTTAACTGGAATTTTTGACTTACCGGCACCCCCTGTTCTCCCAACGTGTTGGATTCAAAGCTTTTACTGTATATTATCATACTGCAAGGCTGTGTCATTCAAGCATTTGGAAACATTTTAATTATCTGACACTGAAGATACTGATGAGGCACTAGGATGCTTTTGGGACAGGATCTGGCCAACTCTTTTATGGCAGCCCAGATGCACAGTGTTTTGATGCTGCTAATATTACACTGCCATAAGCCATCTTCCTAAATTTTGCCCAAATTTGTGCTAAGTTACATTTTAGCTAAATACTGTTCAGGATAGTGCATTGCGAAACCACCTTTCAAATTATCCACTGATAGAAGTGTACACTGGATGCGCTTAAAAACATACCTGGTTTTGCCTTAGGTAATATTATCTAGTTATCTTAGTATCTGCAGTATTCCTCATAGTTCCCTATACTTAATAAATGCTGAGGCAATGCTGTTTAGTTATTGGCAGTTGTAACCACTGTGCTTTCATTTTAAGAGAATTACTGGAAGACCTATTTTGTGAATTAAGACTGTGACAGGACAAAATAATTTCTACCCTTTAGAGTAAACAGAAAAATTCACCAACATTTTCAGTTTAGGCACTCTTATTGCAATATAAAGGCCAGTATCTGGCCCCTAATATGAAGTTCCTCATATTGTAAACTTTCATAGATGTCAGAACTGTAAAAGACTGCTCAGGTCACCTAGTCTAACCCTCAGTTGTACATACAATTGATTCTCTGTCGTTCATGCACAGCACAATCATGTAGCATCTGCACAGAAAGAGGGAATTCTTTTCACATAGCATGAGTGCTTTACTGATATTGGGAATGAGAGAAAAGATCTTTTCCTGGAAAGAGACTGTGTGAAATGAAGTTGTAACACGTTTGCTTAAAAGGCTCTTTTGTTAATTGCCATTGTGCTAATGGTGCTTTGAATATGAATTGTTTGCAAGCAGGAAGTATGCAATGATTCAGCTAAGCAGAACATTAAGAAAACTTAAACCTGGATGGGAACAAAAAACAAAAAAAGCATTGGGTTCATGTTCATTAATCCATGCTAAGATGGTCTGTGCAGATTCAATAGTCAAAATATTAAATATAATAAACACAATGCTTAAGCTATAGTGTCCATTAGAAAGTTGGCATCATTTCATTTGCACCACAGAAGAATTAATGAAGGATTTGCTGGCAGAAACTTTGTTCTGTCTGTTTATTCATGGCCCTCCTTCCCAGTGTGTGTGTCTTTTAAATGAAAAAAGGAGACATGTTTTCTCAGCAGGCTGACACACTTTGAATCATGTTTTCCATGACATGGGGTAAAGACTCCCTGCTAGTCTGTCTGGTAGAGAATAGGTATTCATGAAATCTCCAAGATGGTACAGAGAAATCAAACTATTATCTATGTTTCCTTATGTGACGGGCTGGATCACAGAAAACCCCTTGGGAGCTGCCACCTGATGTGCAAAGACTACCCCTGCTCCTGTTTTCCCTGCCAGCTCAGGACTCCAGCACCCTGTCTTGCTGAGCCAGACACTCCCGTCTGCTCCAACACAGACCCAGGGTCTGAATTACTTGCCCCAAAGCTGCATGTTTACTTGAAAACAGCTCACAGAAGTGTGCTTGTCTTTAGCACTCAGATGCCCAACTCCCAATGGGGTCTAAACCCAAATAAATCTGTTTTACCCTGCATAAAGCTTATGCAGGGCAAACTCATAAATTGTTCGCCCTCTATAACACTGATAAAGAGATATGCACAGTTTTTGCTCCCCCAGGTATTAATACATACTCTGAGTAAGTTACTAAATGAAAAGTGATTTTATTAAATAAAGACAGTAGGATTTAAGTGGTTCCAAGTAGTAACAGACAGAACAAAGTAAGTCACCAAGCAAAATAAAATAAAATGCGCAAATCTATGCCTAATCAAACTGAATACAGATAATCTCACCCTCAGAGATGCTTCAGTAAGTTTTTTCTCAGACTGGACACCTTCCAGGCCTGGGCACAATTCTTTCCCCTGGTACAGCTCTTGTTCCAGCTCAGGTGATAGCTAGGGGATTCTTCATGATGGCTTCTCTCCCCTCTTTGTTCTGTTCCACCCCTTTATATATCTTTTGCATAAGGTGGGAACCCTTTGTCCCTCTGGGTTTCCACCCCCCCTCACTGGAAAAGCACCAGGTTAAAGATGGATTCCAGTTCAGGTGACATGATCACATGTCACTGCAAGACTTCATTGCCCACTTGCCAGCAAACACATATACAGGAAGACTCACAGGTAAACACAGCCATCTGCGGATAATAGTCCTTGTTAATGGGAGTCATCAAGATTCCAAACCATCATTAATGGCCCACACTCTACATAATTACAATAGGCCCTCAGTTATATTTTGTATTTCTAGTTTTAGATACAAGCGTGGTACATTTATACAAATTGGATGATCATACTCAGTAGATTATAAGCTTTGTAATGATACCTTACAAGAGACCTTTTGCATGACGCATATCCCAGTTACGTTATATTCACTTATTACCGTATTTTTCTAAAACTATCCCAGTTACATTATATTCACTTATTATCATGTTTTTATAAAACCATATAGACTGCACAACGTCACACCTTAATCAGGAGTCTTCAGTGAATCTTGTTTATATTATTGTCAGTGAACTTAAAAATCTCTGTTAGATACAATTTAGAAATATATAATACCAACTTTCTGCATGAGACTCTCCAGTTGAAAAAAATCGTATAGTGGTTAAAAAGCCATAGATAATACAGTGGTCAAGCCAATTGCTATTTCTACAATTAAGTATAGTTACTATACTGTTTTTATATGCTTATAACTTCCAACACACTCATAACTTGGACTGAAATTTCCCATTTGTTCTTACCCAGAGGAGGTTGGCTTTTGAAATTTTCAAGTGAAATAGCTTCATCCATTTGATAGAGTGATGAGTCTTTTTTTTCTGATGTGTGAGAAGGTAAATAACTTTTTTTCCCTCCTCACTGGAAAAAAAAATGCTACTACCTTCCTTCTCTCTCTTCACCTGCCCTCCTCTTTGGCTGGCTGAGGAATGCCCTTGCCTCCTTTCCAGTTGTTTCCCTATCTGTGTCCTATCACTGCCTCCATCTTCCACTTCCTTACTTGCCTGCTTTCTATGAATTCAGGGTTCTCTTTGCTGCTTAGCTGCAACAGCTGGCACTCATCTTCAGGGATAGAACATGGTTCAGGCTCTTTTGTGCAGCTTCCAGGTGTCTCTTTAAAGCTCTGCTGTGGCTTTCTCCTGCTTCTCACCTGGAAGGTGCCTGCAGCTTTGGCGGCTAAACAGAGAAGAGAGAACATGGACATTATTCCTTCCCTGTGGATGCCAATAAACATTCACCTGTGAGGTTCGGTAGTAGTACAAATCCTCCCTGCCACTTGTTGTGTATCTTGAAATGCTCTGCCAGCCAGCAGGCAGGACATTGGGAAGTGTGTTGTGTGTGTCCCAGCTTTACAGGTAGGCTGTGTTTCCTGTAGTTCATAACCACAGCTGAGTATATTAAGCCAGGTCTACACACACACAGTTGTACCAGTTTAACCAATGGTGTGATTGTATAGGAATTGAGTTAAACTGGTGCAACTTTGCACATGGATTCTTTCTCTGTTTAAGCTTGGCTTATGTGAGTTTAGCATGCACCCCTAAATGTACTGACACAAGCTGAACTGATTTAAGCCAGTTTTAAACTGATAGTCCACACACAAATTGGTTTTGTTATACAAGTGCAACTTTAAGTTAAACTAGTGTGATTTCTGTGTGTAGACAAGTCCTTATTGACCAATGATTGACCATTTTCACGTGAGGTAGTATACAAGCTGACATACAAGAAATATAATAGATAATATTTTTATAATTGGCTGAGAAGAATTGTTCAAGCTAACTTTATTTTGCTGTGTAAAGTTTCAATACAGTTTGCATACATAGAAATGTCAGCATTATTGCAAAGAGAAATAGAGTACTAGCACTTTTAGGCTTCTTCATCTGCACAAGGGCCACTTCTGGTGTGTGAGCTCAATCCTTAGTCAAGTAGCAGTCCACTGAAGTCATTGGAAATTGTATGTGAGTCAGCACAGCAAGCTTGAGTACTGTCTGCTTTGCTGCACAAAATAAATCCTTAGTGAGGCTTCCACTGTGCTTATGTGAAGCAGGAGTTTGAGTGTTCGCTAATTTGGCTCCTGAACCACTGAGGTCTGAATATCACTGGGCTAGAGGAAAAGCCACTGCTGTGTGTGCTCCCTTGAACATGCACAAGGTGTGCATAAGCTAAGACTTCCAGATGTAGCTATAAAGAGCTAAAGGATGTCTGATCTCTGTACATCAGGTGCTCAAAGCCCTGGGTTCCAATCCCCACTCCTGCTTCACTCAGTGGATGTGGTGTTGTCATGTCAAAATGTGCCCTTTTTGCTAGCGAGCATATGCATTCTTCTCTTCACATACCTAATGAGCACATGCAGGATGTGGGCATGTACACTGTAGGACTGATATCTCAGTGAGGATCCTGCCTTTCCTCTCAGTTTCAGAATCAGTTTAGGGATTCAGCAATAATTTGTGACATTAGAGTTCTTCTGGATGGAATAGTGAAACCCATGGGAAGCTCCTCCCATGCAGATCCCATTGTGTCCATACCATGAAGCACAGGCTGTATCTGGGCTCTTGCTATGAAAGAGTGATTATACAAAAAGAGAGGTACGTAGGAAGGCACATTTTGACTGGTATGGGGAGCTCATCAAAATGTAACCCACCCACCCCCAACTTTTCACCCATATCCCTGAGGATGGTGCATTTTGATTGGCTCCTTCCCACCCATCATATATTACATTGCAGAAGTTAACATGGAAGATAGGTACATTTTGATGCATATTTCAACATGACACAGCGCTTCGTTGCATTGATAATTCTTATGCTTTTCCTCTTATCCAAAAATATCTCCTAGCTTCCTTCCCTGACTTTTCCCTATGGCACTGATCATGCCATAGGTGCTGACTTTTATTTTTCACTGGGGGTGCTCCACCCCCACTCTGCCCCTTCCCCCAAGGTCCCACCCCACTCCGCCTATTCCCACCGCCACTCCTCCCCCGAGGCTCTGCCGTCACTCTTCCCCCTCCCTCAAGTCCCCACCCTCACACCACCTCTTCCTGCCCCCTCCCCTGAGGCCCCACCATTGATCCACCCCGTCCCCCAAGGTCCCGTCCTCACTCTGCCTTTTCCCACCCCTGCTTCACCCCCTCCCCGAGGCCCTCGCCTGCCCACTGCTCTCTGCCCTCCCCCAACCTGTTCCCCGAGACACCAAATAGCTTTGGCTTGTGGATGCTGAGCACTATTTTTTTCCCTGGGTTCTCCAGTCCTGAAGCACCCACGGAGTCAGCACCTATGGATCATGTCCTAGAATGGTAACTAGAGTGTGCTGCTTTCTTCACTGTGATTGCCTCCTTCAACCATATGGTTTGCTACCTTTGCAATGGTTAGCTCAAAACACCTATATACGTTATGGGAATGATGAGCCTGGTGGTCGGCCTTCACCCAGATTTGCCTGAACACTAGTCTACTGGCATGCTTTCCAAGAGGGATTGGCATGAGTATTTGCACCTCCCCTTCCCTGCACATTTTAACTAAGCTCGCTATTCCGTTCACATCAGGAGTAGAACTGGTGGGGAATTTTTCAACAAACTTTTTTGTGGGGAAAATGCTCGTTTGTTGAAACAGAAACATACCTGTTTTGACAAAACTTTCAGAAAGGTTGGGGAGAGGCGAGAGATCCCAGAATAGCCAATAATTGTAGCCTGGTGGTCGCCAGCTTCTCCTTCCAACAGTCCCACAATTAACAATCCCACTTGGCCCCTCCTCAGTCCTTTGTTCTCCAGCTGGTCACACCTGAATGGCTTCCTGCAGAGAGGTGGGGTGTCTGTGGTCATTAGTTGCTAGGTACCAAATGTCCAGACAATTGGAATGGCCCCTGTCATCTCAGGCTCTCCATGGGCCTGGGCCCCCAGGCTCCCGGCAACTAGGCATCAGTCACGCCTGTATCTCTGGGTCTCTGCAAAGAGTAAACAACCCTTTTCCCACCACCTAGTTAACCACACACCACAAAGGGGAAACTGAGGCACACACACTAGTCATCTGAAATATTATGAAAAATTCCCACTTTGTTACATCTCTTTCCCCTTCTAGACTCAATCGAGTGGAGTCACTTAATCCAGTGACCTGGGGAAGTTTGAACCCGCCAATGTTATCCATAGATGCCACTGCATCTTTTCCATTTTCTTGGCAGTTGATCTAACAGGCACTTTCACAATTCTTTTATCACCCTTGCTAATCTATCACAATTGCAGTTTTACAATACACAGTTCAAAGCAGTTTCACATCCTCCCCTTAGGTCTGGTCTGTTTAATGACACTCGCAGGATGCACGTGAGGAGCTTTCATGCAACACCCAGCCCTTTTAACCATCCCAAAACCTTTGGGTTTGAAACTGGGATAAGGTCCTGCTGCTACCTCCTTCCCCTCATCTGCCAGGGAGTGAGAAGGGCAGTGAACCCACATTTCCTCCATGTTTCAACTGTTTTGGCCACAACCTGGGGTGTCGATACCCCTACATTGGAACAGGGAGCGATCCCTTCTGCACTGGTTCCTAGCCCAACCATATCTCTGGGGCTCTGGTGTCCCAGCCCAGGGGATGGTGAGGCGGGCATTCAAGGCGCTTCTGCACATTGGCAGGCCTTTTCTGGAGTTGTGTCCCATCCCCAGGGCTGTGCATATGCAAGGAGTCCATCTCCCCTCTTACGGTCAACTTGTTGCCCTCACCCCCCCGGACTGAGTCCTCTCCCAGACCCCTTTCTGGCGGGCTATTTGGTCTCTCTTGGTTAAGAGAATCTGCCATGCCATGGCCACCCTCTTACCAGGCGTCTCTGTTACCAGCAGCATTCTTCCAGCTGCTTTCCCTTCCCTGGGAACTCTTTCACCCCTGGACAAGGCAAACATGTTTGGCAGTCCTCCTTCCCTGTCTGTCTCTCCCCATGCTCAGCTGGAGTTTCAGCTACCACCATGCTCAGCTTTTCCTTTGCTTTCCCTGTGAAGGTAGACAGTGAACTCGCTGCCTTGGCCACAGCATTAGATCCAGTGAGAGTCACATCTCCTGTGTGGAGATGGGCGGGGACCATCCCTCTGTCCCGCTCTGATCCACAGGTCCGGTTACAGACTGGAAGGTATCATAAGCTTACCAGCTCTTCCTTTGTGCTACCAGCGTCTCCTCCTTCCAGGCTATTTACATGTTCACTGACACCTTCATTCTCAGCCTTTTGACTCCCTGGACTCAAATCCTTTGCTGTTACAGAAGCAGGGCCTGCAACCTGCCTTAAAGAGAGAATCATTTCCCAAAAGGACCTCAAAGCTGATATCTTGGAGAACCCCAACTACCAGCCACCCCTATCCTTCCTGTGTCTGCACAGGGATCTGAGCCATGGGCAGATCAAATGTCTTCATGTTTGGGACCTTCACCCAAATTACACAGCCCTTCAGCATTTGATGGGGTTGCACCACCCAGGGTTTGACAAGAATTCCCTCTGTCAAAGAATTTCTCCACCTCATGAATGTCTTCCCATTAACCATCACCTTCTGTTTCCACTGGGGATCATATGTGCCTGAGCCCAGGAGAATACGAGAGGACATATACACTGGGATCTGGAGCGGGAGCTCACCTGCCACCACCCCCTGTGCCCCCCAAAGAGCTGGCAGTGTGATTGCTTTCCTCCAAAAGTTCAGTCACATAGTGTGTGAGTCTGAATTACAGGTTGCCTTCCTGGGCAGACAGAGGCTAAATTAGCCCTTCTCTCCTGGGCATTTGCAAGTTAACCCTTTGAGGATTCTGTTTGGCCACCATTTCCTTGATTTTTGGGCATTGTGCACTTATGCCCTTTTTGCCCACATAAAATGAAAGTGTTGTTTTCCAGCTAGCCATTACTCACTTGCATTGTCCATTTGACTCAGGTGAACAAGTACTGCAGAACTGGGTTCTATCTAATTACCTCAATCACTGTCCTACACTTATAGCCATGGTACTTGAGCAACTTTCTTCCCTTCCTCTTTCCCTCCCACTCTTATATTACACTTCACTACTCTGTTCTCTTGTTATTTCCTTCTCTCCACTCTTCCCACGTCTCTGCATCTCTGCTCTCAGTGTTGTCTTCACATCCTCTCTCCTCTGGTCTGGCGTTGCTCTCCATCTCCACTTAAATCTGCTGTGCTCAGCTTATTGGCAGCAAAGTGAAATGTGCTCAAAACCGGATCTCTGAAGTGTTTTGTGCTGGCACGTCAGAGATCAGGGGTTTTTTTAAAATAAATTTTACTTTGCTTCCAGCACACTAATTGAATACAGCAGAGCAGAAAGCAGCAGGGGACAGAAACAGAAGACAGTGAGTCCTGACAAAGACTTTCTCTAGGGGCAAGTGTTCAATTAACATCTCTTGTTAGACAGCGAAAAGTAACTACCCCCAGACAATAGGACTCTGGATCATTCACATTCTGAAAACTGTTAGACATCCAGGACTTTGGGCATTCAGTTTAGGGTCAAACTCCTCTCCTGAATGAGCTATTGTGAGTTAGGTTGCTCATATTAAGCAATGAGCTGTTTTGACATATAGATAGGAACTACCAAATTGGAACAGACCAGTAGTGTATATGTATCAGCAGAAATCCCTAAAATGTATAGATTGTATCTGCATAATCTAACCCAGATGTTCCCAGACTGCACTGATGGGTTACAAGTATTTCTGACTCTCTGAGAGCCGGTACTGATTTTTTTCTTTGTTTCTAACTGCTTTATGGGAAGCTGAAAATACATGACATATATTGGTAGTTTTACTTTTATAGCTAAGGAAATGTGGTAGTTGCCAAAGGGATGCTTTTGGATTACAAATGAAAAGGTGACTGCACAATCTCAAATGGGAGTGATTGCAAATAGTAGGTGTCACAGTTCAGGGCAACTGCACCTGCATTCCCCCTCGGGGTCCAGCAAGGGCACCTACTCTAGGCTCCAGGCTCCTCAGCTGTCACTTCTTTTGGGTTGAGGTCTGTGATCCTCTCCCTCCTGACTGGGTTTTTCCCAGGCTGCACAGCTCCTTGCCTACATTGTGAATTTCCCAGCAAGTCAGACTGCCTAAGCATTTTTTTTTTATGTTTGGGATGTAATAAGGAAGCTCTAATATAGTTTGGAGACAAAATGGAAAAGAAGAATAAAATAAAGTTTATAGATTCCAAGGCCAGAAGGAACCATTGTGATCATCTAGACTGAACATAGCGCAGGACATAGAAATTCCCAGAATTAATTCCTAGAGCATAACATTTTAGAAATACATCCAGTTTTGAGTTAAAAAGTGCCAGTGATGGAGAATCCACCATGACCCTTGGTAAATTGTTCCAATGGTTAATTGCCCTCACTGTTAAAAATGTACCTTATTTCCAGTCTCAATTTGTCAAGCTTCAACTTCCAGCCATTGGATCATGTTATACCTTTCTCTGCTAGATTGAAGAGTCCATTATGAAACATTTGTTTCCCATGTAGGTACTTATAGACGAGGGATCAGCAACCTTTGGCACGTGGCCTGCCACCCTGGTGGGTCGGGCCGGTTTATGTGCCACGTCCGCAGGTTCGACCGATCATGGCTCCCACTGGCCACGGTTCACCACTCCAGTCCAATGGGGGCAGCAGGAAGCAGTGGCCAGCACATCCCTCGGCCCGCGCCTCTTCCTGCTATCCCCGTTGGCCTGGAGCGGCAAACCGCGGCCAGTGGGAGCCGCAATCGGCCGAACCTGCGGATACGGCAGGTAAACAAACCAGCCCGGCCCGCCAGTGCTTACTCTAGTGGGCTGCATGCCAAAGGTTGCCGATCACTGTTATAGACTGTGATTAATCAAGTCACCTTTTAACCTTCTCTTTTTAAGATAAAAGGATTAAGTTCCTTGACTTCATTACTCTAAGGTATGTTGTCCAATCTTTTAATCATTCTCATGATTCTTCTCTGAACCCTGTCCAATTTATCAACATCCTTTGTGACTTGTGGACACCAGAACTGGACACAATATTACTGCAGAGGTTACACCAGAGCAAAATAGAGAGATAATAGAACCTTCCTACACTTGCTGGATACTCCCCTGCTTATGCATCCAAAGATTGCATTAACTCTTTTGGCCACATTGTCGCACTGGGAGCTCATGGTCAGCTGATTATGCACCAGGACTCTTTTTTTAGTGTCAATGCTTCCAAGGATAGAGTCCCCCATTCTGTAAGTCTGGCCTGCATTCATAGATGTACCCAATTACATTTAGTCATATTAAAACACATATTGTTTGTTTGCACCTATCTTACTAAGTGATCAGGGCTGGCTCTGGCTTTTTTGCCGCCCCAAGCAAAAAAACAAAACCAAAAAAAAAAACGCTGCAGGGCGTCTGGAGCCGCGAAGCAAAAAAACCACAAAAACAAAAAAAAACGTGTGGGGCGGCCGGAGCCAGGGTGCAGGGGGACTCCCTGCGATGCAGACGTGCCATGGGCAGCGGAGTGCGTGCCTTGGCTAGCCGGGGGGGGGGGGGGGGGGGGGGGGGCGGGAGCGGGGGAGGAGGAAAGAGAGAAGGGGGGCAACCAGGGCTTCTTTCAGCCGGGGCACTCGCCACACGGCCCCTCCCGCCATGCCGCCTGCCAGGAGGGCTCTGTGCCACTCCGGTCGGCGGGGAGGGAAGGATGCGGGCTGCCCTGCTGGGCTTGCTGCAGACCTGGCACCGGCTGGGGCAGACGGAGCTTGCAGCCCGCTCCCCAGCAGGGCACTCCCCTCCTCCGCGCCACCGTCCCCTACAGGCGGCCAGAGTGGCTAACCAAAAAAAAAAAGGATTGGAGCTTGCTCGGCTGGTGCCTGGATCCGGCCCTGCAAGTGATCTAAATTGTTCCTTATCAGTGACCCTTCCTCTTCTTTCTTCATGATTGCCCCAATTTTTGTGTCATTTGTAAACTTTATGGAGTTTAAGGCCTGAAAGAACTACCAGATCATCTAGTGTGTATCCACCAACGCCACCCTGCACCCGCACACTAAAGCCAACAGCCAAAATTAGACCAAAGTATTACAACCCAGAGCAGATTGGACTATTCACAGGCAGAGAATAGAAGGGACTGAGATGCACTAGTGATGATTTTGTTTTCTTTCAAGACATTGATAAAAATAAGGTCTGAGCCCTGTGGGTCACCAGTGAAAACATACCTGCTATATGATCCTTCCCCAACGATAATTACATTTTAAGACCTATTTGTCAGCCAGTTTTTAATCAATTTAATGTGTGCCATGGTAATTTTATATCTTTCTAGTTTTTCTTTTTTTAATCAGAATGTCATATGGTACCAAATCCCAAATCAGCTGCTCCGTTATCTTTCCTAGGATCGATGTCAGACAGACAGGCCTATAATTATCCAAACATTTCAATTTATCCTTTTTAAATATTGGCAGAAAATTAGCTTTCTTCCAGTCTTCTGGAAATTCTCCAGTGTTCCAAGACTTATTTAAAATCAACATTAATGGTCCAGAAAGCTCTTCAGCTAGCTCTTTTAAAATTCTTGGGTGCAAGATATCTGGACCTGCTCATTTATAAATGTCTAACTTTAGTAGCTGTTGCTTATCATCACTGCTAGTTCTATTGGAGTGTAAGGAATTTCGTTGTCATAATTATCATCATCTTATGCTATCACTATATCTGTTTTTTCCCAAATACAGAACAAAAATACTTATTGGACTCTCCTGCCTTTTCTACATCAATATTAATAATTCTGCTATTTCCGTCTAATAATGCAATACCATTGTTATTATTTTTGTTCCTATTATACTTTAAAAACTCTGTATTGTCCTTAAAAATATATTGCTGATCACAGATTTCTCCCTGTGTGTTTTTGCTTCCCTTATCCATTTTCTACAATTCCTAGCTTCTGATTTATTTTCAATAATATTAACTTCTCTTTTCTTCCTTTTCTTATTTTATGTATCTGCCTTCATTTACTAAACTAGGCCATATTTTCCAACCAGTAAGGCCTTCTTCCTGGATTGTGGCTTTTGGGGTGTCTAGGAAAGTGTTCTTAAATAATTACCAATTATCATTTACATTTTTCTGACTAAATTCTTCCTCCCAGCTGCTTTGGCTTATGATTGGTTTCAGCTTTGTGAAATTGACTCTAATTTTAAAATAGCAAGTGTGTGTGTGTGTGTGTGTGTATATATATATATATATATATATATATATATATACTGGTTTTGACTTTATTCTGTTTGCATAGTATAAATACCTCTCCGAGCTTCAACATTTCAACAGAAGTTTTCTGGACTACATGTTATCAGAAACTTTCTGGAAGGGTGTTGAAAGTTTTCATCATCCCAACCTGCTCTGTGACTCTTCATCAAAGCCTGAGTTCCAATCATGCTGCATAGCTATTTCAGTTAGTCATGCTTTCATTTGAATATGCTTTTTCCTTGGTTTTCTGTTGCTAAGTTTTTCTGTATTATTATCATCTGTCATTGTGGTTTGCAGGGTGTCTCTGATTTCGCTCCTTTCTAAACTGTCAGTACATCTTTATTTAAAGAGCTCTGTGAAGACGGATGTAAAGTTAAGTGTGTGCTTATGGGTTTTGCTGAATAGGGTCCCATATCCATAGGGATGACCCTGCAAACACTTAAGTGTGTGAGTTGACTTCTAAGGAACTACTCATGAATCAAGTTACTCACATGCTCAAGTGTTTGCAGGAGCAAGTCTTTAGCTGCTAAGAGGTAAATCCTGTCCATTCCTTCGTGGCTGAGAAGATTCCCCTGGCACAGGGACTGGTATGGTTCTGCTATCTCGATGGGGAGGATAGGGTTTGGGTTCCCATACAAGGTTTACGTGTGTGTGTGTGTGTGTGTGTGTGTGTGTGTGACAGAAGAGGGGAGTTGGATTAAGGGCAGTGCCTCTGCATAGATTATGCAGTCCTCCACCCTGTGTCAGGGCTGCCCAAGGAGCATTTCAGCCAATATGCAGCCACTCCACCGCCTGCTGGAGAGGATTCCTTCCCCCAACTCTTCTATGTATCTGCCCACCTCAGCTCCAGGATCAGGCACTACCTTGTGATGACAGCAAGAGCAAAATGCTAAAACAGGGATGCTAGACATTGCTCTAGTAAATATAGCAATGTTCTTTTGATTAATTTAAATAGTCTCTGGCTAACTCTTCATGAATTAGCCATTTCTAATTTTCTGCCTGGAACAGAATGACCATCTGTTGGAAAGGTAGCCAAGACTTCTGCTGTTTCCTTGTTTCATAGTAAAGTGGATTAATGCTTGGGGTTCATGAGCTAGCACAACCAAATTACTGCGCTGAAGACACTCATGACTGCAGCGGCTTATTAAACTACTGTGATCCATTTTGTGTTCTTTTATCTGCCTCGTTACCGCCACTGCAGTTTAACCAATAGAATATATATTTTAAAAGTCTATTACTTTGCATAAATATTTTTTGTTTAAATTCTCATTTTTTTAGAAGCACAGTAGGAGCTTATTATGTATATACCATATTTCCATAAGGGAAAAGGAGATATCTTATGAGTAAGGTACAAGACTGGGAATCAGGCGACTTGGAGGTTTTATTTGCAGCTCTGCTACAAACTTCTTATGTGACCTTGGGCATGTCAATTAACCTCTATACAAAATGCGGACAATAAAAGTTACCTACCACTCATTGGTGTTGTAAAGCTAGCTAAATGCTTTGAAGTTTGCAGAGTGTTTTGAGATTCTTGGTAAGCAGACATTATACAAATGCAAAGTGGTCTGGGTGTCCTGCCAGTGACTTGTAACCTTTTTGCTAGTTCTAAGCATTTATAATTTTTTTTATTTCTTTTTATTTATACTATAAAAATTGGTTATTTATATTATCCAAAAGGACTGAGGAGGAATTGGTGGGAACAGACTGTGAAAATAAAAAAGGGGAGTGGGTAAAAGGAGAATGAAATGGAAGGGGATAGAAAAAGAAAGAGGAAAGAAGTGAGACAAACACAAAGGATGAGGAGAGAGAGACTGGTAAGAGGGGATGAGAAGATGATGGAACCGACAGCCATTAGGAATTTATCAAGTCACAAAATTTATCAAGCATGTCTGATGAGCTGAGCTGGTCTCTCTAGGACCAATGGGGAAGACAGGGTCCTCAGAGGCACTGATGTAACCCTCCTCCCTGCACTTTTAGCTACTTTGAGAAAGGAAACACTAGGATAGCCTTAGCGTGCCCTTTGCAAACTCTTTGTGGCTGTTGATCCTGTTTTTGCCATGTGGGTAGGTGGAGGGGAAGAATCCTAGCCTCAATAAAAGTTGCAGATGCTTAGCAATACTTGGCCCATGATTGTTAATAATTATTTATCACTCTTATTATTAATCTATTTACACTTTTTCCAAAAGTCAAGGACAATGACACTGAGAAGCAGCAATTGGAAAACTGATCAAAGGACATATTTTTTACACTATTTATAATTAACCTATGGAACTAATTGGCACAAATTATCATTGAAACCATGAGGATCAGACATGTATGGGGATAATGGCAACATCCACAGTAACTTTACATTGGATAAGAAGTATGAGTGATATAAACACTAATACCTAAGGGCAGAAGCCAACCACTAACTACCTGGAGTTATCAAGAAGCTTTTCCTGTGGGTGGGTTTTTCCATTATTGTCCATTGCAGGGATTTTTGCACCCTCCTCTAAAGCACGTAGTATTGGTGACTCTGAGATAGGATACTGGACAACCTTATCTTCTACTTACTATGTTGGGTTCTAACACCAGGCCTCTCATTGTGGTGTCTGAATACTCATTCCACATACCACGTACTTCTTGTCTAGGGCCACTGCTGTGATCTGGAATGGCAATCTCTATATCCCAGTGTTATTTTCATTATTTATTACGATATTCTTATTTGAGGAAAAAGTAAAAGAGTTTTTTCCTCTCTTTATTTCTAAGTTCCTTCTTCAGACACTGTAAATAAAATTTCCGCAGACGTGTGTATTTCAATCCTACATCTTCTAAGATGGATATAACTTTTTGTATTTATAGCTGTTGGACAAGGTTTATCTCACTTTTTTTTTGCTGTCACAAAAAGATAATGCTTTCTATTTGGGAGATTTACCAGAGATGCAGCAGTGGGTAACTGCCTGAATGAATAACGAACACATGTGAAAAGGAAATACAGAAAACAATGCTGCTGTTTTACTGAGAAATATAGATATCCTCTTAAGCTAGTTTAGAAGGTTAATTATGAGTAAAAAGTCATTACATGCATTTAAAAAACACTCTTGTTCAAGCTACTTTATCCTAGAATATACAGTTGAACAATATTAACCTTTCTCTTTAATAATTGGAAGACCCACTGAAAACTGCTGAATGTTGCAGATCAGTTAAGAATACTTTATTAGGGAGCTTCGCATCCTGTTGGTTGTAACCACTGCCTGGAACAGTTCTGAATTATCTTCTTCAAAGCTGTTAGTTGAACACTCATGTTCTCTAATTGAAATGATCACTATCTAAAACCACAGTTCTACTAGGTGCTCTTTGTGCACAATCCCCATTGACTTCAATGCAGTTGAAGGGGCTCAGCATTTGTTAGAAGATGCAAAGCAGCTCACAGGATCAGGCCCTTAGGATGAAATTCACCCTTTACAGAGAGATATCCGAAGGTCTATGCATCATATGTGTCATTTAAGTCCTCAAAACTGGGCCTGAATGGGATTTAAGAGGGTTATAGGTTTTCTGCTGGCTCTCTGCATGGAGATAAATTTCTCCCTCAGTGAATAAACACAATAAAATGCAAAGATATTGCATCAGGGAATATACTTTATCTGTTCTGACAATTGTAATTCAATTTTAATTATTGATAGTACTTGATATTATTCATGTAAACATACTGTGAAAATAATGAAGTCTTAGTAATATGAGACCTTCCCGCAGCACTTTGCTGTAACGGGGAATGGCAAAGTAAAAGGGGAAATCAAGTTCATACCATAGATAAGTGCTAAGGACCTGATCCTGCAAATTCTAACACGTGCTCCATGGGACTATTTCTATGCCTAAAGTTAAATATGTTTGTAATCATTTTCAGCATCAGGGCCTAAATGATCCTGCTAACCATGTGCGTTTAGCACAATAATCTGTTTTAACAAACCTTTTGTTTTTTCTTCCATTCTGTGAAATATTTGTGGTATGTTTCAATTTGCTGCCGCTGTTATAGAATATGACATCACTAATACCGAGGCTGCCAATCCATAGTATTTGTAATGTCACAGATTGATGCATTCTGAGAGCCCATCAAAGAACACAAAGAGAAATTAGCAGATGGGGTAAACAAATAAAATAAAATAAAAACGTATTTGTTTCCTGGCACCCATCGACAGCCCCATGAATGGAGACAATTTAGCATATATTTATGGGTGTAACTCAGTGTTACACAGAACTCTTCTTCAGAGATTGGCATAAATTCCAAAGCTTGTCTCTTTCCCCAGTGGAAGTTGGACCAATAAAAGATATTACCTCAACCACCTTGACTCTTTAATATCCTGGGACTGACACAATTACAACACTGCAAGCAACATTATTATTAATTTTAACCATTGCTCCTTCCATTATATTTCATATAGACCAGGAATTCATGCAATTGAAAACTTACCTCTGCCTATTCTTTTTTCTTCTTTTGTTAAACCAGTACTCTGTTTTGTTTTATTGTTGTTTAAATGTTGTTTTTATTATATAATTGGTTGGCACAGCAGGCGACGTAAATAAGTTTGTAAATTGCTTGGGGCGTAGCCTATGGTTGCATTATCTGATGATGAAAATTGGCACCTCTAATGAGTCAGAGTTCAGAGGGAAGTGAAACACAAACCCACCTGCCAACTGTTTTTTTTTTTTCTCTTCCACAGCACGAATTATCAAAACAAAACAGTGGTGTGAAATGCTTCCATGTTTAGAAGGAGAAGGCTGTGATTTGCTAATCAATAAATCAGGCTGGACCTGTACACAACCGGGTGGGCGAATAAAGACAACCACGGTAAGCTACTTCCCTTTTGTTCCTCCTTATCTGTAACTTCCAAAGAGCAAAGGGTGAGACTTCAAATTTAGATGCCGCATAGGGTTTTAAAGTTAGACACCAGTTAGTAGCCCATGCTCACAAAGACCCATACTGAGACACACACATGTACTTTCACACCTGTGATCACAGACAGTAAAAGTGTGGCAGATTACAAAAAGGATGTAAAATGTCAAACTTTGACTTAAAAGGGTCCATAAATTCAGTCAGTAAAGATTGTCTCTTCACCTTTATTTCACTCTGGTGTGTATTCTGAACTGTGGGTAGAGCAAGGATATAAAATTTCATACTACTGATCTAATGGGGGGAAAATTAGTTCATATTTTTTTTAATAAAAGTAGTTTTGGCTTTTTCACTATAATAAAAAGGCAGTTTCCAAAGACAAATCTCCATCTTCCCAGAGGAAAATGTACGTGAGGCCTAAAGAAAACAAAACAATAAAACCCTTTTGGGGGGATAATCAGAACTTTGGCTCTAACTTGTCCATACTGTACTTTTCAACTCCTTGGTGTCGTCTCCTGTTGTGTTTTGGATTTGTTTGAAGACGCTATATAGAGGTTGAATATGCCTACAACAGTGATGGCTCCCGGGACTTTTAGCATCATCAGTCTGTGGGACATTCTCCAAACCAATTGAAGACTCTTGTGCTTCAAAAATTTAAAACCTCCCAGGAGATATGGTAGAATAATACCCTGATAGGTTGCTATGCCATTAGGGATATTTTTTTCTATAGGTTTACAGGACTCTCAAGCTACATTTAAATAACTGACATTTCAAGAATGTTTCATCATAAAGATTTACTTCAAATCCTGCTTTATATGTTAACCTCAGTGTGCTTCAAATTAGTGAGGTTTAGCAGGGTTTGGGCACAGGCCTATCAAGCAGGATCTCCTGCATAGATTCTCTCTCTCTGGAGAGAGGTGAGGAGACACTATTGCGTATTTTTTTAGTGTTTTTACAGTGTCAGTATTTTGACACAAAATCAACATGACCTTCACTTTTTAATTTTTTTTACCAATCTTTGAGAATAACATTTATTGTCAACTGACATTTACAAGCACAACCTATGAATTTGGTATTGTTCTAATGTAAGATCCTATGCCATCCTGACATCCCTGTAGTTGCTAGACATAGCAAGGTACATTATGGATAGTGTTGCAAA
The DNA here is from genome assembly GCF_011386835.1 of Chrysemys picta bellii. Classification (NCBI taxonomy): domain Eukaryota; kingdom Metazoa; phylum Chordata; order Testudines; family Emydidae; genus Chrysemys; species Chrysemys picta. The sequence continues at coordinate 34,705,150 of NC_088791.1, forward strand.
CTTGCCTCTCAGTCTCCAAATCAGAACTTTAATCTTCATTTCCTTTAGGTCATATGAGTGTAATTTATGTAATGGTGATATAAAAATATAATAGAGGGAAACAATATCATCAGCTCCCAAGGGCAGGCAGACCTGACAGGGTATCTTTGGAACACTCACAATATTATTCAAAATCTCATTAATTCAGTGATATTTTCTGTGCCTCAGGTAAAGCAAATTACCTGTGTACCCTGATACATTTGCATCTATCATTATTATTGTTTGTTTTATCAGGATGCACCAGTGATATATGCTTGGTGCTATGAAAGATAAAAAGTAAGCACAGTGCCTACCCTGAGGAATTCATGTTAGATATCTATCAGATTGATTCAGTGGATCTCTTAGATTTGACACCAGGGCCTGATTCTGATCTCACACCTGCTTTACAACTGTTTAACTCTACTGACCTAAACAGAATTACTCTTGTTTTCAAGCACCATAAATGAGATCAGAAGCAGGACACATCCTGGGGAAATTATGGCAATGCTGAGCAAAGTCTTATTAAGAAGAATCTCTTCTGCGACAAGATACGCTCAACAGAGGAGAGAAAAGGACTTCTGTCCAACCCTGTCACAGCCCAGGCCCTTACCTAATTTAGAACAGTCTACAGCAGCTGGCTCAGATCCCTAAGAGACCATACAGCATCGGAGAATTGCCAGAGGGAAGTGCAATTCTACTCTAGCCCTTCTGTACCCCTCCCACTACATCTTCTCCCACCACCTTTGTGACCTCTAAGCTGAAGTGGAATGGGTGGGTGGGAGGGTGTGCACACATACATTAATTGTCTATTGATCCAAACTAACAGTTCAGGATGTTCCAAGGAACACTGGGTCCAGCATAAATGACCAAAAAAAATAGTACTTAAAAAAAAAATCCAATTGCTTGATTTGGTGTGCAGGGGAGGGGTCAGAAAGCAAAAGAGCTGGAAACTTGGTTCATATGGGCTTCATAATGACTAATATAAACCCCTAAGAAAAGAGGATATATAATAGAAGCACCACCACTCTTCTTTGTAGCAATACCGCTTGAAGTAATAAAGTAAGTTATATTTCTCTTCCTCGTCAGCCTACCTTACCTGCTAGAGCCATACTGCTCCTTGTTGAAAATATAAGTACAGCAAAGTACAGCCTGAGATGGGGTGATCAGGAACATTGTGGAATTAAGCTCCAAATACACAGAGAATATACAGCCCATTGTGGGTCTAATCCTCCTGTGGAAATAAGTGAATATTCTGCCATATATTCTAATGGGAGCGGGTTTGGGCCTAAATTAGTTAACCTACAATAATTTATGCAGGTGTTTGCAGGTAATATTAGGTTGTATCTGAAAGTGAAAGAGATACTAATACTGTACCTTTCACTACCAGAGCAGGGATAAGTTTCTGTAACACAAGATATCATATTACTGATATCATATCAGTAATTATATGCTGCACTATATGTACTATAACTGGTAAGTAGGAATGGAATTGAACACTTGAGGACTTAGATTAGCGCTTCCGTTTGTTATGACTCTTACACTGATGCCAGTTGTTAGTGTTTGTATATATCGCATTATAGGCACTTGTGTAAATAATATGATGTCAGGGCTTGGGCATAGAAGTGTGTGAAACGTGAAGCTAAATGGAGGCAGGTGATAAGTTTCCTCTCATGAGAATATTGACCCTAGAACCTATTTTTTTCCCATGAAAATGAGGCAGAAATAGAACTCTTGCCTGGATGAGTTTTACTAATGTGAACAGCATCACATTATGTAATAATGCTTAATATTTTATGTGCCAAATATCTAGGAAACTGCAAGCTTATCTAGTAAATACACTTTGCACCCACATGTTTCAGTGAATTGTGTTTCCTAGGAAGGGCTTTGGCTGGTGTCAAAATAGTTTTGTGTCAAAATAGTCAAGGCCTGATTTTTTCATTGCCTGCCTGCACTTTGTGTAAGCATTTATGCCTGTGCAACCAAATTGGAATTCTCTACTCACACTGGTGGCAGCCTTTTATGCCCATTTTGCACTCACTTTGCACAGCTGTAAATGACTACACAACGTGCCAGGGAAGGGAGAATCAGACCCAACATATATTCTAAATGGATCTGGATGTCACTTTTATGCCCTGTCAGCCTTTCTACAAGGTGTGAATGAACCAAGGATTTTTCATCCGGTAAGAGGCTTTTAGAATTGAAGATTGACTGGGCCAACTGCCAATCTATGTACTAAGCATATGATTGTCAATACAAGGAAACAATATGGCAGCTTACTAGAGGAGATGCTGTAGGAACAGAATACTTTGTAGTTGTTAACACTTTTAACAAAGTGATTCATGCTAAGTACTTTTATTTTTAAAATGCCTCTATTTAAAAAGCCTCTATGGTTATCTTCAAATCACCTGCCATGCAAAAATGTTCTGCTTTTTATATTTTCATTAATCTCCCAAATTTTTAAAATGAATTTACCTGACTCTCTCATGTGAGAAAGACTATGTAATTTCATCAATGCCAGAAGATGTGTCATGATTTCACCAGATACTGCTTAGAAACATGGCCCTTTTATATTTCAAGCATGAATCTTGCCAGTGTATAAATGAGGAGATACACAAATCTATTGGCTTTACAGGGGAGATTAATTTTAGCACCAAAGTGTATATATGTTGTCAATGATCCATCACTACTTAATTGTTACTTAATTAATTCCTTCTTTTACATGATGTGATTTCAATGCATGGAGCTCAACAGAACATTCATGCGCCAGTAGCTAACCTTTTAAAACCTCTGTGATTTTACTGCTAAATTAGCTGAAGTGGGAAATTAAGGAGTATGAAGAAGCTAAAAGAGAGCTCGCAGTGGATAAAAGGTGTAATTACTTTGACATGGAGCTCACTGCTTAGCTAGTAAAATTTACTAAGGATCTAGCTTCGCCAAGGGACGTGACTTTCTTAATAGAGTTTTCTTACGCACAGAGCAACTTAGCATTACTCACCATTAATATAAATGACATGCTGGCTGGCTTGGAAAGGTAATTTGTTCCTTACCCTGAGAAATACTAAAGTTGTTTGTATTGGCTGAAATTTAAATGAAAAATTTTCTGCAAATCTTTATCATACACAAATGTATGATTAAGGTAAATTGGACAAAATGTACTGGCTTGTTTTCATCATTGATTTACCAGCAATGTGGTGTTACTCATACCATTACAGTCTGTTTTCAAAGTAAAAATACATATTGCATATTGGATTTGAGAATTTACTTTTTTTTAGACTGAAGACCATCTGGAAATGTCCTGAGGCCATGGACTAGTGGTCTGAGCATGGGACTGGGAGCCAGAAACTCCTGAGCTCTAATCCCGGCTCTGACAGTCACTGCCTCTGTGGCCTTGGGTAAGTCACTGAACCTCTCTGCCTCAATTTCCCTAGTCATGCAGTAGGAGTAATAATACTTACCTACCTACATCAAAGGTGGATTGTGAGGTTTCCTTAAATAATACCTGTAATTACTTAGGAAATTCAGGGTGCTATACAAGTATTATTAATATAGTTGTTAGGCTCTGGAATTATACTAATTTCTCTCGCATTCATATAGCTAGGCTAGATCGGATTCCAGTTCTGAGTTTTGCTAAACATACCTTTCACATTTCCACAGGGCAGCAGATATATATTTATGTTACCCTCTCAGCTCCATCTCCGTATGTTGTTTCACATGTGATTCTAGGATGTAATGCAAGGCCAGATGAAGGTAATTACAGGCTGTAGGCACACCACAGTTTGGGGGTTCCCTGAGATGCTGTCTGCACACAATAGCCCTGACCACCTCTCCCTTTTGGTAGGGGTGATGTTAAGGGGACCTCCCGCAGAGACGGGGCAGCGGCATGCGGCTCTCATCTTCCCATAGGAGTTGCAGCAGGATCCTCCTCCTTAGGAGCTTAGGGTGGCAGTAGGAAGCCCTGTCCCAAACCCTGGAGAGGCAGAAGTGGTACCAGAGGGGCTACCAATACTTATTCCAACAGCCAAGGATGTACCTGCTTGTATGTGTAGGCTGGGACTACTGTAATCCCCTTCTTTGTGCTGCTACATACATAGTCATCTGTTATTGGCAGGGTCCCCCAGAGCTGTGGGTCTTGTTGGTAATGCCCTATTGAGATGTGTGATGCAGCTTAAGCCTGTCAGAACTATTATTTCAGGCAGCCTACAGACTCATGTAGATATTTGCACAACCATTAGGGCTAGAAGCTTACTTAAGTTGTTAATGGAAGCTGAGATTCTGGTGTAATTGCACTATGCCAAGAACTGGGCCCATGGCTTAAACATGCCCTTACATCAAAAAGAGTAAGGCAGAAAAAGAAATCCTGATTCTTTCTGCCATTCTTTCTAGATGCACTAAAATTAGAAAGAGAGGTATCACTTGATACTGATTTTCTGAATTGGTGGGTGTTTTTGTATTAGGGGGAAAAGCTTTTCTCTTGATGGGTAGCATGTGTTTCAGTTTTGTATACTCTGTGTAGATTCATGCTGTTGGTGCTTGTGAATTCAAGTTGTTATTCCTTTCCAAGGTCTCATAAGATTCACCTGCTCCCAGCAGTTCCCATTGTTCATACTGAGTGTTTCACAGCATGAATTTGTTGTATCTTGATTTCTCTGTCCTGGGACTGGCTTCCCTTCTGTATGTGATTGGTGGCTGCCACTAATGTATAGTTGGGTCAAATATCATGGGTCAAATTACAGAGCCCAGAAAGTGATTGAAGAGATGGCTTTTGCTCTCTGCATATTCTGAATCAGGTGTATATTGGTCTGAATCAGGTGTAACTTAAAGCAGCTCTAAAGTTTACTCTAATTTATACTGGATGCTAATAGTCCTGAGGATCCAAACCAGTATGCAGATATCTGAGGGGCATACTGAATCTGCAGACTTGCCTATTTTCTCCTGAACACTCTTCTACACTGACACAGGCTAGGATATACCATGCTAACTCTGTGCCACCAGAAGACCCTCTACACCAGTGGTTCCCAAACTTTAACAACCAGTGAACCCCTTTCACTAAAATGTCAAGTTTTGCAAACCCCCTCCTAAAAATGAATATTTGCAGGGATTTTCTCCTTTACCTGAGTATAAATTATAAAAGCAGTGATCTTGGAAATATAAAATTTGTTTTTATGACAATCTTATTACACACTATTTATTATTTATTATTATTTATCATTACAGTAGTTTTATTACATTATGAAAACGGCAACACTCTTCCAAGATCTCACTTTCGTAACTTGTATTACCTTGAATAAGCCTGTTATAAGACAAGTCTTCTATGTTTCATCAAGGAGTATCAGATATGAAGCAGCATGAAGGTATTTAAGAAGCCAACTCAAAGAGTTCCTCCTACACAAGCATTCAGGTCTTGAGCAGTCCAGGCAAACAACGCACGTTATAACAAAGCTTAAACTTGTTCTTCATAATAATTTTAAAAACAATACTAGCTGCCTATTTAATTTTAAAACCAGGAAAAAATATCCACCTCCCTTTCCATTTCTTATAAGGAGTCTTGAAGTTTAAATCTCCTCAGTGTGATAGATATGCTTGCTTTGATCTGCTTAGCTCCTGGAAGTCCAGGGGCTTCGTGCTGCTGGCCCCATGCTGCCCGTGGGGTCCCTAGGGACAGCTCTGTCTCCCATTAGGGAATTTTTTCTAGAGAACCCCCTGTAACATTTCGCGAACCCCCAGGGGTTCACGAACCCCAGTTTGGGAACCACTGCTCTACGCTGAGATGATCCATCTAGGGCTGGATGCATAGTTTTAGGGCTGCTTTATACCACCAGTGCAGTGCAAACCAGCCACACTGCATTTGAAAGAGGTCCTGGGCCTCAACACTGGCCAATAAAAAAATAAAAATCAGATCTCCAAATCTGTGTTACAGATAACACCCCTGATATTAAACCTGAAGGGATTAGAACCTACGCTTCATCATTTAGTATGATGTTTCCTTTTTGCATCACCTTCAGGCTGGGCTGAGTCTATTTTACTTTTAGGATTTAATGCACTGATAGCATTCAGAATCTGCAGAACATTTGCTTTTGCTAACTTGGTCAAATCCTGGATTTCTTAATTCGACAAAACTCACTGGAATCTCAGTTATTGATGCTAATAAGCTGTTTGCTTAAGTAAAGGTTGAACGATTCACTCCATGCTTCCATTAGAACGAATATAATATTTGTTTTAACACTTATTTTCTAAAACCTAAATTTTCAACTAAATTTGACTCAATTATCCTGTAAAATATTATTGGAACTCAGTATTTTCAGAAAATGAAGATCTCTAATCCCCAAATCCAAAATGCTAACAAAGATTGGGAGTTTTTCCCATACCCTAAGGGCTCCAAGTTGAAGAGGGGTGACAGTGGGGAGTTTTCTGTTGAGAAAATTAAAATTGCTTAGGGAGTATTTTAAGAGGATTCACCCTTCTCATTGAGTGCCAAATCCAGGTTCCATTTCAATTGATGACAAAACTCCCATTGTTTTAAATGAGCACACATTTTGCCCCATGAGTGTGCATCACTTGTAGTGAAGTATCTGATTTTAAAATGTGGATTGTCAGCATTTCAAACAATTCCTTGCAAGAATATAGGGAAACCTAGCATCATTGTTCCCTTTCAGAGGAGGTATTTTCAGATATTGATGGAGAACCATGCTAGCCACCTATTCATGTCTCATAGCCAATCTCAAAGAAAATATAAAAGGGATGCTCATTTCTGCATGTAATATTGTAAAGATCATTACAATTTCTATTCAAATGAAATCAGTTTTCAGGGTATAAGATTTTAAAGATGTCTATTCTCTCTGAATTCTTACTTGTAACTGCCATTTATGATAGAGGCTACATTCTTAAACAGTATGGGTCTGAATCTGATCTCACTACACTGCTGTAAGTGAGAGAAGAATTAGGCTTAGATGACTAAAACCTACACAGCAATTGTTTTTTTGTAATTTGCCCACCTACTGGTTCTTAGGAATTAGTGATTTACTACTGTTGTGTTGATTTACTCATGAAACCTGCTAGTTTAATGTAAAATAAGCTACACATATCTGATCCATTTCAGGTCTGCACTGTCCTTTTGAATAAAGTAAATAAAACAGATTTTACCCTAGGCACCAGTGGCTGGATTCCCAGCTAGTCATCTATTTCATGTTTGTGTAGAATAGACTTTGCTTCTGCTAAAAGGAAATGACCCAAATAGTTATTTTGTTTTTCTTTTTGTACTTTGAAAGCAGAATTCTGAAATGTACATAAAACACATCTGTAACTTTGGCTAGTCACTGACACTAATGTAATGTGGCATACTATCAACCCAACCAATAAGTTGTGATGTCTGAAATTGTTCACGTGCATGAACAACCTTAATAGCTGGTCTTGTGGGAGTGCCTACATTGTTAAATTGGCCCTAATGAAAATTACTTCAGTTTGAAGTTCTTTCCAGCTTTCATGCTTCTGTAAGAATAAGACAACTTACAAATATATATAATCATGTGGAGGTGAGGGTCACATACATCCCCAAAACCAAAGGAAAACATTTAAGAATGGAGTGCCCAGGATGTGGAGGCTTCAGATCAGTAATAGGTGATTCTGTCTCATGAAATTTCAGGAAAATATAGGCCCAGCAAGAAGATGAGATTGTTTTATCATTATTATTATTTATGTACACTATGTATGTATGTAGTAGGATCACTACAAACACTCAGATATAGTTCCTGCTCCAAATAATTTATAATTAAAGGACAGATACACAAGTAGGTAGGGATTAGTGGAAGAAAAACAACGAGACAATTTATGTTAGTAATAGTCTGTGTTACTCTAGCACAGGGATTGGCAACCTTTGGCACGCGGCCCGTCAGGGAAATCCGCTGGGGTGGGATGTGGCCGCCGCCTCCCACAGCCCCCATTGGCCTGGAACGGCGAACTGCGGCCAGTGGGAACTGCAATCAGCCGAACCTGTGGACGCTGCAGGTAAACAAACCATCCCGGCCCGCTAGCGGATTTCCCTGACGGGCCGCGTGCCAAAGGTTGCCGATCCCTGCTCTAGCACCTACAGGCTTCACCTGTCAGGGACCACAGGTCTTAAACTTGGGCCATAGGGCTATTACGGGCTTGTAAATGCTAGCCAACCACCCAGTAACCTGCTAACAGTTGCCAGGACTGGAAGCTGAATTCCAGAGTTGCCAAAACTCTGGGGGGCCTGATTCGTTTCCTGCTTGTATTTAAACTGAGCACAGGAACAGGAAGTTGTCCATGCAACTGAGTTTCTCCTACTGAGGGCTGCTTCCTTTGTTCTATCTGCGCCTACTGCCGGACAGTGATCTCCCAGACCTTGCCTGCCTCCTGCCACCTGACTCTCTAGCTGCCCTCTGGCATAGCTCAGACCCTAATCTCCTGGTATTTGACCCAGCCTGTCTCCCATGGGTGAGACCATCCATATCCCGTTTGTGACACCAGCTGATATCAGGGCCATGTTGTGTTTGTACAGTGCCTAACACATGAGAGACCGTCCCAAAGTGTTTACAATCTAAGTTAGTGGTTCTCAAACTTTTTTTACTGGGGACCCCTTTCACATAGCAAGCCTCTGAGTGCAACCCCCCCTTATAAATTAAAAACACGTTTTAATATATTTAACACCATTATAAATGCTGGAGGCAAAGTGGGGTTTGGGGTGGAGGCTGACTGCTCATGACCCCCTCCCCCATGTAATAGCCCTGTGACTGCCGGAGGGGTCCCAACTCCCAGTTTGAGAACCCCTGACCTAAGTAGACAAGACAGATACAGGATAGGAGAAGAAACAGTCACAGAGCAGTAAAGACACTTGCCCAAGGTCTTTATTCACTGTAAGTAGCACAGTATTGCTAGGTCTTTAAGAAGAGCTTAACCTATGGACAGGATACAGTTCTTGTAGATGAGCACTGTATCCTGTCCATATGTTTGCATCATGTGTACTAGTTAGTGTATGTGGAATAAAGCATGGAGGTGATTTGTCAATTTCTTGCACAATGGATGAAAAATTTGGTGGAACAGAGGAGACCGAGCCAACACAAAGCTTCACAAAAGAGGAAGATTTGTGTCTTGATTTTGTTTTCTAGCATTTGGGCAATTGATGTGGCCAAGTTCTTGATCCACCATTGAATATCTTATGGATTCTTATGGGGGAGCAGCTGAATCCAGCTGAAATTCAAGATCAAACACAAACACTTTGTGGGATTCATATCTGTGACCCTAGGACAAATGGACTGCAGATTTTCTCTCTTGCTTTCCTTTATAGAATTAAAGTTTTCATGTCTGATCTTGACCTTTAGAGTAGGGAAAAAGCAAGTGAAACCTTAAAAAAGGAAATAAACCTGTGGGATGTTGTTTTTGACACTGTATAAATCAAAGTGGGGCATATAGCTAATTTTTTGAGGGAGGCGGGGGGTTGTAATACAAAAGTATAAAATATGGAAACTTATATGTCATATTAGTATCAAGAGTTTAAAATGTATGCTAAAATATTACACTCTCATTTCACAGAGAGGAAGTCTTCATTGTAAAAATGTTATGACATGAAGCCATTACACAAGCATATCTGGTTGAAACTTTTTTTTTTTCTATTTTCTGAATCCAAAACAATTCAAAAGTTTATTAAATCATGTGAGGTAACCTGGATCACTTCTTGGACTTTGTGACAAAACTACTACATATATAGAGGAAATGAAGTAGGTATCATAGTACAGGGATTTTAGTAATGTATTAGAGAAAGTGTCTGTCAAAACATTACTTGAAAAATTAATTTTAATTGGCTCATCACGTGGAGCACTGTCATTTCAACTGGAAGGCTGAGAAACCATAAACAATAATGAACGGAATACATTGAACTAGGGTGAGATAGACTAGGGAGTGACAGATGTGTGAAAGGCCCAGTTTTACTTTATCAGGGATATTTTCAAAGTCACAGGAGCCTGTAAGCTCCTAACTCCCATATTCATAGATGCCAAGGCCAGAAGGGACTACTGTGATTATCCAGTCTGACCTGTAAGTCACAGAACATAAAACGTACCAAAATTAATTCCTAGAGCATATCTTTTAGAAAAACATCCAATCTTTATTTAAAATTTGTCAGTGATGACAACTCCACCATGACTCTTGGTAACTTGTTCCAAAGGTTAAATACTCTCACCGTTAAAAATTTACATCTTCTTTCCGATCTGAATTTGTCTAGCTTCACCTTGCAATCATTCGATCATGTTATAGCTGTCTCCACTTGATTGAAGAGCCTATTAATAATTGTTTGTTCCCCACATAAGTATTTGTAGACTGTAATCAAATTATCCCTCAGTGTTCTTTCTTAAATAGATTGGGGTCCTTGAGTCTATCACTATAAGGCATTTTTTAAAATCCTTTAATCATTCTTGTGGCTCTTTTATGAACCCTCTCCAATTTCTCAACATCCTTCTTGAATTGTGGACACCACAACTGGACACCATATTCCAGCAGCAGTCACATCAGGACCAAAATGCAGAGGTAAAATAGCACTCTCTTACTTTATATTTCTGTTTAAGCATTCAAAGATCACATTAACTCTTTTGGCCACAGCATTGCTCTGGAAGTTCAAATTCAGCTGATTATCCACCACATTCCATAAATCTTATTCAGAGTCACTGCTTCCCAGGTTAGAGTCCCCCTATCCTGTAAGTATTCTTTATTCCTAGATATATGCCTTGACATTTAGCTATTTTAAAATGCATATTGCTTGCTTCCACCCCGCTTACCAAGAGATCCAGATCACTGTGTATCAGCGACGTCTCCTCTTCATTATTTACCACTCCCCCAGAGCAAGAGTGATGATTTTTTTTCCAGGTCATTAATAAAAATGTTTAGTAGTGTAGGGCTAGGAACCAATCCCTGTGGAACCCCACATATTAAATGGCCTAACTGCTGGCTAACTGAAAGATCTTAAAATATAATTTTAAGCTGGGAATTCCCAGCTTAAAATTATATTTTAAGACCTTTCAGTTAGCCAGCAGTTAGGCCATTTAATATGTGCCATTTTAATTTTATATCTTTTTAGTTTTTAAATCAAAATATCATGTGATACTAAGTCAAATGCCTACAGGAGTCTAAGTATAATACATCACTACTTATCTTTATCAACCAAACTTTGAATCTCCTCAAAAAAAGATAGCATTTTAATTTTCCGTATACCCATGTTGACTGGCATTAATTTTTGTTACCTTCTTTTAGTTCTTTATTGAGTACTATATCAGCCACTCCATTATTTTGCCTAGGATCAATATCAGGCTGACAGGCTTATAACTACCCAGATCATTCTGTTTCCCTTTTTAACTGTTGGCACACCCTTAGCTTTCTTCCAGTTTTCTGGACTACCCCCATTTTAACTGTCGTTATTATCTAGTCTGACTTCCTGCACATCACAGGCCACAGAACCTCACCCATCCACTCCTGTAATAGATCCATAACCTCTGTCTGAGTTACTGAAGACCTCAAATCATGATTTAAAGACTTCAAATTACAGAAAATCCACCATTTACTTCGGTTTAAACATCAAGTGACCTGTGCCCCATACTGCAGAGTAGGTGAAAACCCCACCAGGGTCTCTGCCAACCTAATCAAGGGGGAAATTCCTTCCCAACCCAAAATAAGGTAGTCAGTGAGACCCTGAGCATGGCATCAAGCCAGACACCAGGGAAAGAATTCACTTTACTAACTCAGAGACCTTCCCATCTAGTGTCCCATCTCTGGCTGTTGGGGATATTTGCTACTATCAGTCACCGATGAGTCACATGCCATTGTAGGCAATCTCATCCTACTATCCCCTCCATAAATTTATCTCAGTCTTGAAGCCAGTTAGGTGTTTTGCCTCAACTATGCCCCTTGGGAGGCTGTTGCACAACTTCACTCCTGTGGTGGTTAGAATCTTCCATCTAATTTCAAGCCTAAACTTGTTGCTGGCCTGTTTATATCCATTTGTTCTTATGCAAACACTGCTGCTTAACTTAAGTAACTCCTTTCCCTCCCTGGTATTTATCCATCTCCCCTCAGCCTTCATTTTGTTAGGCTAAACAAGCCAAGCTCCTTAAATCTCATAAGGTAGGCTCTTCGTTCTTCTGTTTATCCTAGTAGCCCTTCTTTGCACCTGTTGCAGTTCGAGTTTATCTTTCTTAAACATGGTAGATCAGAATTTCACATACTATTCCCAATGAGGTCTCACCAGTGCCTCTTATATTGGTAACACTTCCCTCTCTCTACTGGAAATACCTTGCTGGATGCATCCTAGGATTGCATTAGACTTTTTTATGTCTGCATCACTTTGGCAGCTCATAGTGATCCTGTGATCAACCAATACCCCCAGGTCTTTCTCCTCCTCTGTCGCTTCCAATTGATACATCCCCAGTTTATTCTTGTTGTTAATTCCAAAGTGCATAACCTTGAGCTTTGCACTATTAAATTGTCCCATTTCTATTACAAAAAAATGGATTATAATATTCCAGTCCTTCTTCCATATTGACAATTCCTCCCAAATTTGTGTCATCCACACATTTTATTAGTGCACTCCCACTTTTTGTGCCAAGGTCATGAAAGAAAATGTTAAATAAGATTGGTCCCAAGACTGATCCCTGAGAAACTCCAGTAGAAACTTTTCTCCAGCTTGACAGTTCACCAGTAAGACCTATTATAGTCTCCCTTAAACCAATTCCTTACACACGTTTCAATTCTTGTGTTAATCTGCATCTTGTCCTGTTTAACCAATAATTTCCCATGAGGAACTGTATTAAATACCTTACTGAAATCCATGTAGATTAGATCTATTGCATTTTCTTTGTCTAGAAAATCAGCTATATTCTTAAAGAACCCTTTACTATTGATTTTAATTTCCTGTGTGCAGGACCCAACTCTGTTTGGCCTTTGGCAGTTATCAATTTCCCCCCTACACTTTCTAACCTCCAAAAGGTAGCCTTCCTTGCTGATTCATCCCATCTTCCATTCTTTGTAGGCTTTTTTTCTTTCTCTTAATAACCTATTTGGGATCCTTGTTCATCCAGTTTGGACTGCAACCCTTTTCTTATGTTTTCCCCCCGCCTCTTGCTTGGGATACAGGCTTTAGATAGCTTTGCAACTTTGACTTAAAGTATTTCCAAGTCTCCTCCGCATTCAGATCTTTGAATTCAGTTCTTAACTAATTCCCTTCATTTTTTTAAGTTTGCCCTTTTGAATCAAGGATCCTAGTTACTGACCTAGTTTTGTTTATCCTTCCATTTAGTTTATACTGAATTAGTTCATGATCACTGGAACTTCTATGAGGTCCTCGCTACTTAACAATACTAAATCTAAAATGGTCTCACCTCTTTGTTGGTTTGGTGACTATTTGTTGAAGAAATCTGTTGGCTCTCTCATTCGGGAATATCTGGGCCCTACCATGATTATTAGCACTTGTCCTCCAATCTATATATAGGAAATTAAAGTCTACCATAATCACACAATTTCCAGTAATATTTATTTCATTAAAAATATTAGAGGTCTCTATCCATATCCTGATTGAATCCTCAGGGTCTGTAGCATACCCCAAGCACTATCCCAGTGGTAGAGGTAACTGTTACCTTCTTCCCCAAAGTGATTTTTGACTGAAACAGATTGTTTTATCCATTCCATCACTTCAGTTTATTTTTTTTCCATTTTTTTTATTTTTTGTTACAGTCTACCTCATCATTAATATACAATGCTACTCCACCACCTTTACCTTTATTTCTGGGTTTTTTTGAACAGCACATACCCTTCAATACCGGTACTCCAGTCATGACTACCATTCCACCCAGGGCCGGCTCCAGGCACCAGCCCACCAAGCTGGTGCTTGGGGCGGCACCTGGAGGGGGTCGGCGCGGCGCTCCGGTCCGAGAGCGGGGCTGCGACCGGGCTCGCCGCCCTCCCCCCGGCACTGCCTCTGGCTGCCGGGGAGAGCGGAGCCCCGGCGGGGCTCGCCGCCCTCCCCCCCGGCGCTCTGGCCGCCGGGGAGAGCGGAGCCCCGGCGGGGCTCTCCACCCTCCCCCCGGCGCTGCCTCTGGCCGCCGGGGAGAGCGAAGCCCCGGCCGGGCTCGCCACCCTCCCCCAGGCGCTGCCTCTGGCCGCCGGGGAGAGCGGAGCCCCGGCCGGGCTCGCCGCCCTCCCCCCGGCGCTCTGGCCGCCGGGGAGAGCGGAGCCCCGGCGGGGCTCTCCCTCCTCCCCCCCCGGCGCAGCCTCTGGCCGCCGGGGAGAGCGGAGCCCCGGCGGGGCTCTCCACCCTACCCCCAGCGCTGCCTCTGGCCGCCGGGGAGAGCGGAGCCCCGGCCGGGCTCGCCGCCCTCCCCCAGGCGCTGCCTCTGGCCGCCGGGGAGAGCGGAGCCCCGGCGGGGCTCTCCGCCCTCCTCCCGGCGCAGCCTCTGGCCGCCGCGGAGAGCGGAGCCCCGCTGGGGCTCGCCGCCCTCCCCGCGGCGCTCTGGCCCCCGGGGAGAGCGGAGCCCCGGCCGGGCTCGCCACCCTCCCCCCGGCGCAGCCTCTGGCCACCGCGGAGAGTGGAGCCCTGCTGGGGCTCGCCGCCCTCCCCTGCGGGGGCGAGGGGGGCGGCGGGAGGCTTTTTTGCCTGGGGCGGCAAAAAAGCCAGAGCCGGCCCTGATTCCACCATGTTTCTATTATTCCTATAATATCTAATTTCACTTCCTGCATGAGGTCTAGTTCCTCCATTTTGTTATCCAGGCTCCTTGCACTGATGTTCAGGCATCTTACTTTTTTCTGCTTGGCTACACCCAGATTCCTTGCCCGATTAGGTACACTCATTCTACTGCCAGTATCACCTATCTGACTATTAATGTCATTGCTGTTGGCACTCTCTTTCCTCTTGTTGGCCATTCTCCTTCCCTCTATTGTTCTTTTCCCCATTGCTGTTTCCTCTTACTTGATTTTCCTTCTGCTCAATATTGAAATCAGGCATGGAGATTACATGAGCATCTCCCAACTGTCTCCACCAAATCATCCTCCTGAGATACTAGTGGAATAGAAAAAGTGTTAACATATCATATTAGTTTTATCATATGATATGACTACATCATCTGTTTTTTTTCCCAAATCCAGAATAGAAATATTTATTGAACACTTCTACTTTTTCTGCATTATTATTGCTAGTTCTATCATTTCCATCTAGTAATGGACCAATAGCATTGTTCTTGTTTTTTTTCTTCCTGTTCTTAAAAAAACTCCTAATTGTCCTCTGCCCCTGCTGGCAGTAGATTTCACCTTGTCTTTCTTTGCTTCCCTTATCAATTTTCTAAAATGCTTAGCTTCTGATTTATATTCATTACTATCAACTTCCTCTTTCTTCCACTTGTTATATATTATTTTTATAGCTTCACTCCTCCTCTAAACTAGGTCATTTTTTTAACCTGTATGGCCTCCTTCCTCTGCTGCGGGATTGTGGCTTTTTAGGCATCTAGTAAAGTGTTCTTAAACAATTCCTAATTATCATTCACATTTTTCTGATTAAATTTTTACTCCCAGCTGATCACATTCATAATTGTTTTCAACTTTGTGAAATTGGCCCTTTATAGCACCAAGTATGTGTGTGTGTGTGTGTGTGTGTGTGTGTGTATGTATATATATATATATATATATGTATCACTGATCTGGCCTTTATTCTGTTTGCACATTATAAATGTGATCAAATCACAATTACCTGTACCTAAGTTACCATTAATTTTTAGTTCTATGATCAGTTCCTCTTTATTTGACAAGATGAAGTCAAATTATAAAATTCCCCCCATGTTGCCTGCAGCACTTTTTGAGTTAGGAAATTGTCATATATAACATTTACAAATTCCAAGGATGTTTTAGTACTGGCAGCTTGAGACTGTTAGCATGTTACTTAAATGAAATTCCCCATAATCACACACTTCCCCCCCCCCTCCACATATTATAGACAGGTATATTAGGAAACAGTCATCCTGTTCCCTACTGTGATTTGTTTATCTGTAGCAGACCCCAAGTAATGCCCCATCAGATGTTTTATCTGTTAAGACATTGATCCATAAACATTCAAGTTCATTTTCTTGCAAGTTGTCAGTGAGTCCGAAAGAGGCATTGCCATTTTTGACAGAGTGCCACTCCCCGTCCCCTTTTGCCTATTCAATCTTTCCTGAATAGGTTATAACTATTGATTTTGATGTTCCAGTCACGGGAACCATCCCACCAGGTTTCATTAATACCAACTAGATCCAATTTATGCTAATAAATGAGCAATTACAATTCCTTTTGTTTGTTACACCAGTGCTATGAGCCTGGGTATAGGCATTTACATTATTTATTCTCTTCATGTCTTTGGTTCCTTGATTAATTCTGTTCTTGTGCTGAATGCTCATATCTTCCCTCTTTTAACCAGTCCCTTTTTTATTAGTTTAATGCCCTCCTGACTATTCTAGCCAGTTTGTTCCCAAGAAGATTGGTCCCCCTTCTACTGAGATGAAGGCTATTCAAATCATACAACCCTCTCTCCTCAAAGAAAGTGGATCAATGGTCTACAACACCAAAACCCTCCACCACTTACCTAACCAGCAGTTCACTTTCAGAATTTTCTGCCCTCTCTCTCCTCCCCCCCCCCCCCCCCCCCCCATGGGACAAGAAGGATCTCCATGAAGATTACTTGGACATTCTTCTTCAGCGCATTTCCGAGTTCCCCGAAGTCATCTCCTATCTGTGAGATATCCTGTGATGCAGTGTTATTAGTGCCAGTATGAACTATCACCAATGGATGCATTGCATCCACTTCAAAAGTCTATCTAATTTTAGACTGATGTCTTGTGGAAGACAGCACACCATCCTGTTGTCTGCCTGAATCTTGCAGAATGTTCTTTCAGTTCTTCTGTGTATTGAATCCCAGCAAGGATAATATATCTTCCTTGGCTAACTGGAGAACTCTTTGTGGACAAGCTTGATTTTCTTGCTGGCTGGGCCAAGCTGCCATCCTTACGTAGGTCCTGTATACCTCTCTGTTCCTGTGGACCAGCTGTATCTTAAGAAGAATCTTCCACACTTTTCACATTGAGGACCTGGATATCAATTGGAAACTTCTAGCTGTGTGCAATTCCTCCCCTGCCTCTTTTCTCTGGTGGCCATAGCTTGCCTGTACTTGTCTATCTCCAGCTAAGTAGAATGCCACTGTGACCTCCTGCCTCTGGTGGTTACAAACTCCCAGGCCTCCTCTCTGACTGCCTCTCTCTCCGACTCGTTGGTGGCCAGCTTCTTCCTTCCTTGAATGTGGAGTACTGATGTTTCCTGAATCTGACTATTTAGGAACTCATCAGTTTCTCTAATTCAGAGTGTCATCTTTACTTGCCCCTCCAATCAAAGAATCTTCTTTTCCAGCACAGCAACCAACTTGCATTTCATGCACATGAAATCCCTTCAGTGTTTAGGCAGGAAAGAGAACTTGGCACACCCATTGCAGGTCACCACCACTGTTCCATCCCTGGCCATCTTGAAATTCCATGTAAAGCTAAACCTGGAAGGAAAGCCTCTCATACTGCCTCTCTGAACTCCCTTTCAAACCTTACTGTTCGCTGCATCTGTTGTGGCTATCTTGTCGCCTCGCAAGTCAGTAGAAGTTAGGTACCTAACTGCCATTTGTACCTTTAAAAATCTCCCTCAATATATTTTATTAATTATCTGGACTAGGTTTGGGATGGTTAGCAACTTTATATCTGCACTTAGGTTTTCTCTTCTCCAAGAGAAGACCTAAAATGGTAATATCAGTTAATACTGATCTGCCCCAGGTGGTCTCTGTTGTGGGGCATTCATACAGTTCTTTTCTTTTGCCCCACCTGTTCAGTGTGCCCCGGAAGCCACTAGGATGGATGGCAAGACAGTTTGGCTTTCAGCATAACCAATTTGTTGGTTGAATCTCAAGTCTGCAACTCTTTCATGAAATGAAGCTGGCCAGTCCCATTATTTGGCTGAGACTGGAGCTCGGAAGAGAGCCAGTTGCTTTAAGGCTCATTCTAAATAACACTAAGGTGATGGTGTTGGGACAGGGTAATCAGCTTAAGAGAATAATAGAGAATTTCCCCCTTTGTTTATGGAGCACTCCTACATTGTGGAACTATTAGGCCTTGGACTTGGACAGCTGCTAGATGTCCATATAACTGTTGCAGCCAAGAGTTCTTTTTCCCTCATGTGCACTTATATAGGTTGCAAATTTTCCTGTTCGATACAGACTTTACAATAATTATCCATGACTTTGCCACTCTCATATTGAAATACTTCAATGTACTCTACCTGGGGCATGAAAAGCCCGTGTCTTAGGCTATGGCTGAGGAACACAGTGCAGTTCTGGAGCAGGGGGCCTCTTGCTCCCTAATCTTGATCCAGTTGTGTATTGGGCCCATCCCTCAGCTAAGTTATGTCAGTCTAAGTGTTGCTTATGAATACCTAGTTTATAAAGTATACAATTTATAATTTCATATTACACTTCTGAACCTTTCTGTAATTTCTAGGTGAAGAACTTTTACTCTTGGGATTGTCAACAAACTGATTCCAAAGGTGGCCTAGCTAAATTTGTACAGATTTGTATTCCCACTGCTGGATATTGGACATCATTAGAGAGAACAGGGAAACTTGGATATCCCATACAGCATAATGAAACTCCCTTGGAAAGAAGGACATGATACAAAACTTCCCAAAGAGAGAGAGAGAGAGGTTGATATGTTGAAAGACGGACAGGATGCTGCTATGGTGAGAGACTTCCTTGGAAAAAAAATCCTTGAGATCTGGCTGGGATTGTAGCCTTGAGTTGAACAGTTGAGAGATAATTTGGCTAAGGACGCCCAGAATGAAGAGAGACAGCTTTTGAGCAATGAGTCACACAAAAAATGTAGCCTTAAAGGGAAATGGAAGCAGGAATAATGAAACAGTCAGAAAACCCTGTCAACAGTGAATCTTAATTATTTCCTCCCCAAAAGGGCTGTGAAAAAGCTGACTGCAGTCTGCATAGTCATTGAGTCAGCTGCCATACCTGAGGGGTCTTAGTGTTACAAGGATGTCACAGAGTTTGGGGGAGACAAGGCCCTGCACCCCCGGCTTTCTGCAATTCACCATGACTCTCACCAGCCAGCCAGTAAAACAGAAAGTTTATTTAGACAACAGGAACACAGTCCAAGACAGGTCTTGCAGGTACAGACCACAGGACCCCCTGAGTTAGGTCCATCTTGGGGTCCCCAGGGAGTCCCGAGCCCCATCTGGGCTCCCCTCCATTTCCCCAACCAGCTCCAAACTGACTCACCCTCCAGCCCCTCCTCCTCTGGGCTTTGTCCCTTTCCTGGGCCAGGAGGTCACCTGATTCCTTTGTATTTTGCTGCCCCAAGCACGGCAGTGAGGCAGGCTTCGGCAGCATGCCTGCAGGAGGTCCGCTGGTAACGCGGATTTGGTGGCATGCCTGCGGGTGGTCCGCCGGTCCCGCGGCTTCGGCGTATCTGCCGCCGAATTGCCGCCGAAGCCATGGGACTGGCGGACCTCCTGCAGGCATGCCGCCTAAGGTAGCCTGACTGCCACGCTCACGGCGACTGGCAGGCTGCCCCCCGCGGCTTGCCATCTGAGGCACGTGCTTGGTGCGCTGATGCCTTGAGCTGCCCCTGCCTACAGTATTCAGAGGAAACATTAAGAACAGCCCCACTTCATCACAAAGGGGTAGATGCCATATTGAGAAAATTAACTGATAGTCATTGTCACAGCACCAGTACACCCCATCCCCCTAGGGGTGGGGCAAGGGAGTGGTAGGCCCACAGTTAAAGCTAATAGGACTCCCCCAGACAAGAGGGAAGGAGGGCCCACTGGCCAGAGTCAGTGGTTCAGTGGGCCACCCCCATAAGGGGGAAGCCAGATAAGGGGACCCCAGGTTCCCTGCTCCACCAGTTCCCACTACAGGGCCCTGGTAGTGGCAAATGGGTTCACCACTAAGTCAGCAGGGAATCCACCCACAACCCACCAACTGCTGCTGGGACACTGTCTAGCCTCTCCCCGGGCTACTTCCTGCCATGACTCCTGCAGTTGAAGTCAGGGTGTCTTCAGAGTGTCTGAGTTCCTCAGGTGGTGACTGCAATCTCCCTGGGGCATCTACAAGTGCCTGGGCCTTGACATCTCGTGCACCCACAGTCTGGGATCCTGGCTGCTCCTCAGCTGGAGCCAGCAAGGTGCATCCTTCCTCCTTGGTGGCCACCACAGACTGAGCTAGGCTGCTCCCTTTTATACTGCAGCAGCAGTTGGCGCATGCCCAGCTGGGTCGAGGAGCCCTGGCTTCTGCTGCTAAGAGTGCTGCTTTAACCCCTTCCGCTCCAGTGTGGGGCCAGTACACCCCGTCACAGTCATACTAAATGTACCATGCTGCAAACACCAGTGAGGACAGAAAAAAAAATAGAAAAGTCCCTGAATACGTTAGACCCTTAGTGAATATAGATGCTGTGAGTGTCTGGGTAAGGTGTGTACTTCTGGGATCCCCAATTCCAGAACTTGAAGGAAAGTCAGAAAAGAGAAACAAAATAAACGTAGGTGGAAAGAACAAAATATGTTTAACTTGACTAAGTGGTGATGAGCAGGAAAAAGTCCAGAACAGCAGTCTCTGAGAAATTCAAAGCCATAAACATGGAGGAAGAGGAATGGTTTAAGGTGTCCACAGAGATATGAACTAGAAATAATGAGATGGCACTGAGCACTGGAAAAAACAGGCTGAATATCAGGAAAAATAAATTATAACATATTGGTCTATTAGGCTGTGGAATAGTTTTCCACAGAATGCATTAGAAGCTCCATTGATAGTTTCTTCCAAAGCAAAACTGGACAAAGACCTACAAGTATATTGTGGGGATCAATCCTGTATTGCCAGGGACATACAGGCTACATGAACTAAAAGGTTTTTACCAATTCTAGTATCTTTTATTTTTTAAAGTATTTTTTTAAAATACCATTCCAAGGCTGTGCATGCCCCATGTGGAGTGAAGTGTTGATGCACCCTGCTGAGCTCTTAGTTTCTATACACATTTTTTATTATCTTCCTCATAGTGTTTAGTCAGTCTGGTAAGTCAGACATCTCTTTGGTTTTAGACGCTGACACTGGGTGAATCATGCCCCACAATAATACTTCAGCTTCTAAGGGAATTATTTTATTTTATTGTTTTAATGACTGAGGACTTTGGAAAGTGTGGATATGGTTCTTTTGGGAGTTATGTCAGTCTTCTCCATTTTATGGCCAGAATTAGGCATTCAGAGGGTTAATTCTGAGATCACAAAAAGTTTGGATTTGCAGCAGTAAAAAATGTGTAGTGTTGAGCCTTGTTAACTACCATTGAAAAGAAAAATTGAGGCTGTCTCCAACAAATTACAGGTAACAAAATTCAGAGTGAGTGATTCCCTCAGCAATCATTAAAGGTAACAGTGCCTCCAATTGATCATTTTGAAAATAAAGTGAGAATTACTAAAGCTCCACATAGAGTCAGCATCACTAAGATTTTTGGAAATGTGTGTGTGTGTGGTGGGGAGTTGGGTTGGTTTTGTTTTGTTTTTTGGCTGTTCCTTTGTCATTTGTTCTTCCCTCTTTTCTTCCTTCTGCTGTCAGGAGAATTCATGGAAAGATACTTTCATTCCAGGTCACCTCTGGAAGTCAAAATAACTCTTACAACTGTTCAGGCAGGGAAGGAATTTGGAGTTTTATGGGATGCTGGAATGCCTGTTTCTCAAATTATACGCCAGTTATGCCAAAATAGGATTAATGGACTCTTTGGGATTATGGGGAGACTAATGGTGCAAGACTGCAGAGCAAGGCAGGCTGTCATTAGCAGGCTGTGGCTTCTGTGCCCCTATGTTTCCCTCCAGACACGCCCACTAAGATTGCCCCAGCCTTGCTATATTCCCAAAATACAGAAGTTGCAATTACTTTACCTAAAGAGAAAGAGAGAGAGAAATCATCCCATGTTAGAAAACAAACTCTGACTCAAGTTGGATAAGATTGAAATGAGTTGTTTATTATGCTGATTGGTTGCTGAATTTCTATTGTGGATGTTTTTGAAGGGTTGGATTGAGGAGGACTAAATTATGTGATCCGTTTACAAATGTCAAAGGTTATTTCACAGAGCCATTAATGTGGCTAATATTGTGTTGCTTGTCCAGCACTGAAGGACTCTTTCTTTGCTTAGGCTTCTGGACTATCTTTATAATAGTTTTTTTGACCCATTGTAAGGGATGGTTTGTGGGTTGCTTAGAAGGGCTGGAATCCATTAATGGGAATGGACTCTCACTTTCCACACTGTACTCTCTCAAATACATCTTCTTGGACCTCCATTGACCCTTTGTTTGCCATTTCATTTTTTAAGTCACTGTCATCCCCCAGGTGCTCACATCCCAGGGAGCAATTTGGCCTTGGGCAGGACAGTCTCAGTTCTGCCTTAATTTGTTTGATTGGTTAGTGCTAGTAGTGCTTGTGTACCTGCTTTTTTAAGGTGTGGGAGTCTTGTTTTTCATTAGTTTGTGTTACATTAAGCACAATTGCCTTCTGCTCTGTTCTATTCCTTCCTGAAGTGCTCTGCTTCTCCTCCTAGATTAACTCCCACACTTCCTACACATATCAGATCTTCTCCAGGTCTGTGTGTCTTTAACACTGCATTCCACTCCTCCTCCTTATCCTGCCTCTCTTCTCAGGAGATGGCAAGTACATTAAAGACAAGATTAGTGCTATCCTCTTTTCCTTTCACTGCTCCCTCCCATGCCTTCAGCTCTGTCCTCCTTTTCCAGAGATTCCCAAACCCCACAGCCTGCACCCTTGACCCTTTCCATTCCAGTCTCCATGTACGTCCTTGTTTCCTGTCTCATGTCCTCCCTTTTCCTTAACTGCTCTCTCTCTTTTCTGCCTGTTTCCCCGCTGCCTTCAGGCAATTCTTCTTTTCCTATGCTAAAGAAATTGTCCATCATAGCCACCTGTTTCTCCAACTACACTCCCTCTTTCTTCCCCCATTTACCGTCTGGAATTCTCAAGCATGCTTTATACGCCCTCTACATCTGATTTTTCTTTTTCTGCTATTTTTTTTTTTCTGCTTTAATTCAGCTTTACTGACAGAGCGCTCACTGCAGTCACTGGCACCCATCTCCACATCCAGCTCTTTAGGTGTGTTCCAGAAAAATGGTTTTGGTCCTTTCAATAGGGTTAGCAACTTTCTATTTGCAGAAAACCAAAGACCCTTGCCCTGCCCCGCCCCTGCCTCTGACACCATGGCCCTGCCACACCCTTATCCCCGAGGCCAGGCTCCTTCTCCGAGGCCCCGTCCAAGCTCACTCTATCCCCCCCTCCCTATGTCGCTCGCTCTCTCCCACCCTCGCTCATTTTCACCGGGCTGGGGCAGGGGGTTGGGGTACAAGAGGAAATGAGGGCTCTGACTGGGGATGCGGGCACTGGATTGGGGCCGGAGATGAGGGGTTTGGGTGCAGGAGGGGGCTCAGGGCTGGGGTAGGGGATTGGGGTGCAGGAGGGGGTTTGGAGTGCGAGCTGTGGGTGGCACCTACCTCAGGCAGCTCCCAGGAAGCGGCCAGCATTTCCTTCTGGCTCCTAGGCAGAGGCGTGGCCAGGTGGCTCCATGCACTGCCCCTGCCTGCAGGTGCTGCCCCCACAGCTCCCATTGGCCATGATTCCTGGCCAATGGGAGCTGCAGAGCCAGAGGGAGATGCTGGCAGCTTCCCAGGAGCTGCACAGAGCCAGGCCTGCCCTGCTGCGGGCGGCCAACCGGACTTTCAACAGCCCGGTCAGTAGTGCTTACCAGAGCCGCCAGGGTCTCTTTTCAACTGGGCATTCTGGTTGAAAACTGGATGCCTGGCAACCCTACCTGTCAGACTGCACTTTGCCACTATATTGTGGTTTTGTGAGTTATTTTTAACTGTAGTGTGCATGTGATCCAACTGTCCAGTCATACATCTGCAACTGTCTCTCCAGCATCTCCTTCTGGGTGTCCCAACTCTGTCCCAACCTCATTGTGTCACAATCCACATTTCTTTCTCCTAATCTTTCTTTTCTCCTCTTTTTCCTATTATTATCAATAATGGCACTGTCCTCCCATCACCCTCACTCATAACCTCACTGTCCTCTTCAGCTTCTCTGTCATTCACTTAATACAGCTCATCACTGTTGTTTCTCCTTCTATAATAGCTCTAAAAATCCATCCTTTCCTTGCTGTCCTGACTACAGTAGCCTCCTTTCCACACACACACACATCCAACACTTATTTTCCCATCTAATCAAACCATCATAGCAAAAATCATCTTGTTTGCTGCTTCCCCATGCATGTCACCCCCACCACTTGAATTCCCTCCTTGGCATCCTCTTGTCCTCTTTATCAGATGTACAATGGTCTGCTCCTAGTCACACACACCTCTTATTTTGTATTGTATTAATTCAAAATAGACTGGATTTTTATTAATTGTTTGTAGCTCACCATACACAGTTTATATACCGTACTGAATATGAGTTTGTAACACTTATGTCAATATGCTAAATTTACCTTATTAATTAACCTTAATTCTGGCATTTCCTAACTCTTGTTTGACTTTGCAACCTTACTGTTTGTAATGTAGTTACACACAGACACACATGTATATACACACACATATAGGCTTCTCTCTCTGTAGGTGTGCGCATTTTATATATAAAATAATTATGGCCAACTACATCCCTGGTATAACTCCACTGAATTTAATAGAGTTATATCAGGGATGAATATGGCCCAATCTGTAATGCTAGCTTTTAGGACCTCTAAGTGTGATGTATGTGCTTTGCTGAACTGCTATGTCTATGTCTCCGCACTCATCTCCATCATTAATCTCTTCATCCTCCTTAAAAAAAGATGTGACTAAATCTCCTGGCAGATGTTTAAAATTAGTGCTAGTGAGGCAAGCTAAGAGAATGTTGGTTGCACACTGTCCAGCTGTTATATTCTAAGGGGTGTGAAAATATCCTTACCTCCCACGTTCAGATGGTCATGCTGTGCTAATATGTTGCTATCTAGATGCAGTGAGATTGGTACAGTGGCTAAGTAATGCAGAAAACCATTGCTTGGTTTCCTGTATCCAGGTAATATTTTAATTTTATTTTAGGGGGATCAGAATGAGGCTGGACCAAAATTTCCTTCCTTCTTTATTCTCTGTGCCTTACAGGTTCTGACTAGGTAGTTGACAAAATTAATATATAACTTTAAGAAATGAGCAGTTGTGTTATCTCCTACTTTTTAATCGCACCAAGAAATGGAAAGAAGAGAAATTAAGAGTAAAATCACATTCCCTTTATTTTAGCACTTTTAAAGGCACAGAAGTCTATAAAGTCTATGACTATATCATAGGATTGGGGGGGACGTTGGTCAAATAAATGAGCTTTAAAATCAAGACATGTCCCTTTTAATTCAGTTTTCTATAAAATTGCGGTAATCACTGAAATGTCAATGTGCAGTTGAGCATAATCACTATCTGAAGATATAGCACTGAGCACACAGTTAATTCTTAGCAGATAATAATAATGAACCATAAAGTATTGAATTTGTGTAATAAAAACACAATTTACTGAAAAAACAAAACAAAACAGACATATCCATAAACTGCTATAGACAGGGCTGTATTCATTACACTGAAGAATTCCGCCATGATACCAAGTACTGCATACAACCTGGCACCATCTCTTAAGAGAATTACACTTACTGGTTCTGAAAAGTGAAATATCTGCAAATTAGGGTTTATAGGATTCTGCAAGATTTTATGAGGAATTAAGGAAATCTGCATTGTGATGCTGTATAATTGTAACCTTCATAGTAAGATCTTCTCAGAATCCAACAGAAAAACTGCACTTCTTTGCAGTTGCCACGTGTAAAATAATTTTGTCATACAGTATTGGTTTAACAGCCTGATAATGTAAATTGGTTTAGTTTGTGTCATCATAAACGTTTTTCAGAAGATGTAATTGATGAAACTAATTTACAGATACAAGTAATACACATTTTTGAAATCCCAAGTTGTCATTACTAGAACAAGTAAAGGCTCTAGTAATTTCTTTTAGGATGTATAATCAGTGCTTAATTTGTGCCAGGGCTAGCCAGGGCTGAGCCCCGGCACCTCTAGGCTTGGCAGTTCATAGTTCTGGCACCTCTGGGCTTGCCGCATCAGTTATGAAAGTAAAAAATTTGCTTGAGCCCTGGCGCCTAAATGCTTAATCCCTGGCACCTCTTACAGATAAAGCACTGTATATCATGGGACTCAAAAGATCATTATAAAATATTCCTACATTGGAGGCTTTTTGTACTCAGACTACAAACAGATCACACATAGGTTTTGAGATTTTTTTTTGTCAGCATCAACAGGACTTGAACTGTATTGAGTACAATACCAAATATGGGTTCTCAGGGCAGATTTCTAAATTGTTGGCATCCTGCATTAATAGAATTGCAGTGAGTTCTGTATGCATTAGACCAAAAATAGCTTTAAATTTGTGTCCAGAACAAGATTATTCCTAACTAGCCTCTCCCATAAGACATGGTTTCCTTTCTCACCTTTATTTAATGCTTATTCAACAAAGATGTAGGGACATCCCATTGTTTTACCAGGAGCGAAGATCTGTAACTAGCATATAACTTCACAATGTATCCAGTTATAGAAGAAAATTCTAGGAATTTCACCGGCCAGTGGTATTACTGCACAAGTAACCAATCACCAGTGAAGATTTATGGCACTGTTTCATGTTCTCTTCTTTCATGCTTCTGTTGTGACTTGCAGGGTTGTTGTTTTTTTGTTCTTGCTGCATATGTACCAAACTTACACTGTTAATGGTTCATTAACCACAGCATAAGAACTTAAAGAACATAAGAACAGCCAAAGGTCCATCTAGCCCAGTATCCTGTCTTCTGACAGTTGCCAATGCCAGGTGTCTCAGAGGGAATGAACAGAACAGGCAATCATCAAGTGATCCATCCTCTGTTGCCCATTCCCAACTTCTGGCAAACAGAAGCTAGGGGCACCGTCTCTGCCCATCCTGGCTAATAGCCATTGATGGCCCTATCCTCCATGAATTTATATAGTTCTTTTTTGAACCCTTTTAAGTCTTGCCCTTCACAACATCCTCTGGCAAAGAGTTCCACAGGTTGACTGTGTGTTGTGTGAAAAAAAAATACTTCCTTTTGTTTGTTTTAAACCTGCTGCCTAGTTCTTGTATTATGAGAACACTTCCTTATTTACTTTCTCCATGAGTCATGATTTTATAGAGCTCTATCATATCCCCCCCCTTAGTAGTCTCTTTTCCAAGCTGAAAAGTCCCTGTCTTATTAATCTCTCCTCATATGGAAGCTGTTCCCTACCCCTAATCATTTTTGTTGCTCTTTTCCGAACCTTTTCCAATTCCAATATATTTTGTTTGAGATGGGACAACCACATCTGCATGCACTATTCAAGATGTGGGCGTACCATGGATTTATATACAGGCAATATGATATTTTCTGTCTTATTATCTATCCCTTTCCTCATGATTCCCAACATTCTGTTAGCTTTTTTTGATTGCCGCTGCACATTTAGTGGCTATTTTCAGAGAACTATCCACTATCCACAGTGACTCCAAGATCTCTCTCGAGTGGTAACAGCTAATATAGATCCCATCATTTTATATGTGTAGTTGGGATTATATTTTCCAATGTGCATAACTTTGCATTTATCAATACTGAATTTCATCTGCCATTTTGTTGCCCAGTCACCCAGTTTTGTTAGATCCCTTTGTAACACTTTGCAGTCTGCTTTGGACTTAAGTATCTTGAGTAGTTTTGTATCATCTACAAATGTTGCCAACTTTAACCTTTTCAATATCTGAACAACATCCATAAAAATAAAATGAAATGCTGTAAGAGATATACTGTAAGAAAGAGTCAACACAGCTCACAAATTCTTTCAAAGTATGTTATTTAGAAGTGGTTTAATACCAATGCAAAATGATAACTAGTAACTTATATTTCTGCATCCTCTATTACACCATCTCTGAGTGGCTGTGATCATTATAGCAACCCGTTATAAAAATAGTATACAGATGGGGGAGGGGGAAGTGAGAAAGAATGAAAAAGATAAGTTGTAGATCACAAGAGCAGAAAATACCAACAAAACCTGTAGTCCAGGCCTAGTAAAGTCTAGGTTTGCAGAGGCATTTGTGTCACTAAAATTTTTTTAGTCTCTTTGTCTCTCTCAGATCCTCAGGGGGATCTGTACATGTGCATCATGTAATTTATCACACCATTGGCTTGGCAGAAGGGTATCCATAGCACCGTATCCCCAATTGTGATCCTTGAAGAGAGCCCCCCGTGCAGTTTGAGGGCAGATAGTTGGACAAGGGCGTGAATGGTAAGAGGCAGTTCAAAACACATTCCTGCTACACTGACCCTGAAGTTCCATTGAGAACCTGTTGAAAAAAATCTCACACTACAATTACATTTCTGTGCCCTCCGCTATGTACATACTTCATATAGACTTCTAGGCGTAGTTTGTGGTGGAGTAAACTCCAGTGGAGCTTCAGGTCTGGCCCTACACCAGTTCCTGACAGTGGTGTGGAGGTTAGGGAGCATCTGTGGTGATAGCCATAGCTTCATATGGAACACCAGAGATCTGTGGATCCTGGGGGGCAAGAACCCTTTTTTCATTTTGTGAGGTACCAAACTCCACCTCACAAAGGAATGAATTGGAGAAAACTACATACATAGAACTTTGCAGAGATTTCCTCCTAGAACCACACTCCATAGTTTTTTTTCCACATAAATGCAACTAGGCTCATTATTTCATTTTTATTTCTTATTAATTGCTGTCTTTATAGCACCAACAGTGTGCTAGGCATAACCAAAGTCCCTGCCCAAAGAGCTTTGTCTACATAGCAACTTTTGAAAAAGCATGTAGGGAATACCAAATAGCTGTCCTACACTCAAAGGCTTCTTCACCCAAGGAAGATCATGGGAAGTTCAGTTGTCTGTAGGCCTTAAGAATGTATGTTTAAATCCTCCTTGACAAGTACAGTAACTCCTCACTTAACATTGTAGTTATGTTCCTGAAAAATGCGACTTTAAGTGAAACGATGTTAAGCGAATCCAATTTCCCCATAAGAATGAATGTAAATGGGGGGGGGGTTAGGTTCCAGGGAATTTTTTTTTTGCCATACAGTACAGTTCTATAGTTGGGAGGTGCCCCCGCCTTACCCCACACAGGCACAGCCCACTGGCTAGGGTGACCAGACATCCCGATAAAATCGGGACCATCCCGATATTTCGGTGTCTGTCCCGTGTCCTGACCGATCTTTGGTCGGGATGCATTTTATCCCAATATTCGCCGGCAGCACTGTGGTTGTTTTGGTTTTTTTGCTCTGCCGGCGGGCACCCCCGCACCATGTGTCCCACCATTTTCTTACCCTCATCTGGTCACCCTACCACTGGCACTGGAGACAATGAGGCAGGCAAGGAGGCTGAAGGTGCTGTAGGCTAGGAGAAGCACGTTGCCCAGCAGCAGCGGCAGCTTCCCCTACTCTGCAAGCACCAGGGGCGGAGGACTCAACCCTCAGCCCGCCTACTCCACCCCTTCCCCCAAGCTCCCACCCTTAACCTGCCTCTTCTTCTCCCCCCTCCTCCCTCTTTACTTTGCACGCCGCGTACTCACTCCTCCCCCCTCCCTTCCCTGCTTCCTGCCCGGGACAATCAGCTGGCTTGCGACATTCAGGTGGCAGGAGGGAGAAGAGAGGAGCGAGGACTCGGCACGCAGGCTCCCCCTCCCTCCCCTGCCTCCTGCCCACTGCAATCAGCTGGCTTGTGGCATTCAGAAGGTAGGGGAGGGAGGGGAAGCCTGTGCGCCGAGTCCTCGCTCCTCCCCCCTCCCTCCTGAACGCCACAAGCCAGCTGATTGCCGCAGGCAGGAGGCGGAAGGCGCTGATCCATGGGGTCTGCTGGCGGATGGGAGGCACTGGGGGGGGGCGTAGGGGAGCTGATGGGGGACTGCCAGCTGTGGACAAAGCAGGCAGCCAAACAACGTTATAGCGAAGCATTGCACAACTTTAAATGGAGCATGTTCTGTAATTGAGCACTGACGTAAGATCAAAACAACGTTAAGCGAGAGGACATTAAGTGGGGAGTAACTGTAGTGTATTTTGAGGCTGAAGGCTGAACGCTGGGTCCTTCAAATAGAAAGTACATTGGTTCTGACTGCCAAATGTGGCAGTGCTGTCTAGGTAGAAGCCAACAGACACCAAGCTGGTGTCATTTTCTTTACAAATCAGATTGGTTTGTAAAGGTACAGAAGTAGAAACCCAGAAACATTAATATGTTCCCTTTAGAAACCAGGCTGACAGCACTAGGGCCTTGGAGCCTGGGTAAAGACAATGTCCCTGGAGAAAAAGGCTCTTGCCTTGTGGTAGAGGTGAACTGATCTTTTCACTGACTTAATGCTCAATGTGTCCATGCAGAGACATGATTTAGATTTTAGAAGAAGATGCTAAGAAAGGAGCAGTTCTCTTGATGAGCTCCCCTGGCTGAGATCCTGGCATCATGTGTTAGCATTCTTGCTCTGGCTCCTAGATCTTCTCCCCTGTGCCTATTGACACCCTGAACCAACTATTGTAAGCAGTTGTTCATCTTTCTGGAAGACTGATTTATCTTTGTAAGTTCTCTAGAAACTGAGCCCCTGTTACAGTAAAAGGGGCTTGAGGAATGCAGGAGGTGCAAGGAATAGATTCCAGACAAGAAACCAAAAAGCCAAAGAGACTCAAATCTCGCTTAAGGGAAGAAATCTCTTCTATTTATGTTTGCTGTCTGCGAACATGCATACTTTCCCCTGGCTATATTGAAGTGTATTGAAGCCATCATTATCTTGCCTTGTGATAAGAGAACTGTCTAAGTTGTTGATCACATCTC
The DNA here is from genome assembly GCF_011386835.1 of Chrysemys picta bellii. Taxonomy (NCBI): domain Eukaryota; kingdom Metazoa; phylum Chordata; order Testudines; family Emydidae; genus Chrysemys; species Chrysemys picta. The sequence continues at coordinate 34,736,151 of NC_088791.1, forward strand.
AATTGCTGATATATGCTTTGGACAGCTTGTATGGCTACTAATGCTGCTGGACATGAAAAGCCCAAATTAATCAATCATACATATGAGGGTTCTATCATCACCATCATCTTGATAAAATTCCTTGGTGAGGTAGGACCCCAGGAGCATTGTTGGTGTCATTCAGTGATCAGAATAATTAAACAGTCATCCCTGGACATGCATCAGTGTTGGGAACTCACACGGATTTATCTATGTGAAGAATGACAATCCATTTTGAAATACCACATACACCTTTCCTCTATGTCCCTAAAAAAATGGATGAGACATTTGTGACATTATTTGAAACTTTGCCTTCTAGAAAAGGAAGTTCTTGGTTATCAAGGATTAGCAGTCACTGTGATTTATAGCCCTCATCCATTTCCCCTTTTTAGGGTCCTAAAACAGTAAGAGGCTTGAAAAATCCTCACACTTTCAGGACCAAGGAAATCTTTGCTACCCCTAGATGGCAACATGTTGCTAAAATATACCCAGTAAAAGAAAGCTGAATACATCTATAATGGTATGGAATGGAAAGGTACAAACGCTGCACTTGGAGGTTCTGTCAGAGTGAGAAGTGCTGACTCCATAGTGACCAGATTTACAGCAACTGCAATGATAGTGCTACAGTAATGGAGGAGACATTAGCTGTGGCCTGAAGAAGAGCTATTACATAAAGCCTTGTGCAAAGCTACAGGCAATTCAGGCAGGACTACAGAGACAAAGGCCTAAACAGAACTCTGGGCCATTGAAAAACTGTCTGTCAGATTGGCTATTAGCAGTTGCTTGGGTGGGTGTGATGTGGAGTGTCTACCTGATTTTCTTGTTTTGTCAAAACTGGCTTACTAAGCAAGATGGTAGCTGAAGTTCCTAGCTACTCTCCTGCTGACCCCTTCGAGCTGACAAATCGCTTTTGGCACTGTTGAAGCGTATGGGCCCCACTATTATTGGAAGCCTTCAATTGGATAAGTATTTGCCCTTATTTCTTATTTAGCTTCGTGTGGGAGTGTGAGGGGGGTATCTTTTCTTGTCCTAAATGCCAACAGGAATGGCTGTAACTATCTTTACTGAGAAGCAGAAAAACATCTGGGGCAAAGGACATCATTAAGAGAGGAGACTACATGAAGGGGCAAAACAATTCTTAATTGATGATAGGTGACTGCTGCAGCAAGTCTATGAAGAGAGTGAACAGCAACTTTGACTTGACTTAGAGAGGGTGTCAAGAATTATGTGCCTGTAAAACTGCACAAAGTAATAGGGCTTATATAGTTTGGCATTTTGTTGGCTTCAAACTTCTGCAAACCTGAAATGGGTATTAGTTGTCTGCTGTAAAGGCTTTCATATAGATACGCTCTTGTTCTCTAATTCAAATGATATCTAAGAACTCAAATCTGCTATTGTTAAATTCTGTGTGCCCTACACTCTCAGTAGGCCAAATCATTAGGTCCTCATTCAGCTTGAGGAAGGACCTCAGTTTCTGACATATTCACTTTAACGGGAGATGAGACCACTCAACACTTCACACATCTAGAGTGAAATCCTGGCTCCATTAAAGTCAACGGTAAAACTCCCAGTGTCTTCAGTGGAGCCAGGATTTCACTCTTAGCTCCAATGACCTAAAATGCATGATTCATACGTTTTATTAGTTACACCTTCATGGTGCAGGCAAAGTTGTAAATATAATCATAATAGAATTAAATTTTACCTTAGTAGTTAGCATCTTTAAAATTCACATCCGCTGTAGATTGATTTTAAATCTTCTTAATACTTCTGGAAGTTTATAATTTTCTCATATAACTTCCAAAATCATTTCTTGCATCAATCAATCAATTAATCAATCAAATAAACAAAAACCCTAATGTGTCATAGTAGATTTGGATTTAACATGAAAAACTGATGCACAGCAGTGATAGCTAGTTTTCTTGTAACCTTCTGAATTCCATTTTTCATAGCTTTGTTTTCTTCCAGCTTTACTATATTGTTTCTTATTTGAATTTCCACAGTGTGGGTTTGGGTGATGGAAATCAGGAGACATGAAAAACCCCAAGGGAGATGATTCTATATCCCTAGTTATTTATCTTGGAGCCTCTCAGACCACAGAATTACTGTCTGATGGAGGTAATTTGTTCTTCTGGGCATTGGGTTAAGAGAAGACTTTAACTTTTCAATTTCATATTCCCCAGCTTTTTTCCTTTGAATGTTTTGTATTAGGAAATTGTAATGACATTCGGTGAATTGTTATTGAATGGGAAATAAAAGAAAACCCACTGTTTTGTTTATTGTACCAAGGAAAAAACCAAGCAGGGTGTTTTTCATTTTAACAGTGTGAAAAATGCTTTTTAATCACTGCAGATGTTAGCAGATTTATGTTATGTAAATTGTGTACGTTAATGATATTCCAAAATGTTGTAATAAGTGTTTATTCTGTCACATTTTATTTATGTTTGTGTTTCAAGATGTATGGAAGATACAGAAAACTATGGAATCATAGTAAACCAGCCATATTTAAATATAGTTTTCAAACTATTGAGATGCATTTTAATTTAATCACTTGATAAATATATATTATAACTACTCTAAGGGGTTCTGGATATTTGTTTACTGATATAATTGTGTTTTAAAATATTTCCATGTAGACAAATCCTAAGAGAAATACACCTCTACCCCGATATAATGTGACCAGCTATAACATGAATTCTGATATAACGCGGTAAAGCAGTGCTCCGTGGGGCGGGGTGGGGGTGTAAGATTTTTTTGGCTCCCGAGGACAGCGTTATATCGAGGTAGAGGAGTATTTCAGAACAAGTGAGTGCATTCTAGGACTGTGGGATTTATGCCTAATTTTAGTGGTATAAGTAGAGTAGGGTTTGATTCGCTGTCTCACCTTTCCCTCAGCACTGATAAGGCCCCTCTAAGTAAATAGAAATAACATTAATTGAAGAGCGATTTTCAGGAAAAATTATGATTTTCTGCACATTATTGCATGATGGATCATCCCTTTGATTCTCTTCCACAAACCTCATCATGATATCAGAGTAAGTCCAAATAATTAAGAATTTATGTGCTGGACCTGTTAGCAGACCATGTTTACTGTCATCATGAAGTTAGTCTCCAAAAGAAAGCAAGTTGTAAGGATTGCTGCATTTGTGGTACATAGCATATGTATCATACTTGTGGAAATGCAGGTTATACATGGCAATGACATTCTACAGCCAAACTGACATTGAGTGCCATGCCTTTTACCTGATAGACAAGCATGCTACACATCATAAAATGCTACATACCCTACCACGTTTTGTGTGACAGTTTCCTTTTCACGTTGTCTTCTCACGCGTCATTTTCAATCAGTTAAAATGTTCAGATTTCTAACTTGAAACAGCCACTTGTTTTAATTAGTTCATTTATGGAGTGAATATTAATGAATGAATGAATGATAACAGGACTTGGGTGTAGACCCTGGAGATTAGGTTAGAGTACCATGTGTGAAACCCTGGTCCCAGTGAAGTCAATGGGAATTTTGCCATTGACTTCACTGGAGCCATGATTTCACCTCATTTAGAAAACATCACAATCCACGTAATGTGAAAGAGTACTAGATTCGGCATTTGTGTCTATGAGTTACCTGAAAGTGTAGTATTAATATGAAAAGTGATCATGAAGTAATGACTCTGTGTATTCAGGGTCATCTGATCAGGCTTGTGGTTCCTGTTTATTCCATTGTATGTATGGAATAAGTTATGCTTAAGATATTTATCCCCTGTATGCCTGTCTGAGACGATAAGACAGCTCAAACAGGGCTAAGTCCTCCCACTTTTACTCAAACCATGCACTATTTTGGAGATTGTTCAATGCAGTTGTAGAATCATACAAAGCTTGCTTAGTGTGAAATTCTTACTGCCATAAATTAACACATGGTCTGGTGTGAGCCCCTGTCACAGGGTGCTCTACTTACCACTGGAGTGCTTCCTTCTGGCCACATCTGGGGGTTAACTCTGCCAGGCCAACATATCTTCCTGTGGTTACACTCCATCACTCACTCTGGTCTCACTCTCTTGGAACTCAACTGCTCCCCTCTTCATGGCTTGGCCCTCTGGTCAGGTCACTGTAGTCCTCCATTTCCAGGATATCAAAGTCTCTCAGGAACCACTGTCCCAGGCAGTCTTCCCATTCATTGCTCCGTAACAGTGGCTGGTAGGGCCAGGCCCACCCTCTACACTGGGATCCAGCCCAGGGATCCTACAACAAGCAGTCAACGTCTGCACAGTCCTGAACTTTACTGCTGAGTCCCTGTGCTACTTCCTACCTGACAGCGACTGCAGTTGCGCTCTCTGCAGCCTCTTGCTGCTGTCAGCTACTGGGCTTTATACAGGCCCTTCCTGTTCCTGTCTAGCTGAGCCTTGCACCCTGCTCCTCCTCCAGGTGAAGCCTAGTCAGTTAATTGACCCACCTGGCCACTTTAACTCCTTGAGGCCTTGGGTAGGGCGGACACCTCATACAGCCCCTGAAATGTTCCTTGCCTTTGGGTGATATGCATATGTTTATCTGTATATTGTATGCGAATTCGCTTTCTTCCTTTTTCTTTTTTTCATAATTTGTTTTTATCACATTAATGGATTCATTCTGAAACTACATTCCCCACTCCATGTAGGTTACATGGAAAAACAGGCTTGTCACAAAAATAAGTATATCTCACCTTGGTAATTTTGATGAATACAGTCATGGGCTGTGCACATCCTTTTTCTGAAAGGCTTTAGAGAAAATAAGGCAAAGAGGGAGCTAGCAGAACAAACAAGTTAGTTACCGTACATTGACTGGTGAAGGCAAAGCTTATATCCCTTCTTTAAAAAAGTTTGATGCCAAAGTTAAAGCTGCCTTTGGATACTTACTGTACAAATGCTACAGGCACTTGCTCAGCAGACAACTCATGCAGATAGTGACCTTGACAGCATTTCAGGGATAATATTTTCACAAGGATGAACTGTTCTTGAACAATTTCTTCAATGAATTAGGCACAAACAAGCTTTCTGTCAGGATCAGGCGTGTAAGTCTTATAATTTCTACTCTTTAATCTGGAACAAAGGTGTTGTTGTGCCCAACTAAAGAAAATTCCCACGCTCCACTTACATAAGTGCTCTCTGTCCTTCTCCACTCCTTATGTATATCAGTTCCCCAAGTCCTGCTTTCACTGTTTAAGGAGGAAGTATGGGTTTTTTACTTATTTCTTTGGCATTTTTAGCAATAGCATAAAATTATCAATCAATCAAGAACATGAAAACTGCAGCCTTTTTCTTACACTAGAGGATGGAGCATAACACTTTATAATATATGGGAATTGGTTTTAAAGCATGTCATTTTGAGGGGGGATGTAGTTATGAAAACTATTAGGCTGGTGGTGTAAAGGCTACTTACCTTCCCAGTTCTGTCTCCTATATTCGAAGATATTGTTCTATAATGACATCATTTTTGTAGGATTCCTCTGTCAGTGTTCCAGACCCTAAGAGAAAGACTAGTAGTATCATAGAAATGTAGGGCTTGAAGGGACCTTGAGAAGTCATCAAAGCCAGCCCCCAGCACTGTGGCAGGATAAATAAACCTAGACCATCCCTGACAGGTGTTCGTCCAACTTCTTTTTAAGTGCTTCCAATGATGAAGACTCCATGACAACCTTTGCAAGCCTATTCCAGAGCTTCTACCCTTATAGTTAGAAAGTATCTAGAGATCTGCCTTGTTATTTTTTACCTTTGTGGAATAAGATTGATTTTCCTCATCTTTGCATCTCACTCTGCAGGGAGTAGCCTTTTGCCACTGTGTCCAAACCTGGTTACTCACCCAATCTGGTTTTATAGAGATTCACAATTTTTAGAGCATGTACAATTATGTACACATCTCTAATTATTATTATTTATTCTTTTGCATCCTTGAGTGCTACTGTAATACAGTCAGGATCAGGGCTTCATAGGCATTGGTACAACATTTAGCTGAATAAAAACAGGCTCTGTCCTACAGAGTTTACAATGTAAAGAAACAAAAAAGACAAAAGGGGGATGGAATGCAACAAAGAAGCAGAAATCAAAGTTCTTCTACATTATGGTCCTGATGTTATGCCTGTGCTTAACTTTACTATCATATGTAGTTGAACTGATTTCATGGTAATAAAATAAAGTATGTGTTTGCAGGATCAGAGCCCAAGTTATGAAACCAATCTTTGCATTCTACTATGCTCCACTTCTGTATAGGAATATATTGTACTGTAAAGTGCAATATATAGATATTTTTAAGAATTACTATTTCTAGCCAATAGTAGAAGAATCTTCTCCCCCATGTTTACTTGGTAAATTGGTCAGTTTACCTTCTTCCCGGCCCTGTAGCCAGTACTGCATCTGCGTACAGATTTTGCAAATATTTGCAGCAGGAATAGTGAGCTGGCCAATAGGGTAAGGTATATGTATATTAATACTCAGATGGCCCGCTCACTTCTCCTGCTTCAAAGAGAAATCAAATAAGCAAGGAACTGAAGCTCCCATGAGTAAATTACGGCTCTGTAGTTGAAAACACATTTGTATTTAGCAACCCTAACTTTCAGCAAATCATCACAAACTTATTTTTCATTGCAATGTTGCAGAATTTGTACATTAAGTATAACGAAATTTCATTTTCTAAATATTTAGGGTTCCAGTTTATCTTTCTCCTGTGTATCAAGCTGGAGTTGTTCTACTGACTCAGAGCTGAGTTTCTGCTTTATTAGGGTATCACAATGGGAAAGACAATATCAGTGTTTTAGTGTATTGTAATTGTATTACTGCAGAGCACAATATTGGGGAAACTGATCATTTTTCAGCTCTTCCCCTTGTGAGTTAGCTGTTGACAGGTCACCTTGCTTCATACAGAGACTGATTGATCTCTCACCACATGGAAGTGGCAGGTGCTTGTTAAACCCCCAGTGGGGCTTACTTCAATCTGCAGTTCTTTTCCCATTTAAGCACCTCACCCTATAGTGTTTTTAAAGACTCTGTCTCTTGGTCTTGATTTTAAACCAGCAAAAGAAATGAAATCTATTAAATATACCCAGGGTTCAGTGTTTTAATTTATGCTACTTTATTATATTGTTGTGTGACCTCACGGTCTCATTCTTCCCTTTCTTGTCGGTTAGCACAGCAAGCAAAGTCGCTGGCATGAAGACACTGGCACTTGCTCAATAATAACAGAATGTGTATTTATTATTAGAGGAGGGTTCAGAGGCAGCCCCCTCCTGCTCTGGTGGTCCTTCTGACTCCACCTCCCCAGGCAGGCAGCAACCCCTTTGTTTGATCTTCCTCTCAGGGTTACTCCCTGGATCACAAGGGTCCTTCCCCTCAGGTGCTGCTTGACCCTGTAGAAGTGGCACACACTGAGACCCAGTAACACTGTTACAATAATATTACAAACACGGTGTTGGAAAGTGAACTGAGTGCTTGCCTGGGGATAATTTTTGTGTTGTTGTCTATATTAGACTGTCTGTAAACCCACATTACATTACATAGTATTCAAAAGAAAGCCTAAAAAGACAGCACTGCAACTTAAAATCTTACAAAATCTCTTAGATGAAAGTTCAAAAATATTGCTTTCCCAGAGGATGAAATTAAAGTTTGTGCCACTTTCTTTAACCAATTATGCATTCGTGGGTATAAAGAATACATTTTCTGCTGAACAGAAAAGAAATCGTCAACTTGGTTGTTGGTTGTTGTTCGTTTTTTTGGGTTGTTTTTTTTGTTTGTTTGTGGTGGTGGTTGTTTTTTGCAAAAATGGTTTTAAATCATAGATCTGTATATTAGCCAAAAGGTTCTGTGCTTCAGGGGTTTCTAGCACAGGATATTTTATGAACATTAGGTTACTGAGGGTCCTGTCTTTTACTTTGTTTTCTCTACTTCATTGTTAGAATTACTCATTCTTCTATAACAGCAGAAATGCTAATTAATTGACATAGTTTATTTCTCAAGTAAGCACAGCTTGGAAGCTAATACTAGTCTGCATCCAATTTAGAATATGCAGTGTTGTTATAGCTGTGTCAGTCCCAGGATGTTAGAGAGACACCTTGTCACACCTTGTCTCTAGTTTAGCATGACTTTCTTATACATCAGAGACTTTGCCTTTTATTTTCATAGAGAAATTCCAAATACTCTGAAGTAAGTGTTAGCATATACTATGGATTTTTCTGTTGTGATTCTCTGGTTTAAGATATGGCCGGATAGAGGCACAATGCAATAAAGCCTAACTCTTTATGCTACATTGCAAATCTTGAGCCTTCTGCTTTTTCAGAGGCCATAGAAGGAAGTTTTTTTTTTTACTTTATAAAAGTAAAAAACACTTATAATTTCAGGTGTCTAAGAACTTTGAGAGAATGAGATTTAGATACCAGCTGCTGCTAATCATATTTTTCTCTCTTGCTTTATCATCTGACATATGTACAGTGCAATCCCATTTATCTGAAAGGCCTGCGGGACATCTGAAAGTTTTGGAGAACTGGTTGTTGGGATAAATGGAAGTGCTATTAAATAACAAAGGGCTATGTGGGGGATACATTGTGGCTTCAGATAACTAGAATTTTTGGATAAAGGCAATTCAGATCACTGGAATTATGTTGTGTGTGTCTATATACATATATTCAGATTGTTTCTCATAATTGTGGAGTGATGTACTATTCTGAAAATAGATTATTCTAAAAACACCCCTCATTTTTACTTTCCTAAATTATTGGGGCTATTTATTTATTTATTTTAAATTTACAAACTGATTTGTAGACCTCTGTTGTAAACTCTGCTAAATCAGTTAAGATTTACTTTTACTATTAAAATATGCCATGGCTGGGGGATAATATTCCAATTTAGCAGACTATTTACGTGGGTGAGAGTAGACCAGTACATAAAGAGACTATTCCCATGAAAGTTTTGCAGGAGGTCAGACTAGATGATCATGATAGTTCCTTCTGACCTTAAAGTCAATGAGTCAAGTCATCTACTTGCTTAAGTCTTTGCAGGACTGGGTCCAACTGCAGCATAGACCAGACTCTGGGATAAACCTGTGTGCCAAGTATCTCCATGAGGCAGAAGGGAAGGAATCCTCCCCCGCCCAGCAGTGAAGCAGCAGTGCAACTGTCCCAGGAAGGGCTACTTCAGCACAATAGAGAAATGTTTGGAGAAAATTAAATTTTGTGTTTTTAACCACCTGTGAAAACACTTACTTTTTTTGAATAGTTTTTCATTTTATTATGAAAACGTTCATAACCTTTAGCCACCCCCGATGCGTATGGGGAAGACAATAACAATGACAACATAATCCATCTAATCACACACCAGATCCTATGAGGTTCTCAGTGTACAGTTAAATTAATGCAAATTGAGGGTGATCAGCATCTCCAGCCTCACTGGTGTAATGATGTAGAAACACAGAGGATTCTTTCCTGATCCTGCTGACTATTTACAGCTCAAAGTATGTGTTTACCTATCTTTTAGATTCTTATATTTTGCTAATCAGCAGAGCATCTAAGCACCTCTCAAGTAGCATTACAGTGGCTACCAGTCATATTCATCTGGCCCACTTCTAAATAAAGCTACGGTATTTGATTCTTGTCTCCTGTGATCATGAAAGTGGCGGGAATTCAGCACTCTGTTCCTGAACTTTAACACAAAAACTCACCACCATCGCTAGCCACTGTTTATGTAGGACATATGATGGGTTTGCTCTGGTTACTGCAAATGGATTCCAACCCAGTTCTCACTGCTGTTACATTATTGATACTGATATGCAAGCCAGGAAGTAAGTGAAAGAAGGAGGCTGGACTGAACTTCAGTTTAACATGTGCTGGGATGGAGAAGGAATCTATCCTTTCCCAAGTAGAAAAGATTAAAGTCATTGGTGGATAACATTAATCTATAACTTCTAAACATATATGAAAAAACAATAATTTTAAAAACTGTACAAAGTATTTGACAGTTTTCTTTTTAAAAGAAGTTGCTCAATGAAACAAGCACAGTGAGAAACAGAATTAGTATTCTACTTAGTTATTGTAGAGTACCCCACTACAAAGAGACTAAGGTGTTCAGATAGAGAGAAAGACATTCCTTAGACAAATGGACCTCTCTGACAAAAGCTGATTTCTATTAAAAATTATTCTAAGTCAAATCTGAATGTGTTTTACTTAGTTTAACCCATGCTTTCAAATCCATGAGAACTGTCCTGCATAAGGTCTTAAACTCCCCAGGATTTGGCCCTCACTAAATGAATTAAATTGAATGAACTTATACCATCTTCATTATGGTTTGAAGTCATTTTGTCCAGATACTTATGCATGGTCCTTGCTCCTAATGTGATTTCCCTCCTCCTTGCCCCCCACCAACCTCCTGACTTCCCAGTGTTCCTGCCCCCAATGAACAGACATACGGTAATGTAGAAACATAATGGTGGGGTTATAGCACCACTACTTTAAGGCTGAGTCAAAAGTACTGTTTAACAACCAATTTTTCTAAGTGATATAAAATCTTTTATCTTTGCTCGATGAGTCTTCCTTAACTGTATTTGGAATGTAAACATGATATCTACTGAATACAGGCAATTTATTATATCAATGATAATATGATATTATAATGGAGCATTTAAAACAACAACACAGTAATCTTGTCATGCAAAACAGTGCTGCTAAAACATGTCCAGAAGTCCTGGTTTAAAAAAAGCTGGGATATCCATATAATCTACAAGTAATGACCATATACGAGGATGTGACATAATATAATTTTTGTCTTTCTTCCTGAAGCTCATATTTCTGTCTCTGTGTTGTCGTTCTTTACTGAATATGCTGCATGAATGTGTTAAGTGTTTCTATGTGTAAATAAATTGTTATATATCTACATTATCAGAGCACTGAGGACTTTAAAAACATGCATTTACTTTTTAGGCTGAAATAAAAAATAAAAATTGTATTGACCAAATTCACATTTTTTCTGGCAGTAATCTGGAATCATGCTGTCATAACTATAAAGGGAAGGGTAACAGCTCTCCTGTGTACAGTACTATAAAATCCCTCCTGGCCAGAGACTCCAAAATCCTTTTACCTGTAAAGGGTTAAGAAGCTCAGGTAACCTGGCTGACACCTGACCCAAAGGACCAATAAGGGACAAGATACTTTCAAATCTTGGGGAAGGGGGGGGAAAGGCTTTTGTTTGTGCTCTTTGTTTTGGGGGTTGTTCACTCTTGGGACTGAGAGGGACCAGACATCAATCCAGGTTCTCCAAATCTTTCTGAACAAGTCTCTCATATTTCAAACTTGTAAGTAAACAGCCAGGCAAGGCGTGTTAGTTTATCTTTGTTTTCTCAACTTGTAAATGTACCTTTTACTAGGGTGTTTACCTCTGTTTGCTGTAACTTTGAACCTAAGGCTAGAGGGGGGTCCTCTGGGCTCTTTAAGTTTGATTACCCTGTAAACTTATTTTCCATCCTGATTTTACAGAGATGATTTTTACCTTTTTCTTTAATTAAAAGCCTTCTTTTTAAGAACCTGATTGATTTTCCTTGTTTTTAGATCCAAGGGGGTTGGATCTTGATCCACCAGGAGTTGGTGGAAGGGAGGAGGGGGGATGGTTAATTTCTCCTTGTTTTAAGATCCAAGGGGTTTGGATCTGTATTCACCAGGGAATTGGTGAAGAGTCTCTCAAGGCTACCCAGGGAAGGGAATTAGCATCGAGAGTGGTGGCAGTGGACCAGATCTAAGCTGGTAGTTAAGCTTAGAAGTTTTCATGCAGGCCCCCACATCTGTACCCTAAAGTTCAGAGTGGGGAAGCAGCCTTGACACATGCAGTCGTAGAAAATATTGCCATTACATTCCCAAGGGTTATTTACAGTAATTGTACAATATTAGTCTCAATTTTCCTTAAGGCAGTATTTCATAGAATCGTTTTAAATACATAAATGGCAAATAATTGAAATAAATGAAGACTTACATAACTGTTCATTCACCAACAGACTTTTTAAATACAAGCCATTTTATTTTATGCTAGACAAAGCAATGCCCATGAAATGCTTAACTCAGTAAATAAAGAGGGATGATCTTCTACAGGAAAGTAAATCTTGCTTGAAGGTATAATCAGTACTATACTATTAGTGCAAATCCAGCTTATGTACAACAATATAGAAATCAATGCGGCTCGTTGATGCCTTCAGATGCGAGACTATTTTCAGTGGTGAAAAGGCACTGGATTTAATCATTTTAATTGGCTAACTCTTAACGCTGCCCCAGAAATGATAGGTATATCCCTGTTTTAACAAAATATGCTGGCTGTCAGACAGTAAGCATACTTAACATGCTGCACAATATGAACTGTCATTAGGACACATCTGTTGCTGGAGAACACACGTTATATATTGTATACTATATAATGAGAGAATATTCTGAGCTCACTTGAGGCTGCAGGATTTCATCCTGGATGCAAAATTCCAGTCTAAAACCACATAAATTGTATCCCTTGGGTGCCATGTTCCATCAGGGCACATTAGTGGTGTTATTCATTTTAAAGATGAAAAACAGTACTAAGTGCTGCTATTGTCAAATATCTAATGCTGGGAGTGTTTCAGTAGTTAGATGCTCGGGACCTGATTCTAATCTCACGTGTGGCAGTGTAAAACCAGAGTAGCACCACTGAAATTAATAGAGCTACACCATTTTAAATATTATGTGAAGGAATGTTTTCAGGACCAGGCCCTTTGATGCTTAATGTATAACTCCTGATAAAATACTTCTCACCTATTTTAACACTATTAGCATTACTGTATATATAAAGAGACTATGGATAGAGCCCTAAAATATATGTTTCTTACTGTCCAGAGTAGTTACTATTAAAAGGTCAACATTTGCCAACACTTTGAAACATGGTAGTGTACCATAAATCTTTCATATGGAGGGTACAGAATGGGGCTATAACTTGGCAAATGAAGACTCTTCAATGGTAACTTCTTTTAAGTAACAGCTTTTCAATTATTTGCAGTAGGACAAAGCTGCTGATACCCTATTCCTACAATCCAGGTATAAAAGAGCATTTTGAAGTGTCACATGAAATGAGAGTGTGGTGAATAATAAGCTAGAAAATATGCTTAAGGAATCACTTTACTATCTCTACAGTGTACAAATTATACAGGAAGAGCTGAGAGCTGACATCTGTATTTTAGCTCACTTCTGTGCACTACAAGCTTAGTATTGTTGTTCGCCTACAGCAATTTTTGCACTTATTAAGAATAAGTCAATCATGCAGTTCCTAAACAAAAGGATATTATTTGGCTGCTGAACATAGTTAGATAAGGCTTGAAAGGTCCAAATTATGGTTTTCATATACAAGATGGATAAAATAAAACTGTCCATATTTTTAGTAATTACACAGATTGAAATACCCAACCGGACTGCATACCAGTAATACCCACATTTAAATTGATAAACTGACTCATGAAAAGAGCAGGTCAGCTGTTGGGAAACCAGAGACATTTCTTAGAAGGAACTAACTGATATAACAATTGTTGTTTTATCTGCAAGGTTATTTTCTCTGGGCTAGTATTCACACAAGACATTTCTTCATAGAGTTTCTTTTAGTTTTCTGAGAATTTTTGTTCTTGCATGATTTTTTTCCCCTTCCTAGAGTATTGAAGGTTCTATCATTGTTCAGCTGTTTTGGTTGGGATATCATTCATCTGGCAGTACTAATATGTGCTTGTTGGACAGAGAACTACAGGCTAGTTGCCCTGCTTGAGAAGAACTATGAGCCATAAGAATTTCACGGGGAGAAATTTCCACATGTGCAGCAAAGCTGCATACAGCGTGGGGAATTCAGTTACATCAGCGCGAGTTTCTTATGAGAGTTGACGGTAGAACACAGTGCATAGTGTGTGATGTTTCTTATTCCCCCAAATTACACTAATTACTGTATTGATACAGACACTTCTAAAAAGCATTAAAGTTGGATCCAAATAATAAATCCAGGTCCAAAACAACTGAGCTTCATAATTAGCACTGTAATTAGTATGTCTATAATGTGTTTGCCACCATTTTGATCTTTCTGTTGAAGAAGTCCTAAAAATAGTTCCCACAATACATCTTCAAAACAGGAGCTCTATACATTTTTGATTGGATCAAAGCACAGGGGTAAGAAAGTTTAACTACTTGTTCTGGAGGTCACAGATAGTAATGATTCTAAGCCTTTAAGGGTACGTCTACGCAGCATTTTGGAGAGAGCCTCCCACCCTCGGTTGACAGACTCGGGCTAGTGGGGCTCATGCTAGAGTTGTAAAAACATCTGTATAGCCAGTGCTTTGAAGTTGCAGCTCATACTGAATCTTGGGCTCTAAAGTCAATTCCCTTCCCTCCTTAAGCTTCAGAACCCGAGCTCCAGCTGGAGCCACAACTTCAAAGTGCTGTGTATACAACTATTTTTGGACATCTAGTGCGAGCCCTGTTAGCCTAAGTCTGTTGACCCGTGTTGGGAGGCTTGCTCCAAAATGTGTAGACATACTGTGATGCTTTGGGGTTCAACCCTGACCAGTAAGGGGTTGGGTCACCCCCAGCCCAGCAACTCTGGGTGCCTTTAATGCTGCATTGCTGTGGCTCAGGGCCCTGACACCAACAAACATACAAGCATGCAGGTCACAATGGGGCTTCCCCCACATATTCAGTTTTTGCAGAATGACCCCAATTCCCTCCCAGTCCTGAATTTTCCCCAAATCGTCTGCCAATGTGACAATCTGCTGAGGTATCCCAGAATTCCCAGAATTCCCAGAACACAATCAGTTACTGTGTTACCACTTTTAGCATCAGCCTGTGAGAGTTTTGCTACTGCTCAGCTGCGTGAAAACTCCCTGACACACCTGCTTGTCTGCCTTGCCAGCAAACTCTTCAGGATTCTGCCAGTCCAAACCTTGCCTTGCAGATAATAAATAGTGAACCCCAACTCCTGAGTTCCCCAGAGGCAGCTCCTTGCAGTGTCCAGCCTTTCCTGGAACACTCGCAGAAATTGTTAAGTTTGTTGCTCCTTTAAAGAGACAATATACTGCAGTTCATTAAATTAATTGGGATTTGTTCTTATTTCAAGGTTTTTAAGATCAGGCTTGACAAAGCCCTGGCTGGGATGATTTAGTTGGGGATTGGTCCTGCTTTGAGCAGGGGGTTGAACTAGATGACCTCCTGAGGTCCCTTCCAACCCTGATATTCCATGATTCTATGATTCAACCATAACACTGAACTGGTTTATAGTAAAGATAAAACAAGTTTATTAAACAAAAATCAGAGGATTAAGAGATGCCAAGTATAAGGAATAAAGATAGAAAGGGTCACAAACAAAGTAGAAATACACATCTAAGACTAAAACTTAAACTTTAGCAAGTTACAACCTTTGCTGAAGCAGGTTTCTCACATACATTCAGTTCCCAGAGACTTCAACCCCCTAGGTTGAAGGATCCAACAGTCTGTGATTTCAAGAGCTCTGGCCCCTTGAATCCCCCAGGTGATAAATAACTCAAATTTCTTTTTGCTCCCCTTTTGCACCCCAAAGTTCATTGTCTCTGTTTCAAAAGCCAGGAAGGCTTCTTGCTGTTCTTCCATTCCTGTGGCGTTCCCATCCCCCTGCAGCTTTGCATGTAAATGGAGCTTCCGTTGTTTTGATTCCATACTGCTTAATTTGCATTGGAAACCGGTAGATAGCTGCCTTCCCTCCTGCCTGGGAGAAGGCCTCTTTCTCACTGTGTTTTGTCACAGACTTTAAAGCATAATATCAGTCAGTATCCATAATTCCTCATATGGTGTTAATGCATACATTTCCCAAAGATATTAATTACCAGCTTTTCATAGAATACCTTATTCAATACAATTTTATAATACAATAATATTTTATACGAGTTGATTCAATTGCTTGTTATTTGAGGTCAGACCCCCGTCTTTATAGCCCAATAAACTTTAAAATCTAAGTGTATTCCCAGATAAAGTTTGTCTCTCCTGCTAGGGTCTTCTCTCCCGCTTGTTAGCTTTGTTTACCTTATATGCAAATGTACCTTCATTGTTTCAGGCTGATCAGACAAGTAAATACACAATCCTTTCTATAACGTGGAATGTGCTTATGCATTGTTTGCCAAACACATTTTAAGAACATGATTCTAGCCCATATTTATAACTCTTTTTACACACCCCATACATGTATCACATAAGAATATTAATGATCACTGAGTTATTAGTTTTTCAGCAATATATTACATGCCATCTTTTGGGTATATATCATGTCAACAGTATGTTAGACAGTGTGAGTGTCAGGTCTGACAATTTGCTGACATAGAGTAGTGAACCACCAGTGGGCCTCTGTGTCACACAGACCTTAGGGGACTTTGATCTTGATAAACGCAAGGATCTACCAGATTCTACCATGTAGAGAATCAGTGTTAAATAGCCAGATAGTTTAAAAATGTCTACAATTCCTCCGATGTCACAAAGAACTTGCAACATCTGCTATATCGTGTGTTTAAAAGAAACAGGACCCTATTCTTTTTCTTCTTCAACGTTAAGCTGAACAGTCGGCCGTAGCAATTTGGTCCGTTCTTAAGTGGCTGCAAGGACTTGATGGTCCGAGAGTCTGATGTTGGAACAGACTTGATGCACCCACATAATAAGGATCTATCTCTGGGCTTCCCTCACACCCCGGTTGGTGGAATTTTATCCCAGATGTTACAGTCCTCCCAGAGAACGGCATTCGCTGGAATGTCTTGTGGCATTCTCATGACATCTCCAAAAAGAGTAAATTGCCATCTGCGGACAATGGCCCCTGTAGTCTGTAGATTAGAATGACCATTAACATCTGCATTACAAATGAAATCGTTCCACTTTATGCCCAATATACAATGTTGGCATTTTCTGTAGAAAGCCTCCATCGTTGTCCAGTCTGAGCAGCATAGTGTCCATGTTTCACAACTGTATAGCAGTATGTAGAGGATACAGACTGAATAGGTCCTGAACTTAGTTGCCATGCCAAAATTATGATTCCATATTCATTGTAAACGACCTATGGCAGATGCTGTGATGCCAATCCCGTGGAGAACCTCCATATGAGAGTTGGAGGAACTGGTGAGTATAGAACCCAAATAGAAAAAGCTGGAGGCTGCTTTGATAGTTTCATTATTCAAAGAGATTGGGGTCGTGGGTGGACTTGATCCTAGATTTTGCAGCTTTGTCTTTGACTGTGAAACATAGAGGCCAACCTAAGCTGACTCCTCCCCCATTTGCCGGAGTGCCTTGGGAAACCTGTTGGTGCTCTGTACTAGAAGAACAATGGTCATCTGCATAGTCAAGGTCTGAGAGAGAGAGATCATCAATCTTAACTATGGAGCTGACGAAATGCTGCATTATGAAATGCATTCCCCAACAAAAGAATGCTGGGGCCAAGACACAGCCCTGCCTGACACCAGATACTGATTTAAAAGGTGCCTACATCTGATTCAATTATGCAGTTTGCTAACCAAGTCCAGCAGAGTGGTTGGGACACCTGTCCCCTTTAAGGCCTTCCATAGCATGACTCAGTCAACTGAATCAAATGCAGCCTTAAGATCGACATACACCAGGTGCAGGGGCTTCTTGAACTCGTGCTGTATATCCAGCAACAAGCAGGGGGCCAAAATGGCATCTAACGTGGGCCTGTTCCTTGTAAAACCTGACTGTTGAAGGCTTCAAACACAACAGCAGAACATGTACAAACACCTTCCCTGGCACAGACAACAAGGTGATCTGCCTATAGCTCTTTCATTCCAATTCTCACTTAGCATACACTACCATTGAAACCAAGAGGAGATTTTCCTGAATGAGAATTTAACCCAAGATCATAGTATGTAAAAAGACATCTAGTAAAGTCCAAAAAAAAGCAAGTAAAAGTAGTGTACAGTATGACACTTCTCAGGGCCGACGAGGGGGGGGTAGCCGGTACCAATTACCAGGGCCTGGCGGTCCGGAAGGGGGCCCTGCTTCCCCGGTTCCCCGCCCCCTCGTCGGCCCTGTTTAGCTGGTCCGCCCTTGCTGGCGGCCCCGAAAATTTTTTTTCACCAGGACCCAAACCTGCTCTTGGCGGCCCTGCTTCTCCTTGAAGTCTCCTGCCAGTTTTTCAGTTTTACAAACATAGTTTCCCCTATTTCATAATGTTTTCCATTCCATTCTTGCCATATAGAAGACCCACACAAACAAAACTTGTAAGTGACTGACTGATTATACAGGGAAACAATGACACTGACTATACAGAAAGCACCATCAAATATCAAAAATAAACACTGAAAATCTAGAATAAAATATGTCATCAAATCTCTTTCGGTTTCATAATCTTAAATGTTCCTTGTAACAATAGGTAAAAAGTATGCCGTTCAGGCAGAAGTATGATTTTTTTTTTTTTTTTTTAAGAATTGTCCCTTTAAACGATTATTTGTTAACAGGCTGTCTGATAGAAAACTACAGTATGGTGATTTCTAGCAGAAGGCTAGAAATGGAAGATAATATGACTTCTTTCATGCAGCTTTTGTTGCATTTTTCAGTGGCAGCTATGATTCAGTGAGGGAAATCTCACTGCCAATAAATGGTTCTGACAGACTACTGTAGAAAAGCTATGTTAGGCAGAGAAAGAACAACCTTAAAAAAAATCCTGTAGGATTGCAGCTACAAGGGGAGGCATCTGAAAAACGTCTTGTTGATGAGTCTTTAATATATATTGCAAGCAAAGAAAGTGTGATGTAGGGAGAGAGTTGCTATTTTCAAGCAGGGATTTACAGTGCTAGCATCTACTGACTATGTCATTTTATTCATGTCTGCTGGTTTGTATGGGTGCTGGATGGCCTGCCTCAGCATGCAACATGGCAGTCATGCCCCAGGATATTGATCAGCAGTAAAAGTGTGAACATAAATCTGATGTTTTCTCTAAAGGGGGTCGTAACACTCAATTTTGATCTCAGTAGAAATGTGTCCTGTAGCATGCTCTCTCATCAAAGGATTGTTGCAATAGTAAATGTCAGAAGCCTTTCTCTTGTGTGGAAAACACAATTTTTATTATGTGCAAGAATACAGAAAGTGAATGAACTACTTAATGCACATACTGTCGGTGCTAAATAGATGTAAATATATTATACATTTGCACTGGTGTATTGCTTGTTGTGCACCTTGTAAGAGGGTGTTATTGGCATTCTGACCCTGCACAGAATGTGAGAAGCTGCTTCTAAGAAAAGGTTGTTTAGTATAAAGATTAGGGGTAACATTTTCAAAAGGTGCTTCAGTGACTTGAAATCAATTGCAGCCTAGGTGCATCTTTAGGTGCCTAAATACCTATACAAATCTGGCCCTACATGCCTAAGTCATTTTTGAAAATGGGACTTTAGTCCCATGTCACTTAAGATCTTCTGAGACTTTTACCCAAGGAGTTGTTGTGAATATGGGAGTATGGACATGTGCTCATAGCAGAAATATTGTGTGTATGGTAATCTCTTCATATACAGTAGATCCAAATATTATATTTTGTCCAGTACACTCTTCTAGTTAATGTTTCCATTATAGATGGAATCATTTTTAATTGTGAATTTATAACCATTTATTTTCTCAACTTGATTCCAAAAAAGCAGATTAAAGGCCTCATACAAGTTCAGTGATATAACGTGGCATTTGTCATCTTGTCTATTTTGTCCTTTTGTAGTACAGCTGGAGTTTGTTTCAGTAGCTGGGTATAAAAGATATTTCTGTACTAGTTAAAGGCACACCTGGGAAAATTGGAAAAGAATTATATAGAAAAATTAGAGTTTGGAACTAGCCTGCTCTTGAATCCATTACTCATTCAAGTCCCATATTACTCATATCAAGGGGTACTTGTTTAAATAAGGGTTTTTAGGATCGAGTCCTATACGTTTTGGTCTGATTACAGAGTCCTTACTCATGCGAGAGATCATTAAACAGGTAGTTCCATTGGGCCCAATAGTGAGGTTCTCACTCATTTTTACATGGATACTCATCATACAAGCATCCATTGACTTTAATGGGGACTGTCTGAGGGATGACAAAAAATCAGAGTGAGTCCCTCAGCATTCACATGTAGGGAGATCATGTGTTCCTGAAAACCAGAAATGTCACTTGGCAAGTCTACACTACAGTGCTACATCAGTGTCTGGTGAAGACGTGCTATGCCGACGGGAGAGCGCTCTCCCATCGGCATAATTACTCCACCTCCGCAAGAACTGGAAGTGTGACCAGCGCAAAACCTACGTCACTCGGGCTGGGGGTGGAGGGCTTTTTCACACCTCTGAGCAATGTAAATTTATAAATTATATCAATTTAGGCTGTAGTGTAGACCTGCCCACGGTTTTCAAGGCTGTGTCCTTCTCATGGTTCAAAGCCCTGCTTACCTCAGGTGGGGTGGAGACAGTGCAACATGTCTAATTGAGGAGTTTGTTCCAAAGCATCTCCAAGTATACAGAGTTCAGTTCTGCTCTGCCTTTGTTAAAAGGCCCTGTTGGGAGGGGAGATTTTGGAATTGGGCCATAATTCCCCTCTGTGCCGTTGAAAATCTTCCCTCTGTCAAGGTTTGAGTTTGTCCACCCTCTGAGTAGTCATTTCTGACCTTTTTATTGTAGTTATTGTATAAGAAAAATAATATTCCCCCCGCAAAGGTATGTCAGGCTATAAATAATTCTTTTTTAAAAGTTCATTGCTTGACATTTGAAAGTAATAAAAACATTTTCATTAATATTAGATTTTGTAAAACCTTTTCTTTTACACAACCTAAATAACCACCTATTGGAAAAGATTAGTCATATTTCTGGTAGTACCAAAGAAAAATATTCTATTTCTCTATCTAAACTTTTTTAAATCTATTGTCTGAAACAACTTACCTCCATCACTGACAATTTCTAAATCAACTTTGGATTTTTTTCTAAAATATATGTTCTAGGAATTATTTTGGGGAATTATGGCCTGTGTTATACAGGAGGTCTGACTAAATTGCACAGTGATCCTTTCTGGCCTTGGAATCTATGAACCTATGAGTCTGCTGCCTAACATATCAGGTACTTTATATCTAGTAGACTGTACATCCCAGTGATCACAAATGTACAAGGTATGTCCTGTTCAGATGGGCCCCTAGTAATTTTTAATAAAAAAGTAAACTGCAATAGAACAGCTAGAGTGAGGCACCAGCAAGGAAGCAGTTAAAAAACATTGTCAATCTATTGATCCAGAATTACCCTGTGAAGTTTGCATAAAGTCATGGTGAGGTATGTTCTCTTAGTTTAATCAGGCATTAAGGGACAAAATTTCTGTTGTAGGCAGAAAACGGGCCATCAGAAATAAAGGTGCCTCTGTTGCACACATACACATTTGTGTGCACAAACAGGATTTGCATGTACACCTATGGTAATTGCAAATACACAGTTACCCTGTTTTACCTATGTTGTAATCTTACCCGCACAATTTAGGACACCACCCTACACTACCCCATAGGTACTCAGGTTATAATATAGGGCTCCCACCCCTACCTGTCCTCGTGGGCACTCAGAGCGTAAGGGACCCAACTTTACCTCTCCAGGGGCTCATGGCTCTATCCCTTCGTGGGCTCAGGACTAACACCCATTCCCATTAGACTCAGGGCTCTACAGGTCTGAAAGGTCTTTTTCCTGCGAAAGAGCCTTCACACAGTGAATATCTTTAAACATGTACAGATATTTATTAACAATTAGCAACCAATCAACAGAATACACATGCTAAGCATCTTCTGCTCACCACTCCCAATAAGACAGATGTCTCCCGATGGCCAGTCAGGGTCATGTTGTCTGGGCTCCTGCTTCTGCACAGTCTAGTCATGCAGGGGTTAAAAATCCTAAAGTTTGGATAAAGTTCCGGAGCTTGTTTTCTGACCCTCATTATACAGTTAAAATGAGTCTCTCTCTTATCTATACCTTAGCCAGTTATTTTACTTAAAACATGGCTGTGCAAAAAATACTAACCCAGGGATCGGCAACCTTTGGCACGCAGCTCGCCAGGGTTAGCACCCTGGCGGGCTGGGCCAGTTTGTTTACCTGCCATGTCTGCAGGTTCGGCCAATCGCGGCTCCCACTGGTTGCGGTTTGCCGCTCCAGGCCAATTGGGATGGCGGGAAACGGCGGCCAGTACATCCTTTGGCAAGCCACGTGCCAAAGGTTGCCGATCCCTGTATTAACCAATTATTTTCACTATACAGGGGTTCACATGCCTAAGACCACCTATTCATTAGCTTTTGTATTTTTCAAAGTTAGTAAAAAGCTCTCAAGGTCTACTTATCTGTATGCTTCGTTAGTGGGATACACTGGCAACAGCAAAACCTCATATTTTTTATTATCAGGAAGAAGCTGCAGAAACTCAAAGTTAGCTTGTCCATTCTCTCCCATTCTCATGACTTTGTGAATATTTATCTATCCCTATTAGTAATGCTGCAGTTGCTACTTTTCTATGTCTGCCTACATCAAGGCCAAATTTTTCTGACTCTATAGTTTTTGTTTCCAACTTATGGTTGCTGAGCATACAAGATGGCTGCAGGTTATGCTAAGTCCATACACAAGGCTGTAGGTCATCTCAAGTCTAGGACTCTCGCTACAGAGGGGCTATGCAGCAATGGAATTCTCCAGGGAATTCTGTCTGATATATCCACCACATGCTGAACCCTTTTAAAGGGTGTCAGAACTTGTGGAGAGCACATGCTGGAGAAGGTGTTCGACCACATCTTGAAAGGGCTTGGTGTACATTCATCCCTGTACCAGGCCAGCTGTACTGATGTTGCTAACCAGGAGCTTCAACAGCCCTCCTCATTGTGATTGTGGCTGTCCCTGCATTAGGATTTTGGGAGTAGGGGTGACTTATGCCTTTTCAGCCATTTTGCACACTCATGCATAGCCAGCCGTGATTTGGCCCTGTGTTTGAAGTGTTGTTTACATTGGACATACTGGAACAAATTAATCTCTGGTGTAATACCATTGACTTCAGTAGAGGCATGAGTTTGGCCCACTCTCTCTTGTCAACATCAATAAGGGAGTAACATTTAAAAACAATTAAATAGGTACTGTTTCCCGAGGGCTTAGACATAATCTCTGTTTTATGCTCTGCTGGGGCACACCAAGCAGAGGAAACTCATTTTAACCAAACCCAGTTCCAGTGCTGCACTGACATAAAGAGCAGTATGCAAAGGAGTAAATAGAAAAGTGACATTAATGTCAAGCATCATTAGAAATGAAAGCCAAAAAAACCCAAAAAAACATGTTTGCCAAATGGAAAATAAAATGTATTTTAAAACATCTAAGAGGTTATTGCAGGCAATGGAGAGTAGAAAAAAATTAAAACTATTAAAATGTAATTCACAGTGTAATTTAAATGTAGAGTGTTGCAATCTACAAATACCAAATTGAGCAATTTAACTAAAGAAGCACGTAAGTGTTACATTATTGTGATTTTTTTGTTGTGATTTGCTAAGACTAATACAGCCTAATACTGCTGTCAATTACCCGGGTGTAAATCTGGAGTAACTGAAATCAGTAAAGTTAGAATGGTGTAAAACACAGATAAAAGAATCAGACCCATAACTGGGAAATCATTCTCAGATAATATACATTTTTATTTGCATTTTTTTTTTCTCTGAAGTCCAATTTCTTTGAATTCACCCTCACTGTAAAAGGTTGACAATGGCTTATGCTTGTCATTATCATACATGTCTTTCCAATGTTTCATGTATGTTTATGGTGACAAAGGTAGATGAATAAAGAAAATAGTACATTTTCTGTATGCATCTTAATCACATGCCTTAAATGCACCCTATTTCAGCTGGAATGCTGGGTTTCATTTCTGCAACACAGTAAACAGATATGTCTACAGGACTTCGCATTACCATTTTGAAAACATTTGTTCATTATGAGCCTGAGTGGGAAAAAAAGAAAGTGTTACTTCCCCCTCCCCCTTAGGCAAGAACTATCTTTGAACTGTTCTTATTCAAAGAACAAGTTTGTAGTTTTGGCGCAGTTCCCAGAGCATTGCATACTTGGTGATGTGTCACGCACTGCCCCTTGGGGAAGAGGGGGACTGAATCACAGCATTTAATTCTTAATGATTGTTCTGCATGGTCAAGAGGACACAGAGGCAGCCAATGCTCTTTATTTATTACTTACTGTTATAGCTATTGGCAGCCAGCCTTTTTAATTTAGTCATCAATACTCAATGCCTTGAATCTATTACTTTAAATCCAGTACAAAATTAAGTACTAGCAAATGAGCATCTGCTAAACAGAAACAGTGAAAGGTAGATGTAGTTTGAAGCAATATAGTTAAAGGCCTCACAGAATGGTCTTCTGAGTAAGGATTGCTGGGTGAATGCTCTCTTTACCAGGTTTGCTACTTTATTGGGAAGGCATTTCTCAGAGCCTCTGACAAAATGTCTAGCCTAATGTTTGTATAGACCCACAGGAGTTTGAGATAGATGAATCCTTTTAGATAATCCCATCCTTCTGCCTGTCAATGCAAGATAGTACTCTAAAGTACATATTCTAGTGCTTTGTCCAGTCTGGATGTTAGAGTCACATGCAATGGGGTTTCCACGACTCCTCGGGAGGTTGTTTCAGGCCTGGTGCATCTCACTGTTTCTCCTGATTATTTCTGTTTTATTATCACTCAGTGGCTGCTAATTATACCCTAATGCACAAAATAATTCTTCTCCCTTCTTGGTGGTGTTCAAATATTTGTAGATGGTTATCACTTTGCCCCCTTAGTCATCGCTTAGCCACGATATCTATTCAGCTCTTTCAATCATGTCTGACACATCAGTCATTCCAGACCCCTGATCAGTTTTGCTCTTTGCTGAACTCCTTCCAGTTTGTCAAGATATTTCTGACAATGTGGTGCCCACAATGGAATGCAATATTCCAAGTGTAGTGTCACCAGAGCTGTAATGATCAAGACCATTAGCTCCCTGCTCCATGATGTGATATCTAGCAGACTCCAAACTACTTTCTTTAGAAGGTCACTATGTTGGCAGGAAGATAATTTTGCATTTTAGAATTGCATTCACTAGGGACAAGACTGTGCGCAGCCCCTTCATAGACGTGCAAAGGAGAAAGAGGGCACCTGCAGGGGAAGTCCTTGCACTTACCGTACTGTTCTCAACCCTATCTTCTCCAGTGGAGGCAGGAAGTGGGCAGGCCCATAGCCCCAAATCCTCCTACCCTTCTGCAGCACTCAGAAGAGTTGCCTGTTCAGCAAACAGGGAGCATAGAATCATAGAATATCAGGGTTGGAAGGGACCTCAGGAGGTCATCTAGTCCAACCCCCTGCTCAAAGCAGGACCAATTCCCAACTAAATCATCCCAGCCAGGGCTTTGTCAAGCCTGACCTTAAAAACCTCTAAGGAAGGGGATTCCACCACCTCTCTAGATAACCCATTCCGGTGCTTCACCGCCCTCCTAGTGAAAAAGGTTTTCCTAATATCCAACCTAAACTTCACCCACTGCAACTTGAGACCATTACCCCTTGTTCTGTCATCTGGTACCACTGAGAACAGTCTAGATCCATCCTCTTTGGAACCCCCTTTCAGGTAGTTGAAAGCAGCTATCAAATTCCCCCTCATTCTTCTCTTCTGCAGACTAAACAATCCCAGTTCCCTCAGCCTCTCCTCATAAGTCATGTGCGCCAGCCCCCTAATAATTTTTGTTGCCCTCCACTGGACTCTTTCCAATTTTTCCACATCCTTCTTGTAGTGTGGGGCCCAAAACTGGACACAGTACTCTAAATGAGGCCTCACCAATGTCGAATAAAGGGGAACGATCACGTTCCTCGATCTGCTGGCAATGCCCCTACTTATACAGCCCAAAATGCCTTTAGCTTTCTTGGCAACAGGAGCACACTGTTGACTCATATCCAGCTTCTCGTCCACTGTAACCCCTAGGTCTTTTTCTGCAGAACTGCTTCCTAGCTATTCGGTTCCTAGTCTGTAACAGTGAATGGGATTCTTCCGTCCTAAGTGCAGGACTCTGCACTTGTCCATGTTGAACCTCATCAGATTTCTTTTGGCCCAACCCTCTAATTTGTCTAGGTCCCGCTGTATCCTATCCCTACCCTCCAGCGTATCATCTGCAAACTTGCAGAGAGTGCAGTCCACACCATCCTCCAGATCATTAATGAAGATATTGAACAAAATTGGCCCCAGGACCGACCCTTGGGGCACTCCGCTTGAAACTGGCTGCCAACTAGACATGGAGCCATTGATCACTACCTGTTGAGCCCGACAAGGGAGGCACAACAGCTGCACTCTACCTTTGATATTTACAGATCCTGATGGGGCTGGGCCCCTCACCACTGTTCTTCAAATGAAGCTGGAGTTATAAGTACAGATTGAACCTCTCTAATCCAGCACCCTTGGGACCTGACCGGGGCCGAACCAGAGAATTTGCCAAACCACGGGAGGCAATATTGTAGGGAGCGGATCTCTTTTTATTTTATCTCGCCGAGGCAAATAAATGGAAAAATGCTTGCCGCCTAGCCAAGGCTTACCAGCTCTCTTCATAACAAAGTGTTGGTGTTGTTACACAATTTTACTGTATTGGCACAAGGAAATAAGTAGATAAAGCATACAAAACATAAAATAAAATCATGCCAGACCACGGATGTTGCCAGACCAGAGAATGCCGGATGAGAGTGGTTCACCCTGTACCACTCCAGAGCTAGATTTTATACCAGGGGTAGGCAACCTATGGCACGCGTGCCAAAGGCATCACGCAAGCTGATTTTCAGTGGCACTGAAACTTCTTAAACATTTTAAAAACCTTATTTACTTTACATACAACAATAGTTTTGTTATATATTATAGACTTATAGAAAGAGACCTTCTAAAAACGTTAAAATGTATTATTGGCACGCGGAATCTTAAATTAGAGTGACACTTCGGAAGGGTTGCCGACCCCTGTTTTATACTATTACTACTACTAGTAGTAGTAATTCCTAGCTCTTGCATAGTGCTTTTCATCCATAGTTCTCAAAGTTACAGATGAGTACCATTATCCTCATTTTACAGATGGGGATATGTATTCCAAGTAATTGCATAAATATATTTTTGCTGGGATTTCATCTAATGATATTGGCGTGTTAAAAATAGTGTCCATGTACACATTGTTTATAGTAAGGTTGTTACCACTCAGTATGGTCATCTCCGTGTGGATGGGATCAAAGTGTGTTACGACTAGGTTAAAAACAACATACTTGATGCTAATTATTTACTACACAGGCCAGTCTCTGGTTTTTAAGTCAGTAGATGGAGTGCATAAAAACAGGTAACATGATATTTCACAACGTGTGTTAGAATATCTTGTAGACACAGACCAAAGCAAGCTTCTTCTAGTTCTGTATCTGTTTGACTAAATGAGTATGCAACTTGTTTACATGTGGTTAACATCTGGAAAGTTATCTCCAAAACACAGAAATTAAAAATGGGTTGTTTTTTTTTAATGAAAGTTTAGGTTCTACAGGTTTACTTAGGTTTACATTTCTCTTTTCTTAGATTTCTTAGAAAAATCCAGCCTATTCAAGCTTTGCAAGATACTGTCTGTATTTCTCTCTTTTAAAATTGTTTCCTTTGCCATGAATCAGAGGAAGTGCATCAGAATGTGGTGAGGCCTGCTGTCCAATCCAGTTGGAGACCTTGAGTTCTGTTTACTCACTCCATGTCAGTGTTCACACCTTCCAGTGGATCCAGCATTTCTGGAAGCACTTCAGCCATGAATTTTACCTTATTGCCCAATTTCACATACTTGGGTATCTCCACAATGCAGATATTCTGTGTGCCCAGCTTACTAAATTGCTGATCAAGGCCCTGATTCAGGCAAGTATTTGCTTAAGTTCATCCCTAGTTAACACAGCCCGTAAGCGCAGGCTTAAAGCTTTCAGTGCTTCAACTTCCTTACACGTCCTTCAATGTCACTTGCTTAAGTGGACCTTAACTGCATTCCTAAGTGCTGTCCTGAATAGGGGTGCTTCCCTGAATCAGGTTCCAACACATGTAAGTCTTTCATTTTACATTCTAGGACTGTTACTTTATGGTGGTAAGAGATGGAGGGGTTTGAAGTAATTTACTCTTGCTGGAAGCATACCCACTTTTCCATTTCACTCACCCTTTATCCTATCTTCTACACTTCTCTTCTTACAAAACTAAATTCTTTTTATAAATGTCACCGACGTCAGATGTGACCTCCGGGAAAACTTCTGTCAGGGAGTATCATTTGCTGTTACTTCCCATCAGCAGGGGACTAGCTAACTGTGTCCATGCATGTCACAGGATGACCCTTTGTCCATCTTCTTCAGGAAGCCTGCAGTACTTCCTTTTGTTCTTAATGTGTTTCTCAAGTAGTTTGCTCTTTCCATTACTTATCTGACTTGGAATGTTCATGGATGGTTTATTTAACAGCGCTTCCTGGGCTGTTAAACTTTCCAGAAGCTGCAACACTGTTAAGCTGAGGCTATACACAGGGTTTTATTTATTTAGCTGTTTTATACTGTTTTTATCTTTCTATCAAGATGAAAATGTACAATTAGGTTACAACTGTGTCACATTTATTCATCTATCCCATTAGTAGTTTCTTTATCATTTATGACTATGTACATTTACCTGGCACACTATAAAGGGGGGGGGGGAAGGATAGCAATGCTAAAGGAAAGTTGAGTGTAACTGTTTGTTTATAGGTAAGTGAAACTGAAAGTATTCCTTCAGAAATTTAAATAATTTCAGACTTCTTTAAAAAGTCAATTAAATGGAAAGAATGCTGGTCACTAGTGAGGTTGTGAGCTGTCAGTTTGAATCTCTGTCTCCTTGATTGCCCTGAATGAAATAACTTAGTGTACAACTACTGCAACCAGCGATGCCTTGGGAATCTCAGGGCTACCATAGAGAGTGCTTGTAAATAACAGCTCCAAAGGCTGACATTTATAACAAACAAGAATCGGTAGACACTCTGCAGCCAGGCAGATAGTTCAGTATGGTCTGATCACAACATTTAGGGTCAGCTTTCTTCCCAGTTGAGGAAAGGGGCAGCTATTCATCTTGCCACATGAACTCTGCTAAATATAGCCTGACAAAAACATGATCAGGCTGCTAACAAACCATCATAACTTTTACCCAGTCCACTGCCTTCCTCTCTTTGACAGGTTCCCCTCTCACAATTTCTAATGCACAATTGCCTACATTTTAAATTCAGCAGTCTTCCAATGTAATTTTTAAATGCATCTTGACTTTGCAAATCAGACTGTAAAGATATATAGTTTCAAATACAGCCCAAAATTTTAAAGAGGATTATTTTTGTTGAATCCATTTTTGCCCTATATTTATCTTTGTAACAAAATCACTACAGGGTTAAGGATATGGTATTTGGTATGTCACTTTTATTTTGTTCTTTCCCTCGATTCACTTTAAAAAAATGAAGTAAACCTTCCATGGCATTTTGCTGTCTAACACTACAACAGTAGCCAATTAAATTAAGTTCCCTGAGTACCTGCAAGGTCTCAAGTAGATGATGTTTCACAAAATACATTGGTTTAAATGAGACTGATTCAGACAGATTTCAAAAGCTTACCAAATTTGTCTTGATAAATGTTATATTGGCTCATATGCAAGAATTTTCTGTTTAGTTTGCTTGCAATATTTTCCCTACTGCATTCATAAAGCTGTGATGAAATACACAGAGTAAATATATCATTCCAGTTGTCTGCTATAAAATCCCAGTAGAAGGAAAATGCTTACGTGAGTTCTGCTAAAGGTTTTAGAAGTCCTGAATTATTAAGAGCTTGACTGGTAATTAAAACATACAGTACATAGTCTGCTATAAACATGTGAAAAATATTATAGAAGCTACTTGAATCCATCTATACATGCGTAAGAAACAAATTTCTCCAAATATCCTCAATATTATTAGATGTGAACACCTATATTTATGTAATTGGGACTGAGCTTCTCATGCAGTTAATAGTTATGTAGCACAGGGATGGGCATATTGTAAGTATCAAGAAGTGCTAAGCTAAACAGAAATTATAATGAAATCAAAGATGTCAATGACAATTAGCTGTGTCATGAATATTCATTTCATATTCACTCTGTACAATGAATATTAGTATAGGATTGAATAGTGTTGCAAGAAATGGAGAGATAACTAACAGTCAAGTGGTAATTAATGCGATCTTTCCTGAGTAGTACAGCTCTTGTCAAGCGGCATGTGGGCAAGGGCAGTGACTGGAAAGTTAACACTCAAAGACAACTAGTCATACTGTATTTGGCAGCAGGCCTCCATTAGAAAGGGCTGCAGGAATGCTATTTTTTAAAAAGGAGAAACAAATCAAAGCTTCATACAAGTGTTTTTTACCGTGTGCAGTAATAATTCTAGAAAAGCTGACTGCACAGGTTCAGGCTACACTACAGCCACCACGATGTACCACATGTAATTCAAGCAAGCCAAGGTCTGCTGTTACCCCAAGGACAGACTCAGGGATCCCAGAGTAGCCCTCCTATTGCTTACCTCCCAAGATGTTGACCTATTAATCTGTTCTTCCAAGGTAAAAGGAGGGGGCTCGCTCTAATAGAATTGCCAGGGTTTACCAAGGATCTCCCTATGCCCTTCAGGAAAATTCCCAGAACAGACTAGATCTGTTCACCCTGGACACGGATACAGCCTTCTGCTCAAAGGATTGACACCCAGGCAGTACTTTCCCAAAACAAAATGTTTTCTTTATTTAGTGTAACCAACCTTTCCTAATACAATTAATCTAAAACATAAATCCCTTAGCACAGGTATACATGTTAAAGTGATTATGTTCTGCACATGGTGATCAGTCATATGCAGGACACTGACAGCACTCTTAATAAACTCTAAACTTTATACATAGTTTCATAAACCTACACCACTGCTGCTGCTGTCACCCGGTGGTTGTTTCTGCTACTTCTTCTGATTCCTTTGGTGTTTTAGGTTTCTTCTGATCTTCTTCTGGTTCTCCTTCTTCTTCTCCTGCTCCTGATATGACTGACTTTTGCTTTCTTGCTCTCTGATGTTTATACAATTTTTGGCCTGTTCTGATTGGCTTGGTTAGCATACCTATCCTCCAATCACCTTCAGACCCTCTCTTTTTGGTCCATACTTATAAACTAATCATAACTGCTAAATCTAACTGTCAATCAAACTGTTGCACAACAAGTCTTAGTATTATGAAATGCTTACTATGATGATCTGGGGACCCTCACCTACTTTTGGACTCATTATGCCTGACTGACCCCTCCTTTCAGTTTTGGAGTGACCTTTACCTAACCTCAGTCCATACTCTGCCGACCAACACACTAGCCATAGCCTAACCTGCTTAAACTGCCAATTCACTGCCCTGGGCTGTGTGCTAACATTGTATGCATACTTAAATTACCAAAATTTTAAATGATAAACAATCACCTTATTTCTTTAGTATATTCTTAATTGTTAATGTATGCACCTTAACGTTATGGTCTATCGTGGACACCCCATTTCTTACCAATGTAGTAAGTTTTATTTCAGTTCTTTCTTTATTTGTAACAATGTTTTCAGTGCTGTGCTTAAAAAAACAAATTAGAGCAGCTCAAAATCCTTTTATTTCACAACCATGAACCCAAACAGTGGGGGAGAGAAATGTGTTCACATGAAATAAGTCCCCCAACACACAGATGTTTCTATGTGTCTGTGATTTCCAACAAACTTTGGACAAATGTATTGTTTCAAGAAAAGCATGTATATTCAGGATAGCACTTACGCACATGTTTAAGTCCCATTGAAGTGAATGGAACTGAAGCAAATGACAGCTGGTTTAAAACAAACAAAAAGACGTACCTCTTCACACAGTGAACAGCCACATGTGGAACTCATTGCCAGGGGATGTTGTGAAGGCCAAAAGTATAACTGAGTTAAAAAAAAAGATTAGATAAAGTTCATGGAGAACAGGTCCATCAATGGCTATTAGCCAAGACGATCAGGGATGCAACCCCATGCTCTGGTTGTCCCTAAGCCTATTGCCAGATGTTGGGACTGGACAACAGGGGACAGATTACTTGATGATTGTCCTGTTCTATTCATTCGCTGTGAAGCATCTGGCATTGGCCATTCTCAGATGACAGGATACTGGGCTAGATGAACCATTGGTCTGACCCATCATGGCCATTCTTATGTTTCCTGATTCAAGGCCATACACTGGAGAGGCATCATGACCATGAAGGTACACAGCACTCTTTGCAAGTTGTACGCTTTAGTTAAGTGACTTTATTCTATTTTGGAGGCCCCCTATGATTGATAGTATTCTATTCCAGCAACTTTATAAATGCCCTCCCAAAAGTTTAACACTCAGTCATTGTTAACATCTTGACAAACGTACACCAGTAGGCATTAATATTAATAAGCATGTGCTAAATATATAATTCACTGCTGAAATCCACAGAACCCCACCCAGAGTACAATAACATGGTCTTTCCTACAATAACATGGGTGTGAGTGCATACTTACCATGATTTTAAAAGAAGCACCACAGAGTTAACCTTGAAGTCTTCTACAGAAGGAGCTTCATATGGAAATCTTCTATTCAGTTCACAGAACAATTCAGAAAAATATGGAGAAATCTGGAAGTTATTTCTAGAGGCAGTACATTTTTAATAAATAATATATGAAAACAGATGAGGCAAGTGTATTCTGACTAACCCTCCCATCCCTAACTAATACATGTCTAATACCCTTCTTCACCGGTACTGATACAACCAGTATGTGAAGGAATTAAAATAACATTGACTTTAATATATGTGGTTTAATGAAAAGAGAATACTATAATGTAATTATGTTTTGATTGTAATAAAAGAATTCTTTCTACTAAAGAAACTTCTGAAATTGTGAGTCAAAACTTCATTAAGCCTATATTAACTAAACGCAAGTTTATTCTTTAAACATATATTTCCAGAACAGAGTATGAGCAAATTCTAAAATTATAATCAATCAATGAAAAAAAAAAGTCCGGGTGTATCGTGAGACTGTGTGTTAGGTCGGAGATGGCCAGACAATGGTCTCACAGTACAGTGTTAATATGTACCTGGTTTGGGACCAATCAGAAAGGTGTTAGAATTTGGCCCTTTATTTTGTCACCTTCTCTTTGTGCAACATTACAAGATTAATATTGGATGAAAACACAGGAGGAGTGCTAGGAGAGAGATGGAAAGAGATAGGGATAAGAAATATTAAAGCATATCTTTCATAGGCTCTTGAAGGGAGCCCCTTCACTTCTTCCTTTCACCCTGCCTATGTTATTTCCTCTTATTGTACTTATCTCACAATCAGTACAGATGAAAGTGTGGGCTTTTACAAACTTTTTTTTACCAGTAAGTGTACTATTAATTTCATTCTTGCTGAGAGAAAAGGTGAAAGGAAAGTAACTGCACCCACTGGGATTTAGACTGAACACTTTGGGACAGGGAGTCTATCTTCGTTTGTTTGGAAACATGCCATGTCTGTATCATGATATAAGAAGCTATAAGAGAGAAACCAGCTTGTGTTCATTTTAGAAAGCATTTAGAAAGTTAATTATCACACAGGAAACCAGGGCTAAGGAAATTTGATCAATTTGTCATTGATCTGCTGATTTCTTTGGGGCTCTTTTCCGGTTTTCACAGCCAGAGTCTGTATTTGGGGGGCTTGTGGACTACAGCACCTGCAGACATTATGACTGACCTAGAATGTATCTGGGAGCACTGAGATAACATAGGCCCGAGCAGGAGCTGCAACTAAGGTGACCAGATGTCCCAATTTTATAGGGACAGTCCCGTTTTTTGGGTCCTTTTCTTATATAGGCTCCTATTACCCTCCCACCCCCGTCCCGATTTTTCACACTTGCTGTCTGGTCACCCTAGCTGCAACCCGCTTTGAAAGGGTGAAATTTCCAGTCCCGAGGGCCAGCCTTGCTCTGCTGACTAATATAGAAGGTCATGGTCTAGCTCCCTTTTTGGTGCTGAGTGTTGCTGTAAATACTAAACATTCAAATCCGTGCACACTCAGAATTCAAGTGAACCAAGATTGCATCTGCTTCTTGCTCAGGTGCTCAAGGAAAGGGGAAAGGGCATTTTGAACCCTTTTCCTCAACCTAGCTCTTGATTTATCATCTGTCCTTCAAGTATCAAGGAACAGTACTAAGTACGTATATCAAATGTAGCCATGTGTACAGCAGCAATTGAGAAACAACTGGAAAACAGACATGTTTTATGCTTAACCTTAAAATTCTGAGAGAATCACTTGAGTAGCTATCAGTTGGAAGGGCATTCAATCCTTGGAGACAAGTGGAAAAAAATGTTCTGTGTATTTGCTGTGTATGGAGATTGCATGAGATACAGATGGTACAAGAAGCAAACTGTCTGACCCGGAGTGCAAAGTCTGAATAGGGACATAATCCTGTGTCAAAATGCTTACAATACAGCCCAGCAAAGCCATGTAACCTACAAAGAATGTGTGGAGATGAGTTGTTTGCATTAGAGTCCAGAAGTGCTGCATCTAAAAAATGAGTGCAAAGAAATGTTTGACTGCCAGATACCTATCTTGCTCTGCACACCCATAAATGATAGGCAAACCACTGTTTTTAGAGATTTTTGAAATAATAGCTATAGGTGTGACTCAGAACCTTCAGTGGGATCACAGTTGTAGGAGAGGACTTAAAGAGTCTTTCCTCAACTTGCATGACCCCATCAACAGCAAGTTGCAGTCCCTATACTCTTTGGAGCTCAAGGACTTCTCCCTTCTTATTCCACTGTGGCACCTGACACCCGAAAGGGGGTGGGCATGAGTTGTGGCCAGGACTCTGCTCCCCATACACTGGTCAGAATCACTAGCATCACAACAGCTGTCAGAAAGGCAGCCCACCCAGTCTGCATGATGAAAAACAATCAGTAAAACAGCAAGGGCTGATGCAGTGAAACAGCATCTCAGTTACTGCATGTCCAACCATGGCCACTGCTAAAGTTCACCATCTGACTATAGGTGACAAAGAACATGCCAATGGATAGACCTGTCAGGTGCCTCATCTGCAGGGGCACAAAGATAGCTGGCCAAACAAAGAAGCATTAGGGTACCGTGTGCAACAATGCATGGCCACAAACTCAGTAGGTTGCCATGGAACAGTGTAATAATAAAAAGACAGTGGCATGATCAAAATCTCATACACCTCTGACCCCAACAGCTGCCATCAGCAAAGTGGCAAGCCAAAAGTTGGCAAGAAAATCATAAATGGCCATTGTGGAAATCTAATAATCACATGCCCTGCATCAGAGACAGCCCCAATATTGTCCAATGCTTTGTGCCACCATCTAGCCAAAGCATGACCTAAGATTTCAGAAATGTCTATGCTCTTTTCCTAACTGCCACATTTACAGGCATTCCCTGCCTTTCCTTTGAAGAACTGCAATTCCTGTCATCTTTGTCAGCCTGTCTTGGATTGACTGCCCTTGTCATAAATACTGCTAGCTAGTCACAACCACTATTTTGAATTTCAGCTACTACCCATCTTCCTATTCCTCCTTTAGCATTTGTGATTACACCTAAAATAAATACATAAATTATTTTTTGAAAACTTAACAAAAGATTAGTACAGAGATCCAGATAGGGCCATTCTGTAATAATGTTTTAAAAAGCTACAAGAAGCCCTGGAAGAAGTTTCACAGATAACTGCAATGGGCACTTTGCCCAGCTCTGCCCAGGAGGCAGCAGATCCTGAGGCAGAATATGCTCAGAAAGTACCCTTGTTGTAAAGAAGCAAGCACTTTTCTGTTTGAATGACTTTGTTCTGTTAGGTTGTTGCATTTGACACCCTCCAACATCATGGGGAAGGTCATTCTACGTCAAATAGGGGAGACTTGGGACTATAGCAGGTTTCAAAAAAGAACTAGATAAGTTCATGGAGCATAGGTCCATCAATGGCTATTAGCCAGGATGGGCAGAGATGGTGTCCCTAGTCTCTGTTTGCCAGAAGCTGGGCGTGGGCAACAGGGAATGGATCACTTGATGATTACTTGTTCTGTTCATTCTCTCTGGGGCACCTGGCATTGGCCACTGTTGGAAGACAAGATACTGGGCTAGAGGGACCTTTGGTCTGACCCATATGGCCATTCTTATGTTCTGATGGTATTTTTAAGTATCTTAAAAGTGATATGTAATTATACAATTTATTAGATACAGATCTATATGGCCGAAGGGAGGGTGTCCCTTAATCAACAGATCTGCCAGTAGTGGCGCAAAAAGTTTTAAATTTATGTACAAATATTAAGTAAGTTTGAAATGATAAAAACTGGATACATAACATAAACCCTGTAACCTTTTAACATTGCCATATTCTAACCTGAGATCCCCAAATAGTGGTTAAATGTAGAATGTATGATGTGGAGGAGGAATGCAACAGTGTGATCCATTAAGGCAACTATGTTATTGTAAGTTGAGAATGCCTGCTTGTGATTTAGTGAAATTCAGGAAAATAGTAGTGTAATGCATGAAATAATGCAGGGAATTATTGTGTAGCGAAGAATTAGCATGTAGTGTGTTCTAGACCCCCTGCTAATAAAACAATATTAAATCTTCTTCTGCGGATATGCTTGGGAATGCCTTAACAAAAAGTAATATAAGGCACATTAAAATATTTATTAGGTATATCAAACTACAAGTACCCATGTACCATGTTAAACATATCATTGAACTGAAATGTTATATGTGTCCATTGTAAACACCGGCACCCAATAGCGCTTACTGTTGTATCTCGCATGACCATGTTGCATGTGTCTTTCAGTCTTTTTGGCAGCTCGTTCTGTTCAAGTCAATTTAAAACCACATGAAGTGTGTTCTGAAGTTCTGGCTGCTAAAAGCCCAGAGGTTTCAAAGTTGCCACACTCTGAAGCCAGACATCTGGCACAGAAAGGAAAACTCCAGGATTTTGAAGCCTTGATAGATCAACAAGATTTGAATGATCAAACTGGCAGCATCCACATGACCGCCTTTAAGGTATTTTGTTGAAGTCTTTACAAATCACACAAGTGGAAGTGTACCACTGCAGAAATTCATATCCTTCCCTGCACTAGAGAGGATTTCAAAAGTTATAATGTCTGAGGCAACTCTCCAATTGAAATCAATGTCTTTGTCAGATAACACTGTTTTGTGTCATAGTGGTAGAATATAGCTGAGAATGGCTGAGAGCAATTGCTTCCAAAATTTAGAAAACCTAATTCATTAGCAATTCAACTCAATGAATCAACCGGGTGTGCTGTGAGGTGTGTTTCCACTGCCTCTGTTGAAGAAGACTTGCTCTTCAGTAAGGCTGTACCAGAATCCAGGGAGACCTGCACAAAGTCCTTCATAATGCTAATAAACTAATAATAATGCTAATATTTGGCTCTTTAATAGTAAACTTCACTGAAGGCTGTATTCACAACCTTTTGCATTGCTTTGTGATGACAAGAATTCTCTTCAACAGTAATTCCACTTTCACATTAACTGGTAAAGTGATAACTAGACTCTTTGAATTTGTAGCCATTTTCTTCAATAATCAGCAGTCTCCCCTTGCTAATGCAATCAGTCTTGGGTGGCATGCTTAGCCTGTCTTTCTGACAACTTTGGATGCCTAACCAAGCTGAATTCTTTTTTGTCCCTGGTGGAATATATATGTTCTGTCCATGACTCTGAAAAAGATTTGGGGGTTGTGGTGGATAATCAGCTGAATATGACCTCCCAATGTGATGCTGTGGCCAAAAGAGCTACTATGATCCTGGAATGCATAAACAGGAGAATCTTGTGTAGAAGAAGAGAGGTTATTTTACATCTATATTTGGTGTTGGTGTGACCACTACTAGAATATCATGTCCATTTCTGGTGCTCACAATTCAAAAAAGTTGTTGATAAATTGGAGGGGGTTGAGAGAACAACCATAAGAATGATTAAAGGATTAGAAAACATGCTTTGTAGTGATAGACTCAAATAGCTCAATCATTTAGATTAACAAAGAGAAGGTTAAGAGGTGACTTGATTAAAGTCTATAAGAAAGACTTAACAATCAGTTCTTCAGTCTAGCAGAGAAAGATATAATACAATCCAATGGCTGGAAGTTAAAGATAGACAAATTCAGACTGGAAATAAGGCATATATTTTTAATGGTGAGAATAATTAACCATGGAAAAATTTACCAAGGGTCTTGGTGGATTCTTCATCATTGACAAATGTTAAATCAAGATTGTCTGTTTTTCTAAAATATATGCTCTATGAGCTATTTTGGGGGAGTTTTATGGCCTGTGTTATACGTGAAGTCTGACTAGAAGATGATGGTTGGTTTTTTTCCACATCTTGCACACTGACCTGGCCAAGATGGCAGACTACTGTAGCAGTTGGCACCTCAAAGCAAGTGTTACCAAGATGGTTTTGAACATCTTTCACCTCTACAATACAAGCGCTAAGTGTGAGTTAGACATCTTCCTCAATGGCAAACAACTGAAACATGAAGCAAAACCATCATGCCACACTGGACTGCTCTTTGACTTACCGTGACCATCTAAAACAGACAGCTGCCAAACTCAGGACCAGGAATAAGTAATTAGCATATTAACTGGTTTGATATGGGGCACAGGCACACAGACACTTCACACATCGGTTCTGGTATTGCACTATTCCTCGGCAGAATACTCTGCCCATGTGTGGTGTCGTTCGGCTCACACTAAATTGCTCAACATCAGATTGAACTTGACCATCTGCATCATCAAAGACACCAGGCGCCACACACCTATTCCATGGCTCCCAGTTCTTAGCAGCATGGCTCCTCCACACATTCGTTGCACAGAATCTACAGACAGGTGAAAAAATGACATGCCAATTCAGGTCTCCCACCGTACACAGAGATCTTCAGTCACCCCAGAGCATGACATATGTCCAATCTGTCAGCAGCAACCCTATAGCATGATGAGTTGTCGACTAGAC
Source organism: Chrysemys picta bellii (assembly GCF_011386835.1). Taxonomy (NCBI): domain Eukaryota; kingdom Metazoa; phylum Chordata; order Testudines; family Emydidae; genus Chrysemys; species Chrysemys picta. The sequence goes on from NC_088791.1 coordinate 34,775,198, forward strand.
ATTTAGAATGGTTTCCTTGTCACTGATCCAACCATTTGACCGCCAGGATTTGACCTGGCACGTCACCTTTGAGCTCTGCTGAATAGGTTAAGAACTGGCCAAGGAATATGTGCAGCCAACCTCTACACATGGGGTCTGTGCAATGACCCACTTTCTCAGTGTGATCTCCATCAGTCAATGGAACATGTTGTCGATGCGTGTCAATTAACCAGAGTTCATAATGGCTCTAGGTCCCTTCATTCTGCTGATGAAGCTACTGTCAGGTGGCTTGGCAAGCACTGCAAATACTAGAAGAACTGGAAGATCACAGTTGTCCCTTGGCCTTTGAATTTATAAACAGCAGGGTAGAAATATCCATCAGAAAAATTGGAAATTCATGAGTGCAGAGGAAATATTGAGTCATTTCCTCTTGCTTCAGACTTCTTCAAGGGAACTGAGGAGTAACTCAAGAACCATCAGGAACTCATAAATTAGAATTTGAGAGAACTTCAGACCCGTCTGAGGGTCTGTTTTGGTAATGATCCACAAAGAGGTGAGGTGACTCACTAATTGTTTCATCCCAGATGCTATTGACTCTGCAGCACTGGTTGAGCTACTACAAGAAGAACTGAAAGGCCTGTCTTCTGATAAGACCATACATCCAACTTTGTCTAACCAGGAACTCAATAGACTTTGTTTCTGAAAGAGGGCTGCCAAACTAGAGCTTTAAAAGCCTTTCAATGTCTCTTCCTATTTTCATCCTCATATCTCTGTGAATCAAGTTTCTTTCAGTGGCAGCATTCTACAGCTTTTTGAATGAAAAGGATTTGAGACACTGTTCCCCCCAATTCAGTCTTATCTGAGACATCATTCATCAGCAAATCAAGCGCCACCCCATCAACCATAAATGTGGGAGTATGTTGTACCTCTTTTAAAATTAAGTTTTCCTTTTTGAAACTTCATAATTAGATGTTATACCTCTACCTCGATATAATGCTGTCCTCAGGAGCCAAAAAATCTTATCATGTTATAGGTGAAACCACGTTACATTGAACTTGCTTTGATCCACTGGAGTGCGCAGTCCCGCCCCCTGGAGTACTGCTTTACTGTGTTATATCCGAATTCGTGTTATATCGAGTCACGTTATATCGAGGTAGAGGTGTACTTATTGTGATGAATTGGGCTATAACTCTACAATTTACCAATTCTGATTGACATTAAAGTTATATTATGAAAATTGCTGTATTATTAATGCCTATATGTATGTGAATCCAGTATTGCTGACTAGGCCAGTAGCACGTACACCTTAGACAAATACAAAAGGAAGTACTTAAGGTTAATGATGGTACTTAAACCTCACAAAAATTATTTTAAAAAGAAGTTACATCCTTAAGGGGGAAAAAAACAGTTTAGCTGATTCAGGTAGAAAGTTACCAGAAGGAGAACTAAAAAGGCCAGGTGACTAGGAGGGGCTTACAAAAAAAAAGAAACACATAGGAACAGGGGCCAGTTATCCCACCAACTGCAAAGTTGTATCTTTTCAACTCTCAGTCTAATAAAACCAAGTACCTGATCTCATTTAGGGTTAGTGCATTCCAGGTGGGAATCTGGATTTTCTCAAGTTAATCATGGACACCATAGGCCTTATGGAGTTCAGCCTAAAGTATGGACCATGTAGCCCACGATCAGGACCCTAGTATTCTTGCCACTTCCCATATATATAACAAGATGTCCCCTGTTCTGGGGAGCTTACAATCAAAATGTATGACAAGTAGAACCAGGTGGATAAAAAAAAGAGCCAGAAGAAGCCCAAGGTAACAATGAGACAATAGTGAACTGCTTCTGGTATGGTTATAGTTACAATATTTTATCTATATATCATTAGGTTTAGAGCTCTCCAGGGATGGGGTGGTCTTCGTCTGGAAGTGGCTCATTAGCTCCCAAAACTTGGAAAACCTAAGGAAGATGGTATCTCTTATCATTCTTACCAGAGAGGATGACCACTGATAAAGACCTTGTATTTTTATCTTGATAAAGATTTTAATCCTGTAACCTTCTGATTAAGTTTATGGTTTAAAGAAAAGCCAATTCCCTAACGTGATACCTTTGGTTATAGAGAAATGCTCTAAATCCCAATCCTGCAGTCTATATTTTTAATTTCTGTTCAAAGCAGTGGAAAGTTTTCTTGTGTAAAGACTGTGGGACTAAGCCCACAATTATTAGGCCACTGTAAGCAGGTATTTTGAGCACAAATCTTTGTTCAAACCTTGTTAGCTGATCTTTCCCTTTTATTTCTCCATTTCATATCTGGTGTATTTGATGGAAGCGGTTCACGCCATCCTGATCTTTTTGACACACCCTTTCCTTTTCCTAAAGAAGAGATGGCAAATTGATATCTCTCAGACCTACAGAAGAGTGATCACAATATCACTCTATTTAGTATATATGCTTATGTGTGACATCAAACTGGTTATAATACTGGAGAGCCTGTTCAGTCCAGTATGATGAAACATTCCATATTTGTATCTGTACATGACATTCCAAGCACATCCTTCATAGGGCACCTTACAGGGTACATGTTATGTTGGAGGCTCACACACAAATCATATTATTTGTGCACCACTGTTAACATTTGGCCTGTGTAACAAAGAACAGTGATTCCCCCATGCTGCTATCAGTTTGTCTCATAAATGTGCTGTAGATTTCATTCTGTCCATATCACTACACACACGTGCCCCTGAGTTTGCACTCTAAATCAGAAATAAAATTTGCTGGCTTTCTGCCAGGCAAGAAAAAGACACCTCATTTACATTCACATAAACCACTTTATGGTGAATCAGGCTCATGATTACTTTGATTATCTGAAAACCATGGGTTCCAACCTGGAAAAGCCAGCCAGCTGTTCACGAGGAGACTGTTTTCTTCCACTTTCTTTAAAAGGCTTTGTGGTTAGGAGTCACTAAAATTTGACAGTTGTCATTGCATTGGTAATAGTATTAAAACAAGCTGCTATCATGATGTACTACTGCATCAGGGAACTGACTTCGTAATAATCTGGGCAGTCACTGGTATCAGAGTTTCCTATATATTTGGTCATGAAACTATTTAGGTTTGATAGATCACTAAAGACTGGATGTTCAGTGGAAGTACTGAGCCTTTTACCTTTAGGTCAGTAGTTTAAAACAGCACAGTAGTGTCCGTATTGCTGTTATTGTTCAACTGCATTTTGGTGGCCTCTGTGAAAATTGTTCTGATCTCACTTCCGTTTGCTGGAGAGTAATGTCCACATCACAAAATGATTGTTATAATTTACACAAATGAAGAGATTTTTTTTAGCAGCCTCTGCAGAGGGGTCAGGGAGTGAGCAGACAGGGAGAGTGAACTTCTTGCTCTGGTTCCTCCAGAAGAGTCACATTAGGAAGGCAATGTGGGGGAGTTTGTACTCACACGGCTCATTTGACCATGTTATGAGTCAGAGCCAAATCCTGTCCTAAATTACACCAGTGTCAGCACAGTTGATGTCACCTGGATATTTGAGAAGCAAATTTGCCTATAATTTCCAGTGCTATTGTAACGCCAACAGATCGTGGTCATCACTGGGCTCGAACCTGGGACCCCTGGAGCTAAATGCATGAGCTAAAAGCCACATGGCTCTTAGCCAAGGCTGTAGCAGACTCATCAATCTCTAGCTGGGCTAGGTGCCACTAGAGGGGGACAGAGTGTCACACCAAGCAGGCATGGGCTATACTATCAATCAGGCAACTTGCAAAATTATTAAGTAGACTTTTAATGGATTTAAAATACCTTATTATACATAGTGTTCAATTAGAAGAAGAGGACCACTTAGTTACCCCAATTTTATGTCTCTGCAGCCTTATCCAAGGGCCACATTACATTTTACACTAGGTGCTGGCTACCCAATTTTACTGATCCTGGTGCAATTATATCTCTTTTTTTATTCAAAGTTTAGGGTTTGGGGTATGAATTGTGGCTGAAGAGTAAAGCCTTAATTTTGAATTTTTTAGCAGTTTTGTCACAAGTTTAACATTCTTACAAGAGAATTTTGCGTGTGTGTGTGTGTGTATTTGTTTTTGCAACAGACAACACCGATGCAGATTACTGATTTCATCATCTTTTCTTCTAAAAATGGTGGCAACATTTGGGAATATATTAAAGGAGGAAAAAGGTTAGGAATAGCAAATGTTGAAAGATCTATTAAAATGTATTCCCTTGAGGAGGTATAATATTAATTTGCATGATTAATTTCCAGCATCTCAGGAATTCACTGAAACCCATCTTGAACTTCTTTATTTGATTTATTTCATTTTGTTGCAGTGTGATTTATGCAATAAAGCAAATAAATGAGTGGTTGATTTATCTCACTGTTCCACTTGTGCAACAAAGCATACAACTGAAAGGAGGGAGAGAGATGGAGTCAACTGATGTAAAGTGATTAATTGATTGTATGCTAATGACATTTAGATCTACAAATATACTCATTTTAGATTTTTGATCATTTTCAAACATTTTATGAATATGAGATGCAAGGAGCCCAATTAAGGGCTTTCGTTCCAAACTTAAACTTGTTTAAGTAATATACAGTTCGATTGTATTATGGAGTTTGTTTTAAAGTGACTTACGTATTTGTGAAAGGTGTCAGATTGCCTTGGACACTGAAGTTCTCTGTTTAGCTACAGAATGAGTACATCATAGGCAGCTGCATTGCAGACTTCCCCAATATTGTCCCTCCAAAGCGCTTCAACATTCTGATGACACTGTTGCTAAGAGCAAGAGGGTCATTAAGGATTTGTACCTATTCTGTCCTTACCCTCTCTGCCAAGCAAGAGTGAGAATTAGTGCCAGTGGCAATGATGCTTGTCTGAGATAGGGGAAAACATGAGATTGAAGCTCAATCCAGGCAAAAGGTGTTTCTGGGGTGGGAGGTAATATCTTTTATTGGACCAGCTTCTGTTGATGAGAGAGACAAGCTTTCAAGCTACATACAGCTCTTCCTCAGGTCTGGTAGAGGTACTCAGAGTGTCACAGCTAAATACAAGATCAAACAGATAGTTTAGCATAAGTACATAGCACATATTCTAAGGGACCATTCAAGGTGAAGTGGCCACTTAGAATATGTCCCTTACTACTTATGCTAAACTTATTAATATTAATTATTATAATAATTATTATTAACTATCGGTTTGATCTTGTATTTAGCTGTGACACTTTGAGTACCTTCCCCAGGCATGAAGAATTCTCTGTAGCTTGAAAGCTTGTCTTTCTTACCAAGGGAAGTTGGTTCAATAAAAGATATTACCTCACCCAACTTGTCTCTCTAATATCCTGGGACCAAAACCACTACAACAACACTGCAAACCTAGAAGATGTGGCAGTTTTAGTCTCTGCTTTTCTTTTATCAACGAGTTTCACAATTTGAGGGGAGGGACACTTCTCAGTCCCCACCCCCTGAATTTTCAGTTAGCTTCATGCCCAGAGGCTTGTGTGCTTGGCTGACAGCTATAGCTCTTTTTCCCTGATGCAGACATCAGCCCAGCCCACTGCAGAGTCCAGACTATTCTTTTGTGAACTCCAAATTGCATATTGGTGGAAATTATTGAAGATCGCTTAGGCCCCAATCCTACAATGTGTAGCATGTAGGTGGACTGTTTTGCTGGCACAGAGTGCCTTTGAAGTCAATGATGGCCCTACATAAGCACAGCAATCTACCCACACGCTACACGCTGCAGGATCAGGGCCTTAGACGCTACAGCAAGTATAGAATTGCAATTGTCACTGTATTGTGAACTAACATTCCCAGGATATTTTCCTGGCTTCTCATTTGCTTCTGCTGGTGTTGTATTGTTTTGTAAACTATGTGCTTTGGGTCCCAGCTATCAGAAATATTGCTTCTCTCCCTGTGTGATGTCACAATCATTGTGATCATCTGGGATGCCTTTTCTATTAGCCCAAATATATGAACATTTGGGCATTGCAGTCAGGCTTTGTCTGAAGACAGCCATCTCTTAGCAGAAATAGGGCTGGTTTAGGCAGAGTATAGGTTCATATTAAGCTATTGTGACTGTGTATACGGATGCCTGTTGTGATTAGGAGAGGGGAGTTATGCCATTTTCCCTGCATTAGCCTGAATTATTACCTAATAATCAACATTAAACAATGTTACTATTACTTGTAATAATCTTTAATGATGCAGTTTTAAAATACAACTAATATTCAACAGGTTACAGTATGTAACCTGAAGTTTCTAGTGTGGGTTTTATCCCCTCACTGAAAGGCCTTTATATCTTTTATGAAACACTGAAGAATCTGCCATTGTTTCCCCCCTTATTTATTCCACTTCCCTTTGAGTCAGCATGTGGCAATCACCATCCATCTGTCTGAGGAGGACAAGGGGTTCCCTGGAGAACCAGTCAGCATGCTCCTTAATTGGCTAGAAGGGTTTCTACTGGCCAATGCCAAACATCTTCTTTCCCCTGGGGAATCCTGTCAAGTCCTGCCTTACTTGTGAATGAGAGGTTTAGAGCAGAAAATGAACCTGTCTCCCACATGGCAGCACAGAGCATTTACCACTAAACCACTGGACTCTGTCTAGTTTAAAAAAATAATATTAATGAATAAATTAATTCCAGCATCTTCCCCATCATCTCTGCCATCAGCATAACCACAGCTCTCACTAAAAATTGAAACCTACAGCTGGGATGCTTTTAACTTCCTTCTCTAATTAAATAAGATATACGAGGAAAATGAAACACCACCAGACTTGGGATTTTTTTTTTAATATAGCAAGGAAGTTAAAAAGCAGCGGTGCTGTGGATGAAGTGCTTTTGAAAGCCACAATGAAATTGATAGTTGTGCTGCTGCACTTGATAGCTCCTTGCCCACATCTGAATTGTTTGACATTCCACTTTTTCCAAGAGGAAACAAAACTGAAAGATCTGAGTCATCTGACATCTCCTGCATTAGGGAAGAGGGGAAGAGTGTTTTTAAGATCCAATCTTTCTCTCCTTGCCACTTTAAAGATCTCAGCCCAAGGAAGAATATACAAGCATTGACTGGAGTCTGACACTGCTCCTCCCTGAATTGGGCAACTCTCTGTGTCATCAGAGGTGGGCTGTAGGGTATCATCATTTGTCCTTTTCTCCCTAAGGCCCCGATTCAAGAGATCACCTGGTCTTCCCATTCACTATCCCCATTCAGGACAGTACTTCAGCATATGCATAACTTTAAGCAGGTACTTAGTTCCTATTGATTTCACCAGGATTAAAGCCCATGCTTCCCATGCTTGAAGTTAAGTACATGTTGCAGTGCTGGATTGAGTAGGAATGCTTTCCTGGATCAGAGTTGGACAACTCTGCACAGCCCTCCCATCCTAGCCAGCCTAGCGTGCGAAAGCCTTGCATTTTCTGCCTCTAGATTGGTGGTAAAAAGTGGTAATCTGGGGCTAGAATGTGCCCTAGCTAAGACACAGTCCTCAATGTTAGCTACACAACTCCAGCAGGAGCCCTAGGAGGCACTGTGCCACAAACAACACTCCCATGCCCCTCTGGTGCAATAGGCGGAGGGAGTAATGTGGTGCCGCTCTTTACAGGGCAAAGCACGCTTGCCTCTTTGTGCACAGTGAACTTGGTTAATGTGGGGAGGGAGGAGCAGGCAGAACCATGGCTCTATCTTTCCCCATTTATTTTTTGTGGGGGTGATACTGTATGCAGAGCTGCTCCCCATACCTGGAGTTGCTCTATGAGAAACCCTTCCAGGGCCACATACATGTGACAGGGCCTTATTCCAGGCCACATACAACCTGGACTCAAGGTAGCCATTTTGAAGCAGCACTACTGTGAAAACCATGTTGAAAGCCACACATGGCAAGTAAATGGTCCAGTCCTACCCAGAAAAAGGAAAATAAATGTTAGTCAGTGGTGATTTAAAAATGAAATTAGTTTAAAAGTCAAAACCAAATTACTGTAAAAAGGTTACTACCTCCTTTCTTACCAATTCTTTCTCATGTATTCATAACTTAATTATTTTTCATAACTGCAGGGAATATTCAGTAAAGCCCACAAAAACATAGTGTTCTTAAATCAGAAAAAAATCCATATTATACCAGCAATAAAACCGCTCAGGGATGTGCATTAGTGGGTCATAGGTGCACTCCTCAGGGTACGGAGGTAACCTACTGTGCCTTTTACCTTCTGCTGCCCTGTATGTGCCACTGAAACTTAAAGCATGTGTTATATCTGATTATTCAGTTGGACTATATTGTGGAATTAATTATTGTCCTTGTGAAACATCATTCTTGGTATCAGTCTTTTTTGAGTTCAATATATGCAATAAACACTTCAAGCTGGTAAGTTAAAAAAAATTAAAAACACAAAGTAAGAGGGCAGAACCCCTGAAAAATATTAGATGGCAGGGGTAGGCAACCTATGGAACGTGTGCCAAAGGCGGCATGCGAGCTGATTTTCAGTGGCACTCACACTGCCTGGCCACCGGTCCGAGGGGCTCTGCATTTTAATTTAATATGAAGCTTCTTAAACATTTTAAAAACCTTATTTACTTTACATACAACAGTAGTTTATGTATTGCGTCTTGTTTATGATTTGCATCTGAAGAAGTGAGGTTCTTACCCACGAAAGCTTATGCTCCCAGTACTTCTGTTAGTCTCAAAGGTGCCACAGGACCCTCTGTTGCTTTTTACAGATTCAGACTAACACGGCTACCACTCTGATACTTAACAATAGTTTAGTTATATATTATAGATTTATAGAAAGAGACCTTCTAAAAACGTTAAAATGTATTACTGGCACGCAAAACCTTAAATTAGCGTGAATAAATGAAGACTCGGCACACCACTTCTGAAAGGTTGCTGACCCCTGTTATATGGTATATTTATCAAGCAGAGTGCCCCAAGGGTCGGTCCTGGGGCCGGTTTGTTCAATATCTTCATTAATGATCTGGATGATGGAATGGATTGCACCCTCAGCAAGTTTGCAGATGACACTAAACTGGGAGGAGTGGAGGGTAGGGATAGGATACAGAGGGACCTAGACAAATTAGAGGATTGGGCCAAAAGTAATCTGATGAGGTTCAACAAGGACAAGTGCAGAGTCCTGCACTTAGGACGGAAGAATCCCGTGCACTGCTATAGACTGGGGACCGAGTGGTTAGGCAGCAGTTCTGCAGAAAAGGACTTAGGGGTTACAGTGGACGAGAAGCTGGATATGAGTCAACTGTGTGCCCTCGTTGCCAAGAAGGCTAATGGCATTTTGGGCTGTATAAGTAGGAGCATTGCCAGCAGATTGAGGGACATGATTTTCCCCCTCTATTTGGCATTGGTGAGGCCTCATCTGGAGTACTGTGTCCAGTTTTGGGCCCCACACTACAAGAAGGATGTAGAAAAATTTGAAAGAGTCCAGCGGAGGGCAACAAAAATGAGTAGGTGCTGGAGCACATGACTTATGAGGAGAGGCTGAGGGAACTAGGATTATTCAGTCTGCAGAAGAGAAGAATGAGTGGGGATTTGATAGCTGCTCTCAACTACCTGAAAGGGGGTTCCAAAGAGAATGGATCTAGACTGTTCTCAGTGGTACCAGATGACAAAACAAGAAGTAATGATCTCAAGTTGCAGTGGGGGAGGTTTAGGTTGGATATTAGGAAAAACTTTTTCACTAGGAAGGTGGTGAAGCACTGGAATGGGTTACTTAGGGAGGTGGTGGAATCTCCTTCCTTAGAGGTTTTTAAGGTCAGGCTTGACAAAGCCCTGGCTGGGATGATTTAGTTGGGGATTGGTCCTGCTTTGAGCAGGGGGTTGGACTAGATGACCTCTTGAGGTCCCTTCCAACCCTGAAATTCTATGATTCTATGATTTTCAAAAAATAAAACTCAGGTTATCAACCTAGAAGATACACTGTATTGGCAGAATTCATTAATTCTTTCATCAAATAACTTATATACATGCTTCAAATATGTTTTTGATTTTTTAATGATCTTTCTTTGTTACTGTGAAACCAAATCTGGGCTCCTGGAATAAGGCAAGAATTTTTTGTAACCCCAGGAAATTTCTGGTAGCAGTTAGCTAAAGTTGATCCACTCTTTTTTGTAAACCTTACATTTCAGAAGCTTGTAATACAACTATTAAAATTTACTTGAGGCCACTAATTGGACCAAAAATTGCAAAAACAAAATACAAGTAAAAGTTATTTTATCTTAAATCTGAAGAAGTTATGTGAAGTATTTTAACCTGTAATGAATAGAGATACTATATTTTCCTGGAAGATAATCTGTGCTATATTTTCTGACAGACAGCCCATGAAATTATAACAGTTTCAGCAGACCCGGCTATCAACACTGGCACCTGCAGTGAACTTGCTTGCCTTTAGAGAGCTCCAGTTTTTAAATGCGATGTCATTTAGTTTAATTATTTTAAATGAAGAGAAGTACTTGTGATCACTAAAGTGCTGCTTTTAACATTGACCTTTTGTTCATAAATGTGCCCTTCTACTGACACTGTTTATTGTTATGTGTATGGTAAAAATGGAACGAAGTAATTTCATAGAACTGTAAAACTCTTGTAAAACTGGTAGAAAGGCTACCTTACTATCTCAGACACATAATGAGCCAGTTCCTCGGCTCCAGTTCCCGAGTCTCAAGTTGAGCTACCCAAAATCAGCAGTCACTTTTGAATATTTCTGCATCGATGACTTCAGATGATCTTCTTTGCTCCAAACCGAAGGCTTAATTCCCAACACAACCAGCTCAGGGGAAACAATTAATGTAACATTTACACATTGTTACCCCAAATATGCATGCAAGGGCATTTTGGCTGCTGTAACCTGAGAATGACTGATGCCTTTTTGGTGATCTCTGATGGAAAACTCATATTTCTTTATTTAATTACTCATATTACGTGAATGTTCCAAATGGCATAAGTCTAGCTCAGCAGGAACATGGAAGTTTAATCAGTGAATGACCTCTTATGAGTGCTTACAGTAATTATTGGAGATGTTTTTGATAGGTTCCAGCCTCTTTCTCCCACATCACCTGTCTGCTTTGTTCTCCTGGTTTCTCAGTGGAGCTGTGATGTGAAGGAGGCTTCTAGTTCCACACCAGAGAAGGAGGGCCTTATTCTGGGCCATGTAAAACTAGGGCCCAATCTAGCCTAAGGAGTACACTCAGTCCTCAGTGCTTAGTGTGGTTTTGCTATGAAAAACTTCTGTAAAAACAGCATTGTAGGGTTCTGTGTTTATTGTGTCTCGCTAATTCCATATCAAACTAGGTCAGGTCATAGAAAAAGGATGATTTTCCAACTTCCAGCCCTGGAAAAAAGCAGCCTTCTATATGGAACTCTTTGAGACAAAACAAGGATGATTTCATCCTTACCATCATTTTCAGAGTAGACCTGCCCTGTAATGCACCCGAGTAATGTTTACACAGTATGGGAACAATTTTCAAAAGGCCCTGTGTGCCTCAAGTGCTTCACTTCCATTTTCAAAAGTGACATAGACACCTAACTGCCACTTTAGGTCCCTGTGTCCACAATTTAGATGATCAGAACCCATGCCCAGCTGCTGCCTAACCTGGTAGGAGTCTAAAATCCTTAGGCACCTTCGTTTCTGCCAACAATAAATTTACTTTTGGTCAACATAGAGAAACTATAGACTTTATTTTAAGACTCAGTGAGCCTGATTTGGCCCTTTGTCTATACTTTGGACACCCTTCACTAGACCAGTTAGCCAAACTCCAGTACATAGTTAATTGTGAGAGCTAGAGCTGTACTTTACACAGATGAATAATCATGGGTTATGACACAGAAAAAATACATTAAGTAGTGGAAACTTCAATCAACAAATGGATAACTTCATTTCAAAATGACAAAAGACTCAAAGAACATTTAATCTCTGTTATCTCTGTAATATTGTCCTTAAGAGTTTAGTTGGGAATATAATTTGTGATAGCAGTACATTTTCCCCAAACTCATAAACCTGCAAGGCGCCTGGCCCTTTTTGTACCTTTACATTTTATGATACTGTGTGTGTGTGTGTGTGTGTATATATATATACACAGGATGAGGATTTGCTAACAAGGAGATGTCTGGGAAATAAGCCAGCTTCAGTGGTTTCAGGAGAATTTTCAGAATTACAGAGTATCATAGGAATATACTTATATTTAAATACACAAATGTCTCAAATTATCACAGCAAATGGCAATTGACAGCTTATGATGCATCTTGGCACTGATTTCAGATCAAATCACATACCAGGCTTTAAATCAAAATATATTTATCTCCTTGTTGACATTAATATCAATCTCAAGCTTCATCTTCTGGATTACGTTTACTTATGATCCATAAAGGAGCCATCTTAATTTTTTCACATTTAAATGTTGTTTGTGCTGCTTTTGGCCTGCTAGACAACAGTATATCCCATATGTGAATATGACATTGCCATCACTAGGAATGTTACGATCATTTTCAGGATACTGTCTTTCTGAATTTGGCTAGCAAACTGCTCGGCTGCAGTCTGTGTTTTTGGCTATAGGCACCTGGCCCATCCTAAAGAAAGATGACCTCTGGCAAAATATTGGGATTATTGTTTCCCATCTGGAGGCAGCCCAGGAAGTTCCAGATGTCAGAGTTCTGGCTCATCAAAGAGCCAGTTTTTGAACGAAGGTTCCCAGGATCAGAGTGGGTTTTATTGGTGGAATATCTACCTCACACTGCCGTTTAGGAGAGGGCCAGTTTAATATTATTTTGGCAAAAGCTCACCTTAAAATGGAAATACCATTTTGGAAACATTTTACATTAACCATTGACATGACTGTTCTGCTTTTTGGCATTTGTACATGAATGATGAAGAATGCAATCACTTTGTAGGGTATTCTATATTGTCTCCCTATGGCTCAGTTTCACCAGCCATAAAATGGCGCTAATGATGCTTAACTCCCTTTGTAAAGTTTTGCAAGCTATACTGATGAAAAGAAGTATGTAAGAGCTATGTAATATTATTATATTTTCATAGTAGTTAGATAAGTAGTTAGATGAGTGGACATACTGTAATAATATGAAAAACACTTTGGGTCAGATTGTGTCTGGCCCTGGCAGTTGCACAAGGTGGGAGAGAAGGTACAAGGAGCTTCCAAACTCCCTATGTAGAAGCCAGAATCATCAGTATGTGTAAGGACTGCTTGAGGGCAGCACCAACAGCAGCCCTTCATCTCTACAAGGTGAGCAGAGCGGGCTCCACATGAGGAGGGGAGAATTCATGCTGGATGCTGTAAGTAAATGTAACATGGACCTCAAGTGCAATGCCTTGAGGAGCTCCTACCAGCAGCATTCTTTCTCTCACCTTCACAGCAGGGCTGTGCCTTAAGGTACAGTCTAGCCTCTTGAATCATTTACTGTACACAGCGTGGTGCTTGTAAGAATCCTGAGATCGCACCCATGTTATCTTCCACTCTCAAGACCCTTGCATCATTTCTCCCTTTTTTTACATCTCTCCTCTGCCTGAATGAGGCTCCTTTCTGTACCTTTCACACTAATCAGCTAGACCGGTCAGTGGTAAGCAACACCGGACACTCCCTCCCCATCAGCCCTGATATCATCCACACTAATCCCAGCCTGTGCCAGTTTTTTGTACTGAGAGCCTGGGAATGAGAATCAAATACAGATCTGAGGCCCCAGGCATCTGAGCATGTGTTTTCTCACAAGGCAAAAATGTAGTGCTGCAGGGTGATTGGAATGGTGGGATGTTGGGTTTTCACCAATCACGTCATCTGGGCTATTATTAAATCTTCAGGCCCTATTTCTTTATTTTGGCTGCATTCTCTTGTAATTGCTAAGACACAGTGCTAGCTATCTCTCCCTTCTACTTAGAGATCCTCCTACAATTTTGTTTATAGTCCCAACAAGTTCAAGGAATCAATACAATTGAAATTGCCACCGAGGTCTTTCAAATCCCTTGTATTTTTCCTTTAATTTGACAAGAACAGTGGGGTAGGGGGTATGCAGTACTAAAGCTCCCATTAAAAAGAAAACTTTAAGTTCTAAAGTAGAGAACAAGTTTCATGCTAAATGGGTTCTTGGGGTTGAGTGTTTGCATTTGATTAGGAACTCAGAAATAGCACGGTGATAAATAGCAGAGAGTGTACCACACCAGATTTGACTAATGAGATTGTCACTACAATATCCTGGTTCCTGTCTTCACCTGAAGCTCATTTGCTTCTCAGGTTCATTACATTTCATCTGTGTAGCTGTTTTATGACACAGTAAGGTCAGTTCCATACCTACCATTAGGAAAAGCAAAGTGCAGCGTATAGTACTCTGATTTAACACCAATATATTTTTGAATACCTCAGTAATTTTTACTTTATTCTCCAGTTTTTGCTGTTTTTTTTCAGTTTCTTAATGTGAAAACAAGGGCTGAGTAGTTGTTTCTAAAAATCAAATTGGCAGTACCTACTATAACACAAATGTAATGAAACTGTTTATAGTGTGATACTTAACTATGATCAGGGCTTATTGACTCCTGGGATTTTGTTGTCATAGAAATAGCAGTGGAATTTCCTCCTTGATAAGGGACCCACAGAAACTGTTACCTGTTCTGTTAGGTAGTCTCATCTGGCAGAACAGTGGTAGTGTGCTGTATTGGTCAGAGAAACAGGAGGACACCAGTCACCAAAAACTGTTTCTCATCCCTTTCTTCCTCTGTCAGTGCGGCTTATCCCTGAGATAATGCTCGGCCAGAGGATGGTGCTTTTGACGATGATGCATATGGAGTAACAGTGGGACTTAGTATGCAACTGATGGTAGCATGGGACTTGCTGTGTCCCACTGAGGAGAGGTGCAGCTACTTGGACTTCTCCTCCAGCCTGAGAAAGGTTATCAGAGAAACTGTTCTATGGGGAGCCAGAGGAGTCCCTTGGAAGATATTCTGGGGAGAGAGAGGGAGTGTGGATTCCCACACTTTGAATGACAGAGAATTGCCTTGAAGGTGGGGAAAGAAAGACTCACATCCCATTTTAACTATGATACAGATGGAACTAGACAAAGGAGATGTGATTCTTCAAACACCAAATAGTTCTGTGTGTAGGGGGATGGAGGAAGCTTCTCTTCCCCCCGCCCCCCAAAGTTGTACTGTGTTTGCTTTCTTACAGTCTTTCCCCTCATATGTGTAGTGTTCGTGTAAAATTTGTTATAAATTATAGAGTTAACATTTCCTTGCAGTTTGCCAGTTTGTTTTATTTATTTATTTTTTACTGTTTTTCTATTTGTTTCCATTCTGCTGCAGAAATCTGATCACCACAGAACTCCTTGCCAAAATTCCACAGAAACCAGGGGGTATTGGGGATCTTGCCAAAGAATTTAGATCCAATATGCTGCACAATACACAGGGCTCTGCCTCTGATAGACAGCGACACACTGGTTGGTTTTTGAACTACTGTACTGTATGCGTCCCGAATTTGTGTTGAGGTTTAAATGTAATTAAAATGTTAAACAGAAGTTTACATGGACTGTAATCCTTCCATGTGTCTGCTTTGCTGTTGGGAGACTAAAAATGTTTTCACTGGCTAATTTTGGGGATGAATGTATACCTTCTCCTATCCTCAGCCCTGCATGTCTTGTCCCCATCCCCTTCCATTCCTCTCACTCAGACACAAGTCAGAACTTTATGACATGACTGTATGTAGATATTACAAAATAGGAATCATCTCTGATTATAGGAATATAACACAAAGAATGCATAAGTGTCAAATACTCCCTGTAGAGGCACATATGTGTATGCCATTGTATTGAACAAGAGCTGAACATACATGTCTGAGGGCAGAATTTGGCCCTCTGTGTTTATGTAGTCTTTAGTTTAGAGAAATCTAATATTTCTACAGATAGATATTGGTTCCTTTGCCATGTCCCCCACTATCTCATATAATATGAAGATTTTTTGTAGATGACAGGTATTATTCCAATGCAAATTAGGGGAGGTGAACTTTTTTCAGAAAAACACGGGATTAGATGTCACTGTAGTCAAATAATCCCATTATTGAGAGGATGGGGGTTCAATCTGCACACAACTGGTGCACTTGCCCAAAGTTCTAAAGCCTCTGGAACCAGGATCTAAACATTATTAAAATGTTAACTGGAAGCTCCCATTTGTTAGACTTGTTAGTTTTGAGATTGGGCTGCTATCCAGAAAAAAGTTCTCCTAAATGGAACCGAGGGTTAACTGCTGAACTAATTTGTGCTGACACCAAGCTATTCTGGAAATCTGTGCTGGAGACTGGCCCATCAAACAAAGGACACTGCTGTTTTAGCAAACTCTCCTGCCAGTCTCCATATTAAGTGTGAGGATTATGATCAGCAGCAGGCAGTTTTCTAGGATGGTAGGAGAGTGCTTCCTCTCATGTGCACATTTGTATCTGTTCACATCGTCATGAACTTCATTCAAGGCCACTACCTGTCTTTTCTGTTTATGCTTTGGGTGGCCGTATAGTCCCACTTATGTGAGTTCAGAGCATGCTCTTTCTCTTGCCTCAGTCAGAGCTATAAAAATTCATTAAAAGAAGAAATTGCTTGCATTCCTCTTTATCTAATATATATGCATTCCTCTTCCCCTGCCCCCATAACCTCTCAGACTCCATCCTCAAAGCATAGGCAAGAATTCTGCACATTGAATTACGAATGCCAGTGATTCTTTCCTATATCTGGCATGCTAGTAAAGATTGCTGATTTCAAGTGACCTACTGTACCACACTGTATTTTTGGAATGAGGCCAAACAAGACTTTTTTTTTTTTAAGAAATTGCCATGTGGAATACATAAACCAGACATAATATCTCACTGGCAAGCATTGATTATTCAATTCCTTCTCTGGCAGGAAAGCATCCTATCTAAAGCTCACGTATTATGAGTCTGAATTCTCTCCTTTAATGGGTGAAATAGCCTAAATATCCCACCTAATAGAACACTACCATTTTTCTGATGTATTATTCATTAAAGTTTAACTGTTTTCACAATCAATCTCAGGACATAGCTGTTCCCATTTTTTTTACTGCAAGCGTAAGCCCAACCTTGCTCCAGACCAGCTGCTTGTCAATCAGATGTCACTTCGTGAATGCCCCTGCACAATTCTCTGCTCTAATTAGAGAAGGAAAAGTAGCTGTTTAAGACTGTCTGTTAAGTTCAGTTGATGCCAGATCTGTGGATGTGTTTTCTTCAGCAGTTCAGTGTACTTTATAATACCCGAGATTGTTTTTAAACCTTACAATTAAATCTCATGTCATCCTCCATGCAATGCTTTTTTTGATAATGATGCAGTATTGGGGCAATGGAAGCTTTACTTTATCTCCATGAAAGACCATTATTTTTAATAAATACTTCACTGTTAACACACTATTCCTCCATTTTTTTTATTTTTATTTTTTTGGCGAGGATGTGATACAATTGCATGTTAAATCTGCAGTAGATCTTGTCAGAGATATGCAACAGTCCTTGCAATATATAGATCTCGATATTTAGATGTCTGTGTATAGATAGATAGATAGATAATAAACTGTGGCTGAAATCTCATGAGAATTTCTCATAAGATGTATCTGAATTTGAATCATAGCCCTGATTAAACATCAAATCCAAGCCCTAAACCCTTGCCTGAACATAATGTGGATTGCAATCCAAATACTGCTTCTTTGGTGGTTCTGCCTGAAACAGTCACAAAGTAATTCCCTATAATATTTGCTCCAGAGTGGCTAACCAAGTGGAAGTTGTTTTGAGCAGAAAAACTATTAAAAGTAACTCAGACACATTGTTAACTTGATCTTGCCTCCTCAAAAAAAAAAAAGTAATCACAAGAATTATAATCCCTGATTATTTTTTTACTACCCAGAGGAAAGACTCTGGCTACTCTTGTATATTTTCAGTCACATTAATATCAGAATTGCTTGTATCTGAGCAGTAAGAAAAGCAGAGAAGTGGTCATTTTTCATACTTCAAATCACATACCAGTGACATATCTTTCTTATTTTCACTTTCCATAAAGCTTCATGCCTAATACAGTTGTAAAGAACAACAGGAAATAGATACAATCCAGTTACTTGCTCTAGGCCTTTAGGGATAGGTTATTTTTAATGTATTTGATTCTTACCCAGATCGTTAGAGTGGCCTGTAGGAGAAATGTAGCTATACCATTTCCCATTGCTGCTCCATTTTAGATTACAAGTGACTTTTATTTATCCCAGCTGTTTGATGCTGATGTCTCAATGTGGTGCATTGAAAAGTACCGATTTATCCGCTCTGGTACCTAAATTTCACCCTTCTGTCTGTGGATGCTCCTAATCTTAGTGATCTTCTCTAGGCTTCAGATAAGAAAAAAATAATTTGTATCCCATAGGTCATCAGAGCCTTTCTAAGACAGAGTTGTTTTGCCCCCAAGAGGCTGATTTGGTCTCTAAACCTTTAGGTCCTTTCTGAGATGTCTGTGTCTTTTCAGCCCGATTTCCTAATGAAAGACACACATTACCAATGTGCTTTTTTAGCAAACCAATAAAATACAGAACCTGTTTTATCAGTTACTTGCTAAGAAGCCCTTTGCTTTTTAGGATAGCTTGATAAATTCCTTACAAAGTAGAGCTTCAGGTGAGAACATAGTTTACAATAATACAAGAACTTGTGTCGAGTTTCCTGGCTCGACATGCTTTACAATGCAACATCCCTTTTAGGTAGGTAAGTATCTCTATTTTACATATGGAGAATCAGAGGCACAGAGAGATTAAGTGACTTGATCAAGGTCTTGCAGGAAGTCTGTGGGAAAGCCAGGGGTCCAAAACAAAGGTCTCCCAATTTCAATTTCTGTGTCTTAATCACAAGACCATTTTTCTGCTCAAAACAACTTCCACTTGGTTAGCCACTCTGGAGCAAATATTATAGGGAATTACTTTGTGACTGTTTCAGGCAGAACCACCAAAGAAGCAGTATTTGGATTGCAATCCACATTATGTTCAGGCAAGGGTTTAGGGCTCGGATTTGATGTTTAATCAGGGCTACGATTCAAATTCAGCTACATCTTATGAGAAATTCTCATGAGATTTCAGCCACATTTGAGGTAACATTAATGTTATTAGCTATGCAGCACTCCAGAGTGAACTAGTGCTTTACAGGATAGAACAGATCACTGACCTAAAGAACTTCCAATCTAAGCAGACCACACAGTGAGAGCTGGATGGTGGGTTTTAATTCAAACACTACTTCCTTTGATGAGTTGAAAAGGCTTCAGATTCAAGTTTCCAGTTTGGGCTTCTCTCTACTGCTGAGTATCATTATGTGATTAAACAAGAGGCTCTTTATGTACAAAATCAGTGAAATATTATTCTACTATTGTAGATCATTTTTCCATTTAAAGGGACACGATCAACTTGCAAATCACATTGTGCCTGAAAATTCTATAGCCAGTATAGTTACAAGTGAAACATAAGATTACTGTAACTGAAGGAATATAGTAGGAGAATATTCCCCATTTTCCCCCCAGTCTACGCTGTGCATTTGACAGCACTACTTGGAAAGTTCCACTGGAATGGAAGAATGTACCAGTTCTCTATCCTTAAAATAGGGAATTTTAGTCTAATCTTTCAAATGAGTGGACTTTTTTAAGGGTACCTGCTGAATTTTCCCTGTATCTTAGTAAAAGACACTTTCAAACATCAGCAGAGGAGCAGGAAACCTCTTATTAAAATGCCCTTTAAGGATTTTAAAAATAAAATCAGGTTGCACTGCTTAGAAGCTAGAGTTTTTATTTTAAATTAGTCAGTTTAAAAGAACTTCTCATGTCGACAGTGTCTGTTTAAGTTGTTGTTTCTGAGGGAGGATTTTTTTGTCATTGACCAAGAAGGCCAAAGAGTATGTTAGAGGGAAGCTGTTTGGGAATCTTTTTTGATCAGAACCCTCATGACTCTGTACTGGGCCAGCCCTGTACTTCATGTACATCGCCACAAATCCTTTCCCTGATTTTTTTTCCCCAATTAGACCTCACTTCTTCTCCTGAAATATTATTACAGCTTTTCACATCCACACCCAGCAAGGACATTCAGTGAATAGTCTTAATAAGACCATCTATTAATGCTGCTCCATTATCTGGCTATCCTATGGAGTCATGTAGTATGAAATATCACCTGCCTATTTCCCCTTTTTTCTATAGGAAATATGATATAGCATCACCATGACATGCCTGAGTCAGGAATACCAAAGTTCCTTCTAAATCTAGGGTTCCCACACTGGCACTTGGTTGTGTCAGCTATGCCACTAATCAACTGTGAGGCAGGTTCTAATAACTTTACTCATGCTGCAGAATTGGTTCTAATACCCTTGTTCACCTTATTCTGTGAGTAGTCCCATTGATTTCAGAGAGCAAGATCCAATACAGCCTGAGTAAACGTATCAGACTCTGACACCCAATGCATTTAAAGTTTTCATAAGAACAAATCCCCAAAAGGTGAAGAGAAATATAATCATAACTTTTATACAAAAGGAAGGGGGAAAAAACATGATGGGGGAAGCGGGGGTGATGGTTAAGAAAAATACTGGGCACATCTATTATTTGAATTCTGGTAAAATTATTGATATTAGGACAATGGTTGTGGGGGGGAAATATATTTACTAAGAGCGATAGGAGCTACAGCCAATTGTTATTATTGTTATTAGCACATTAGTTTCCTATTCCCACAGGAAAATCATTTTTCCTTTCTGTCACTGATTTGAACAGGGCATGTAAAATAAGCAAACAATCCATGCTAAAGAAAAGTCTTCTTGGAAGAATACTAACAGATATAGATATCTCCAAATTTCTAACTTATGAAAAAGCAATATATATGTATGGAAAGCATGGCTGGATATGGACTACATAATGTGTGAGGCTGGTCTTTATAAACATTCATCCACAAACATATTCAGTAGGTATGACCTACCCTATTACACTTCAAATACAGTGGGAGCGAAAAGCTGTTGAATTCTTTAAAATGGCCTGCCTGGTGGCTAGTTCAGTGACATATAATAAATGTACATCTTTTCCAAATAAACCACTTCATGCTGGGGCTTTTTCTTTTTTTGTTCTAATAGCTATAGTCACTTTAAAGTTAGATTAACTTGTCCTTTTGTGAACATTGAAAAATCAATTTGCATAAATGAATAGCATGGAAGAAAGTGGAGGGAAGGAGCAATACTGAATAAATTGTCACCAGGGACTGTGGCAGTTCACGTAAATACAACAGGCTGGTATTGCTGCTGAGATCATCACAAGAAATTTACATTTTTATTCCTGAGAAGAGTGAGGTGCCTTACAGGGCAGTGTCAGGTTTTTCTTGGGAGTTTAATGGTTTCCATCTCTGTTGTGGTATTATTCATGCATGGTTATTCAGAGTCCTAGAACAGACAGCTGCAGCAGCAGAGGGCAAAGACATGCTATTTATCTGTCTTGCAGTCAATTGCTACAAAGCACTGGAACTGTTTCCGTTATGAATACGTTTTCTGAGGCAGAGACTGGCCGGATACCTGTATTCATCTTTGTAAATTATCTTTTTATTAGGGCTTTTTTTTTCAGACTGTAATCCAAGCAAGAAACAAGAGGAGCCAGTGCTTAGATACTACAGTGATGAGTGCTGTATAAAATCCTAAGATAGGTAGATGGAGCAAGACTGTTTTAAAAGGCAATTGAAAGTGTAAAACATGTGGGCAGGACCAGCATTTTAGCTGTTACCCAACATAAACCCCTTAATGACCACTTATAACTGTTTGGTCTCTGAAGAAGGTCCAAAAAGTAGTGTTGGACAAATAGTAGACAGTTTAGACCTGGCATTTTGGAATGCAAAGACAACAGGGAGGTGGATCAGTCCTTACTTCCGCTAGCCATCCAACTGATCTCATGTAAATTAGGCACTTGGCTGTCACAGTAGAAAACTGCAGCTTTGGTTCACACTCCCTGACTTTCACTTTCTTTCTGAAAACTGAGAGTGCAACCCATGTGAAATTGCCAAACCTTTGCCAAGATATGGGTGGAATTTTTGGCATGTGTATGGATTCCATGTGAAATAAAAGCTCAGTCCACACATGCTCGAAAATTCAGCCCTGTCTCAGAGATCTCTTGCAAATCTCCTTTGCTGGTTTGTAATCAGAGTCCCAGACATGTTGTCATTAGTTCAGGGCATAGTTACTATGGTGAGAGATGGATACTTTGATGGAAAGCTCATCTTGTTACTTTAGGTAAGAAATGGACAGCATATTTCCAAAGTCTGTAGATAACTCATTTTCCTTGAATATCTGTCTTTGCTATCAAGAATGAACCATTAAATTTTCTTAGTTTTATACTTCATTTAGTCATGCATTTCCCCCCACTCTTTCCTCCTCCCCATGGAAGTATTTAAGAAGAATCAAGTTCAGTGTGTTAGAATTGCTTTAATAAAACAGAAATGGTTAAACCATCTAAGAACTATAATAACACTTCTGTCGCTATGTGAAAGGTTTGGTTTGGTCTTTCTTATACTGTAAATAATGTTTTAAAAGACACTCAGGAAAAAGACTGCTAAGTTATTCACTACTTTCTCTCTGACATGTCATGGGACATACTGTAGATGAGAGCTGTCACAGTTCATGGCAATTGCATGCTTTATTTCCCCTGAGTGGTACACAAGGGCTCCCACTCTCAGCTTACAGCTCCCCAACTGTTGCCTCTTTTGGTTGGAGACATGTGTCTCTTTCTCTTTTGACTGGTGTATTTCCAGCAGGGCCGGCTCTAACTTTTTTGCCACCTGAAGCAAAAAAAAAAGAGTGCCGCCCCGCTGTAACACTCTCCTGTCTGAGCGCCATGCTGCGCTGCCCCTCTGAAACACCTCCCTGAGCGCCGCCCCACTCTGCTGAAACACGCCCCCGAGTGCCGCATCACCCCCCACAAGCGCCGTGCCACCAAAACACCCCACCGAGCACCGCGCCGCCATGCCAAAACACCCCCCCAGCGCTGCACCACTGAAACACCCCCCCCCGAGTGCCGCACTGCTGAAACACCCCCCCGAGTGCCGCGCCACGCCATCAAAACAAAAACACTCTCCCCCTCTCCCAAGCGCCGCCCTGCCAAACCAAAAAAACCCCCAAAACCCCACCACCCCAAGATTGGCTGCCCCTTACAAGGTGCCGCCCCAAGCACGTGCTTGGTCGGCTGTTGCCTGGAGCCTTTCCTTCACTATGTCATTCCCTGCACAGACAAGTTGCCCTAGGGCACCTGCTTGCTTTCTCTTCAGAGACGGATAACAGTGTAATTGCTACAGATATAAGTTACCACACATCTCTTTCTAAGCAAGCCTACAAGCATTACAGAGAAAACATATTAATAACAATAAAAGAACTTGAACACATCCTAATAAGCTTACCAGAGTTCATCCCAATACTTACATGGGCTCTGGCAAATACGCTCTTTTAATACCCCACCTTAGGGGCATTGTCGTGGTTGCAAGTTTATCAGAGCTTCAGCACAGAACAAGCACACTGTCTTATGAGGCCCCAGCAGGTCAACTTCTTCCAATCCTCCCCTAAGGATTGGGGCCCTCTGTGGTCCAGGAGTCCTGTCTATTTGCTGGAACAGGAAGAAGCCCCTGGGGCAGATTAACCCCCGTCTTTTATCCAGAAGTATTTTCTTTGTCTGATGCTCTCTGAAGAATCCAGTTTCAACTGTGCATTTCTCCCAGAGGGGGGTGACTTCAAAGGGCTGATAATGGAAGAAGTACATTAGCATCCCTCCTCCTTTCTAGAGAAGGTACATACAATGTCACAACAACACGTACACACACATGTTTTTAATGCAGTGTACCTCAAAAATATTAACGCTAATTCAGTAAGGTTTAACTTAACTCACTAAAGCTTATCTTAATTCCATAAGGTTTGCTCACAGGATAGTGTCTGTCTGCCACCAGGGTGATTTGGATATAGCTACATATAAACACACAGAGCTTAGATACAGTACTATGGTGGTTAGATTCAATTAAAAATGATAGACATTTGTCAGTTCAATGTATCTGACTGACAAGTTTGAGGGTTCCCCAAATTATGAGCCTCTTACTGTAAGTAGTATAGAGACAGATGTGCTGGGCCATTTTTTTTTAAATAGCCTCTAATTTTGCGCCCACTGGAATGTCAGTTACTTGCAAGTGCAGATGGTGCCTGATCCAAAGCTCATTAAAACTATCTAAAAACTTCCTTTAATTTCAATGGAAAAAATCCCATTAACTTCAGTTGCTTTGGGATCAGGCTGTAGGTATCTAAATATTATTAGATAATTGCCCCCTCAGTTGACTGCAGAGACAAAATTTGGTCCCTTTATCTGTTATGGAGTTTACATACATGCACATGCACATAAATACATAGTTATGTAAGACAATAAAAAAACCCATTTTGAAGCACACTGCTTCAATAATCTGTGGGGAGGTATCTTTTGGGACAACCTGCTATTATCAGCTAAAACCCAAATGTAAGACAGGGTGGAGTAAGGACTCATAGCAGAGGACACGTGAGAAGTAATATTGCAGGAAGTGGACACTTATGTGGATGTAACTGCTGTAGCTTACATTGCATTCTGAGTTTCACAAGTTGGCACTGATTTTGTAAATCACAGTGCTAACAGTAGGATAAGATTGCATTGTGCATAGTGTAGGAAAAGGTGTAAAATATAGGGATTCCCTAGTGGTGGGGAAGAGTTGAGACAACTCTTGACAAATCCATTCACCCACTTGCATTTTACGATTTAATTCAAGGATGGTGAGTGCTCTGGTGGAGAAGTATTTACAAAGCACAGGAACTCGGGCTCAGCCCTTGTGAGGAGTGTAAGTACTGCGGTAGCTCTGCCTCAACCGAGAGGGACCTTGGAAACTCTGCAGGAGGCTGAGATGTAACGGAGCCTCTTTTCTGCAGACAGGAAGAAGCCTTGTCAGAGGAGGGGAGACAGCCTTCCCATATTCCCTTCACTTTACATTCTACATATTGGTGGGGAGTGGGATCCTTCTGTCTAGTGGGCTGCTGGGTGATGGTTTATCAATAGTTGGCTGGGAAGTATGCTGCTAATGCAGATTATAATAATTGTATCAATACCCTAAGCATTGGGTGCAAATATTTCCAGTATGCCATTCAGAAAATGCGATCTCTGCAGCAACACAGAAAAACTATACTAGGGAAAGGAAACAACAGAAAGGTAGAGTTATCCCTGCCAGCACACTTTGGCTGAAGTGTATCAAGCAAAGCAGAACAGTCTTTTTTAGAAGGACTTAAAACCTACTTTGTGAAAACTTGGGGTGAATTCTTGTTCCATTGAAGTCAATACAAAATTCCCACTGACTTCACCAGGGTCAGGATTTCATCGTGCATTCCTAACTTGGACCTGTGAACACATAAGCTGATCCAGGGTTGAAGCTTGGGCTAGGGAATTGAAGCCCAGGATTTTATTACTTCAGCTGCAATGTTTCAGATTAGAAAACCAAAAGCATTTTCTACTACTAAAAGCTTTTACATTCTTCGTTACTTAGTTTATAACTTGTATTGCAATCTGTGTCAAACTAATTAGTATGAGGAATTGAAGATAAGTCAGGGTGGGCATTCTGAACAACTTTAGAGTATCTCTTTTTTCTTTTAAATTAATTTTCCAACCCCAGGGGTCTGGTTGCAGGGTTGAGCAACCAGGGTATATGGTATAAGAATTCCATTTATTCCAGTCATTCAGGAGCCTACTTCTTTCTCTTTATTAATTTGTATGGGGTGCAGTGATTGTTTGTAGATCATGAAGAATGAAGAAAAGGGAGGATAGCATGGAGATGAGAAGGCAAGTTTGCAATCTCTGTTCTCCTCCTTATGCTCTCTCCATCCTTTTAATTTACTGTCTCCACTGTACCCTAGCATTTTACAATGTAGAATTATTCCCGCTCCTCTCATTTTATTTCTTAAAGCATTGATACCATATTCACACAGCAAATCTGAATGTTCAAAGTGGAGGCAAGGATAGCAAGGCAGGAGACTTTTAAATCCATGAAATGACAAAGCAGTTGGTTTCTGCAAATGAGTGTGGTTGGATCTGAATCTGTCTCCATACTGGGACCCACAGTATGGAAGCTCACTATGAAAACCTGAACATGCCAATCTATCAGCAGTTTATGCTGTTGCTTTTAACTTTGGGTCATTCCAATATAATTCATAAAACCCTGAGCTGGGTCAGCCTAATTCTTCACAGAACAGTAGCTTACTTTCACCCTAATAAGTCAGAGAACTCAAGCTTCATGTGCCATCCTGCATAAAAATTATTCCTAGACTGCAGAATTTTGTACTGATGCTAAACCTTTGCAATGGGAGGAAGGAAGGAATGTAAATGGGAAAGAAAACATTTAACTGAAGCAGAACTTTAACATAATTTCTTCTTGCTGAATGTATATATAAAACAAGAGAATATACCTCAATAATCATCCAGGTTTTTTGCCTTCAGCCTGTCTGAGGCCATGTGGTTTGGAGATCTGATCACTAGTCCGAAAAGAAAAGGCTGTTTTCAAGATTTCTGGGGTGTTTTTTCCTGGAAAAGGTGAGAGGATAAAAGCAGAAATCTGTGAAATACATTTATGCCTTATAGGGCAAATATATACAGAGAGAGAGAGAGAGAGAAATGTTTCAAGCTGTTGCTAAACTGATTTGGAGGCAGGTATTTCTTTCATTTACCTCTCCAAGGGGTAGGTTAAAAAAATAAATCTAAATTTCATACACGCCTTGAACCAAGGAAATTGGATTTTCTTATTTATTTTGCTCTTTCGCATATACTTTTAGTATTTTCTGGAGTTATGTTTGGTATTTCTATCAACAATGAGAATTTTAACTATTGAGAAATGTCCGGAAACGAAGAAGATAGTGTTTGAACATTCAAACAGCATTTTGTAGTAATCATATTTCCTTAATACACCTCAAAACATTTTTCTCTGAACAATGCCTGTGTAATTTACAAACAATTTATAAACTGATACTTTTGGTGAGTTTGTCCAACAGGCTTCTTTTCATATAAATACTTCATTTCTTTATCTTTTGTGTTTATGCTATCTTTCATTGTTCTCATTTTATCTTTAGTGTGCAGTATTTTGTTCTGTTGTTTCTCTTTCAAGCTACTATCTTTTTTTCTTTCCTTTCATTTTACAATGGTTTCTATTCCATTTTTCTTTCTTGAGGTTCATGAGGCAATGATCTTTGCAATTTCTTTTTTTGTTGTTTTTAAATCTCTATAATTAAAACAAGTTTCTAACTACATTGATCATAAATATACTTTTGTTTTAATTTGTACTTGTAATGGCATCACTAGAGGGCAGTATTGAATAAATTAGTGTGCTGAACAATGCTATGAGAAATTAGAAGCAGAAAAGCCCTTAGTAGAAACATACTTGCATTTTTTTTATTAAATATAAATATTTTTGGATTTCAGTTTTTAACAAATCCCATTCATACAGGATAGAATGAATCATAAACTTCATAATAAAGCATTTATTGGATCATTTTATATGTAACTTAATACAAAAGGAAGAGCAGTCTGTAAAATTATTAGAAAAATGGATGGGCAGGGGGCTTAGTAGACAGTAACAGTTAAGCTGTTGTAAACTATTAATTCATAACATTGTCATAGAACTTTAATCTTTAACTAGACATCATGGTTAAAATTTCGTACAGTATATAAAGTATATAAATTATCTTAGTATTGTTTTCCAGAGAAAATGTTTGCAGTAATAAATAAATATTTTCCAATTCATTAACTTGTTCCTTGGAATATACATTATATATATTCCTTGGAATAAACAGTACAGTATATTTTGAAATAATGGGCAGCAAATATAACCAAAAGTGTGGAGTAAGATGTTGACTCATTTGTTCTTATTGATTTACAGGTCTCCTGACAAATGCAGCAGCAAAGAATTCTCGTATGAGTGGTCTAGGTTCTGTGTGAGCTACTTACCTTAGTCAAGTTTCACTGCTGTGGATCATCATCCATTATATGTCATCAATTCAACTGTCTGTTTCTCTATATCTCATAAAAGACAGCATAATTCCTCTACATTATGAGCTAAAAGTCTGTTCTACCATTCTAAGAAGCACTGGACTAAGGAATATAGATATAAGAGATACGCTTGGGCATTAGCAATACAAAAAGTTCATGGTTAACGTTTCATCTGCGTTATACACCACTGTTGGACTCGATGTTACCGACACGTTTTGATCTGAAGAGTCTACTGCACTGAAGAGTATTCATCCCAATCAGCCTTAGAGAAGACTGTTTTGTCTATGGGAGGACACTGAGGTGCAAAAGAGAATCTCTTCTTGTGCCGTGGACTGTCTGAATTGCTTTTATTTTCTTATACTTTCAGTATATACAATAGACCAAAGAGCAAAATCTATTTTAAAGTGGACACAATCTTACTGTTAACAGAGCTATCTGGGTTAAATTGTAGGGTGGTCTCCACAAAGACATGATTTCAACTCTCACAAAGCTGAGATGTTCCTGTACAGCAGAAGTCTTTATGGAACACTGCAGTAAAAACTAAACTAGAAAATTACTCTTGAAAAACCACATTATAAACAACGAAATGGAGCATGGAGAGAAAACGGCGTATGTTTGAAAAACTTTGATGAAACAACTACAAACTGTCTACATGGCACCTTTATTCCTCTGTACTTAGATTGACTTTCTCATACTAAAATCATTTTCAGTTTTAACCAGTTAAACATGCCTCTTCTACAGTTCCATTTTTGATAGTTAAAATTGGATAATACAGTATTTGCAAAGAGCATGTTTGGTCATCTGTGGCCTATGTCTCATCTGATACACCATTTAGCACCAGAAAGCAAATTAAAGAAAAAAAAAGTAACACTTGTTTGAAAGAGATCATTAAATGTATTTTGAAAAGCCTAAAGTTATATATTTAACAGTTTTTATATGTTGTATATTTGTAGAAAATCCTATTTAACAATTAACGTGGTAACTCTGACGGTCATGACAAATGGTTCAGAGTTAAGTTGTGTTTTATTACTTCAGTTGTCTCTGAAGTGACAGGTGTCATTTGCTTTCTTCCATTAGGACATTCTGGATGTAAAGCATGACCAGAGAGGACTCTGTAGAAAAAGCAAAGAATAATGTTGTTTCTATTACATAAATGCATTCAACCATTGCACTGTTGGAAGGCATTTTTTTTTTGTCTTTATGTACTGGTAAAAATAGAGTGTAAAATATTTTAATCATGGCTTTCCATACCGAGTTATTTCTCTCTCTCTCTCTCCTTCTCCCCACCCTCCTCTACATAATACAGTATAAAGGTCAATTTGTGGCTTATTCCTTGACCCAGATTCAATGTTTTACCTCATCGTTAGAAAGCCCACTTTTTTGGCATTATCAGGTAGTGAAAAGTTAATGCAAAGACAGCATAGAAAAGAGGGGAAATGAAGATAAAAAGATCCCTCACTCCCTATTACAGTACCTTTCTATATATGTCTGGTACATATTGATATGATGAAATCAACAAATGAGCTTAACTTCTTCCTGGCAAATGTATTCCAGTTTTAACTATTTCTCCAAGTTTCCACTGTAGTATACTACCTAATACTCCAATTAACTTTTAGTACTATGCTAGTTCTATGCTACTAAAGAAAAATATATAGAGACTGTTCAAGCAACCATAGATAAAAAATACAAAAACAAAAAGTTTTTTTTTTGTAAGGCCTGTTCCACTATTCAGGCTTATTTAATACACAGGTTGCAGAAAACATGAATTATAGGTGACTGTGTCTTTTGAGTAAAATAAATATATAAGAATTTCTTATTTAATCTTAAGGTTTTTGACCAGTATCAAAGTAGCAATTCAAGGCCAACCACTTGGAAAGTGTTATGGACTGACTGCACTATAAATGACCAATGTCTGGTTTAAAATGTCATGCAATAAACGATGGTAAATACATTTACTGTACTACTAGAACTCAAGAACCAGATCCCTCACTCCACCAAGTTTCTGTTTTGTTTCAGTTTATTTTTAAAGGGAGTGTAGTAGCCTTATTTAGTAAACACAGAAAAACTAAAGATGTTACATTTTTGTTGCTTTACAGTATTCAGTTTTGTGTTGGTTCAGCTAAATTATGGAAATAAAGAAAATCCTTTTATAAGTGAGACTTTTGTTCCCTGATCGTGATGTCACACAGAGAATTGCAGTAGAGGGCGCTTGCGGGTAGGGGAACAGAGAAGTAGATTCTCACAATGAAACAGGTGAAAATGAAATAATACCCTACATTTGCAAAATTGTTAACAATTTTGGGCACTGACATTTTTGGGTGCCCAGTCTGAGACAAGCGCTGAGTACCCATTCTTTGGAAATTAGGCCCCTTTAACATATCTCAGATTGGACACTCAAAATCACTAGTCACTTTTGAAAATTTCATCTAATATCTCTATGTTTTCATTACTTTGAATGCTCAGCAAAAGAGAAAGATGTCCTTGTTTTTAAGGTCTGCTCAGGAGAAGTAACAAAGCAAGGAAAGTTTAGATTATTGGTCAGAGACAAGTGTACATTCTAGCTAGAAATGGGGATGAACCTAGTTTGTGTGACAGCAGTCCCAAGTCACTTCAAAAGAGAACTTTTCAGAATGTACATTTTCAAATGAATGAAATATACTGACTGTTTTTGTAAATGTAAATTAGTGTCCTCAATGCTATGCTGAAACCTTTATCTTTCAGTGACATTAGACTTTTTTCAATATTGTGGGCTTCAAACCTTACGGAACTTGATTTCACAAAGAATTTTAGTTTGTTTATGTGGGTATTTTATGTGCCTCTTCCACAAAGACATTCAAAGCATAAGAGAGGCATGTCTGATTTGAATGCTGTTAAATATCCTCTTTTTCTCAGTTTTCAAATGGGTAACTTTCCAAAACACACGGAAAGGACGATAAAATATAAAAAGGGTAGAGTTAGAGAAAAAGGTCACCCCACAGTCTAACAAAAACAGAAATACAGAAAAATACAGAAGACCTTTCATATAATTTTCAAAAAAGCTGTTGGTATAGCTTTCTGTCACCATGTGCAGGGACAGATCTAACTAATGCTTCAAACAACTGAGATTTCACAAGACCATTATTGAAGTAAATATTAACACACTGTAGCAATCCACACAGCAATTTCTCTGATTTCATAATTATGTTTCTAACTTGCTCTTTTATTGTGAACAAGCCTTTTTCTTTTTATTACTGTACAGGTTTTATGCACACAATGTTCTTTGGTCAGCTGCTTGTTTACTGAAAGTGTACCCACATGTTTTTGTGTAAATCTTTAACCTCGCATTTTCTGTGTAATATGGCCTAGTAATCATCATCTTGAGTACTAATTAGAGTTCCATAAGAAAATAAAGAATGCCGTACCATGGCTGAAGAATTGTACAAGCAGCATTAGCTATGTCTGAACCAAAAGGGAATAAAAGAGTTGGCTTAAAGGATAAACACAGCTCTGATAGTTTAAACTAATGAACAGGTGGACAGAACAAGCACAAGGCAAAATTGGATACCGATAGATAGGAAGGGAAGACAGAAGCATTTGCAACTAAAATTCAAGGAGAAAAATAGAAAAACACTTGAGGTCAAGAACATAATTCCTCCCTCCACATATCAGAAATAATATCAGAAAGAGAGTATTTGGGGCTAGCTGAAAGGGTAGATGTCTGTATGTCACAATTGCAAGGAAAGTTCCATTAAAAAGTGGGCAGAGATAGACTTGAAAGTATGAGCATAAATATTCCCACCCACCATTTAAGGGATGAACTGAAATTTGGCAGGGAAATAGAAGTCATTGGCCTTTGTGATTAAGCACTGTTTCGAGGGAAAGGTTGAATCAGTAAGATGTACAATAACTTTCTCCATTTGAAAAGTTTGGAATGGCCCTTTGGAAAATTAGGTAGACTTGCCTGGAAATTGCAAGAAATAGCCCCAATTCCTGCTTTGCAATGCAGTCCAAAACATAACAGGTGCAGCCAGGGGAGGATTCCTGCATGCAGGGGAATCCTCAGGAGGTGCAGCGTTCCTGTAGCATCACCCTGGCTCCTAAACACTGATATTGGGAGCATGGGAAATAGCTCGTACCTGCTAGCACTTAAAGGGCCTTTGGCAACCAATGAAAATTAGAGCAGTCTTCAGGCTGCTCTGATTTATGCAGTGGACCAGTTTGGCATCTAGGTGGCCTCAGGATTGAGTCAGTGCAAAGGTGATTTGCAGACTGATGCTGAAACGTACTTGACTATACCAAGGAATAGTAGTAAATAATGGCAGTAAGCTGATAGTAGGAATTTGGGAAAAGATTGCTTATAGGAAAGAATAATTACAGATGAAGATGACAGCAAAAATCATAGAGGTTAATGAAAAGGGATGAGTTAGTAGTACGTGCATATGATGCTGGATATAACTCGGGCACTAATTTTGTTGGCATGTTACATGAATGCGTCTTTACACAAGGCCTCATTTTTAGAGGACTGACACCAGTGGAACACAGGCATTGCCATATCAGATCAGATGAGTGGTCCATCTAGTCTTCTATCCTGCAGATAAAAGGTGACCAAGTATGGAATAACCCATCCAAAGTTGTTCTGAACTTCAATCAGTTAGAGCTTGACTTATGCACTGAAGCATGTGGGGGTGTTATTCCTTATACATTTTTATTCTGCCTGATGTAACTGTTGGTGTTATGATTATCCATACAATCATATTATCCATTTTTGTGTTGCTTTTGTTTTTCATTCTGCTAAGGTCTCAGCCTCAATGATAAATTGGGGCAATGAATTCCACAGGTTAAATTTGCTTTGTGTAAAAATGGAGGCATGCCTCCTAAAGATTCATGACACAATCCAGGCCAAGTCATGGACACAAAAAGGGGCACAATTCTGACTGTTTAGGGGGAAACATTACAGGATTGGAGATGAGAATATGAGTGTAAATCTAAACCGAAGAGACTTTAGGGATTGTCTTCACTGCATTGTTAGCTTGAGCCACAATTCAAGTGTTAGACCTAACTAGATTTCTATGCACACACAGAGGACTCTGGATCGAGTTAAGTGGTCCTAGCTTTAAGCTTGAACTGACTGGCCTGACAGACGGGGCAGGTTGAAGCACTAATGCTCCAAATGCTCAAACTAGTAATGCAGGGAGGATGCAGCAGCCTGAGTTACAACTGTTAATCCAATCTCTCTGTGTTGCTTCACTGTTGTTTTGCAATGTTGTCACTAAAGCGAGGCTAGCTCAAAAGCAGTAACTCGGGTGTACTAACTCAAGCTTCACTGAGCAGTGAAGACAAGCCCTAAGGCCAATTAGATTTCCCATTGGAATTATTAAAAGAAGAACAAAAGAGTCAGGAAAACTATATTCTCCATTTCAGCTAGCTAATTTTTGATGTCTAAGTGCTAGGGGAGCCAAAAAGAGTAAAAACACAAAAGGGAAATAGAAAGTGAAAAGGATGCTATTTCATCTGCCTTCTGTACTGCTGCTAATAAGGTATATTCGTCTCTTGATTCATGTGTATAAACTCCATGAAACTTGACAGCCATGAGGTGAGCGATAAAGTCCCATCATGGACTAAAACCTAGTTAACGATAGAAAATAAGTAGAAATAAATGGCCAATATTCACCAAAGACAGAGATTAATGAGGGGCTGCTTCAGGGGTGGATCAACATAAGGGCCCTTGCTGTTCAATATATGTATTAATATCCTGGATGAGAGGGTGACCACGGAGATTGTGTGGTTTGCTGGCACTACTAAATTATATAGGTTAGTTAAAACTAGGGATGAGTGTGAGGAACTGCAGAGGGGAAACTGCAACACAATGGCAAGTGAAATTGACTACAAGTGCAAGGTGGTGGACCACAAGGAACAATTCAAACTACCTGTTTATTCAACTGACTTCTCAGTTACTTGTAACCTCAAGGCATCAGTATGGACTGCTCAGTGAATGTGCTTGCCCACTTTGTGGGTCAACCAGGTAAATAAGAGGTTAAGCTGTTTTAAGAAGAGAATAGTGACTAATATGATAGATATTAGGACTACAGTATATTAATCAAAGCCTTCACCTTAATGTACGTTCAGCTCTGGGCATCTCATGTACCAACATACATAGCACAAATTAAAAAAATGTTTGATCTTTTCCAGCAGAGCCCTTACTATGTTCCTACTCTACCGGGACTCGTGCATTAAGGGTATTGGCTGTACCATTTGTTCAGTTCTGCTCTTGGAAATGTGGTGCACTTTGATATCTGTGTTGTCAAGCTGACTGTTGCACAAGCATGCTCACTGCACCTACAGTGAAGCATCTGTACCAGGGTTCCTATGCACTCATAAGGAGTCTCCTGCTGGCCTCAGGTGGGCCAGGGGGAGGAGCAATGAGATCCATATTTATGTGAATCCAATGGCATCTACTTGTGCAACTGGCATAGAGGGATTGCAGCTACATAGACTTGGAAAAGAAGATGGTGGGGTGAAACATGGAAGGAAGATTACAGAGGACTATGCAGCAACCCTATGTCCTGGCCCTGGTTGAGCGCTGGATTTCATTTCCCCAGTCCATCAGCATTTTGAGCACATAGAGCCTGATTACTTTGGCTTTATGCAGCTGGATCACATTTCACCCATTGTGAAACGCATCCACGTGTCAGAAGGCAGCACTGTGCCAAAAGGAGCCATATAGATGAACAAGGAAATGTAAAGTATAATCAAACAAGAAAATGCATATAAGAAATATTAAAAGGCCAGGTTCAAAGAAATACAAATGCAAACAAGGTAAGAAAAACAAAGGTAGAAAGTGAAATGGAGTAAAAGAAATAAAGGCAAATGATAAGAAATGTATTAAACACTGGAAGGCATCTTCTAAGCCACTATGAGATGAGACACTGTACTACTGGGAGCTTAATGACAGACACATTTTTTATTTTTGGTTTTGGTCATTTGAGATTAACACTTGAGTTGTGAAAGTGCTCAGAAATGACTGATAGTAGCAGTTTAAGGTCCTGATTTGAGAATGGGTTTAAGCTATGCCAAAAAGAAGGTATAGTGATAGTGTGCACAAATTCATAGATTTCAAAGCTGGAAGGGACCATTATGATCATCTATTCTAATCTCCTGTATACACAGGTCATAGAACTTTCCCAAAATAATTCCTAGAGGATGTCTTTTAGAAAAAAAAAACGTATTTAAAAATGGCCAGTGATGGAGAATCTACCATGACAATTGATGAATTGGTCTAATACAGGGATCGGCAACCTTTGGCACGTGACCCATCAGGGAAATCCGCTGACGGGCCGGGACGGTTTGTTTACTTGCAGTGTCCGCAGGTTCGGCTGATCGCAGCTCCCACTGGCCGCAGTTCACCGTTCCAGGCCAATGGGGGCTGCAGGAAGCAGCAGCCAGCACATCCCTCGGCTTCCCGCAGCTCCCATTGGCCTGGAACGGCGAACTGCGGCCAGTGGGAGCTGCAATCAGCCAAACCTGCGGACACTGCAGGTAAACAAAGCGTCCCGGCCCACCAGCGGATTTCCCTGATGGGCCGCGTGCCAAAGGTTGCCAGTCCCTGCTCTAATAGTTAATTACCCTCGGTGTTAACAATTAATGTCTTATCTCCGGTGTGAATTTGATTATCTTCAACTTCTAGCCATTGGATTCTGTTATGCCTTTGTCTGCTAGATTGAAGAGACCATTATCAAATATTTGTTCCCCATGTAGGTGCTTACAGACTGTAATCAAGTCACACCTTAACCCTCTCTTTGTTAAGCTAAATAGATTGAGCTTCTTGAGTCTATCACTATAAGGCACATTTGCTAATCTGTTAATCATTCTCATGGCTCTTCTCTGAACCCTCTCCAATTTATCAACATCCTTCTTGAATTGTGAATACCAGAGCTAGACACAGTATAACTCGTAACTTCTAACACATGCAAAACAAGGCATGTGAGGGGTGACCTGTGCCAGAGCAGTTGTCCGTGAAGGAATTCTAGCTGAGTTAACAATGAGTAAATAGTGGTAACCTCACTTTACAGTTTGGTAAACTGAGGCACAAAGAACCAGCAACGGGACCCATATGTCCTCACTCCCTCTTTCCTGCTCTAATCACTAAAATCCTTGGAACCTGTACTATAATATAATATGATAGGCTAACAACATCCATAAGTCAGTGGTTCCAAAACATTTGATTATGTGTTTGTTTATAGTATTTTAAATACCCTGTCAAACCCTGATGTTTTGGGCTCCCTCTATATTTGCATCTCCCTCAAACTCCCAGAAAAAGTCATCATTGGTTCACTGCATATTATTTTTATATCACTGCACTGATGTATTTGTTTTTCCTCCTTTCTTACACAGACTATCACCAGCAACCCCACTTCTACCACGAGTTCAATTTTAAAGTGTAAATCATCCCCCTAACTTCTCAGACGATCAGGCACCTCCCTCTATAGCAGCATAAATCCCCTGAAGTCTATGCCCCACCAAGGGCTTGTCCACTCTCACTGCTGCTGTTCAGAAGAAGGATTGGGTCCCTGCAGCTTTCAGGTGTAAGAGAGCAGAAAATCCATTGATCTGTTATGAAGTGTACACTCATGGCCTGGAAGTCCAGAGCCAGGGATGTGCCACTTGCTTCTTATGTAACCCAATACTCAGTAACTTACTCCCATCTTGGAGTCACTCTCCCAACAAATTCCTGGAGATTTCATCACATGACAATCTCTAATTAAAGATTAATCTTTAATTCCTGGAAACTCCAGGACAATCCTGGAGGGTTGGCAACCCGACCAACCCCACAGAATAGCTTACAGAATCTGGAATTGCTGACATCACCAGAGTGTCTGAGCCTGTAAAAATACTGTTACCAGTGCTCCTGGGAGGACAACAGAGAGGGGAGACCACTGTAGCCATATGTCTATGAAGTCAAAATTCTGTAGAGGTAAGAGGGGACTTGTCTATCTTCTTCCCCTGACCCCTGAAGTGGTTGCCGCTATCACTACATCTTTCCTGCCTGGAAAATTGTGGGTCTTCTTTAAAGGGCCTCACCCCTTGAAAAATGACATTCCTCAAATCTTAATTGTCCAGGGTTAACATGTGTCTGGGGCCTTGTAGATGGAGAAGAATCAGTCTGGGTATAGTCTAAGTGAAATGTGTTTCATCTACACATGTATGTGTCAGTCCTGGAATACAGGTAGTCACCACAGGTTGCAGGGCTATTCCTTCTTTCAGGACCCTTCGCCCAACACCACAGTCTGTTTTACAGAGAGCAAGTCTGCCTCAAGAACTGACACTAAGCAGAGCCCACGGCAGAGGACAAAATTCTCTTTCCCTCACCCCTGAACCTTGTACACTAACAAAAGCACACAGTTCTCCCAGGACTGACTGTTTGCTCACATGCTTAGAATAGAACCTGAAAGGCTGTGTGTAACAACAGCACTTGATGACATCTGCAATAACAGTATACAGTTTAATGTGTTAATTTTACAATAAGACTTTTAAAATGATATCACAATAAATTGCAATCATTGTTTCATCAGGTGTTTCTTTCCCTAGCAAGAAATTACTCGGGGCCCATTTAAGGAAACCAGTATCGGTGTATTATAGTCTGATAAGATTCTATGCATGTGTAGCTCTCCTATTGTTAATAGGAGAAATATTTACACCTTAAAGGCCCACACTGCATTACTCAGACCCTCCAAACTTCCTTAGTGCCAAGGGGACTTTTAGGTAAGTCAGGAATAGATCAGTTCCTTAGTAGGTGAATATAGAATATATTGCACACTAAACCATCTCTCATCTTTAGAATATATCAGATTTCAAGACAATATCAAGTTAGTTGCACTGAATATTTTCCAGATTTTACAATCCAACATTTCAGCCCACTGGATGATTTCAAATAGTGCTTATGGCTGGAGTAATTAAAACAAAGTTTGTGAGTTGAGAGGCTAAAAAACAAAACACTAGTGCACCTACATTTAATTACTAGTGACTCTAAAAGAATACACTCTCACAGTGACAGATGACATTTAGCCTCTCTGACTTCGTAACCTACATGATGATAAAATGGGGTTACATTTTTTGAATTAAATTGATAACACGACCAAATCGATTTCATTAGT
Source organism: Chrysemys picta bellii (assembly GCF_011386835.1). Lineage (NCBI taxonomy): Eukaryota > Metazoa > Chordata > Testudines > Emydidae > Chrysemys > Chrysemys picta. The sequence continues at coordinate 34,813,346 of NC_088791.1, forward strand.
GTATCTGTCATATTTGCTGTTAATGATGGCTAACAGTGGAATAGAACCTGACAACAATCCCTGAAAAACTGTGCAGAACAAAATTATATTATACTGGCATTCATGAATTTTAATACCCTTTTTTATCATGAGTTTTTTTTAACTCCCTTTTTAAATTCTAAGCTCACAAGAAGAGAATTAAACTTTCTGCACCTGTCTCAGCTGCTATTATTTCTATTGTTACAAGTTAATAGGCTTGAGAATGGAAGACATTTCCACTAACTAAAACAAAAAAAAGGCCTCGTTGAGAGTCTCTTGTGAGTGCTTCGGGGGGAACCAATGAATCTGTGCTACTCAATTGTTGACATCAGAGTCATTTCTCCTGAATGACTTGAGAGCTTCAGGACACCCAAATTGCTGTTTAGAAGACTGTTTGTGGAAGATGCCATTTGTATTAATAGACTGTGGGGTATATTTTCCTCTTGACACTTGTGCATAACTCCCTTTAATGCTAATGGGGGTGCTGAAAGATGCAAGAGGAGAATATACTTATTTGCCTGCCATGAATCATCATAGGGCTATAATCCCATTAGAAGAGCTTAAATGTATGTGAATTAGAAGTGTATAAGTAAGGAACTGCTCAGCTTATAGCTTCAATTGAGAACACCAAAATACCCTTAGGTAATGAGATAACTTGACCTGCCTGGTACTTGAAAATGTGGTAAGATTTTATTAACATATCATACTGAGCTGTAAGACCATTATCCTCTCCTACTTCAAATCCCTCATTAAGACCCACTTCTTTGGTAACACCTACAGGAAGCTGGCTGATTAATAATGGATAGGCTGAGGGGCAGTCTGGCACAGTTAATGTATATTTATATATATTTCAGAAGACTAGAAGAAACTAATGTTGTACCAGCGTTTAAAAAGTGTAAATGGGATGACCTGGGTAATATAGGCCTGTCAGCTTGCCATCAATCCCAGGAAAAATAATGGAATTAAAGAAGGCTAATACAATTAATGCCAAACAAGGTGAGTTTATGGAAAATAGATCCTGTGAAACTAATTTGGTGCCTTTTTTGATGAGATTCCAAGTTTGGGTGATAAAGGTAATAGTGTTGATGTCATATACTTAAACTCCTGTAAGGCATTTGACTTTGTGCCACCCAACATTTTGTTTAAGTAACTAGAATGATACTATATCAACATGGCACACATTAAATGGATTAAATTAGCTAACTGACAGGTCACAAAATGTCATTGTAAATGGGTAATCATGAAGGATATGATTCTGTCATGGAGGTCGCAGATTCCATGACTTTCTGGGGCCTTCATGATGTTTTCTGGGGCAAGGCGGAGCAGCTGTCAGCTTTGGGGCTGCTGAACAGCTGACTGGTGGCCGGCCCCGGGGCAGTAGAGCAACAGCCACCAGAACAATGGCCGCAGTCAGCCCTGGGGCCACCAGAGCAGCAGCCAGCTTTGGGGCAGCAGCCCCAGGAACAGCTGGCCTGCAGCAACCCCGGGACCACTGGAACAGCAGCCAGTTCTGGAGCAACGGCAATTGGAACAGTTGACCAGCGGTCAGTCCTAGGACCATCGAACAGCTGACTGGCAGCCAGGCCTGGGCCAGCCAGAGCTGTGGTCCCTGGCCTACTGGAGCAGTGGCCTGGGTTGGGCACCCCCACCTGGGGCTGGCGCTTGGCAGTGCTCTGTTTGTCCCCCTGCCCCCAGGATTTTTTAGGAAAAGTCAGGGACAGGTCCTGGGCACCCATGAATTTTTGTTTATTGCCCAGGACCTGTCCCTGACTTTTACTAAAAACACTAGTGACAGAATCATAACCTTAGTAATCACCATAGAGCAGATGTGTTTCTAGTGGGATCCTGCAGGGTACAGTTCTTAGTCTTATGCTGTTTGATTTTATATTTTCTTCCAGGTCATTGATAAAAATGTTAAAGTCTGCAGATGACATAAAGTTCAGGGCAATGGCAAAGAAAAAGAATAGGTCACTGATACAAAGTGATCTGGATCACTTAGTAAACTGGGTGCAAGCAAACAATATGCATTTCTATATGGCCAAATTTAAGGGCAGACATCTAGGAACAAAGAATATAGGCCATACTTACAAAATGAGGGGACTTTATTCTGGGAAGCAGTGACTCTGAAAAGGACTTGGGGGGTTATGGCAGATAATTTGATGAACATGAGCTCCAGTTCAATGCTGTGGCCAAAATGGAAAACTCAAGTAGGAGTAGGGAGGTTATATTACCTCTGAATATGGCTCAGAGAAGAGCCATGAGAATGACTTAAGGTTAGCTTACCTAAGTGAATGTTAATGGCTCACTTCATCAGTTTATAAGTACCTACATGGGGGACAAAACTTTGATAATGATATCTTCAATCTAATAGGCAAAGATATAACAAGATGCAACAGGTGGAAGTTCAGACTACAAATAGGGTGCAATTTTTTAACGGTGATGGTCATTAATCATTGGAAAAATGTACCAGGGTTGTGGTGGATTCTCCGTTGCTGGCAATTTTAAATCTAGAGTGGATGTTTTTCTAAAAGTTGTGCTTTAGTTCAAACAGAAATTAATTCAATGAAAGTTCTGTGGCCTATGATATTCAGGAGGTCAGGCTAGATGATTACAATGGCTCTTCCAGCCTTATAGTCTATTAATCTATATTTTAAAATGGTATATATGCAGATATAATGTATCAGATATAAAGTGCTTCCAGTTTTGCTTGTATCTTTTTCCTTCCCTTCCCCACATTTCTTGTCTTAAACTTCAAATTGTTCAGCCAGGGACCATGTCTTCCTATATGTCTGGCTAATGCCTAGTACATTGTGGATGGCAATGAGATACAAATAATACTAGTCACATTTTAAAGGGCTTACCCTAAGCATTGGTTCATTGGGATTCAGCACCACAGTGACAGCATGAAATAAGGAAAAGAAAAGAAACATAAGGGAAGGAGATAAAAGGACAACAGTAGGAAGAAAATAAGGTTTAAGAGAGCAGAAGTAGTGCAAACATCCAGCTGTGCATGTCTAACAGGGAAGTTATTTGATTTTGTAATTTTCAGACAATGTAGATTTCTTCTCTGAGTGGGCACGGTGGACAATATCACCCATAAAGCTTCACAAAAGCAGAAACTATTCCACCCACTGGGAGTAACAGAGAACAATTTTGCCTATTAACTCCTATAGAAATAATGAAATTGTATTAGGTTTCAAATATTTGCAATTCTTCCTTCTCCTGCTTTTACACTGTTCTGTTTTTTCATTGTAAAACTTAGTCTCAGATCCACTCCCAAAGTAGGCAATTGCATAGAATGAGATTGATGAAATGAAACAGTCTAAAAATATATATAGAGAGAATGCTAGTGATATGCTTAGTCATTTGTTTGGTACCAACTTGGTAGGTGTTCCGGTAGTTAAGATAAACTGGTGGCCATGGAATAACAAAAGAGTAACTAATGCAATATAACTATGCATCATTAGTTCACGGACACAGACAACATTGATCTGCAGCATAGACATTAAAATGTATCATTGTTCTCCAATGCATTCTCCTTGCCTTCCTTTCTTAGCAGGGGTGGCTCTAGGCACCAGCTAAACAAGGGCGGCAAAATGTATGGGGCGGCAAAATGCCGAGCTACCGCTCCCGCCTGGGGGGTAAGTTGCCGCTGCCCGCAGGAGAGCGGCGCGAACAAGCCGAGGAGCGGCCCATCCTCTGAAGCCAGGGCAGGACCATGCTACCGGCGCCTGCCTGGGGGGGGGGTGGCCACTTCCCGCTGCCTGCGGGAGAGCGGCGTGAACAAGCCGAGGAGTGGCCCGTCCTCTGCAGCTGGGGCAGGGCCGTGCTACCGGCTCCGCCTGGGGGGTGGGCACTGACAGCGGGAGAGCGGCGGGAGCCGGTAGCGTGGCCCTGCCCCGGCTTCAGAGGACGGGCCACTCCTCTGCTTGTTCACGCCGCTCTCCCACGGGCAGCGGGAAGCGGCCACCTCCCCCTCAGGCGGGAGCCAGTAGTGTGGCCCTGCTCCGGCTGCAGAGGATGGGGGAACATGGCGCCCGGGCGGTCCGCTCCCCCTCGGCTTGTCCCCACCTCTGCCTCCTCCTCCTCCTCCTCTCTGCGCTGCCTCCTGCCAGGGGAGGGGAGAGGGGAGTGGAGCGGCAGCCCGGGCTGAGCCCAGCTCATGCCAGGGCCAAGGCGAAGCCCAAGGATGAGCAGGGCTGGGATCCAGCAGCAGCCCCAACCCCTGGCCCTGGGAGTGGCGGTGACCGGAGATGACTCCACCTCAGGCCAGATCTGCAGCAAGGTAAGAGTCGGGCCAGGCGGGAGGGTCCCCCAGGACCCCTGGGGAGAGGACCCCTGGGGAGCTTCTGCCTGCTGGAGCCCCAGAGGCTGCTGCCTCCCTCCCCAGCCCCTCACAGCACTCCAGTGCCTGGAGTCTCCTTCTGCCTCCCCTCCTTCAGGGGGCGAGCGACCTGGCAGAGAGGAACAGAATCTGCCCAGCAAGCCCAGCACCTCTTCCTTGGTTCCTCCAGTCCCAGAGCTCTCTCCATTGCATGCCCCTCGGGCTCCCAGCAGGGTGGCCTCAGGGTGCCGGTGCCTGGAGTCTCCTTCTGCCTCCCCCCTGCAGGGGGCGAGCGACCTGGCAGAGAGGGGCAGCATCTGTCCAGCAAGCCCAGCACCTCTTCCTTGGCTCCTCCAGCCACAGAGCTCTCTCCATTGCATGCCCCTCGGGCTCCCAGCTGGGCGGCCTCAGCGCTGGGAAAACGCCAGCAGGGCTGGGTCCAGTGTGTATCCGAGCTCGTGGGGAGCTCTCTCACCCCAATGACTAGCACCTTATCTACGGCAAGTACAGTAGTGCAATAGGAGTGTGACATGAAAAATATCATGTCATGTTGTGACACGGTCACTCAAATCACGATTACGTGTGTGCACTGTGCTGCCCTATCGGCGCCATTCGCACTAGTTTCCGTTTCGCGTTGGTGCCAGTGGTTATAGGGCTAAAATGCCGGGACAAAAACGAAAACGACTTTCTGGTGCTGCTTACCGGCAACAAAGAGAGAAACAGCAAAAAGAATTAGAAAAACTCTCGTACTTCAAAAATGTATTTTAAAAAAGTCGACTATCAAGGAGAAAGCTCTAAGCAATGAATTGAAGGTGATTATTCATCAACTGATGAAGACCGATCGAACCAAAGATTACCTTTATCAACTGATAAAGATGAACAACAATCTGACCAAAGATTATCTTCACTAACTGATAAAGACGAACAATCACAATCCATCCAAAGATTTACTACTTCAGCTGAAGAGTCCAGAAATGAAGAACTGTTATCCAAATCTAAAACTGAAGAACAATTATTGGAAGGTGGAGAGCCTGACATAGGATCGGATCCAAGTATATGGCTGACAATAATTACTGATACAATGTGAATTATTATTGTGAAAAAAGGCCCTTCAAAACTAGATCCTACATTTGAATATCCATTTAATGAGTCAAATCGTCGATTTATGCCATCCAGTATGAAGAAAAAAATGAAAAATGGGGAACAAATTAATAGATCGTGGTTAGTGTATTCACAGACCAAAGATGTAGTTTTTTGTTTTTGCTGCAAACTGTTCTGTAACTCAGACATTTTTCTGGCAACTGCAGGTTTTAATGACTGGCGAAATTTGCATCAGCATTTGAAAGAACATGAAACATCAAAAAATCATTTATGCTCATTGACAAATTGGATTGAACTGTCAAATAGATTACGTACCGGTACAACAATCGATGCGGTACAGCAACGTCAACTAAATTCTGAAATTCTACGTTGGCAAGCAGGGTTGGAACGTTTACTGGCAATCATTAATTTCCTAGCCGAACAGTGCCTCGCATTCTGTGGATCCTCAGATATTTTATATGAGAATAACAATGGAAATTTCTTAGAATTGGTTGCGTTATTGGCAAAATTTGATAATGTTATGGCTGAGCATGTACGAAGAGTGAAAGATGGAGAGATTCACACCCATTATTTGGGTAAAAATACACAAAATGAGATAATAGAATTAATTTCTAATGGAGTGCGTAATGAAATTTTATTGAATTTGAAACATGCCAAATATTACTCAATTATAGTTGATTGTACTCAAGATCTGAGCAAAACTGAGCAAATGTCAATAGTTTTACGATTTCTGAAAACTGATGAAAATGCAGAAGTGAAAATTTATGAACACTTTCTAGAATTTATACCAGTGAACGAAACCACTGGGAAAGCTCTCACCGATGTAATTCTACAGAGATTGGAACACTATGGAATACCTTTAGAAAATATGCGCGGCCAACGGTACGATATCGGCTCAAACATGCGAGGACGACATGCAGGTGTTCAGCAAAGAATATTGAATTTAAACAATCGAGCTTTTTTCATTCCTTGCCATGCGCATTCGCTCAATCTGGTTGTCAGTGATGCCGCCAAATCATCTAAAGATGCCGTTTCATATTTTACCACAGTGCAAGCAATTTAGAACTTTTTTAGTGCTTCCACACACCGTTGGGCAGTCTTGAAGAAGCATCTTGAACAAAAACTCACACTTAAACCTCTGAGTCAAACTAGATGGGAAAGCAGGATAGAAGCTATTAGACCATTCCGATATTCATCAGGAGAGATTTACAATGCACTATTTAAAATAAGCCAGGACTTGTCAACATGAAGCTGAAACATTGGCTCAGAAAATGATGCAGTTTCAATTTTCATGTTATTTGGCACAATATTCGAAATCAAATTAATTTGACCAGCAAAGTTATGCAGAACATAACCATAGACATATCCGAGGCAAAGATGATTTTGAATAAACCGCTGGAATATTTAAAAAATACCGTTCAGATGAAGGATTTGAAGAAACTGTCAAAGAAGCAACAACAATAGCAGAGGATCTTGATTTTGAACCAACGTTTGCACCTCAAAAATTCATTCGTCCTCGGAAAAAAACATGACAGTTTTGTTATGAGGCTCATGATGATCCTATTCTCGATCCAAATGAAAGGTTTAAAGTTGAATGTTTCTATTGTATTTTGGATGTAGCTATAACTTCCATTGAAGAAAGATTTTGTCAGTTGCATGGTCATTGTGAAACTTTCGAATTTTTATATGATATTGGAAATATTAAAAATCAGTTTTCCAAAGAAGACCTCATGAAGCAGTGCCAAGACCTACATTTAGCGCTCAGTACTGATAACGCTGCTGACACTGATGCAGTAGAATTGTATGATGAATTAATAGCTTTATTTGAGCTAATAAGTCCTAAAACTTCTCCTCTAAAAGTATTAGAATTTATAGCAAGAAATGATTTTTTCACTCCAAACACTGCTATAGCATTACACATTCTTTTAACATTACCAGTATCAGTGGCTTCTGGTGAGCGCAGTTTCTCAAAACTGAAATTACTAAAAAATTATTTGAGGTCCACCATGTCTCAAAATCGTATGTCAGGACTGGCATTAATTTCAATTGAAAGTACTATTGCAAAAAATTTAGATTTCACTGACTTATTAAAAGACTACGCAAGTATAAAAACCAGAAAAATTCAGTTCATATAAATTCTTTTAATTTATGAAAAACTGGAAGACACTAAAGTTTTTCTTTACAGTGTATAGTTGAACTCAAATTGTTTGTAATTGTGTTTTTGTTAAAATTAAATGTTCAAATTACATTAGTAGGAAATTGTTTTATTTCACTAACTACAAATTCTCTGTTTTTTTTTTTTTTTTAATTTTAAAAAGTCAAAACAAAACTGCAAAGTGCAAACATGTGTAAAAGCCAAAACAAAGAAGGGGGAGGGGGCAGCCAAAATTTTTTTTGCTTGGGGCAGCAAAAAACCTAGAGCCGGTCCGGTTTCTTAGAAGATATGCTAGTAGATTTCCATCCTCTTGAATTCTGTAGAGGTTTTAAGCAAAAGAAGTGATACACTGGGCAACTTTAAAGAACTTTACAGCATGATTACAGATATATATGTCACACAAACACCAACAATTCTGTTCAACTAACATTTAGAAATATATACAGCTATTGTTAAATCCACCATTCAACTCATAGTTGTGATAAGATACAGAAGCATTGTTTACTGTCTAAATCTAATTAAAGAGTATTCAGGAATGAGAAGGAAATCAATGTCTAATATTTATCCAGTTGTTTTCCTCATCACTGCTAATATGTCATAGAAAATGCCAATACAGTGAACTCATACACGTGCTTTGTTGCATTTACAATGATAGCGACAAGGTCAGTTGTGACAGAATATGCTGCAAATCACCAACAAGTTCTTCAATGACTAACTGGGTTATCAAACAGCTTAGTCAAAGTCTGCAGACAAATATCAGTAAATAACAAATGCTAACTGCAGGATCTCTTTGATCATAAATATATCTTTGATTTTAACCGTAGAACCATCAACTGATTATCTGTAAGAGCCTTGACAGTTCAGAGGTTAAATAGTTGTTGAATTTTTTTGTGGTGAAAGAGCTATCCAAATACAGTGTACTGTCTATTTTATAAATAATTTTGTTAATGTGATTTTGCAATAAATCAAGGGAGTTTCTAGAAGTAAACATCTCTCCATAAACCAGGCAACTGACTGAAAATATAAGGATGCAATTTTCGTTGTCACAAAGCTGGGAGAGAAGAATCTTGAAAAAGCTAGTAAACCTTTTCCTGGCATGGCTTTCCATTGTGCTCACACTGGATCCAATTCTTCCTCCATCCCACACGAATCTAATATTGTTACAGTAGATTATTAACACTGAGAAATCATGAAGTGAAGATTACAAAAAGTGATATTTTACATTACATTCTCACATTGGGGCTCTAGCGCAAATTGTGTCCTACCTTTGGACTTTTTCAAGTGGAGAGATATATTTCTCACTTTTAGGCTATTAATTTTGAATGATTATTAAGTCAATTTTTTAGTATCCATAGAATTAGAAAAAGGATTATCCAGAACTAGTGGTTTCAATTAATCCTTGGCAAGCAGCACATTATTAAAAGAAATATTACCATTTGCTTTTTTAGCCTGGACTATAATTATTTGAATGCATATTAAGTGTTGTTAGATGTCTATAGAAGATGCTTACAGCATAATGTTACAGAGGAAAACTGATGGGTCTCATTTACTCATTTTAAAAGTATTTCTGCACCAAAAGCTGCAGATATGTGCCTAGTGAGATTTTCCAAAAGTGCTCTGATTGATTTTAAAAGGTATTTAGGCACTTACATTTCATGGTAATTAGGTGCCTAAATACCTTTAACAATCTGACCCCAAGTGCCTAGATGCTTTTGAAAATACTTCTAGACATGTATCTGCATCTTTAGGTACAGAAATACCTTTCAAAATCTGGCCCATACTTGTTATTTACACTCAGATAAGTCAGTGAACTGTATAGTAGAAGGAGGTGTATGAAACTGAATACCTCCACAATATTAGAAAAGGTTGAAAGGACTTTGGGTGAAATCTTGGTTTCTCTGAAGTCAGTGGGAGATTTGCTATTGACTTCAATTAAGCCAAGATTTCAACCATTATGTCAAATCATCTTGCAAAGACATAAGACAGTGACCAAAGACCACAGGGACTGGGCTTTGGTGTATCTGTGCTGCCCAGCATTCACAATCTGACCCCACTGGTAACTTCCTTTAGGCTTGTGGCAAACAGTCCATGAAAGGCAAAAGAGCTAAAATAAAGTAACGATCAATCAAAAGGATATAAAATGTTGGTAACGTGCGGAAAATTAATCAGTCTATTTCCATAGTAAGGATACCATTTTCTCATTGTAACTCATGTGAAATAATAAAATGGCTCATTTGACTTGATTTCTTGTAATTTGGACTTCAGTAAAAATCTTTTAGCAACTTATTTGGAAACTTAGGTGATCATCAACAAAGTATTCTAATGAATTATTAGTTGACTTTTTGCTATTTTCTCTCTGTCAAATATTGTCATTTACTATGATGTCCAAGTCAAGCATATTATCTGGGAGAAGAAAAAGGGACAAACTGCTTCTGCTTTTTCAGTATCTTCTCTATTGCCATCTGCTCTAAAGTAGGTGAGTACTTCTGTCTCTGAAATAAGTGTATACACATATCCTGACCTGAGGAATGCTAAGCTTCTTGGCAGCATTTTATAATTCAAAATAAGTCATGTTATGTTTTAATTTATTGAGCCAGATCCTCAAGGGTGTGATTGGATTCAGCTCCATTCACTATAATGAGCAGAAAAGTATTTTTTACCATTTTACTGAAGTCTGTGAAGTTGCATCTTTTTACACCAGCTGAGGCTCCAGCCCAGTGTATTGGTTTTTAACTAACTTTGACACATAAAATATGTTGCAGGGTAAAAGCCTGCACACTGTACCATGATGTCATACTTAGAGGACCACAGTATGCTATACCATATACTACATGTTTAATAACCTGACACATTGTACAAAGAAGATATGGTGGGGCTGATTTACCATTGGGCTTAGTCCAGTTTTATGTCAGTATAATTCTACTGATTTCAATGGAGTTACACTGGCACGAAACTAAAGAAACACAATGGTTTGTATCACTCATAACTCACACAAGGTGCAGTTATGTAGGAGAACGTATTTAAGATTATTGGCAGAGGAAGGGCTAATATAAAAATGAGCAATAAACAGTATGTCTTGACAAACTATTATAACTACAGAGAATATCAGTATGAATGTAATTGAGATAATTTGAACCACTTACATTTAAAAATTCATAAAAGCAAAACAGGCCAGGCCTGGGCAGGTTCTTGGGATTCCCACTGAGACCTTTTCCACTCAACTTCTCTATCACACTATGTCCAGTTCTGGGACAATACTTCACCCATCTATAAACTCAGTTTGACTCCAGCTCATCATTCAGGTTACTTTATCTGGCATGTAACAGCTCTATGCCCACACTGGCTAGGCCCAGACACATGGGGTTTAGGTACCGGGGGATACCACAATTCCAAATCATGTTACACATACACAGTTTATATACATTTTCCCTTGCTATTAACATCTATACTTCTTGAATCTAATGGTTTGGACATCATACAGCTCATGTAAGGACCAATCACTTATGTCCTTCATTTATCTATATTTCAAGTTTATTAGTTCATGGTGCTCCCACTTATCTCACTAGCCTGAAAACACCATCTCCAGCACACAGCCTTTCACACCCTTGTTTACAGTTTAACCTGGCACGCAAATCAATCTATATGCAAGTTAATTCATGTCCAGCGAGATCTATGCCTACACTGATAAGGTCAACTTCTGGACTATTGGGTATGGTATGACAGTGGGGTTAAGTGAAAAAAGAATAAATGAACTCTCCTATCTACAGTTGCAAAGCTATGTCTGGATGTAAAGGAAGGGTTTATTGTATTTCAGTATTTATTTGTCATCCTTGGTTTTCAGTAATTTACAGCTCTTATTTTTCTGTTCATTACTGACAGAAATTCTTTCTGCTTTCACTTATTTTATCCATCTTTACTATTTATATTTGAGTGTTTCAAGGTTGATGTGCACATAAAAGTAAGACAATTCTCTTTTGCTTTAATTTGCGGTATCTCAGTTTCTGTAGGTTTATTCTTTGCTTCACAAGCTAAATCACTGTGATTTTATATTTGATTTTCTTGATAGCCCACCACTGCATTGGCATATGGATGATATATTTCCTGTAAAATATGGAAAGCAACCTGGGATTGTTAATTTCTATATTTAAGAAAAGGCAGTGAGATAAAATATACTTTTTCATTCATCAAATTCATGAGGCATCTGAAGAGATGAGTCTCCTAACTACTCATTTTATCAATCAAGCAAATAAGCTGGTGGAGAAAGAAAGTTAATTTTCTATCTGGAGTGGATCACTACTGTTCCTTCAAGTGAATATTCTCCTAGTGTCTTTCTATTTCATTAGCATTTAAGTACATCAGAGAGACTCCTCTGTTTATTCAGTTATTGTGGGCCATCCATTTGGGCCAGATTCTCAGATGGTATAATTTGACATAGCTGCACTGACTGAAGTCATTGTATGAGCAGAGAAAGTGACTAAACTCCAGAGCATTTCCATTATTTTTTTATTAAATAGGATATCACTATTTTCAGGATCCTTCATGCTTACCTACTCATTCACATTTCCCAGTACAAAGCACCATTATCTAGGTGGCTGTTCGTTGGTGTGTCAAAATATGAGCCAGTTATTACTACTGAGACCACTAACCATTAGCAGGTGTGTTTATTTAATGTTCATGTACTGTCTCCAAACTTGCTTCAGCAAATGTGACATAGCATAATATACCGTGATCTTCTTAAGAAGACCTTTCAGCATAGTATGCAAGCATTTTACCCTGCCACATGCTGTATTTGTCATCCTCTCTTTTTGATAACTTTTCTCAGTGTGTTTTATAAAAATCTTCCTAGTGGTCTTGCTTTTGCTTCTGCATCTACTCTTCTGTATTGATACATCTGCACTGCTGTGACCCAAAGACCTCTTTGGTGCCAGCTGGCAGAGCACAAGAGGTGCATAGGGTGAAAGGTATCCTCTGGGTCTTGTCTCTACATAATAGCTCATCAAAAGGGAGGTCTATATTGAAATCCTGTGTCACACTGATTATCATAATTGTTATGAAATGTATGGATGAATAATATGAAAGGCATTATGTTTATAAACTGAAAATTAGACTCTTAAGATCTGTGAGGTGAGGCTGGTTACCAAAAAGTGATGAACAAGTTTCTTTCAGATATGCGATGTTTATCTATCTGTCTATCTATATGTAAATTGAGTGTTGTATGGTTCACACTGGATGCCCATTTACAGTCTGAACCAAATGCTAATGAAGGGATAGTAGAATCTTCCAGCGTGGGAATGGACAGGAAAAAATAGACTAGCAGGTGGGAGTCCTGTTTACAATTGAAGACTATAACTGTAAGTACAGGAACTCACTCTGCATCCTTCACCTAGGAAGAAAGCTGACAGTGTGTTTGATTGAAAAAGGGATCACAGCCAGGCTTGGCTGAAAAACATTGCAATGGCTTTGGGGATCAGATAAACTTTGTTAGGCCAGTGGATGTCTAGTTAAGTAAGTCTAGGTTCTAGAATGTGTGTTATGATGTTATTTTACATGTAACTGTGACAGGGCATGAATGCCCCGCACTGGGGACTGTAGGGGTAAATTAGGGTTACCATACGTCCGGATTTCCCCGGACATGTCCTCCTTTTGTGTGCTAAAAATAGCGTCCGGGGGGAATTTGCAAAGCTCTCACAATGTCCGGGATTAGCAGAGAGTGGCTGGGAGGGCTGCAGGGAAGTCCCGGGCTGGACTCGGGAGCAGCTGTAGAGGAGCTGGATCCGCCCTGCATTCTGAGCCAGCAGCTGCCTTGCAGCCCAGTCCGGCAACACTGTGCAGGGCCAGACCGGGTTTTGTTGTGCAGGGCCAGACCGGGTTTTGTTGTGCAGGGCCAGACCGGGTTTTGTTGTGCTTGGGAGCTCAGCCACGTGTCCGGCTCGGCTGCACAGAGCCCAACTCTGTTCTGAGCAGCAGGGTAAGGAGGTCAGGGGGCAGGAAGGTTCTGGAGGTGGAGGTCAAGAAACAGGGGGGGCTTTTTGGGGGCAGTGGAGAAAGTTTTGGGCAGTCAGGGTACAGGTAGGGGGTAGGGTCCTGGGGGGCAGTTGGGGGGGGTCTTAGGAGGGGGCAGTTAGGGGACAAGGAGCGGGGGGGGGGTAGGGGGCTGGGAGTTCTGGGGGGGAGCTGTCAGGGGGCAGGAGTGGAGAGAGGGATCGGAGCAGTCAGGGGACAGGGAGCAGAGGGGTTTAGATGGGTTGGGAGTTCTGGGGGGAGCTGTCAGGGGGCAGGAGTGGGGAGAGGGATCGGAGCAGTCAGGGGACAAGGAGCGGGGGGGGTAGGGGGCTGGGAGTTCTGGGGGGGAGCTGTCAGGGGGCAGGAGTGGGGAGAGGGATCGGAGCAGTCAGGGGACAGGGAGCAGAGGGGTTTAGATGGGTTGGGAGTTCTGGGGGGGGCTGTCAGGGGGCAGGAGTGGGGAGAGGGATCGGAGCAGTCAGGGGACAGGGAGCAGAGGGGTTTAGATGGGTTGGGAGTTCTGGGGGGGGCTGTCAGGGGGCAGGAGTGCGGAGAGGGATCGGAGCAGTCAGGGGACAGGGAGCAGAGGGGTTTAGATGGGTTGGGAGTTCTGGGGGGGGCTGTCAGTGGGTGGGGAGTGGTTGGATGGGGCGTGGGAGTCCCAGGGGTCTGTCTGGGGGTGGGGGTGTGGATAAAGGTTGGGGCAGTCAGGGGACAAGAGGCAGGGAGGCTTAGATAGTCCTGGGGGGCAGTTAGGGGCAGGGGTCCCAGGAGGGGGTAGTCAGGGGACAAGGAACGGGGGGAGGGTTGGGAGGTCAGGGGGGGGCGGGAAGTGGGAGGGGCAGGGGCGGGGCTAGGGCGGGGCTCCTCCCGTCCTCTTTTTTGCTCGCTGAAATATGGTAACCCTAGGTAAATTCCTCTCTTTGGGCCAAGGAGGCCACACCCTCTCGACCCTGCTGGACATGATCTGGCTGGAACCCAGCTCATTCAGGGCTCATTCTGCCGGAGGGGAAGGAGGTGTGCTGCAGGCTCCTGCTGAAGGACCGCTGGCACAGCACAATGCGGAGGTCAGCCAGATGACAGTGACCCATGCTCCCCAGGCTCCCGATGCCACAGAGGAAGGAGAGACTGGGGGAACCCTGAGACCACAAGCCACGGAGAAGCGGGTAGGAAGCAACCCAGGGAGTCTTTGCAGCAAGGTGGTTGGAGAACCAGAGACTAGCTCAATGTGTTTTGGCTGGATCCCCACTGAGCTGGTGGCCATGGGTTGGGACCTGATGGGGAGGCAGGGCCCAGGTCCTCTTATCCTGGCCACTGTCCATCCTGAGGTGGCGGCCCACCTCACCAACCCTATTGATGCTGGCTGTTAGGCCGCCCAGCCCTGCTCGTGAGGGCAGCCCTACTGACTCTGGCTGCTAGGCTGCACTGCCCTGATAGAGAGGGCAACTTTCAATGGTCTCTCTATTTTTTCCATCCATATGCAGAATGAATTTTGTTATGGGCACCAATATCAAGGTAATATGCGGATGTGCACCCCTAGTAGAAATAAAAAAACTAAATATAATATATATTTTTAAAGGGTTACCATAGGGATAATTACTCCAGCCAGGACAGCTTAGGCATTTTAGAACTCACTAGTCAAAGAATTAAATTTAAGCACAAGAGAGAAATAAAATTGTGAAATGCATAGACCAGTCAAAAAACTAAAATAACAGCACTTTGAAAGTATAAAATTACAGAGAATATATGTGCATTGCAGGAAGTATCAAGGAGTAACAATAATAACACAAGTATGTGTTGGGAGGTGCGTGTGAAAGAGACAGAATGTATGTGAGTGTGAGACTGTGTGTGTGTGAGTGTGTGAGAGAAAGAGAGAGAGAGAGAGAATGTGTGTGTGAGCAGGCCCGCTGACAGGAATTCTGGGCCAGGGGCAGAAGTGACAAATCCATCACTTCCAAGACTGACCCCGCTCCAGCCTGGGGAGACCCCCAAAGTGCGAGGCCCAGCCCAGAGCAGCCACACGTGCCTCGGAGCCCTGTGGCCTGCCCTGGCAATATAAAAGGGCCCATGGCTCCCAGCCACAGTTACTGCGGCAGCCAGGGGCCTCCGGGCACTTTTAAATTGCCCGGGCCCTTGGACAAATGCCTCTTTTGCCCCTCACTGTCAGCGGGCCTCTGTGTGAGACAGAGCCAGTGTGTGTCTGTGAGAGAGAGACAGAGTGTGTGTGTGTGTGCATGAGAGAGAGAGAGACAGTATGTGTGAGACAGAGGCAGTGTGTGAGTGAGAGATAGAAACAATGTGTGTGTGAGAGAGAGAGACAGAGTGTGTGTGAGAGATAGACACAGA
Source organism: Chrysemys picta bellii (assembly GCF_011386835.1). Classification (NCBI taxonomy): domain Eukaryota; kingdom Metazoa; phylum Chordata; order Testudines; family Emydidae; genus Chrysemys; species Chrysemys picta. The sequence goes on from NC_088791.1 coordinate 34,829,293, forward strand.
GTGTAAGTGTGTGAGACAGAGACAGTGTGTGTGTGCGTCTGTGTGTGAGAGAGAGACTGTGTGTGTGTGTGTGTGTGTGCGCACGCATGCGCGTGAGAGAGACAAAGACAGAGTGTGTGTGTGCTGGCTGCGGGGGAAGTGTATGAGAGACCGTACTCTGTCTCGTTAAGCAGAGAGGCACTCACCAGTCTGAAGGCTCCTTCAGACTGCAGCAGCCGGCAGCAACTCCCTCTAATTCCCAAGCCCAGTCCCCACTCCCCCGCTCTGCGGAGATGGGGGTACATGGGCAGGAGGGAGGGGGACACTCTGACATTAGCTCCCTCACTCCCCACCATTCTACACAGCAAGCAGGAGGGTCCTGGGAGCCGCTAGCCAGGGACACCATGGCAGAGGGCAGGAGCAGCACGGCAGCAGAGCAGTGGGGGAGGGGCACCTGCACACAAGTCACCGGGTGTGCACGGCTCTAATAATCAAGTGCACAGCACTTGACTGACTCTTGTGCAGCCGCACAGGTGCACAGCTTAGAGGGAACACTGGTGACTATATGGGCTCTGACTGATAGGCCACCCCGTCCTTATAGAGAGGGCGAATATATTGGCTTTGGCTGTTAGGCTACACTACTCCGGGACCCAGAGGAGTTGCGCAGACTTGTCCTGGGGTCTATAATAACCCTTTCCCCACCACAAAGTGGGACAGAGCATGCATGACCTGCAACAGTAACCTTTTGTTTACAATATTTCTACTTGCTGTCATTTGAATCTCTATTCTTTGTTAAATAAACTTTTTGTTTTTACTATAAACATATCTAAATGCTGTGTGTTGAGCATTTAGGTGTAACTGGTAAGCTGGTGTGTTCTGTTCCTTTGGGAGCACAGGATCTGGGAATTCTGTGATTGTCCAGTGGATCAAGGATTGGGCACTGTAGGGGGACACTCGGAGAACTTGGGAGTTGGAGTGTGCCTATCACTAACTTGCAAAGAGAGAAAGGGGCCTGTGGAAGGCAGTGGAAAGCAATGCTTCTGTTTTCATAGGCTGGTGGAGTTGGTGAACTGACACCTGGCAGAGGCAGACAAGAATGCCTCAAGCAGGGGCGGCTCCAGGCACCAGTGCACCAAGCATGTGCCTGGGCAGCAAGCCGCGGGGGGGGGGGGGGGGGGCGCGGCCTGCCGGTCACCGTGAGGGTGGCAGTCAGGCTGCCTTGGGTGACGTGCCTATGGGAGGTCCGCCGGTCCCAGAGTTTCAGCGGCAATTCGGCGGCGGGTACGCTGAAGGTGTGGGACCGGCGGACCTCCCGCAGGCATGCCGCCGAATCCGTATCACTAGCGGACTTCCCACAGGCATGCCACCGAAGGCTGCCCGACTGCCATGCTTGGGACGGCAAAATACATAGAGCCGCCCCTGGCCTCAAGCAAAGGGCAGGTGGTAGTGAAGTTCCTTGCAAGTCTGGGTATACCCAGGAAGGGTCAAAACTGCATTTATGCATTGCTTTCTCAGAAAGCAATACTTAGGTGCTCAACAGATTTACAAAGAATTTTGATTCTATGAAATGATTAAAGAAAGTGAGGAAATCCAGTCAAACAAACCTTTCTTCTAGAAAGTCACAAATAAATTAACAAGGAGAAAAATATGGTTCATGGTGTATATTGGACCTCCACCTGCTCATTCACCACACATTAAAGTTTGCATATCTCCACTGCGTTCTAATTTACATACATTAATGCAAGCATATTATTGTGAGATCTTTGGGGGATGCTGCCATGGTTTCATGAAAGCATTGCTGTGCAGCCACCAAGTTACTTTTACTCAAGAAGTCCTGAGAAGATAGCCAAGTATCTCATTACTATAATGTGGTTGCATTTAAATCGATTACATTTATGTCCCTTCTCTGCCTTGCCCTGTCTCTTTGTTACCCTCCACATTTATGATAAGAGAATGGGAGCTCACAGATTAATGCCTCACAGTGGGAAGGATAACACCTGGGAGCCTTATTTACATGTGGAAGCCCTGGGAGCCGTACTCTCTGTGGCAGCCTGCCAGGTGAGCTGTGAAGGGGCAGAAGAGTCTGGGAGCTTAGGCACTTAGGAGATGGGGCTTCCAAGCTCTTAGCTCCCCACCAGCCTGCAGGTGGAATGCTGAAGTGTTGGACAGGTGAACATAAGAACGGCCATACTGGGTCAGACCAAAGGTCCATCAAGCCCAGTATCCTGTTCTCTAACAGTGGCCAATGGCAGGTGCCCCAAAGGGAATGAACAGACAGGTTATCATCAAGTGATCCATGCTCTGTCACCCAATCCCAGCTTCTGGCAAACAGAGGCTAGGGACACCATTCCTGCCGATCCTGGCTAATAGCCATTGATGGACCTATCTTCCATGAATCTATCTTGCTCCCTTTTGAACCCCAATATAGTATTGGCCTTCACAGCACCCTCTGGCAAGGAGTTCCACCGATTGACAGTGTGTTGCGTGGAAAAAAACACTTTCTTGTGTTTGTTTTAAACCTGCTACCTATTAATTTCATTTGATGGCCCCTTGTTCTTGTATTATGAGAAGGAGTAAATAATACTTTCTTATTTACTTTCTCTATACCACTCATGATTTTATAGACCTCTATCACATCCCCCCTTAGTTGCCGCTTTTCCAAGCTGAAAAGTCCCAGTCTTATTAATCTCTCCTCATACGGAAGCCATCATCAGCATTTTTGTTGCCCTTTTCTGAACCTTTTCCAATTCCAATATATCTTTTTTGAGATGGGGCGACCACATCTACATGCAGTATTCAAGGTGTGGGCGTACCATAGATTTATATAGAGGCAATATGATATTTTCTGTCCTATTATCTATCCCTTTCTTGATGATTCCCAACATTCTGTTCGCTTTTTTGTCTGCCGCTGCCCATTGAGTGGATGAGAACTATCCACAATGACTCCAAGATCTCTTTCTTGAGTGGTAACAGATAATTTAGACCCCATCATTTTATATGTATAGTTAGGATTATGTTTTCCAATGTGCATTACTTTGCATTTATCAACATTAAATTTCATCTGCCATTTTGTTGCCCAGTCACCCATTTTTGTGAGATCCTTTTCTAGCTCTTTGCAGTCTGCCTGGGACTTAACTACCTTGAGTAGTTTTGTATCATCTGCACATTTTGCCACCTCACTGTTTTCCCCATTTTCCAGATCGTTTATGAATATGCTAACTAGGACTGGGCCCAGTACAGATCCTTGCGGGACACCACTATATACCTCTCTCCATTCTGAAAACTGACCATTTATTCCTACCCTTTGTTTCCTATCTTTTAACCAGTTACCAATCCATGAGAGAACCTTCCCTCTTATCCCATGACTGCTTATTTTGCTTAAGAGCCTTTGGTGAGGGACCTTATCAAAGACTTTCTGAAAATCTAAATACACTATATCCACTGGATCTTCTTTGTCCACATGCTTGTTGACCCCCTCAAAGATTTCTAGTAGATTGGTGAGGCATGATTTCCCTTTACAATAACTAGGTTTGCAAGGAAAAGCTGCCTGGGTTCCATAGCAACTTTATCAAAATCGCGCCAACTCCATGAAGCAACTCAATTTTAATGAACCAGCATTCCCCAATAGAAAAAAATATTCCATCAGAGAATATCCAGCAATTGCAAATAGCAACAAGACTTTGGAGAGTTAAGGCAAATTGTTTGGATGCCCTGGATCATTATGAATAATGATTTATCTACATTTCTTTTTGGGTAACATTATTTCTCTATATCTCATCCATCGGTGGGAAAAGGAATGATCCAAAGTTGCTGCTAAATGAATCATTCTGATACACTGGAAATTCAAGTCAACCATCCCTGTATGGAAGCATGAATTAATGTTTTACCAGACATTGCTAAATGTGGAAGGTTTCTTTTATGCCAGGATAAGATGGATTGCTACAATCTCAATTGAAGTTGGTTTCTGTAAGTAATTAACTTCTTGATGGCCCACATAACTATATATAATTGGCCTGATTCTGCTCTCAGTTACACTAGAATAATTCCATTGAAGACAATTATTCAACAGAGTGATATGATGGAGTAAGGTCAGGTTTTGGAGACAATAAAAATGGCCATTAATTGTATACTTATGATGGGACTGGAGCTTCTATCCTCCCTATGCCTCTTTTCTTATTTGTTTTATCATTTGGTATTTGTTGGGTTTATCTATTATAGTTTTGAAGCACCAGCTTTATAATTCACTACTGGTGGTGGAAAGGTATTATAGGACTTCACATTTTGTTCTTTTTCATTTATATAGGTTTTGTTTAGGAGAACTTTTTGAAAATTTGAATTTTCCTTTCAATGGATATTTTCATTGATAAAATATTTCTCAAATGTTTGACACATACCAACGCTAGTGTTTAATATTATGGTTACAATGTATAAGTCTTTTCCATGCATATGTCATAACAGCCAATTCCCAGATTGTTAACTCCATGTACTTTAATGAATCTATAAAAGCTGTTGAGTTGCATGGCACTCAGTGCACATGGGAAAGGATTTTTGTGATTGTTTGGAAGTTTCAGTCCCACTCCCCCCATTTTTTTTAGGAGAGCTCAGTATGCTAGATCATGTGAGACACAGTGAGAGGACTATAAACTGTTTGAGAAAAATAACAGCAACCAGAAGAATGTGATGGGGAGAGATATGTCTCCAACTCACAACCAGGAGCAAGGCCCTCGCAGCACTCACAGCCAGAACAAGGTGGAAGGGCCAATTAATCCTTTCAGTAACAGGAAAGAGATTAGACTTGAAATAGTTGCTGAAGTACTTTGCTGGATCAGAGCCTCAGTTCTACAGCTGGTTGTAAAATTCTGAGGGGGAAAAAAAGAGAAACAAAATTTTAAAACAAAAATTTCATGAACTTCTCCCCCTTTCCAACAGCCTCTGTTTAGCCCATAACGTATGCAGCTGATGGCCAATCAGCTAGGAACTTTTACTATTGAATTTTAACCAGCATTTAGTCTAATCAAGTCAACTTGTAGTCTTTAGACCTCATCCTGAATGCCTTTCAGGGATAAAATCTTGGCCCCATTGAACTCAGTGGCAAAGCATCCATTAACTTCAATAGGACTAGTATTTTACTCTGTAAACTGACCTCTCATTGGCTTCATTCAGATATTTGTGTTCAGAGGCATGGTAGGATTGGGCCCATAAACTGTGATCTAAACAAACTGTATCTAATGCAGTCAATCCCCTCCTTCCATTGAATAACAATATAAATCAGGGGCTTTTCAGTCAAATCATTCATACACCTTCTCTTAGGGTGACCAGACAGCAAGTGTGAAAAATCGGGACAGGGAGTGGGGGGTAATAGGAGCCTATATAAGAAAAAGACCCAAAAATCGGGACTGTCCCTATAAAATCGGGACATCTGGTCACCCTACCTTCTCTGCACATTCAGATAGATGAAGATGAAGTCTAAAAGTGCACTGAGGTCTTGCAGTTAAAACATAATTTATTTCACAGGAGGATGTCCAGTCAAACTATGTTAATTATAACCCTCCAAATGCTTAAATCAAAATAATTTAGAAGTGATGTGAAAGATATTAAGCACCTCTGAGAAGGAAAAATGCTGCAGGCAGTTTTCTTAATAAGTCTAGTTTGGTTAATTATTGCCCAAAGCATTTCTGAACTAATTATTTACCCCCAAAGGGGACTCCATGTTTTTGGCAGAAAAGTGCCAGATATTGATTTTCTTTAATTGACAGGCTGTGGTACTACACAGACCACACAGAGCTGAAGGTTAAGCCATTTAGAGAAAGCGACAGCCAGGCCCTACAGAGTATCACACAATGTGCCAATGTGAAAGGGAGATCCAGGGCCTGAAACTCTGCACTTTCAGGGAAGAGCATTATTTGTCTCTGTCATCTGGCCTTTATGGTTCATTTAACATCTTAAATAGCCTGTATAAATTAACTGTGTTTAATAGTTGCACGTCTCCGCAATCAAGGGCCGCTTTCCTATTCAGCAGAGGAATGGGAGCATTTTAAGTACCTTTTTTTTCTTAACAAGACCTATATCATACAGTGAGTAATAAAAATTGTACAATTTTGTCATTATATTTGAAATGTTGATATTCTTACAACCTGTTATAAATGGCCTCTTAAATTTTGTACTCAGCTTGCTGTTGTGTTTTTTAAAATCATTTTGAGTACATACAGCTCACAAAATTCACGTATGCTGTGTGTGTGTGTCACCATTTCTGGTATGTGCATATCTATGTAAATAAATGAATTCGTACACACACACATAAACACACAAAGTGCCTGTCTAGGTGCATGATACATACACACTCAAAAACCAAACAAACAAACTATGTACACTCATATAAAAAGAGTGAAATTCTGGTCCCAGTGAAATCAATGGCAGGATTTCAGCCCGATGTGCTTAAAGAAAAAATTTAACGGCATGGACTGATATGAAGGTTTTTAATGGCATGAGTTCGGGATGGCTGTATTACTTATGAATGACAACTCCCCAAAAGATATGCATCCTGAACTTTATATTAGGCCATAAGATATATAGCTGTATGTACAGATGCTTGTCAAGTTAAGCCTGTGATGCTAGTACAATAGAAATGATAAACAATATCAACAATAATGCAGGCCCTTTTAATGTATTCATCTATACTGTTAAAGCTAGCTCAGCTCATTTAAAACTTTAAAAATCTTCCTTTGTCTGAGTCCTACATTATTTCCTGCTCTTTACTTCTGTCCTGTTCTCCCACCTGTTGGATTGTCTGTCCTATGGAGTGTATGGCAGAACAGGGATGGGTTGCTTCTATTTAATCTTATTAATTGTAATCACTTTAAACTCTGCTTGTTCTCCTTTTATTTCTCTCCACATTCTATTCCTTCTTTCCATCCCCACTCTCCTTTTCTCCCTCCTTCACATCTATAATTCATCCTCTCTCTTGCACCCCCACACCAGCCCACATTCCCATTCACTTGTTATATGTTTGCACTCACTCCCTTGCCTGGACAATGTCTCTTGTCATCTTATTCATTCATTCTCTCTTTCACCCACACTCTATCAACCCCACCTAACTAACTTCACACATTTGGCCACAGATAGCCTCACGACCAACTACCCACACACTCAATCACCAAGTCATACAAATTGGCCAGCTTGGGATGGATTCAAATGAAAAACCCGGAGGAAAAAATGCACGTCATTCCCCAGCAACTGAATTATTTAGTGCCTCCATTTCTTAAGAGAAAACAAATAACATATGTTAAATATAAGCACTCACATAGAGAATGAGAAGCATGATAAAAATGTCTACAAACATAGCAAAGTAAATAAATAATCAATGTATTTAATTACTAAATATGTTGAATTTGAAGTGGCACATTATGACAAATTTCAGAGAATATCATTTTTCATGCATCCGACGAAGTGGGCATTCACCCACGAAAGCTTACGCTTCAATACATCTGTTAATCTTAAAGGTGCCACAGGACTCTCTGTTGTGTTTTAAAAGAATGATTAATTAATTATCATTGTCTTTTTTTCTCCTTTGTGAAGTTGTTCAATTATTTGTTTTTCCCTTCATGTAAGAGTGAAGTCTATTGAGGAGAGCATATCTCAAGTTATTCATTACACCAATGGCATATTTTCTCCCAGAAATTTCTGACTTTCATTGTAGTGTCTACAGTAATTGAATTACAGGCTTTCTTTGATCTGGAAAGGATAGTTGAAATGTATATAGAAGATGTACCTTAAACAGAAAGATGGTCCTGAATCAGAATATCAATTCTGAGCTTCTTCCTACCCTTCAGAACTAGGGACACTCAGATAGGCCCAAAACTTAAAATTTGGGACTCTATCTCCCTTTCATGACTATTTTGCAACCTGGGTCCATCTTTACCTAACAAACATACCTTCCTGTACACAGAGACTACAGCATCTTTGAAAATGTTGCAACATCAAAAGTTGAGCCTCTTTAATGATACCCACTAGTATCTTTGAAATGTGCTTCACTGCTTTTTGAAGACTAAATTAAAAACAATAAAATAGCGGTTAAGCATCTCTTACACGTTTACTGACTTGTGGAGAATCTACAGTGTTTTAGAGGACCATTGGTGCCATAACAAAATAAACCTTTGAGTCTCTGATTTACTCTCTAAATAGTATGAATTTCCCTTTAAGCTACTTGAATTCAATGAAAGTTCATGTTTTTTAAAGCTATTCAAGCCAGTTGATTGCCATTCTTTTTCAATGAGGTGCCCACTGTATTCACTTACAATACCAGGATTAAGGATTCGACACACTCTATTAGTAAGTGGCCATATAATTGCAAAGAGATTATTCTCATACAAAGGATTATTCACATAGCACTGGAGTAAAGGTGTTTTATATGGCTCTCAATTAATAAAAACACTTCAAGTAGTCTTGTGAATCTTAGTAAGAAATTGACCCATCAAGATCCCATGTTGAGTTGTATCTGTTTTCTAAATACGTCTTTTTAAAGTTTACCCATTACAGCATTTGCTGCATAACTCAGTTGTCAACAGCTTCAGTAAAGGATTCGAGTTCTTAAATGTTGGTATTTTCTACTACAGTAAATTCAAAGTTGAATATTTGTATGTTTAACAATGGTTCCAGGATCTTTTACTACAAATATATCTATAGTAAAAGTTAGTTTGTCCATTTCATGTGGTATAAAATGAGGGATTCAGGTGATGCTTCCTGAGCTTTGGCTGCTCATTTTGGGAAATCCATTGTAAGAAACACAAACAATTCTTTATTAGGCAGTCAGCAATACAGGGAGAGAGACTGGAAAAGAGCTAATCTGTGTGTAGCTAGGCAATTTACTAACAAAGTCTGCCATCATAGTTTGTCTCTGTTGAATTGCAATACACAGAGATGTTTGGAATTGTAGAAGGAAGTTAAAAAAGAAAAAGTTGACTGCTGTGTGGTAGAAATTGCCATTGAGAGGAAGTGTGTTGGAGCACTGCATAATATGCAAAGACATCTGGATTCTATTCTTTGTTCTGACATTGACTTGCTGAGTGGTCAAGTAAAACAACTTTTATTTAGCCTCAACAGTGACAAAATGTTCATGAACAACAACCAGACCAAGCATTAGTAGCAGCCATTATTCAGCAAATAATTTTGCAATAATACATTAAATTGAGCAAATCATGAGCTGTCCATGGACAATTTGCAAGCAGAAAAAGAGGCAAAGTTTGTTGAATAAATTATCTATCACAATTAATCACATAGCTCTGTGTGAATGTATGAGGGTATAACTTTTTCCTAAAGAGTCTGTTTTTCTGAAATATGAGGGACCATATTCACTGATATTGCTGAAATCAGCATTGCTCCACTCAAGTCAATGGAGCTATGCTGGTTTACAGCAGCTGAAGATCCGTCTTGAAAAATCTCCTTTTCTGAGATATGTCTGCGCTGTCTTCCAAATTTTCTAAAGTTGTTATTTTATATCAACCTTTCAAATGGACTCATCTCATGCTTTTTTTCACATCAGTCTTTCTTTTCATATCTTGCTATATCTAGTTGCCTCCAAACAGTCTTGTCCTCTAATATGGATGTTTTCTTCTTCTTTACAATTTAAATAATATGAAAGGCTCCTAAGAGATTTTTTCCCCCAAGTTGGTTAAACAGTTTCTTCTCCTCCTATCAATTCTCTTCTTGATTGAACCTTTTCAGGTAAATGGTTAAATTCTTAAAAAAGGGATGAAATGTTTGGAAATTTCATGTGTTCTAGAAGTTGCATTTCTTTGGGATAATCAACATGCTGGAGCATCACTATAAGACATTAAGTCAAAGCCAAATGAAAGCCACGTTTATTCAAATCAATAATCTATAGGACTAATGGCTGAGTTTCTTCACGATTTCTGGTTCAGACTTTATTTTATTGGGTCCTTCAGTTTTGCCACTGTCCTTAGAACCATAATGTCCTTTTAAGGAGGTAAATAGTTTATCCTTTGATTAGGTGATACTTTGAAGAATAACTTTAAAGTAAACTTCTGACTCTCATAAGACTCACTTATTTTTAAGTCTGGAATTTGTTTTCTTTAAGATCTCTTGAGTGTCCAATAAAAACAAACCTAAGATACTAGTGATTTCTTCTTTCAATAAAGGATCGGGGAGGGTGGTATAGCGACTCTATAAAGTCAGTTATCTTAAGTCATGCATTTCCTAGTCTCTTTCTCAGTGTTATCATGGGGACACACAAGGAGTTTCCAAGTACTAAGCCAAGAAGCAAAGTTTCTCTCTCGGTACACCCGTGTCATAAACAGACAGTTAAGAGTTAATGCCTCTTTTACCTGTAAAGGGTTAAGAAGTTCACCTAGCCTAGCTGACACTTGACCAGAAGAACCAATGGGGGGACAAGTTGTTTTAAAAGGAAGGAGGGAAGTTCCCTTTGTCTTTGTTTAGGGTCAGTTTCAGTTTTGGCCGGAGTGGAAAAAATCAAGGAATCAGCTTCTTATCAGATTAGTAAGTATTAGTAAAGGAATAAATAGGTTTATGTTTATTTTCTTTTGTAACTTGTCTTGTGCAATTAGAGGAATAATCAAATTGGGATTTCTTTTGTGTATCTAAGGTTTTGCCCAGGGGGACATCCTCTGTGTTTTGAATCTGTTGTCTGTGAGAGTAGCTTGTATGCTAATCTTGCAGAGGGTTTTCTTTCACCTTTCTTTCTTTAATTAAAAGCTTTCTTTTTAAGAACCTGATTGATTTTTCCTTGTTTTAAGATCCAAGGGGATTGGATCTGGACTCACCAGGAACTGGTGGGGGGAAAGAGGAGGGAATGATTAATTCCTCCTTGTTTTAAGATCCAAGGGGTTTGGATCGGTGTTCACCGGGGAATTGGTGGAGGGGTCTCTCAAGGCTACCCAGGGAGGGAAAGGTTTTTGGGGGCAGGCAGAGTTTCCCAAATGACTTAAATATTTGGGTGGTGGCAGCCAGACCAGATCTAAGATGGTAATTCAGCTTAGGGGTTCACATGAAGGTCCCCACATCTATACTCTAAAGTTCAGAGTGGGGGTGAAACCTATGATGCAAGATGAAAGGTGCTCATTATGGGCCAGATCTGTCACTCTTATTCACATTCATCAGTCCTCTACTCAGTCCCTTTTAAACAATTGGGGCTACTTGCAGAGGAAGATATTATTCAGTCAATTAGTCATGTTTCCTCCCAAGCTTTGCCCTTTAAACCTGTTTCTTCAAAATCTGCATGATACAGCAGAATCCTTTTATGCAGCTCTAATTTTAGTATAATGCAGTTCCAAAATGATAACCTTTATAAATAAAATCAGTGTGAAATTCTAGATGCTATCAGGATACTAGACTTATTATTTAACCAGTACCTCTCAGAAAGATAATTGTAAAAGAGCTGAATCAAAAGGCCAGAGTGAGCATTGCTTTGCATTGATTTAGAACTTGGCATTCAAATACTATGCCTCTGCTTATGTAAAGTTAGACCCTCTCCTGAGCCCATACAATGATCTTTGAGGCAGGCTCTCTTTACTGGGAGGATCACAGTGAACACTGGTTTTTTACTCAAGTTCTCATGCTTTTAGGCCTTTAATTGATTAATATTTCTTTATTTAGATATGATCCTGAACCAGAAGCCTGTATCTGAACACCCCCATCAATATGCCCCTATCCTTATCTGGAGCTGAGTGAACACCCCAGTGTTGACTATTGCCAGACTTTGGGAAATTAAGCTCCTATTGTATTCTGTATAGGTTTTTATACTGCCCTCATCACTGTAGTATGTGAGTGCCTTACAATAGTACTTTGGGTGATGTGACTAATATTTGTCATGTGTTTCTTGCTCTTTCACCCTCTCCCCAAGGGGAGAATTATGTACATGGGAGTGTTTTGTTTTGGTGGGATATATATATATATATATATATATATATATATATATATATATATATATACACACATACACACATTGCTATGTGCTTGTATTAGTGCTTGTATTCCTCCTCAGGGACCGTCACCTTGTTGTGGTGAAGGGGCTTGTGTGTTCCAATGACCCTCAGAGCTAAGCTGTAGAGAGTTTTATGTTCCTGGTAGGGTCTCCCAAGGTGAACAGGTCTGAGGGGAGGTCCCAGACAAAGCATAGTCCAATCCCCTAAGTCCTCAATGGTGGATCAGGCAGAAGAGGGTCCTCAGATCTCAACAGCTGTGAAAGGCAGACGAAGTGGAGATCTCCAGTCATCTCGGACTTTCCCTGCCACTGAGCCCCAGACCTCCAGCTTGTCATGATTGTGTGGTTGCTGTAGGTGCACTAGCTTCCCCACGTTAAAAGAAATCATACAGGAGCGTCTACCACGGGAAATAACATCTTTCCAACCTTCCAAGCCCTGCAGTGCAGACTAGTGGTGACAGGGACAGGATTAGTGAATCTGGCAGTCTCTAGCCATGAATCTGCATGTAGGTGGTGGTAGTTAGATGGTTGTCTGGCACCTGGACTGAGACAGGGATGCAATTGAGCAGCTACTATCGTGACTGAGCAGTCCTATTTAGGATCTCCCCGCTCACCCCATATGGGGAGAGGGCTAGAAAAGGTGCCCTACATCTAGGCTCTCATATACACTCCTGGCTGGATTAAAGAAAACTGATATGGGACATCACAAGCTAGGAGGAGCAAGCCACCAACCGATCCCAGTGGTGCCATATCATCCATCAGGCAGTGGCCTGCTTCAAGGAGAAGTGCCTTGCCCTCGAAGCTGAAAAGAGAGAAAGAAGGAAGGAAAAAGAAAGAACATTCTCTCAGCAAGAAGTGTGCCTTGTATTGGAATGGAGGGTGGTGACATTTCTGATGTTCCTTTGTTTCTGGGAGAGTCCATTCCACAGTCTTAGACCAGCCACCCCCTCCAAAAGCTAGACCCTGAACTTGATTCAATATTTTATGGGAAGCCAGCATAGGGAGTGGAGGACAACTTTGGTGTGCTCAACATATCCATGTTGCTGAGGAGACATGCAGCAGTGTTCTAGACGAGATGAAAAGGTGGGAGAGTTGCATTGTATGTAAGAGAGCAGTATGACTGCTCAGAGCTCCAGTGTGAAACTGCAGAAAAACCTGAGAGTCTCTGGGTTAAGATTAGAAGTGTAAGCAACAAGGGTGATGTCATGGTGGGAGTCTACTATAGACCACCAGATCAGGGGGATGAGGCTTTCTTCAGGCAACTAACAGAAGTTACTAGATCACAGGCCCTGGTTCTCATGGGGGACTTCAGTCACCCCAATATCTGCTGGGAGAGCAATACAGCAGTGCACAGACAAGCTAGGAAGTTTTTGCAATGTGTAGGGGATAATTTCCTGGTGCAAGTGCCGGAGGAACCAACTAGGGGCAGAGCTCTTCTTGACCTGCTGCTCACAAACAGGGAAGAATTAGTAGAGGAAGTGTAAGGGGTCAGACTCACCCCTGCGGCACCTCCTGCTGGTCATCTGGGAATCAGCTCAATCCAGCCCAGAGCGCCCTCTGCAGGCCAGTGATCCGCCTTGTCGTTAGCACTGGCCCCCGTGTCCCTCCCAGGACCCTGGTGCCCCTTGCTCTGGGTGCTGCCCCTGGCAGTACGCCCACACTCGGGTCTCCCCTCCCAGGGGAACCCCCACCCACTAATCCCATCTCACCTCACTGTAGGGCTACTGCCAGTCATCATCTAGCCCCACACCTGGGGCAGACTGCAGTATCAGCCACTCATCACTGGCAGGATTGGGTTTGGACCTGCTGCCTTGGCCTACACCTGGGCTGCCCTCTGCAACCCCCAGTACCCCTTGACCTAATACTAGGCCACAGCCTGGGGCTTTCCAGGCTGGAGCTCCCCAGCCTTTCCCCAGCCGTGCTCCACTCAGGTACTTTGTCTTAGATCCCTGCAGCCAGGCCCTTCTCTCTCTGAACGCAGAGAGAGACTGCTGAGCTCCTGGCTCCCAGCCTCCTTATACAGGCCAGCTGGGCTCTGATTGGGGCGTGGCCCAGCTGCAGCTACTTCCCCAATCAGCCCAGTAGCTGCTTCTCCCTGCAACAGCCTTCTCCCAGGGCTGTTCCAAACCCCTCAGGGCAGGAGCGGGTATCCACCCTGCTATAGGAAGCAAAAGTGGATGGGAACCTGGGAGGCAGTGACCATGAGATGGTCAAGTTCATGATCTGACAAAAGGAAGGAAGGAGAGCAGCAGAATATGGACCCTGGACTTCAGAAAAGCAGACTTTGACTCCCTCAGGGAACTGATGGGCAGAATCCCCTGGGAGAATAACATGAGGGGGAAAGGAGTCCAGGAGAGCTGGCTGTATTTTAAAGAATACTTATTGAGATTGCAGGAACAAACTATCCCGATGTGTAGAAAGAATAGTAAATATGGCAGGTGACTACCTTGGCTTACCAGTGAAATCCTTGCTGATTTTAAACACAAAAAAGAATCTTACAAGAAGTGGAAGCTTGGATAAATGACCAGGGAGGAGTATAAAAATATTGCTCAGGCACGCAGGAGTGAAATCAGGAAGGCCAAATCACAATTGGAGTTGCAGCTAGCAAGGGATGTTAAGAGTAACAAGAAGGGTTTCTACAGATATGTTAGCAACACGAAGAAGGTCAGGGAAAGTGTGTGCCCCTTACTGAATGGGGGAGGCAACCTAGTGACAGAGGATGTGGAAAAAGCTAATGTACTCAATGCTCTTTTTGCCTCTATTTTCACGAACAAGGTCAGCTCCCAGACTACTGCCCTGGGCAGCACAGTATGGGGAGGAGGTGACCAGCCCTCTGTGGAGAAAGAAGTGGTTCAGGACTATTTAGAAAAGCTGGACAAGCACAAGTCCGTGGGGCCGGATGCACTGCATCTGAGGGTGCTAAAGGGGCTGGCTGTTGTGATTGCAGAGCCATTGTCCATTATATTTGAAAACTCATGGCAATCGGTTGACTGGAAAAAGGCTAATGTAGTGCCCATCTTTAAAAAAGGGAAGAAGGAGAATCCGGGGAACTACAGGCTTGTCAGCCTCACCTCAGTCCCTGGAAAAATCATGGAGCAGGTGCTCAAGGAATCAATTTTTAAACACTTTGAGGAGAGGAAAGTGATCAGAAACAATCAGCATGGATTCACCAAGGGCAAGTCATGCCTGACTAACCTAATTTCCTTCTATGATGAGATAACTGGCTCTGTGGATGAGGGGAAAGCAGTGGACGTGTTATTCCTTGACTTTAGCAAAGCTTTTGATATGGTCTCCCACAGTATTCTTGCCAGCAAGTTAAAGAAGTATGGGCTGGATGAATGGACTATACAGTGGCTAGAAAGCTGGCTAGATCATCGGGCTCAACGGGTAGTGATCAATGGCTCCATGTCTAGTTGGCAGCCGGTATCAAGCGGAGTGCCCCAAGGGTTGGTCATGGGGCCGGTTTTGTTCAATATCTTCATTAATCGTCTGGAGGATGGTGTGGATTGCACCCTCAGCAAGTTTGTAGATGACACTAAACTGGGAAGTTTATTGCTGGCACATATATGCCATCATGTACATTGGCCAAACCAGATAGTCCCTACATAAATGAATAAATGGACACAAATCGGATATCAGAAATGGTAACATACAAAAGCCAGTAGGTGAACACTTCAATCTCCCTGGACATTCTATAACAGATTTAAAAGTCACTATTCTTGAACAAAAAAACTTCAGAAACAGACTTCAAAGAGAAACAGCAGAACTAAAATTCATTTGCAAATTTAACACCATGAATTTGGGCTTGAATAGGGACTAGGCGTGGCTGGTTCATTACAGAAGCAGCTTTGCCTCTTCTGGAATTGACACCTCCTCATCTATTATTGGGAGTGGACTACATCCACCCTGTTTGAATTGGCCCTGTCAACACTGGTTCTCCACTTGTGAGGTAACTCCCTTCTCTTCATGTGTCATTATATAATGCATCTGTAACTTTCACTCCATGCACCTGAAGAAGTGAGGTTATGCCCAAATAAATCTGTTAGTCTTTAAGGTGCCACCAGACTCCTTGTTGTGTTAAACTGGGAAGAGTGGTAGATATGCTAGAGGGTAGGGATAGGATTCAGAGGGACGTAAACAAATTAGAGGATTGGGCCAAAAGAAATCTGATTAGGTTCAACAAGGACAAGTGCAGAGTCCTGCACTTAAGACGGAAGAATCCCAGGCACTGCTACAGACTAGGGACCAAGTGGCTAGGCAGCAGTTCTGCAGAAAAAAAAAAACTAGGGGTTACAGTGGATGAGAAGCTGGATATGAGTCAACAGTGTGCTCTTGTTGCCAAGAAGGCCAACGGCATATTGGGCTGTATTAGTAGGAGCAATGCCAGCAGATCAAGGGAAGTGATTTCCCCCCTCTATTCAGCAGTGGTGAGGCCACACCTGGAGTATTGCGTCCAGTTTTAGTCCCCCACTACAGAAGGGTTGTGAACAAATAGGAGAGAATCCAGCAGGGGGCAACGAAAATGATTAGGGGGCTGGGGCACATGATTTATGAGGAGAAGCTGAGGGAACTAGGCGTATTTAGTCTGCAGAAGAGAAGAGGGGTGGGGGTGGGGATTTGATAGCAGCCTTCAAATACCAGAAGGGGAGTTCCAAAGAGGATGGAGATAGGTGGTTCTCAGTGGTGGCAGATGACAGAACAAGGAGCAATGGTGTCAAGTTGCAGTGGGGGAGGTCTAGGTTGGATATTAGGAAACACTATTTCACTAGGAGAGTGGTGAAGCACTGGATTGGGTTACCTAGGGAGGTGGTGGAATCTCCTTCCTTAGAGGTTTTTAAGGTCCAGCTTGGCAAAGCCCTGGCTGGGATGATTTAGATGGTGTTGGTCCTGCTTTGAGCAGGGGATTGAACTAGATGACCTCCTGAGGTCTCTTCCAACCCTAATATTCTATGATTCTATGATTCTAAAGAAGAAACATATTTGGAAATCAGGTTATATTGAAAAAAGCATTTGAAAGAAAAAATATTTGCATATGTTATTTGAAAAATAACAAAAGAAAAAATGGAGCAGTACAGTTGATCTATGCATTCATAATCATGTGCAAACACATACACAGACCAGAATATTTGTTAACTAACAGTCTTTAGCATTTTGTACTCACTGGCAAAGTATATATATGTGTAATCAGCTGTACAAAACAGAGAGGGCCAAATTCTTAAACATTGGGCAGCTAAGCTAAGCCTGCAACCCATTGTAAAACCAGATAATTGAGTGTGCAAGCATGCTTTCTTGCATGCACATAAAGCTGGAGTCTCAGGTGATCCAGCACAATGATTAGTGCACCTGAACCAGGGGTGTGTGTTCATAGGGTTTTACACTACTGTACCATGGATCCATCTTTAGAGATAGGACTTTCCAATTTTTCAAAACCAGACACTACAGGCCCCTCCCCCATCACTCGCTTCCCTCCACCTCTGTCGCTCACTCCCCACAAAGTCGTTCACTCTCCCTTGCTCCAGGTCAGTCCCTGGAGTCTGGGGCTTGAGTGTGCCAGGGTGGGAGGCTGAGAAGGCGACATGGGCTGTCATGGATGGTGAGCCTGGGTGCTGACCCTGCTCTTCAAACTCCGCTCGCCATCAGGATCCCTCCTCCTCCAGCAGCAGCTGCTCTTTCTGCCCTCCCGGAAGAGGAGGCCGGTTGTGGTTACTGTAGTAACTGGACTTTTGGAGTCTGGTCAGCAGTACTGACTGGACACTGCACAGGTCCCCTTTCAACCAACTTTCAAGTCGAAAACTGAACTCCTGGCAAGCCTAGAGCTGAAGTGGCCCAAACTGGCCACTGGCACAAGTTAGAGCAACTTCAGAGGTGCTCTAATGTAGAAAGACGAACAGTGATTCCCAACCAACTGCCCCATCAGCCAGGATCACTGGATTGCCTTGAAATCTGCCCTTTTCCAAGCTCCCAACGAGAGTTAAGTCTTTAGTAGTGCCTTAAATCCATTTGCACAGTAATACCAATGAAAGAAAAGACTTCTCAGGGACTGAGGAACTAACTGCAAGTGGGCAATTGTACAGCTCAAAGGGTCCTGTGACATATAATCTTTGTAATTGTCTCCCAGACACAATGTTGTAATGGCCCATACCATGAGCAATGCCTCAAACCCGTTACTAAGCCTGAAAAAACCTTATTTATAATTAAGAGTATCTGACTGACTTACAGTTATACAGACATTACAGTATACATATTCCATAGTATATATATCTTATAAAACCATAGTTAATATATAATAAAACAGGTTTTTAGTAGAATATGCAAGACACATATAACTATTGTCCTTTGCAAATAATTAGAATATATGTGCCAAACAATATATTAATAATTCATTATCCCAGAGTAATTTGAGTGTAGATTTTTAAATGTTTTTTCATAGTCTAACTTTGTGTAGGGCATGTGAGATATTTTGCAACCTGGCCATATTTCATATAGTACACTATTCATACTGATTTGTTTACAAAATTATAAACTTGAACTCTTAATGGACATGAATCACGGGAAGATTTATAAGCATATGTATGGAAATACAGGGATACATATTCTTTGAATCCATAGGCCGAGCTCTGTTTAATATTAATAGGAGTTTAACGTGGTCATGGTGAAGAGAAGATTCCTAAATTTGTAGTGTTTTGTTTACCTGGAAGCATTATTAAGTGGGAAGCAATACTGGTTTTACACACTCTTTATACTGCAACCTTACATTTTCATAGAGTCCATGTTTCACCAATTTCTAAGGGCCTTTGATCAAATAAAAAAATGTCCCCATTCCTTTCTCAACCAAAAGATTTTCATTGAATCTGGTGTCTCATACCATCAAAATACGATCAATCTGGGTACAAAGTCCAGTTCTTTTTTTGCTGATGCCTTCTCCTGCTCTAGTCTTGGGGAAACATGCCTGGTTTGAGCTTTTTACCTTAAGTTGAAGTGAGATACTAGAAGATACGGGAAACAGTATTTCCCCCATTGGAGAGTTTTACCTGTGTTATAGAACTGGGAGAATCATAGATAACATTACTTGAATATCTATTCTGTTCCAAAGTCCATTTTGACTCAGCTGTATTTGCAAATGTTTTACCTTTGCTTTCCATGAACATTTGTGTGATTGGATGTTACTGATAGGAATACTCACCTGGGGAGAGGCAGGGAGACACCTAAGAAGTTCAGTAGTTAGAGCACTAGCCTAGGACTTGAGATATGTCCCTATGCTATCACAGACTTCCTGTGTGATCTAGTCATTTAGGTCCAAGTTCTCAAAGGTATCTCGGTGTTGTGATGCTCAGCATCAAAGTGCCTAAGTTCTGGTGCCTAGAAAAATCACAGGAACACACTGCAATTCACAAAGCCTGAGTTAGATGCCTAGGCTACCTATACAATGAATGGGGAGAGATATAGGTACTTTAGAGTGTGATTCATGAAAGCCAGGAGGCTAGGTGGGGAGCCACTTAAGGTAGCCAAGGAGAGATGCTGATCGAGGGGTACTAAGTCTCTCCCCATCATGAAGATAAGTGCCTAAATCGAGGCTGGTGGACTGTGCCTATGGCTCCTAGCGATTTACAGCTAGGAACCCTCTTTGAAGACAGGTGCCTAAGGCTTTTGGGGGAAAAACATGGTGGGGGGGGAGAGAGGGAAAGTCCTCTCTTATAACCTTTAGCCCAGTGGTTTGGATAATCACATGCAATATGGGAGACTCCCAGTTCAAGTTCCCCCTCTACCTGATGAGAAGGGATTTGAACAGGGCTCTGCCATCTATCACGAGTGCCCTACCCAGTGGGCTATAGGATATGCTGATGTAGTGCTCCCCAACTCTTCCCTGTTGAAGCTGTTGCACTTTGGATAATAATTAGAGTGTCCCTGGAGCAGGGGGACTGGACCCTGGCTCTCCTACCTCCTATGTGAGGGCAATAACCATCAGGCTATTGAGTCATTCTCATTCTTGTGCACTTTCTCACTCTCTTTCTGGGCCAAATGACTCTTTAATTATTTACCCACAATGGAACAGCTCCAACAGGAGAGACTGAGTTCACCTCCCCCATCAGAATAGCTCATAGCCCAGGGGTTAGGGCACTCACCTGAGCAGAACTTTTTTCTGCAAAAACTTAGGCACTGAGTGATTTTAGTGAGTTTTGTGAATCACAGTGGAGCCTAAAACTGGGATTCAGGTGACTAAACCCCAGATATAGTTTCCTAAATCTGGGGTAATGGCACCTAAGTACTTTTGTGAATCTAGGCCTTAGTTTTGCTGTATCTCAGTTCTGCATCTTTAAAATGGGTATAAGAGCTCTTCCATAACTCACAGGACTGAGATTGTGAGATCCTGAGATATTCCAGTAATGGGGGCCAGATAAGTTCCACAGACAGACAGACTCCTTGAATACTTGCCAAAAGCAAATTTCAGATAGTATATTTGATTACAATGTTCTAATCCATACTGTGCTGGCATGAAGTCTTGCAAAGAGAATGGTGTGGGTGGATGACTTATGCAGAGCCCCATTGACTTCAATAGGCTCCAAGCATAGGACAGCAGGGGATGGGTGCACAGTTCTCTTTGCAGGAGCAGGGCCTTAGTTAGTTACATAATTCACGTGCTGTTGCTTCTAATCCCTGGATGGACAGCTTAGTTAATTAACTAGCAAAACAAATGATTTATATTACAATGCAATATGGAATTCAACATTTGTGTTTAATAACTGAAGGAATTAGTAAAACTAAAGCATAATTTATCATTTCTATATCAATTATAATATTCTTAATTAGTAAATGGAATGATCTGAACCAAGAAATATTGACTGAAGAAATTTGTAAATAATTTTGAACAACAAATAAATTGGAAGCTTTTTTCATGGCTTATGGATAATTGCAGGTCAGAAAGTGAGAGGGAAATACTTGAAAGTATTCTTGTAAATTATTTTATACAGTACCTGCTTAACGCTATTGTATTCCAGCAATGTGCTCATTAATTCAGTACGCTTATTTCTTCTTTCCAAACTTTCTAATCCACTATACTTTTATTACTTTTTAAATGTCACAGATACAGTTATCAGGCCTGATTCTCCTTTCACTTATACCTATAGTACTCTGGGCTATCCCCATTGACTTCACTGGAGTAAGTCTTGAGTTACTCTAAAGAAAGTGAGGCAAGAATCAAGTAGGGAAAAATAACTTTCGTAATTCTTCTGTTGGAATCAGTGAAGTACTGATAAAAAAACTTTCTCTGGACTTTCTTTATACAATAAAATGTATGTTGCTAAACATATATTGCTGATTCAGATTCCATCATGTGGGATTTTCGGTGAGTCCTAAGACTGAATCAACACTTCCTTAGTATTATGCAGTTAAATTTATTCCGGATTTAGATGACTTTCCAAATGCAACACTGCTTTTTCAATCAGATAGCTCATTTTGAATAAAATAACTGTTCAGTTGTAACTGCATTACAATGTATTCACTTATTTTTAAGAAGATCAGTATCTTTGCTACTTATCTGATCATGTCAACCATGTTTGTCATTGTGGCATCTCAGCACTGAAGTAAGTTACAAACCCCTTCCCATCCAGAACAAACAAACAAAAAAGAACAACCAAGAAGCTTTACCAAGATTTGTTTTTCTCTCCCAGCTTCCAGGAACATGACTGATCTTTATAATCTTGTTTATTTTTTCATCTTTCTCCTTCCCTTTCCCTTATCCTTCTCTTCAGAAGGTGAGTACTGTGCTTGAGAAGTACTAGAATGCAAGTACCGGAAGTGCTGTAAGACACTGTTCCAGCTCTCTTAAAAAGTGCTGGAATGGCATCCTGAAGGTTTACTGCAGGATTTAAGCACCGCTTCTTTTCCCTCTTTCCCATCCTGCCTGAACTTTCATGTTCATTGATTAAGACTTATTCTGCTTTCTGGGGGATGGGTGCTATTGTAGGGAAATGAAAGGGATTGTGAAATGATGAATTTTATGATAAGGGTCCCATGCAGCAATGTACTTAAACATGTGCCTTATTTTAAAGAAGATGAAGAGTCCTATTGATCCAACCACCTTATTGATTTGAGATCTTAGTCTTGAATTCTGTGAAATTCATGGTTGAGCTACTCTCTCCTGGGAGACAGGTCCATTGCTTTTGGCCACCCAGTTCCTGAAACTGTTCTGATCTAACTCCAATGAGTTGCAGACCATTTCTAGATAATTCCAGGGATTCCAAGGAACTCACCTGTTCTATGCCATGGTTGCAGCAGAGTTGGCCCTTGAGCATAGCCTGGGTGTCTCTCAAGAAATCCTTGCAAATCAGTACCAGGATCTCAGATAGGAGTCCATACAGTGAGTGAATCACCAAGGTTTGTTTGTGTTGATTTGCTTGGCAATTCTGCTGTAGCATACAGAATCATCTGGCGCTTCTTTGAGGATGGGTTCATTCTTGGGTGCAGTGTGTTGCAGCACACACCTGATATTAGCACAGATGCAATTATCTTTATTTATGTGAATTACCAAAATAAATACTACAAGAGAATAATAGAAAGCTTAATGTGCACACAAAAATCGAAGACAACTGTTGCTGAGATAACA
Organism: Chrysemys picta bellii; assembly: GCF_011386835.1. NCBI lineage: Eukaryota > Metazoa > Chordata > Testudines > Emydidae > Chrysemys > Chrysemys picta. The sequence continues at coordinate 34,851,831 of NC_088791.1, forward strand.
ACAGATGTTCACTCAAATGACAGTGATTTAATGATATCAAACATGTAGACAATGTGCAGAGACTACATGAACTTCTCTGGTGACTTGGGGAGATAGTGTGGCCTAGTAGATGGGAGACAGGAGACCAGGGTTCTCTTCTTGGCACTACCACTCACCTGCTGTATGACCTTTAGCAAGCCACTTCATATTTCTGTGCCTCAGTTTTCCTTCCCACCCTTTGTCTGTCCTGTCTCTAGAATGTAAGTTCTTCGAGACACAATCATTTGTAGAATGCCAGACTATGACAATTTGGGGAGTCTGTCTGTATAACTTATGAATGCTGATTGATATTGTGAAGTTGATCTTATGAAAATGGAATGTTATGGAATGTCTCTATGTCTATGTAGAGCCACCATTGCTGGTGAGGCTGTAGCATGTACACATCAGACTAGGGACAATGGAGAGTAATTAACCTTAACAATTGTCCTTTTACCAGTCAACAGGTATGCTAAGGAGGTTGGCTGAAGCTGGGTGAAGCCACTTCCTCTAGCTTATCTGTAGAGGGCTGGGGTTTGAAAAGTGGAAACTCATCAACAGGAGAACAAAGGAACCAAGTGTTGTTGGTGGGACATATAAACTAGAAAGACTCACTGAGACAGAAACATGAAATTGTGGGTAGGAATGGTATAGACCAGCCAAGGTCAGAGAATGTTAGCTGGGGACAGGAAGCTCCATTTTCCCAAAGACAAATCATGAACCACGGCAGAAGGATCCGGATCCCCCCCCCCAACAGGCAACTCTGGACCCGGGAAAAACAAAGCTCTGGAATGGTGAGGAAATGGAGGCAGGGAAATCAATATAGGGTTTCTAATTTTGTATACATCTGTGTATTTATCATGTGATTAAGTAAAGAGCAAGGTTGTTTAGAATCCTGTGAAAAGTGTCTGTGCTTTTATGTGTTTCACCTACCACATGCCCTTGAAGAGTTAACCTGTGGACCCAGAACTCAGGAGGGGGTTCTACACAAAAGGTCTGCACCTCAAGAGTGTACCTACAGATCCCAAGACAGCTGCAATGCCTGGACATTGTTGAGGCTGCAGAGGCTTAAAACTCATGTTATCTAGTGGTTGGATCCTCTCACAGCAGTCTGGTGAGTGACCAGTGGAAAGGCTTCCCTAGACAGACAAAGGCGTAAGAAATGTCCTCATTTTCTATAATATCAGAAAAGTTACTTGTTAGTAGCACTCTTGTGCATACAACAGGAGGGACTGGAGATCTATCAGTCTCATGTCTTCATTCTATAAAGTTTTTGGCTTGTAACTGAAAAATCAACAGTAGAGCTGGACTCCAACCAACTACAGAAAAGGCAGACTTTTAATCAGGCTTCCCCACAATGGAACACATCCATTTGATAAATGAACTAATTAAGCAGATGAACAACTATAGCCTACCACTGTGAATGACATTTATCTACTATGAAAAAGCTTCAAATCCTTATTAAGAGTTCTGTGAAGCTAGAGAATATGGGGGAAAATACAAGTTCAGTTCATGAGACACATGTATGTAAATGAAATTTAACAACGGATGTGTGGTCCAGCATAATGTATGCCGAGCATGTGTAAAGATGATAAGGGAGGGGGGGAAAGTGAAAAGACTTCTACTTAAGAATTTTTTATAACATCAGCTATTTCAGAGACTCCAGAAAATGGCAGTGGCTCCTGCGCTCTGCCGATACTAACTTCTGCTAAATGTGGTGTGATACCATAAAACCTGTATTCTCCATCTTTCCTTTACTCACACAAATATGGGTTTGGTTTCTCTGGATCCACAGGCTGTGTGCTGCAAAATGGATCTGAAATTAAAAGGACTCAACATCAAGAGAAAGGTTCTATGCAACCATGGCTATGCATTTACAGCTTCCTTTAGTCGGTGTCTATGGGCATGACCTGATTCCTTTGGAAGTCAATGGAAGTCTTCTCTTTGCTTTCAGGGGGAATTGGAAAAGACTTTAATGCTCTGATGCTGCAATGGGCTTTGGGTGGGTGCATGAGTGTGAAACTCACTGCAGGACTGGTATCTTAATTACCAGATTCAATTATTTGCCCGCAAAGTACAACCTCAATGCTACGGAAACCTTGACAATGTGGGTTTTTTTAAATTATGCCCCACACCAATCAATGGTGCAACATGAGGGTGATAACCACAATGGAGAGAAAAAATGTTTTAAGAAAAATGAAGATTATGTTCATGAGTCACAGCAAGGAAAAGAAAAATCATCATAGCAGGAGACGTTAATGAATATACAGAAAAATGTTGTGTACCTTAGACATGATAGTTAAGTCAAGAAGAAACAATCAATCAGGTAACTGCACTCATACAGGGAGATAAGGGTTTGTTACTGGAATTGAAAAATGGAATTAATTTGTATTGCTGTAAACCCATTCTGTATATTAATCATGGTTGCATAATCCTCTAGGTGCTAAAGGAACCTCAGGCCTTTCTCTAACTGTAACACTGTTGCTCTTTCTAACTTAATAAGCATAGCTCAAAAAATTGCTGTAAAAATGAGTCCTCTGGCTTTACGAAAAACACGGAGGCCTGTGGCTTTGTGTTCCCAACAGTACTTCTCTCTTTCGCTGACTGGGTTGTGACCTGCTAGCAAGTTATCAGTCAACCACATTAGCATATGGAGTGAGAGCTTCCATGTGCAGACAGCTCTGTGCAGACTAGTTGGAGAATTTCCATCAAAATGGAATTTTGACCCAAAAAGAGAGTAAAAAAATCATGAAAATGTTCACAATATTTACCCGTTTTCCAACCGGTTGTGAAGATTTCTGCAAAGAACAGATCCAGCCACTATTAAGCTCTATATATCCTATGCTCATCCGAGGCAAGCAAATAGTCTTATATTTGGGGAAATATGCAAAAAAGAGGGAATAGGGACTACTGCAAATACCCTTATCTGTTTTTCTAAGGAGTCTAAAGTGTCATGTTCCTAAGGGTGACCATTGAAGTGTAAAAAGCAACAGAGGGTCCTGTGGCACCTTTGAGACTAACAGAAGTACTGGGAGCATAAGCTTTCGTGGGTAAGAACCTCACTTCTTCAGATGCAAGTCTGAAGTGTGTGGATTTTGGTGGGAACTGTAATAAAGAAAGACTTAAAAAAGAAACCAAAAATGTTCCTTTCTTTGTGTATCATATTCAAGCACCAGATTCATTGTAACTCATTATAATAACTGTGATTATTATAAATGACATTTATTTTCAAACGGGCTTGAGGAAAAAGGCATGCCTATTGTTATTAGTAATCTGGGGCATTATGAATATACAAATTCAAAATGATCAGAGACACTTGTGTAGTAGATTATGTACTGAATTCTCCTTGACATTTGTGGTAGCACACAGTGCATCAGTTTATATAATAATTTTGTTGGTTCTATATCTATATAATCTATACCTATATATCTAATCTATCTATATATGATGACAATTCTCAATTTGTCATGATAGTTACCTGAAGGGATGTAAAACTTGGAGGAGCTTCCTTATTTTTTTTCCATCCCCTGTCCATCGTGTACATTTCACCACAGGAAAGGATGCTCAAACTTTGTTATATAGTGGTTATCAATAAAGTGTGAAGATTCCTTCACTCTCATCACCTGTCAAATCTTTCCCCCCACTAACATCTGTTGAAAATGTTCAATACAGAGTTACCTGTTGAAACAATTGCTGCCAGTGCTGTTGTATGATTGGCAAATATAATTTTAAACAAGTTACAGTGACTGTTAAAATGCTTTATGGATTATAAACTACACTTAGTGCATGAACATGGGAAATGAAAAACTGCCCTGGTTAAAGTCACTTGCTAAGAATGGAATTATAATGACTTTCTCTACTTAGCTTGCAGAACACTGTATAAAGTAATAACGATAATTTATAAAGTCATGTACTAAACTAATTTTAATTATGATAGTTTGTAACAATATAGACAGGATTACTGGAACAGTTACAAGTTTTCAGAGAAACTAAGGATTAGAATATTGAAATATTTTACAATACATTTTAAAGAATGTTTACCAGTTTCATAATATGAGTATTGTGTTGAAACATAAATGATGCATAGAAGAAATGCAGGAAATGGTTTTATCATCTCATGAAACTTTTTAGGATCGTAACATTTTTCACATTCAAAGACTGCAATGAAAAATGAGAGAAAGCAACGCTGTAGAATAGCATGGTCTCTCTCTCTCTCTCTGGTTTTGATGATAAATTCCATCCTGGACCTGAGGATCATTTCCTGTTGAAAGTTGTGTTGAAACTAGCACTTTCCCACAGAAAGTTTTGGTAATGCCAAATCTCTTTTTTCCAAAAGACAAGGCAAAACAAACAAACAAACAACAACAAAATGTTTTGTCAAACATTTCCTGACCAGGTTTACCTAAGTGCTCGCATCTCTAGTAAATGAATGTGCTATAGTTAGAATTTGTCACCATTCACTCTGGTATAAACCGGATGCTCGAACTGGAACTTGCTTCAGATTTACATTTCATTCTTAGTAAGCACCTTTCTTACAAGGCTTCTCTTGAGATTAAAAGAGGAAACATAGTAAGTGACATCTACATGAATTTCTGGGTGATCTAGTCCTCAAACTCTTTGGGATTACTTTTCCCCCCCAAAACTCCTGTCCTTACTGATAACACACCTGGACTGGGTTTATAGAGTTGTTTTGGGGGCAAATTCTTCCTTATTCAAGAAGTTCTATTAACTTCAGTGGACTACTCACATGAGTAAAACAAGCAGGATTCAGCTCTTTGAGAATGACCTTTTTCACTCCCCAGGGGAGCATTTTGACCTTTTTTCTTTTGTACCAGCTGTTTTGGAGTCATTGGAGTCAGTGCAGTTCTGACCTCTTCATGTGACAGTGGGTTAACCTTTTGCAATCCTGATCCATATCAGGTGACTGAGGTCTAGGAAGTGTTAGTACATGTTAATAAATATTAACCCTACTAATCCTTCACTTTCTGTACATTTGATTTATATATCAACTTTTCTTGAGAAACTTTAGGATATTAACAAAATTCATGTTGAATTCTAAGGCACAGAACTCTGGCCATTGACTGATAAGTAATCCTATTCAGGAATTCTATGTGTTACTGTATTTAATGATCTTGGGCACATCTATGTCCATAGAACACCAGATAGTCTGGGAAGCCATTCCCTTTATATAAATAGCTTACATAAGCATATGTAAACCTGGGAAACTGAGAAGGGATAATTGTTACAGCAGATGGGAAAGAATAATTATGGGGGAAGAAAGACCCACTGAAATATATTACCTTGTTACTCCTCTCAGCTGTAAATAACTGTGCTTTCGCACATAAATCAGGTAAACTGTGAATGTATAGAAATGACATCAAAACATGTTTCTTTTGGCAAAAGAGGTTTTCTTTGTTTGAAACCCCTATATAATGAAACTGGTGTGGGAACTTAGTTGAGGAATGAAATCTGCCATGTCCCTCCAGATACAGTGAAAGAGAGAGCTGGAGCCAGCTCTTGTTCTGACAACAAAGGGCTACAATGTATCTATTCTTCCTGTACTCTATATCACGCTGCACTAATAGCTGATTGATAATTTTTGATAAAATAATTCCAATTGAGTCGTAATTAACTCAGACACACAACAGAAGTAAAGGTCAATCCTTTACCTGGACTCTTGTGTGTAACATCTTTATTACAGGATGATAGAAGAACATGAAATCTGTGGCAGAAATGGAGCAAATGAAGCCACTTGAATCCCTCACATTCCTGAAAGGGAACTTCACAGGGGATTAGAGTAAGTGGGAGTAAATGGTACTGAGGAGAAACCAGAGAGGTTGAAATCCTCCACAATGTTATATGTGTCAGGTCCAGAGCCATTGGAGGACTGCTATACTCTCCAGTGGGAACATAAAGGGGACTGAAAACTGCCATACAAAGTCACTTGAATATTTTCAAGAAAACCATGAAGGAATGACAAGGGGGAAGGCACAATTTCCTTACAAGAAACAAGCTGCCAGTGAAACTACTAGCCATTCTGTTACAGACCTATGTAATAAAGCTAAATAATATAAATCTGAACAGTTAACAGATGGATTAACTAGAGACACATTCTATATGATATAACTGATATGATATCCAGCTGAAAGCAAGTTTGTTTGAGAAATTGACTTGACTATAAAAGACCAGTACATATGTGCAAGATTAGTTTAAATTCTGCTTCCCAAATGGAAATTTTAGTTAGTAGAGAAAGAACTATAGTACATCTCATTATGAACACACACTGAGTCATAAAGACAAAATGCAAGGGTAAATGAATGACAGAGAACAGATTTATTTGTAATAAATTTGGAGGCAATCTCAACACAATACAATTGTCCAGTGCAAGGGGAGTAGTGTCATGATTACAATAAAAGTAACCACTTTTCAGAAACAAGTCATTTTCAGTACTCATTGCAAAAAGTACAAAAGCAAAAGTCCTTAATGATATACATACAGATGGAGAATGAAGCTCTGATGATAGATCTCTTAGTAAAAGTAATAAGCAAGTTGCTTCACTGAAAATAAATGAACAAGAAGTGAATAGTGGAGCAGGGTATTCACAGCAAGAGTATAAAAAAAATGACCATCCAATGTTAAAATCGAAAACCATGTTTATTTCATATAGCAAGTACAATTAATAGTCTGTAGTTGTAACTTCTATTTGATATATATTTTATATGCATTTGTTGTGGAAGACGTAACAGTAGCTACTAGCATACTGACTTCTGTAATGTGACAGGGGTATTAGCTGTTTGTAACCCTGATCTACGCCAAGAAAGAAAGTTTAGTCTCATAATAGCTCTCTTGTGTGTCACACTTTTATTACAGCAATATTTTCTAAAGGATGAAATTCTTGGGAAAGAGCCAAAAGGGAGATTTAAGGTTTTTTCACTGTAAGAGCAGATTGCTCTGAAGTCTGCCAATTTTCTTTCTTTCTTTTTTCTTTCTTCTTCCCCCCGTTTTTTATTGAGCCAACTCTTATTCTAGAGTGATTTTTTACTCAGAGTATCCCAAAAACCTCACTCAAACCAATAATCATGTGTTGATAGGTGAAATTAGTTTCAGAATTCTAATGAAGCTCAGCAGCTGGGAGATAGACAGCTCATCTGAAGATTAAATGAGAAAAATTGCCACTTTTGCTGGTTCCTTTAGAAACTCATTTACATTCTGTCAGCTTCCATTAGGAATAGGAACTGCGAATATTGAGGAAAATATGCATGAATTCTGCAGTGAGCTGGCCAATCAGAATCAGTTCCTTCTTGCTTACAAAGCTGCCAGAAGACTTTATGTAGTTATTCCTTCTGGAAATGGTAGCTGATAATCTGCTTGCCTTGAATTGTCACCTAACATTTTGAATTTAATACAATCTAAAGAACTTCTACACAATACAACAAGGCAAACAGAGGATAATATTTAATCTCCAAGGCACAGGTATAATGTTGGTGAGGCCCTGGATCGAATTCTTTGTCCCATTTCAGGGGAAAAGGATTATGTGTGCACACACATGCACACAAACACACAAACATACCCACAATTAAAACCTCTGCCAAAAACTGTGTCATGCAATATTAATGTTTCAGTTTAAAATGTAAAATAACACGTCATGAAAGGAAAAAATTCTAGTTCCAGCAACAGCTTTAATTCAACTGTGCTGCACATCCTGCATGCATTATGGTATATTTTTAGACCCTGATCTTGCAAATGGCTGTCTCTGAGGTCTGCCCAGGGCCGGCTCCAGGCACCGGCTTGACAAGCGGGTGCTTGGGGCGGCCACTCCGGAGAGGGGCGGCACGTCCAGCTATTCGGCAGCAATTCGGAGGACGGTCCCTCACTCCCACATGGAGCGAAGGACCTTCCGCCGAATTGCCGATGCAGATTTCAATCGCGATCGCAGCTTCTTTTTTTTTTTTTTTTTGGCTGCTTGGGGCGGCCAAAACCCTGGATCTGGCCCTGCGTCTGCTCGCATACAGTCATTTGTAGGATTGAGGTTTAAATAGTTCAGAGGCTAATTCAGCTCTCATCGACTTCTTTGGAATCCTTTCTATTGACTTCAGGCTGAGTTGAATCAAGCAGATAAGAGCAATTTGTTAAGTAGAACCAGGTGAATTTTTTTAACAATTTTTTTGTTGCCAAAAAAAGTGCATTTTGGGGGATCTGTAACTATTTGCTGGATTTCAATTTGGCAGATTGCGTCAGGTGGGAAAAAGGTTTTAAAAGAGTCAAAATATTTTATTTGTACTTTTCTATTCAAAATGTCATGTTGATTTTAAATTTGGCCAATTTAACGCCCTCCCACCCAACACAGACAAAAGGGTGAAAACACACGAAACAGCCTAACTGAAATTAAAAACTCAGAGAAAAAAATATTTCTCATTGACCAAAACATTTTGGTGGATTCTAAACTAAAAATGTTTATGCTGTATTGCTATAAATTATTTCCATTTAATTTAATTTAAATAAAGAAGTTAAAATTGTCTGTAATTTTGATTGGCAGAAAAGGCAGAAATGTTCAACAAATATTTATATTCTGTATTTGGAAAGAAGCTGGTTGACATAGCCACAGCTTCCAATGATAATTAAATACATTTTCCCCCCAGCAGTAACTAGGAAGGATGTTACATAGAAGCAACAAATGATAAACATTTTTAAATCTGTGGGACTGGATAACTTCTGTACAAGAGTTTCAAAAGAATTGGCTACAGAACCACTGATGTTGATTTTTCTTAACAAATATTACTGATAGATCTCAGGTAATCGTAAATAAAGTAATTGTAAATAAGGAATTATCAGTTTGCAGCTGACACCACAACTGTTGAAGTGTTAGATAATAATAAGGAAAGGTGAGTTCTACAAAGCAATCTGGGTTCCTTGCTAAGGTGAGGGGGACTGTACACTGGGAAGAAGTGACTCTGAAAGGGACTTCGGGCTCACGATAGCTCACTAACTCAATACTGGCTCCTACTGTGATGCAATTCTGTGGATAAGCAAGGGAATATCAAGTATCATGACAATTTACATCAGCTGAATATCTGGTCCCTGGTGTCCACACTTCTAAAGAGTGTTGAAAAACTTCTATGATGAGATAACTGGCTCTGTGGATGAGGGGAAAGCAGTGGGCGTGTTATTCCTTGACTTTAGCAAAGCTTTTGATACTGTCTCCCACAGTATTCTTGCCGGCAAGTTAAAGAAGTATGGGCTGGATAAAAGGACTATGCAGTGGCTAGAAAGCTGGCTAGATCATTGGTAGTGATGATAGTGGCTCCATGTCTAGTGGGTAGTGATCAATGGCTCCATGTCTAGTTGGCAGCCGGTATCAAGAGGAGTGCCCCAAGGGTCAGTCCTGGGGCTGGTTTTGTCCAATATCTTCCTTAATGATCTGGAGGATGGCGTGGACTGCACCCTCAGCAAGTTTGCAGATGACACTAAGCTGGGGGGAGAGGTAGATATGCTGGAGGGTAGGGACAGGATACAGAAGGACCTAGACAATTTAGAGGATTGGGCCAAAAGAAATCTGATGAGGTTCAACAAGGACAAGTGCAGAGTCCTGCACTTGGGATGGAAGAATCCCATGCACTGCCATAGACTAGGGACCGAGTGGCTGGGCAGCAGTTCTGCAGAAAAGGACCTAGGGGTTACAGTGGATGAGAAGCTGGATATGAGTCAACAGTGTGCCCTTGTTGCCAAGAAGGCTAACGGCATTTTAATATATGGAGATATACCTATCTCATAGAACTGGAAGGGACCCCGAAAGTTCATTGAGTCCAGCCCCCTACTTCACTAGCAGGACCAAGGTGGGGAGGGATAGTTCAGTGGTTTGAGCATTGGCTTGCTAAACCCAGGATTGTGAGTTCAATCCTTGAGGGGGCTACCTAGGGATCCGTGGCAAAATCAGTACTTGGTCCTGCTAGTGAAGGCAGGGGTCTGGACTCAATGACCTTTCAGGCTCCCTTCCTATCTATGGGATAGGTATATCTCCATATTTTGGGCTGTATAAGTAGGGGCATTGCCAGCAGATTGAGGGACGTGATCATTCCCCTCTATTTGGCATTGGTGAGGCCTAATCTGGAGTACTGTGTCATTTTGGGCCCCACACTACAAGAAGGATGTGGAAAAATTGGTCCAGTGGAGGGCAATACAAATGATTAGGGGGCTGGAGCACATTACTTATGAGGAGAGGCTGAGGGAACTGGGATTGTTTAGTCTGCAGAAGAGAAGAATGAGGGGGGATTTGATAGCTGCTTTCAACTACCTGAAAGGGGGTTCCAAAGAGGATGGATCTAGACTGTTCTCAGTGGTACCAGATAACAGAACAAGGAGTAATGGTCTCAAGTTGCAGTGGGGGACGTTTACTTTGGATATTAGTAAAAACGTTTTCACTAGGAGGGTGTGAAGCACTGGAATGGGTTACCTAGGGAGGTGGTGGAATCTCCTTCCTTAGAGGTTTTTAAGGTCAGGCTTGACAAAGCCCTGGCTGGGATGATTTAGTTGCAGATTGGTCCTGCTTTGAGCAGGGGGTTGGATTAGATGACCTCCTGAGGTCCCTTCCAACCCTGATATTCTATGATTCTATGAACTGTGAAGGATTCTGAAAAGAGCTGCAAGGAAGACTGAGATTTGGAAAATCTGCCTTACAGTAGTAGACACAGAAAAATCTATTCAGCTTATCAAAAAGAATATTAAGATGTGTCTTGATCACGACTGATATGTATGTGGGAAATGTTTTGATAGTAGAGGCCTTTTTATTCTAACATACAAAGGCATAATAAGATCCAATGGCTGGAAGCTGAAGCTAGATGAATTTCAGTTTAGAGAAAAGATGCATATTTTAAAAAGTGAAGTTAATTAACCATTGAAACAATATACTAAGGATATTAGTGGATTCTTCATCATCTGAAGTCTTTAAATCAAGGCTGGATGAGTCTTTGTAAAAAAAATATACTCTATTTCAATCACCAGATATGAACTTGACTCAAGAATTACTGGTTGAAATTTTATAGCCTGTGCTTTACAGGATGTCAGTTTAGATGAGCCTCATGATCTTTTCTGGCCTTAAGGTTTATACATTTGTTTAAAGAAAATAAATTCCAATAAATTGTTTGAACACACACTAAAATATGTCTATTTTGGGTGGGGAAGGGTAAATACGTGGCATTAATACATAGGATGGCACTGTGTGATTTGAAAATTGTATTGGTATTGGTTTGGGATGAACTGAATGAGTCATTCATGACTGGCAAGTCAAGAGTAGTGTGACGCTCCCAGATTCATGCTGATAAAATGTTGATAAAACAGCAACCCATCATGTATTCTATATCCATGCATATGTGTTTATGCATAATGTAACTGTAAATAATTTGATAAAATGATCAATCTATATTTCAAAAAGTTAGATTGCTTATATCATATTTGGTCTTTCCATTTGTTTTTAACTTGTTACTGTTTTTCTCTCTGTTTAGATGTAGCAAGCAAAGACATAATTAAGTTGGCCACCAGAGTTAAGAGCTGACATTGGTGCTAATTATTCTTTAAAATTAGCATAGAAATGTTCTTTTAGAAGATTAAAGTCATTGGTAGGGCTTCAGTTTTTGAATGTCACCCCAAGCGATGGGTAATAAATAACACCAATAGGCTATTTTTGTTTGTTTGCTTTCTTGTTTGGTACGTGTAATGGGGTGCTTAAGACGCAAAAGCTGTAAATTCATTGATTTTTGCTTGTCTTTGATTTATAAAGAAGGCATTTACATAGATAAACATGATCTATTTGCATTGTTGGCACGTCTCACTTTTCGCTGGCACTCCTATGCTTTCTTCATAAATTTCTTCGTAAAGCTTTCTTCATAAATTTCCATATAGGTCAATGACCTATATAACAGCTCTGTACTGTAAGCACTTTTACAGTCTATAAAATGCATTACATATTAGAAATATTATCTCTACACAGCAAACTATCTGCTAATGAATAGTTGAGTGAGTAAAATGCATGTTGAAAAATGAATAAAGATTTCATAAAGCAATTAAACTCAACATTATGTTTGCATTTCTCCATGATATTTGCATTACAAAAGAGTGTCGTGCAGTCAGAAAAGTGATACGAAGACAGATGTGTGATTATTGTGAAACTTAACAGCCTTCACAACTGAAGTTCTTTTCACTATCATACCATGCTGCGGGACAATTTGTTTTGAACACAGGCAGAAGTATTTCAATGCACTGTTAAGAATAAACCTTTATAAATGTATTATCTATCTACAAAAGAAGCCAATAAGAATGTGGTTTATCGATCATTTGTACAATATAACCATTATACAGGAGAAAAATTCAGTCTGTCATAGCACGGAGAGATACATTATGCTCTCTCAAATGACAACTCAGACCTGAGCTGACATAATTGAATTTCATACGGAATTATTAAGTATCAGAGGGGTAGCCGTGTTAGTCTGAATCTGTAAAAAGCAACAGAGGGTCCTGTGGCACCTTTAAGACTAACAGAAGTATTGGAGCATAAGCTTTCATGGGTGAATGCCCACTTCATCAGACGTAAGTAGTCTGATGCAAGGAGTCAGACTACTCCAATACTTCTGTTAGTCTTAAAGGTGCCACAGGACCCTCTGTTGCTTTTTATATGGAATTATTATTATTGGTATTTAACATTTATATCAAGGTAGAGCCTGGGCCTCATTTTGCCAGATGCGGCATTGAGATATAGAAAATTCCAAGTATTTACTTGCATCTGAAGAAGTGAGGTTCTTACCCACGAAAGCTTATGCTCCCAGTACTTCTGTTAGTCTCAAAGGTGCCACAGGACCCTCTGTTGCTTTTTACAGATTCAGACTAACACGGCTACCCCTCTGATACAAGTATTTACTTGTAAGAGTGAAAAGAGTGAAAGAGAGGAACAGAGAGATGGAGGAAGGAAAGCCTGTAAGAAGACTGTGCAACAGAAAAAGATTATAGACCTTGGTCAACTGGCATGATTCATATGGGTCAGATGTAGAGCTATTTGGAAATATCCCAGTGAATCATTATTTTGTCAGAATTTGCCAATTTGGCAAAAATCAGAATGTTTTGTGGAGATGGCCTGATTCCACCGAAGTTCTGATGGAACTTCCTGGTTTCCTACCAGCTCACCTGCCTGGCCTGGCCTTGATCGTTGGCCTCCAAGGTTCATGGCTCTGGGGCATCCCTGCCACATGGACTGCTCTGGGGCCAGAGACAAGAGGGCTTCCAGGGTCCAGGGCATGAGCAAGGCAGACTGCCCCAGAATTGGGCCTACATTCCCTTTCAAGGACAATTTTGAAACTTTTACTTTACATTCCTAATAGGAATTAACCAAATTCTGAAATATAAAAATCGTCTGTGAAGTTGAATTATCTTTCTCTGCACAGCAATAGGTAGATGTGAAGGATGAAGTGACAGGAGGAGCAATGATGTATGCTCACAAACTCAAGGGCCTTCTACAAGTGTTTTTATAGTTCTGCTCTCAGTTCAAACAATGAGGAATAGAATGAGAATCTTGGCAATTGGAAAAGAAGCTATAAAGATAGTATAAATGGTAGTATAAACACTGTTTCTCAACCTTTTCAGGATGGTGATCCCTTATTCATAGACCCTGTATAAATCTCAATTTTTTATTTTGTTTTTTTAAAGAAAATTCAGAGCAGTGTAAACAGTACTGAATTTCTCAGAATTTGCATGGAATGAATTTTACAACTAAATTTAGTCAGTCTCAAGGATAGAATGAATTTCACAAGTAATGTTATTCATTTTAAAGGATGGAATTAACTTTACTACTAAGCATAATCAATTTTGACTAATACTTGTAAAACTCATTCCATCCTTGAAATGGATTAAATTTCCTTGTAAAAATCCTGGAAATTGACGAGCTAAGGTAATTTTTGTATTAAAGACTTTGTTGTGGACATTTTCCTCTGAAATAAAAATATTTTTAAAACGACAGTTTGGGGGCATTTTCATGATTTTTGCACTCTCCATGAAGTCATGATTTACACAGGGTCCTAATTATTCCAAGTCAAAACTTTTTGTGAGCTCAATCCATTTGCTAGAAAAGAAAGAGATAAAAAATCGATACAAATGATTAGCTCACATAATTTATTTGTTTGAGTATATTTTGAAAAGTTGACAGAGTATACTTGAGCTTGAATGGTAAGAGTATGCAGGAAGTGGGGGAACAAGATTTTCTTTCATTTAGATTGTAGTAAAATTTGCAATGCCACAAAACTCCCTGATTGCCTTTTGTGACCCCCCCGCCCTTAAAGGTTGTAACCCATCGGTTGAGAAACACTACCCTACAGAGAAGGGATGAGTACCTCTCTGCAATAGCATTTCTTAGAATGTATAAAGAGAAGCTGCATTTGGATGGCTGAGGTGATAAAACATATAAAACGTTATTAGCATGGGCAGTATAGGAACCCCATTCCTCTTCCCACTGTCTTCTAAGACTTATAATAGTATTGAGAGGTTTTTGTTTGCAGAAGCCATACTGATTAAACCCTACTGAGCTATAGTTATACAAGTATTGTACTGCTCAGTCCTTAATTAGATTCTCAACTAGTTTCCCTGGAGCAGTAGTGAAGCTCACTGGTCTGTAATTCCCAGGATCATCTATGGCTTTTTTTTTTTGACCAAAGATAGCAACTTTCCAATCTTTGGGAACAGTGTCTGGTTGATTGCATATCTTCATCGTTATCTCTGCTATTTCACACTTCATTTCCTTCAAAACTCTCGCATCAGCACCATCTGGTCCTAGTGATTTACTGCCCTTGAGTTTCTCAAGTTGCTCAATAACATCATTCTTAGAGACTTCAGCTTTTCTTAAGGCCACATGTTAATTTCTCATGAAAGTTATCTATGGATCAAGAATTTTCCCATTGTCCTTCATGGTAAAAATGGATGTACGAAATTGTATTTAATTTCTTTACTCCCTAAATCATGCTCTTTAATTGCTCTCTTCATTGCTTGGTGATTTAAAGTGTCTACAACTTGAACTGTTGCATATTCTGTCTCCTGAAAATGATTTACATTTCTCCCAGACCTCAAAGATGTTTTGATGATTTGACTCAGAGCTGTCCCCCTATTTATTATCTTTCCCAGCATCACTTACTGCCCATTACAGAATTTGTTTTATTCATTGTGAAATTTAAGGGCAAGTTTGTAAAGTTAAGTTTATGGTAATGTTTGGTTGTGTTACATTGGTCAGCAGCCAAAGAGCCTCAGTGAGGGGAATCACACTCCAGAAAGATAATTAAGAAAAATAATATTTATAGGCCCTGTTTTCCCCTTGAGATCCATGCTCTGAGCATGCCTGTATGTATGTATGTATGTCACACTTCCCTCTCAGGGGTCAGCCAGCAATGGCCCTGGATCTTACACATGATGCCAGCATGGGGCATGAAGAGTGCATTGTTGTGCCCTACCATACTACATACTCCTGTGGTAAATCCTCCCAAAAAACCCCAGCCCCAAACTGTATTCACTTTGTGCTGAGCCCCTCTCTGCTGCAAAACCCAATTAGGTTCTAGGGCAATGGATCTATGGCACTCCGTGGCAATGTGGTTCCATTGGAAGGGATGGCAGGGGCATCAGAACGGATCACTGGTAGAGCCCCAAAATCTGTGAGAAACTCGGTGGAGCCTTAAGATTTGAGTGGGATAGAAACCTGGATTCTTTCTTCATGTATGGGTGGGGGAAAACCACGTCCCTTTAATAAAAGAACCACAGACTTGTCTCTGGGAAGGGTAATCCACTCCTATGTATTTAACAGCATACTGTCTATTTGACAATGAATTGGAAACTAGCTACTTCAGAGGCCGCCTTGTCTCAAGCTTTCCAAAATATTTACTCTGACATCTGATCACACATGGAAAAACTACAGCTGGCTTGATTTAGTCTTGGTGAAGGTAAGGGAGGTAGTCATCATGTGCACAAAAACCATTTACAATGGAAAGCTAGCTTCCGTGTTAAACATGGAGAGGCTAGCATTTCTCCATATGTTCCTAATATCTGATTGATTTTTTACTCTTTTATTCACTGTTGTGTTACTGTTTTTAATAAGTAACTGTGGACTAGATCCTGCAAATACTTACACACACAAGTGACTTTATACACATGCAGAGTCCTATTGAAATTAAAAGGACTACTGAAATGTGTGTAAGGTTATTCATTTAGACATGTATTACAATAAAGCCTAAGATGCCTACTCATGCACTAGGACCCCATTGTGCCATGGACTATACAAATACAGAGCAAAAACATGGTCCCTGTGCCAAGAAATTACAATCTAAGTGCAGGACAAGAGAGCAGATGAAGACAGACAGACAGATGTGTAAGTACAAGGAAACAATGAGACAATATTTGTGAGCATGTAAGGCAGCTGCCTTATGTTTGCAGGACGGAGGGCCTATGTATGCATCGATCAGTTGAGTTTGAATTTTAATAGTGGAATGGCATGCAAACGTGAATTAATTTTTTTAATGGAATTGGAGTCAGTATTGAGTATTTTCATATTTTTGAAAATGTAATTTGACGTGGTAATACAAGGTAACCAATGAAGAATTGTAAATATATTCTTGCTTTTTATAACTTGAAGAATCATATTTTTACAATGAAATGATTAAAAAAGTCAGTTAATATTATTGACTTATTGTTATTTATTAAAAGGTACCTACATTGTTTTAAAGTATACGGTAAGATAATTTTCACTGTATAGACGGGCGTGAACTAAAAGGTCCTAGTTCACTTTAATGTAATTCTCTTTAAACAGGACCACACTAATGCGAATTAGGTACCTGTTACTTTGTGCCTGCAGTGTCCACACACAGGGGAGTTACAACGCAGCACTTTGGACCACACTGCTATTTGTGCTCTGCACTGTGAGGCAGTGTAGACATAGCGATAGAGTCACAGGGCCTGATCCTAATTCTACTGATGTCAATAGGAGTAAAGCTGTAGACTTAAATGGGAGCAGGTACAAGCCTGTAGAAAGTGTAGATGGAAAATACCTTTTAGGTTAGTTCATCCTTCTGCCTGTATGGAATTGTTCCCTGCAGACTTGAATGATTTCAGTAAATTGGAACATGTAAAGTGCAGTTCCAGTTAGTGAATCATTGCTTATTCTATTCTGTATAGGTTCTTCCATTGCCCTCATTACTGTAGCATCTGAATGCCTTCCAGTAGTACATTAAGCAACTTGACTAATATCTGTCATATGTGATTCATTCTCTCTCTCTTGCTCTCTCTTGCTCTCTCTCTCTCTCTCCCCCTCTCCCCAGGGTGAAAATTTTGTGTGCAGTGAAATGTTTTATTTTGATAAGGTGTTTTAAATGTATTTATTGCTGTGTGTTTATATTGGAGAAGGTAGGTCAAAGAAGTAAGCCTTGCACTTGGACTGGAAGGTGATGAGGTTTGAGATGGTCCTTACATCCTAAGGGAGTTAATTTCATACTCTCAAAGCAGCTCTCAAAAAGCTGTGTCTCCTGCACAGACATGCTTTACCTTTGTGGTAGAAATTCCTGTGGAATGAAGTTGTTGACCACAATCTTCATGCTGGAGCTGGTGATCTTTTAGATACGCTGGGCCCCAGCCATTGAACACCTTGAAGATAAGGGCCAAGACCTTGAACTTGATTCTCTAGTCTATGGGAAGACAGCATAGAGTATGGAGAACAGCTTTAATGTACTCACAGTATCCCATGTTTCCAAGTAGACACCCTGTATTGTTCAGAGGTACTTGGAGTTTCCTAAGGGCTGATGATATATTGCCCCGGTATATTGCACTGCTGTAGTTCAGACAGAAGGTGATGAAGGTGTATAGAACCAAGGCCAGGTCATTGTCTGCCAGGATGGGACAGTGTCTCCTAGCCAACCGGAGATGGTAGAAAGCATTACTTGTGGGTGCTACTATGTGAAAGCTTAGTGTCAGAAAGGAATTCAAGATGTCTCCTAAAGGAAGGAATTGACTAATTGTGGGTGTGTACCTTCAGCCAAATGAGAGAGCATTGTGGCTGATAATCCCCCAAAGTATTTTCCTCTGCCCATCAGCATCACCTCTATCTTACCATGAAATTGTTCTACGAAAAAAAGTTATGTCTATAAAAGACATCTCCTATATTTCTAATACCTGCTGGGGATTATATGTTCTTGAATCTTGCCCTTGCTTCCATGGCCAGATGGAATACCTAGGCAGTGGAGCCAGGGTGGTGCTGTCATGCAAGGAATGGTAGTATATCTCACTGGTCAGTGTATGTTATGTGTTTCTCTCTGCCCAATCAACAAAGGATGTGAATATGTTACAGGAATCAGCTATCAATCCTGGCTCTTCAGCTGAAGCTCTGGAGACTGATTCTTTTATTTCTAGAGGTCCCCAGTTGAATCCATGATGTAGTAGTTAAAATAACCGCCATGACAGAAGCAAGGATTTAGCGAGGACTCATGGTGAGGGTGCACCCTGTATACCATACAGAGCACTTCTTCTTGAGTGTTTCCTTTGTGAAATTGCACAGGGGAGCAGACAGGGCTGGGCAAGGACTGGAGTTGGATGGAGATGGAAGATTTTCTAGATCACCTGGTTCTCTCCCTGTGGGGAGACACATAAGGGGCTTAAAGGCTACTACTCTGTCATGGCCACTGTGACAGAAAGCACCTGTGTCCCCACCCTACACACTATTGTAATAAGCTTTGTACAAAATACAGGTTGTAAGGTATCATTTGAAAGCTCATAATTTGCTCATTCTTATTGTACTGATAAAATGTGTGTGGCAACATTGTATGTGAAGTGATAAGATTCCACTGTATGGTGTTAGAAATATATTTTCCAAACTGAGGTTGGCAAACAGGTGACTGTCTCAAACAAAGGAATGTATGCTCTGCTTAATTTGCATCAAAGCAATAAAGAGAGTCATCGAGTAAGAAGGGTAGAGAAAGAAACCTCAAACATGTGAGGAAAAGCAGCAGGGAACATCCTTTCCTATAGACTCTCTGTCTCCTGAATCTCAGCTGGAAATGTTTTCCAAGGCACTATAAAAATGAGGGACAACACCCCAAGGCACCTGTCCTCTCTCTCTGCCCATTAGTACACTCAACCAGAAGGAACAAATGAAGCAGTCAGTGAACTGAGGAAGGAATGCTCACCTAAGATGTTTGGTCAGTAAGACTGCCGAGAGCATGTGTTGAGAAAAACTTTGCTTGAATCTGATAGTTTGTTAAGATAGGCACCAGTAGCGTTTTAACTTTATTTTCTTGCAGCCATTTCTGACTTTTATGCCTCATTACTTGTACTCACTTAAAATATCTCTCTTTGTAGTTAATACATTAATTTTATTGTTTTATCTAATCCAGTGTGTTTAAATTGAAGAGTCTGTGAAACTCCATTTGGGGTAACCAGGTATATGTATATTATTTCTGTTAAGGAAATACAGAAATTATATGAATTTGTATTGTCTCAGAGAGAGCTGGGCAATAGAAGACATACATTTCTAGGGGGAAATCTAAGATTGGGAGTGAGTTGGAGTCACCCTGCAGTATAATCTAAGAGCCAAGGTGTGGCTGGGTGTCTGTAGCAAACACACAGACATAGCTGGGAGTGTCTTGCCTATTGGAGGCTGTTTGTGACCAGTCCAGGCTGGTGGTTACAGCAGCAAGGCATTGTAAAGGGCACCCCAGGTTACAGGGCTGGTGACACAATTACTAACTAGTCTGGTATATCACAGCCACCAAAGATCACCAAGGCTGCAGTGCATACACCAGACAGTGCTGCAGCCCTGGGAGCTGCTGATCACAGAGCAAGTGAAAGCCAGTACTCTCACAGCAAAGCAGAGATGTGGATTGTAGACTGATTCATGATGGGAGGACAGCAGTAACGAACAAGGATGGTCCAGAGCTAGACAAGGCTGAAGAAATTATAGAAATATAGAACAGAGCAAATTTATTGACATCTGTTCCTTCTTCCTGCAGTTGTCCTGAGCCTGCCTTGTCAGGAGCTCCTCAGTCTCAGCAAACGTAGACGAGAACTGCAGGAAGTGCAGAACTCCTTTCTTCCAGTACATCACTGGTTCAGCTAGGTGAATAACAGATTTTTGTTGGTTCAATGGCTATTTTGAAAAGTAAAAAAAATAATGACAGTGAATTGAAAAGTAAAAATAAATAAACTGTAAAAAGAATTAATTTCAGGTGAAATGAAATATTTCATATTGACAAAATTGAAATGTTTTGTTTTCAACCATTTAAAAATATTTTTGATTTTTTAAAATAAAATTCAAAATATCACCATGTTTCACTTCAAAATGCTGAAATGAAACATTTAGATTTTTTTCTGAATTTTTTTCTTGAAATGAACAATTCAGTGAAGTTGACTCAAATTCACAAAGCGTTTAAAAGTCCCTAAATCTGCATTACTTATTGAAAAAAGTTTCAGATGAAAAATTTTGCTGAGCTCTAGCTAGCACTAAGGGCTAAATAAGGAAGTACCATGTTCACCATAATCATAGCATTAATAGTATGAGATTATGTACTGTTCAATAAACAACCTACTTCTGTTGATTTCCTTCTTTAAGGAAAAAAAGCCACCTAAAAACTTTAAAGAAATAATTTTAGTAATTCTGATCAACAAGGAATATAGCAAAGTGTCAGTGCAAACTGTAACAGTCTTTTGTTTTTTTATGATATAACCTTAATATTTATTTCCATGTTATCACAATACATACTTATTTTATTTACAGTGCATTATTAGTTATATTATTTCAGCCATTTGGACTTGGTGTCTAGTAAATTTTTTACTCTGTGTGTCACCAACATCATTGTTAATGTTAATCACAGAACCCTTCCTCATTTTAGTAATCCTATTAGGCCATATTGTGCCATCAGTTTTATACAGGAGGCACCTTTGATTTCAATGAGTTCAGTCAAAAAAACCGATGGCACTGTATGATCCAGTGATGTGAGTACAGATTTGCAAGCTCGCACCCTTCTTCTGCAAAGGTTTTAATGGAGGCAAGATTGAGAGGCAGACTAAAACACTGATACTTTATACCTCATCATAACCCTAATTAAGTCAAGGGCATGACAAACATTGACCAATATGTTTGCATTGTTTGTATCTGTTCAAGTCTCAACATGAGTGTCAAGAACTCCACAGAACAACACTGAAAATATTGTTCAACCAAGCATTGTACACAGTCTGAATTAATTGACTGGCTGAACCTGGTAAAATTTGCTGAGGGATACAAATTACTTCTTTAAAAAAAGAAGTTTCCAATGTAGGGTTTGGAAGGGGTTAGGGTTTGATGGTACTATGACTGGGTCACTAGAATGAGAATCCTGATCTCTAGCTTCTACATTTTGAACTGAATTTGCATTTACAAATTTGTGAGTGATGTTCAAGGGAACTTGGGTTGTTTTCTAAACCCTTAATCCGGCTCTAATCATGACCCAGTAAAAATGTGTCTGCATCCCCTGTGCATGCAAATGAAGTGTTTTGTGTTCTTTTGTTAGCTGAGAAGATTTGCTAGTTCACCAGCATAACTGTAACTATTATTTTTGAACTGTTTAAATCTTTTCTGTTCTCTTTAATCAGAAACACCCCTTTCATTTCCTAACATTATTTGTAAGTGGAAAGTGAATCATAGCATCATAGAAATTAGAGATTAAATTATTTTATCATCTCCATACTGCACCTCTGCCACTGAATGATTTTCTCTCTTGTATATTTTCAAGTGAATCATTCAGTCCAGTTTTCTATGATTTCAATGGTGTCATTCTATTATTTCAAATGGGATACTGAACTCTAGTTCTGTTTCAAAATTCAGAAATGTTCTTCATATTCATCCTCTTATCTTTGTATGATTTCATAATGTCATAATTAATTATAGCCTCTTAGACTATCCTAAACAGTTCCATTCTCTCCTCAGCATTTATATCTTTCAGCTATTTGTACATAGTTGTCCTTTCTCCATTTAGTTGTTATTTATTCAAATGCTATCTATTTGGTTTGTTGCCCTTTCCTCATATCCTTTAGCTCCTGAAGAATTTTTGATGCTTTGAGAATCTCAGGGCTCTGTCTGTACAATTTATGAATTCTGGTTGGCATTGCAAAGTCATTATGAAGAGTTACTACGAAAACTGCTGTAACACGGATGCTTCTATATGTGTATCTTTACCAGACTGAAAAGCGTTTTTTTTCCCTCAGACTTAAGACAATGAGAAGTTACTTAACGTTCACCATGGTGCTCTGAATGGACAATAGTGGGTTTTCTCAATCTGGGAAGAGATTCTTCTCCTCTGGTCTGAAGGGAGGATGGAAATTTGGAACAATGGCAAATTACCAAAAACCGGACAAAGAAAGCCAGGTGACCAATCAGGTGTTTAAATAAGAAGCCACATAGGGAAATTGGGGGAGATCCACTCAGAAATAGGAAGCATTGGGCAGCAGACAGGAAGGTCTGAGGAGATGGGGAAGAAGCCTCCATGAGGGAAAAACTACCCAACATATAGCAGGCTGTGAGGCAGGCAATTCTGCTCACCTTCCTAGAAACCGATGGTCCCCCAAGGACATGTAGAAGGGTGAATTAATGAGGGGCATTGCATTCAGGATGTTTGCTATGTTTTGTAAGATATGTACTCTCTTGTGCTGTACATGGTTAAATGGAAGGGCCATTGTATTAGACTCTGAGCAAAGAGGCTCTCTGTATGTGTTGTGTATGTTTTAAATATGTCTATTGGGACTTAGTGCTGCTTGCGGCATCGTTATCTCCCTTGGGCCATGTCATAACTATAAAGGGAAGGGTAACAGCTGTCCTGTGTAGAGTACTATAAAATCCCTCCTGGCCAGAGACTCCAAAATCCTTTTCCCTGTAAAGGGTTAAGAAGCTCAGGTAACCTGGCTGGCATCTGACCTAAAGGACCAATAAGGGGACAAGATACTTTCAAATCTTGGGGGGGGGGCTTTTGTTTGTGTTCTTTGTTTTGGGTTGTGTGTTCGCTCTCGGGACTGAGAGGGACCAGACATCAATAGGTCTCTCCTATTTCAAACTTGTAAGTAAATAGCCAGGCAAGGCGTGTTAGTTTTCCTTTGTTTTCTCAACTTGTAAATGTACCTTTTACTAGCGTGTTTATCTTTGTTTGCTGTACTTTGAACCTAAGACTAGAGGGGAGTCCTCTGAGCTCTTTAAGTTTGATTACCCTGTAAGGTTAATTTCCATACTGATTTTACAGAGATGATTTTTACCTTTTTCTTTAATTAAAAGCCTTCTTTTTAAGAACCTGATTGATTTTTCCTTGTTTTTAGATCCAAGGGGGTTGGATCTGTATTCACCAGGAGTTGGTGAAAGGAAGGAGAGGGAATGGTTAATCTCTCCTTGTTTTATATCCCAGGGGGGTTGGAACTGTATTCACCAGGAGTTGGTGGGAGGAAGGAGGGGGAATGGTTAATTTCTCCTTGTTTTAGATCCCAGGGGGGTTGGAACTGTATTCACCAGGAGTTGGTGGGAGGAAGGAGGGGAATGGTTAATTTCTCCTTGTTTTAAGATCCAAGGGGTTTGGATCTGTATTCACCAGGGAATTGGTGAAGGTTTTTCAAGGCTTCCCAGGGAGGGAATCCATTGAAAATGGTGGCAGCGGACCAGAGCTAAGCTGGTAGTTAAGCTTAGAAGTTTTCATGCAGACCCCTACATTTGTACCCTAAAGTTCAAAGTGGGGATACAGCCTTGACAGGCCATTTGCCACCGATCATCTGCAGGGGATTTAGGAAAAGGCAGTACTGCCTCTATTAGAGCCATGCTGCCAAGGAAGAGGGGGGATAGAAGAGGTAAGAGTCATTTGTGTGGATAGTTCCTGCATCTATGGATTCCTGGATTCCCTTCCCTGTGGATCCCAAGGATCTGTGGGTGGGCAAACCTCGGTTGGGCCACAGACTCCTCCCTCTTGATGAGACAATTTGTGGGTAGCTCTCCAAGGGAGATATAGCAGAAATTGTCCTGACCCTCAAGCCAGATCTCCATGTTTATTTATGAGATAGACAACCTAGCCCTAGGTGTGTGTAACCACTATTATAACGTAACCATTTTCAATTGTGACTAGCCAGTAAGGCTCCAATTATAACTCTGGTGTCAGAGGGGTAGCCGTGTTAGTCTGGATCTGTAAAATGCAACAGAGAGTCCTGTGGCACCTTTAAGACTAACAGATGTATTGGAGCCACGAAAGCTTATGCTCCAATACATCTGTTAGTCTTAAAGGTGTCACAGGACTCTCTGTCAATTATAACTCTGTTTTTCATAAGAAACAAAACATTACACATTCCTAAAGGAATTAACATATTTCATTAACTTTATCATCCACTCAGCTTCCTCCTGCAGCATTTCTTTAGCACTACCAAACTTTAATACAAAAGGCAGTCTGAATTTCAATCAGATCCAGGCTATCTCCCCAAATATTGCAAATCCTCCAGAATTTGCATCACTAATTCTTTAATAAAATAGATATTTTATGAAACCTGACAACATTACTGGAGGTTTTTTACAATTGTAGATTAAGCCTTTCACAAGGAATCACTGATGACAGTCAAGTTCAATAGAACAAAGATTTCATCTAATATTAGTTTCTGGCAAGTCAATTTGCAAGGTTATTTTTGCAGATTAAATTAGCTATATTGGGAGGTCACCCTCTCGCTTCTAAATCAAGAAAGAAAGACAGATACATAATAGCATAACACTATAGATGTACTATTAACCAATCTTTCACAATAAGGAAATTAGCTATTTACCCAAGAGGGGTGAAATAAAAAGCTATTTTGTAACATAATAAATACCTTTAAGAGGAAGTGGGTCAAAGGCCGTCTGAATATCATCAACTATACAAGTTGCCTATATGTTACTATTCAGGCACTGGGAAAAAATCTCAGTTATTATTAAAACTGGGAATGAGGGAAACAAAATACTATGTTTTAAAGAAGGGAGAGAGAAGCTTAGTGCCTATATATGCTGTGCCACTTGATGTAATCATTCTGTTTTCATAGGAATATACCATGAAGTTCTATGATGCTGCTGTAGTTAAATATTAGTTTATACTATCAACTCCTCTGTCAATATTTTTACACATGTTCTGTTACTTACAGTTTCTAGTAAAAAAAAATACATATGCATTTGGAGGCTGCTAAATGTCACAAAATTCAGCCATTCTGTAGCATTCAGACTGAAATCTAACCTCTTCCTTCTGCCCACATTTTGGGTATGAGATTTCAAATGTTCCCAGATCCCAATGGTCATGAACAAGCAACATCTCATAAGATTTACACCAGAGTTGCAACAAAGTATTTTAGAAAAAAATCTTAAACTTCAGTCCAAATATTGAACCAAACAACCCTCCACCTCTCCTCTCCCTTTGCTGGATCAGAAAAAGCTCTCTGAACTCCCAGAACTTAAAGTCTGCTTAAAAACAATATGGAGTCCAATAGCACATTAAAGACTAACAGATTTATTTGGGCATAAGCTTTCGTGGGTAAAAAACCCATTTCTTCAGATGCATGGAGACTTAGTCTGCTTAGACACCTGAGACATTGAAATAGCACTGAGTCTGTACTTTGGGGAAATGAGAAACCAAAGACCAGATCCTCAGATGGCATAAATCCGTGTAGCTTCACTGGCTTCAATGGAGCTACACTGAAGTACAACAGCTGAGGTTCTGACCCTGTTTTCTTCCATGTTAAATACCACTCTAATCTGTAGAATGAATAAGGCCCACTGAAGGGTAACTTCCAATGTCAATGATCATTCAGTACAGCAAAATTGACTCAAAGGCAAATGTAAGTGCTTTTGTGGGCTTGTCACAAAAGTGAGAGTGTTATTGTTACATACTGCTTTTTTGTGATGCTAATTCTCTATGCCTTTTTCCATAAAGGGGATGAAAAAGGCTTGAAGTGTAATAATCTGCTCCAGAAGACTTTTAGTTCATTTTGAGATCAGGAGTAACCATCTCAGTGGTGATCCAGACATCCAATGAACCCTCCCACCATCTAGAAATAGGTACTATATGTCTTCTGAAAATTAAGGATAATCATATTACATCTGTGAGTCCTGTACATATTCAGCAAGTAGCTAAATCTACCTAATCTAACATTTTATGATCTCTCTAGCCTCTCAGATAAAGTATATTTAGCTTTCTGGCAAAAATGAATAGAATGCACCGCTGCTATTATTATTTGTTTGTATTACAGTAGCATGTTGAAGCCTCAACTAAGTTCAGGGCATCAGTGTGCCAGATGATGATGATGCAGTCCCTGCCACAGACAGTTTACAGACTAAGTAAACAAAGAGAAATTAAGCAAGCATTATCCCCACTTTACTGGTGCGTACCTGAAGCACAAAGAGATTGTGATTTGCCAAACGTCAGAATGTACCTACATCTCCTGACTCCCAGGCCAGTGTTTTAACCACAAAACCATCTTTCCTTCCAAGAAGTAATTTAATTCTCCCTAATTTCGCGTGATGTATACAGCGTTTTATCCTACGTAACAGGCTGGGGAGCTGGGGGCGGATGATTATGAAATATTAGGCTTGGCCTGGAAGGACACACACTCCATTTATGTTTACCAATAAGTTAAATTAACATTTCAGATCTTTATCAACAATCTGTAGTATTTTTCTTGTAATTATTTATTTAAATTTAACAATAAAAAGCACTCATAGTTCCCCACAGTATGCAATGCTTTTTTCCCTCCCTAAAATGAGCATTGAAAGCATAATGCATAGATATTATAGAAAGTTATTTCCTTTTATAATAATGAGTAGTTGGTGACATTTTACTTTTCTCCCTCTTGTTTTCCTCTCTATACAATGTCCTGCTGTGGGTATCTCTCTTCTCCTTTCACCTGGCTCATTTGGAAGACATCACCTCTGGGACATTTGCAAACTTTGCCAGCTGATTAATTGACCCATGGCATATCAAGTTGCCTGTGACACCTAGCATCTAGATAGTTCATCTGAGACTATCTTAAGCATAGGGTGATGATGGCTGCAGGAAAGCTTCAATTTGTTGGAAAGCAGCAGAAAAATAAATATTAGGAAAAAGCTGTAGTAATGGTACTGAAGAAGCGGGAGGTCTTTAAAAAGCATTTAGCCTTCAGACTCTTCATCCTTCCCAGTTTTCTTGCATTTTTTGTATTTCTGTTTAAAAAGCAATTTTCTCTTTACTGCTTCCAGCTAATTTTCATATTGTTCCCTTTATTGGCTATGAGTCTCACATTCTTCAGCTCGTCTTTCCTTTCATTATCTCCTTGTTCATTAAGCTATCATCCTTATTAATTTAATTATCTGATTTCTCTTTCCTTCCATTCAGTTTTTATCTTTGTACTTTTCTTTATACTGGTTTGTCATGTCACGTTCCTGCTGTTTAATTATTTCCCTTCTGTTGAAGTCAATGGAGCTTTTTTCACTCAGTTCAATGGGTTTTGAATCAGGCCCTTAGCCTTTAGTAATGATCGTTTGATGGCTGAATGTTTCCATTTTGTATTAGTAAACGTACAAATTAAATGCTTCAAGAACTACTCCATTTCTGTGAATGGTAGTGCTGAAGTGGGCAGAGCACCTTCCCCTCAAAACTATGGAAATGCCTTAGCAGCAACTCTGTAGGGATCTAAATTTGTGGATAGAGTGGTGATGGGGAGGGGTGCCAGGCAACCTCTGCCAAGACACCCCCCCCCCCCCCAAAAAAAAACCCATGAGGCCAACTGGAGCCAGCTACTACATACTCTATAAGATCTCCACTTGCATCACTGAACATCCCTGCAGGAACATACTATTCAGGGACTGACGAGTCCCTGGTGGCTACCAATGGAGACACATGTGTATGGCTTCTGCTATCAGCAAATCTTCTGAAACCTGTGGGAATTAGTTGAAGGAGCTGGACTGCCAACCTCTTCCTTGACTGTGACAAACTCTGTCCTTCCAACAGAAGAATCAGGAGGAAATGCCATGAGTGCAAAGTCACAGAGTCCCACACTTGTCTGGGTTATACACATGTACAGCAGAATGGGCCCTATATATTATTCTCCAGGAGGATTAACATATTTATGCCATTGTCATTTCTTCCTCTGTAATATTATTTAGTTTTCTTTGGCAAGTAAATACAGATGAAGTTGCTGCTTCAGGAAATATCAAAATTATTATTAATAATAAAAATACCAAGCTATCAGCACTTTCAGTCAGTAGGTCTCAAAAGCTCTTTACAGGAGGTTAGTATCATTATCCCTATTTTAAAGATGAGGAAATTAAGGCACGGAGAGGGGATGTGGTTTGTCCCAGGTCACCCAGAAGGCCAGCGGCAGAGCTGGGAATAGAAAGTTCATGGAGGAGAGGTCCATCAATGGCTACTGGCCAAGATGATCAGGAATGCAAACCCATGCTCCAGGTATCTCTAAATCTCCAGCTGCCAGAAGATGAGACTGGATGCCAGGGGATGAGACTGGATGCCAGATCACTCAGGATTACCCTGTTTTGTTCATTCCCTCTGAAGTCAATAATATCATAGTGAAAAGTATGTAGCAACATTGTATGCAATTTTATGAACATAAAGTGAAATCATGACAGAAGTTTGTTTTCCAGACAAGTCTGGGAAGTGGGTAAACCTGTTTCTCAAAGACAAAGGACAAGCTGACACCGCTAGCCAGATGTCATCAAAGTGGATGGGCAATCACCTATCAACTGGCCATTCCTTGGCAAGGAAGCTGGGCAGGAACAAACAGATCTGCATCTTAGTAAACAACAGCATGGAACCTCTTTCACCACCAAACTCCTGGATTCCAACCTCACAGTAGGTATGAACTTTATCTAGGGGAAACCATTGGAAAATACATTTCAAAGGGTGACTGATCTATAAAAGTGAGGGGCAAAAACTCCCCAAGTTCTTTCTTCCTATCCATCTTTCTCCTTTTCACCTAAGAAGACAAAAGAAACAGCTGTTGCCCTTTGGGAGCAGATCCTGGCCTGAGTGTTTGGTCAGCAATATTACTGGTAACATGCGGTAAGGGATTTAATCTTGAACCAAGTCTAGTTTGTTAAGTTTAGTACTACGAAGCATTTTATCTTTATTTCCCTTGTAACCATTTCTGATGTAATGCTTTATACTTGTGCTCACTTAAAACCTATCTCCTGTGAATTGTCTGGGTAACTTCATTTAAGGTAGCAGATTGTTGTATATTGATTGTCTTAGAGAGGCAACAGACCTAATATGGCTGGACTGTCCAGAAGAGGGCTGGACAGTGCAGAACACAAGTTTTTGGGGAAAATCCTGGACTGGAAGTGTGTTGGGGGTCACCCTTCAGGTGGTAACCAAGGCTGGTGGAAGCCAGAGTATGACTGATGTGTAGCTGGCAGGCTGCAGTTATACTCAGACACTTCTTGCATGCTGGACGGCTGTTTGTGAGTGGCCCAGGTGGGAGCCACAGCAGCAAAGTATTGTGAGTCATCCAAGCTTGCAAGCAGGGGTGACACAGCCTCTCACTTGTTTGGATTGCACCCTGGAATGTCATAGCACATAAATAGTCCCATTGGACCCACATGATTACAGCTATACATGTATAAGAGCACTAAGGATTGGGGCCTTACTTTTCTAATTAGTCTACTTGTATATCTGGATGTGTAAGTAAGTATCAAGTAAAAGCCTAAACTACCATCAAAAATTACCAGCGGTGAAAAGAAGTCAGTAAGCAAGCAAGCACTTGGATTCTAATTAAATCCATTCTCCTCTGCCCCATTCATGAATCTTAACTTATGCTTGGACAAATATCAAAGGCTAATCATCATTTTACTATTGTAACAGATTCTTCAAAGTAGTACAAAAAATGGCCCAAAGATTAATGGAATTTAAATTTTGATTCACTAATAACATGCTTTAGATTCACAGCAACCTTCACTATTTACAGATAAAACAACAAATTGTGTAATACCTCTGGTTAAATAATGGAACCTTGAATAAATACTGCCCTGATCTTAAGGACACTTATGCACATAATTAAATTTAAACATATGAGTACTCCCACTGAAGTCAATGGGACCACTCATGTGCGTAAAGCTAACAACGTACATAACTATTTGCAGGATCAGCACCAAAGATCTGAACATGTTGCAATTTGCATCCCAGTGGTTTTTAGCTCTTTAAATATTTAGCTAGTCAAATAATATTATCAAATAATTTGTTTTACAAATTCCATTATATTATTAGACTAAATTATTCTAGGACTTTGTTTACATAATCTATCTATGATAGGGAGCTTGGAGGGCCGGGCAACCTAGTGGTTAGTCCACATGACTTCCAGTCAATTTACTCTCTATCTGGAGAGTAGGGGTACTTGTTCCTGACCTGAAGCTGGGGGATCATTTGGGTGTAGATGTTTAGGGGGTGTTGTAGGGGAACTCAGGCCTGCCTTCTCCACCATGTCCTAGCCCAGGGCACTGTGGAAAGCAACATCAGTAGGGTCCTCCCTGCAGTGAGTCAAAGTTGCTTCCCTGGGCTACTTTTTACCTATAGATCCCTTCAGTTTGGGGCATAGCCCCAATAGTCCAAACAGTCAATCACTTCACAACAAAAGAGCCTAAAGAAGCAGGGTCCTGCCAGACCTGTGAGTTCTCAAAGGGGATGGTGGCTAGCAAAGGCTTTGCCTGAGAGCCTTATCTGATCTGTGGTCCCCTCACAGGCTCCCTTGTTGAGCAAATCACTTGTGAATATATACAGAGTTAAATTTTTGAATCAAAGAGCCACAAGCAATTGTTTAATGTATTCTCTCAGTGGTGGTGTTTGGCAACATGTGTTTAAATTTATTGGTTCAACTGCCTGTTTATTTTACTAGTGTGGATGAAATGCATGTAGAATAGATTGGCTTTAATTTATCTACATTTGTGATAAGAATGAGAAAAAAGTTGAGAGAATTATAAGGGAAAATTATTATTAGTAGTAGTAGTTGTACAGTAGTGGCTGTGGCAGAGCTCTGACCTTGTCCCCATGGGTCCTGCGCTTCTAGGCGGTATATGCTAGCCTCAGTGGCTCTCTGTGACCCTCCACGTAGCCCTTCTCTCTCTAGGGCCAGGGTTACAGTCTACTGAGCCCTTTTCATCATAAGCCAGCAAGGAGGTTGGTGAGAGAACTCCCACAGTCTCTGTTGTCCCTAGGGCTTGTTTTAGAACAGTTTAGCCTCCTGTCCTGACAGGGGCCTGACTTCCCTTCCCAGGAGGTGTTCCTGTAGTGGTGGGTTGGGGGGAACCCGGGACCGCCCTCTACTCCGGGTTCCGGCCCAGGGACCCTAATGATAGCAGCTGTTGGCAGCCAACCTGTCACTGCCAGAGTTGCTACATTTCCCTGGGCCACTTCCCCACAGCTTTCCTGCTTCTCCCTTCTTCACCCTTACCTTAGGGCTCCCTTATCAATAACTTGAGGGTGCCTTCATTAACCAGCCCTTCAGCCACACTTGCTCTCCTCTGCCTGACTGGAGTGAGCCCTTTTTATAGTATCGGCGGGGCCTTAATTAGAGTCAGGTGGTCATATTAGCTTAATGGCCTCACCTGACTCTTTGCAGGTTAATTGGAGTCAGGTGTTCTCATTAGGCTGGAGCAGCCCCTGCTCTGGTCAGTCAGGGAACAAAAAACTGTTAATCCAGTGGCCAGTATATCTGCCTTCTGCTATTCCACTGTACCCAACTGGCCTGGGTCTATCACATAGCATTATAGCACCAAGAAGCCCTAGTCATAGACCATGACCCTATTGTGCTAGTTGCTGTTGTATAAACCCAGAAAAAAATGCTCCAAAGAGCTTACAATCTAAGTATCAGATAAGAGATAGGTGAGTAGAAGGAGACAATGAGACAATATTGATCAGCATAATAGGAATGTCTATTTAGTTACTATTTTTTTATTAAAGATAAATGGAATTGTTGATGATCATTTGCATATCTTCTGAGATTTCTTGAACTGAAGAACTTCTGTCCTCATAGAACATTATCTCTTTAAAGACAAAACAAACTGGATTCAGTATACCTCCAGCCAAAGTCATTAATGTGCAAAAGCATGGAGTCATCCTTGGAGTGAGGGACTTTGCCAGGAATAAACTATATGGTAGTGGTCACATAGTAATATAATGGTAACCCATGAATTCCTAGTACAGTTTTAAACACTATGAATGCATTATCACATCTGTTTAAACATGCAGAAAGGACTTGGATACAGTGAATCTCTCCAGAGGTCATGGACTGGGGACAAAGTTGGCTTTGTGGCATCATCATCCCCCAGGGGACCCTGCAGAAGCTGATCTATGGAATGGGGACTCTGTGGTAAGGCCAGAGACAGCAGAGCCCCCATTCCACAGAACAGAGTTAAGCAGGGGTCCCACAGTGTCATCATCTGTTGACACAGTAGATTCCAAAGAAGAAATCTGAACTGGAGTTAATTCTTCATTTGTATCCACGTAAGGGCTGGTCTCTCACTTACTGCAAAGGTAAGACTGGTGCATTTTAATTGCATTGACACTTTTAATGGTAATACAGTGTGTGCTGTATGTTAAAGTCATGTCAGGGAAAGCACTAGCGTTTCCTCAGGCCATATTTCTATTCAGTAGTAAAATGTGCAGGGGTCTAACTTTCTTGTAAGGCAGATCTGCGGCTGCATATAGCACTGTGCATGTTAGGATGGACTACACACGTTACAGTTGCAGAGATGAACTTCTTCATAAACTGATATCTACAGTAAATGAAATTTTAAAAGCTATGGGACTAGACCTTCATTTCATTCCAAAGTGTACTGATATTAGCCCAATCTAAGGCAAGGTGTGCATTCTATTATACGTGGACACATTCATTGCAATAGTAACACTTAGCCCTTTCATCACACTTTTCAGGCTCAAATCACTGTATACACATTATCTAATCAAACATTGTAGCATCTCACTGAGACAAGCAGAGAATAATTCTTATCAAAGTTTTACTGAGGGGGAAACTGAGGCAAAACCGTAGAGCTGGGTAGAGAAAGGTAACTCTGTTTCAGTGATGATTTTGATATTTCAAAATTTGGTTTCATTCCAATTAAAAATGAAAAGCAAGAATTTAGAAATTCTACTTGAAAGGGAATGGATCTTCAACTCTGAGGCAATCTGTCTGGTGGTCTACCCAAGACTTGTGGACCCTGGGAGCCCTGGGGTCCCCGATTCTGAAGCAATCTGCCTGGCGGTCTGTACCAGAAGCCCTCCAGGGAGGCTGCAGACGAGCTGGGTAAACAAGTTGACAGGAAACCAGGCAGCATTCCTGCCTGGGTTCCATTGGAATTTCATTGAAACTGAACCACCTTCAAGGAACATTTCAATGAATCAGCAATTTTTGATAAAAATATGTTTTGTTGGCATTTTTCTGGCCAACCCTACAGAACACTTAAGTGACTTCCCCAGAACCACAGGGCAGTCAGAGTTAGATTTTGGGCTCCATTCAAAAGTGTCTGACGGTCCAGATTTGTTCCACGGTCTGCCTATTGACTATCCCTGCACTAGAACATACCCATCAGTACTGAACTATGGAAGCCCCTGACAGCAGAAAATGGAACCAACATTGTTCTGCAGTAAGAAGATAGATAGGAGTGGGACAGCCTCATGGGTGGGGGGGGGGAGGTTCTGCACACATTGGGTGCTATGAAAAATAGCTCAGGAAAGATCCATAGAGGAAATTTGACGGGGGGGGGGGGGAATGGAACCATGGCTAGGAGACAAACAACTATGCAGAACCACTGGCCAAACTCCACATGTTGATTAAGGAACACAGCAGCTGCTGAGGCCATTTCAACTTATAGGCTGCAGTAGTGGCCATAGAAAAGTTGGGACTGGGCAGATAATTCTGTCTCTTCCCCCCGTACCACTCAGGAGCACTCCTGTGCAAAGCACAAAGCTTTTCCATAGGGGATAAGATTGGGCCTAACACAATATCTCCATCAGGAAAGGACACAAATCACAAAACTACCTGTACCTTCTCATGCAAATAAAGTAATATCATACCTCCCGTCTTGAAATGATTTGACCTTCCATTTCCATTTCTCACTTTGAACTGTATCAACTTTTCAGTTAATTCTACCTCAGGTTGTCG
This sequence comes from Chrysemys picta bellii, assembly GCF_011386835.1. NCBI lineage: Eukaryota > Metazoa > Chordata > Testudines > Emydidae > Chrysemys > Chrysemys picta. Next base: position 34,885,998 of record NC_088791.1, read on the forward strand.
CTTCCAGTCTTCCCTTTAAATCACATCAGCTTTTCAGCCGCACCTATTTTAGCTCTCCTCTTCCAATTCTTATTTTAAATCACTTCAAGTTTTACATCGATCTTATTTGAGCTCACCATTTCCATTGTTCACTTAGAACTGCATCGGTTTTTGGAATTGCTTTTATTTTTCCTTTCTGCTTCAATTTCTGGGCTTAAATCACATCAGTTTTACATCAACTTTTCAATCACTCTTATCTCAGACACCTATTTTTATTTCTCACTTGAAATCACATCAACTTTCATGCTGATGTAATTTATGTAAGCATCTTCCAGATCCCAGTCTTCGCATATTGACTTAAAAAGGATTTCCAATTTGTGTGAATCTATGTGTATTGGCTGTATTTGCGATACCCCATAGGATATACTGAATTCAAAATAACTTGAACATTATTATTTTCTACATGGCAACAGTTTAACTGGGACAGTCAAATATTCCTTCCAAAGGGCCTGATCCACAGCCAATTGAAGTAATTGGAAAGAGTAGTTCCCCTACCCTGGCTCTAAGTAGCAGCATTTAGGGAAAGACAGCATTTTTAAAGAACTTTTGCCCTCCACCCCCGTCTCAAATTAAATGAAGAGATACCTCTTCACAGAAAAGAGTGAATATGAGATAACTTAAGGGGGATAAACTTTATAATGGGCATAAATTATATGCTGGGGCTATTTTAGTAACACACCCTTCTAAGTAACAAGACAAGTAAATGAAACAAATGCATCTTACATGTTCAACGGAGTTGAACTGAACTAATGCAGGATGGTGCTTGGACTTCCATAAGTTCACATGGGAAGAAAGAGTGTGCAAAGGTCCTTTCCACTTCGACTCCCTCTACCAGAAACATGCACAGTTGCAGCCTTTGTATCCCCTGAATGCAAGGCTTCCAGGTGCAAATTCCTAGCCCCACTGAAGTTAGTGGCAAAACTTCCATTGATTTCAGTGGGAGGCCAGGATTTCACTCAAGAGGAGACTACTGTTACTGCTGTTGCTATATGTCCCAAATTGAGCAGGGAGATGCCAGGGCCCCATCACTGCCATATACTGGAAAAAGCCAGGTGTTAGTACATACCACATTCTGTCAATGGAAGGCCGAGCTGCCTTTGTCCCCTTGCATTCCAAATGATATTGTGCCTGCCTAAAGCACAATGCCTCTGAGAGTTCCCCCTGGGACTATGACCTGGGACCCCCGATCGATTCAAGCTTCACGGAGTAGTGAGAACCCAGCGCTCTCTCTCTCTAGGTATAGCCTTCTGAACCTGGCTTGTGTGATCAGTTATAGTTTTCTAAACCTGACTTTTATAATCAAATTTAAGTTAGATTTTATATTATAACTGTTTTGTTTGTTTTGGTTCCCCTATGGCTATTACCTGGCAATAAATAACTTTCATGGTTAAGCTGGTTGCTTCTCTCTCTCTATCCCCCAACCCCCGTGGGTGTTTTTTGGCTTCCTCATTTGCTCTGCAGCAACGCTTCTCGTACCTAAGCTAAAGATATCTGCAGCACCCAAACATCCTGTGAGGTTTGCTCATCAAGTGGGTTACTACCAGAACAATTGTAATGTGAAAGTGGGGATAGGGATGTGTTAAACCAGGGACGTATAAGGGTGGCAGCTTGGAAGTGCTGCTCAACCCAGTCTGCTGAGCACAGGGGCATATAAGGGGTCAGCTTGGGAGTCCTCTCAGATGGGCTCTGTTAATGTGTGTGTGTGTTCGTCTGATTCTGGGGCTGGAGGAACCCAGCCCTGGGGAACCTAGGTCCTTCAGGATAGCTCCATTGGGAGGGAACTTGCAGAAGGGAGGAGTAGAGCTCCATATGAAAACACAAGTGACACAAGCAGTACGTTGATAGAATTACAGAGCCCCACCCCCCAGAAGAGTAATCCTAATAAATGAGCATACCCCAAAGTAACAGGCAAATCTGGTAACAACTGATTCATACTTTTTAGGTCTTTATAGACGTGTTGTGGGTCCTCAAAAATATCAATTCAATGATAAGCACAACAACCAATGTGTAGTAATGTTACAACTGGCTACATGCAAACTAGCACATACCTCACTGCACCAGTTTTAATTCACTCTTTTTGTTAATTCATTGTACGTCTCTCTGTGGGCACTCTTATTTCAAAATAAGAGCATCTAGGCCAAGGCATGCTCCAAAATAATAAAAGATGTGAATTAAACCTGGTGAAGTTATTTATGTGCAAGTTGGTATGGAGCTCAAGTCTTGGTTTCTTAAAATTCAGCAGACATTGTTTTCAGAGAATCATAGAATCATAGAAGATTAGGGTTGGAAGAGACCTCAGGAGGTCATCTAGTTCAACCCCCCCCCTCCCTGCTCAGAGCAGGGCCAGCTCCAACTAAATCATCCCAGCCAGGGCTTTGTCAAGCCTGACCTTAAAAACCTCTAAGGATGGAGATTTCACTACCTTCCTAGGTAACCCATTCCAGTGTTTTACTACCCTCCTAGTGAAATAGTTTTTCCTAATATCCAACTTAGACCTCCCCCACTGAAATTTGACCATTGCTCCTTGTTCTGTCATCTGTAACCACTGAGAACAGCCTAGCTCCATCCTCTTTTGAACCCCCCTTCAGGTAGTTGAAGGCTGCTATCAAATCCCCCCTCACTCTTCTCTTCTGCAGAGTAAATAAACCCAGTTCCCTCAGCCTCTCCTCATAAGTCATGTGCCCCAGACCCCTAATAATTTTTGTTGCCCTTCACTGGACTCTCTCCAATTTGTCCATATCCTTTCTGTAGTGGGGGGCCCAAATCTAGATGCAAAAAGTGAGATTAAAAGTAAAGCCTGAAATCATTGTTATAACAACATAAGAACTGCAGAATCCACTGATTTATTGTAAATTGTTGCCCAGAGTACATATATTTTCAGTATACTGCACTATTGCTAACTCTTGCAATTTCTTTGGGAATCACATGAGGTTAGCTAGAGCTGGGGCTGGAACCAGAGCCCAAGCCCAGCATGTGATGAGATGACAGAAACTCCAGCCCTCTCACAAATTTCAGTCCTGCCTGGGGGAAAACCCCTCTGATTGGCTATGTTCCTCACTGCCCTTTCTACTAGAGATGAGCAGCCAACCCAAGCTACTGCAGGAAGCAGGCATAGCTCTCTCATGGCCCCCACCCCCACCAGGAGCTCACACCATTCTCACAGGAGACCGCAGGGCAGGGGGGTGGAGGGATCAGAAAGAGTCCAGCTTAGGATCACTCCACCCCCCCTCTGTACCCCCTCTTTCCCTTCCTGCAACACCTGGTCTGGGAAGAGAGACGGGGGGAGTATGAAGAACCCCTGGAGCGGCTCCTACAGCCTGGATGGGGGAGAGGGGGCTCCCACTGAAGCCCTGCCAAGTCTTGGTGAGGGGGATGAAGAGCCCCAGGAACTGCAGGAGGAGCAGAGTTGAGGCAGAGTGTGTGCATGTACAGATCATATAGGCCAGGGATTGGCAACCTTTGGCATGCGGCTCGCCAGGGTAAGCACCCTGGCGGGCGGGGCCAGTTTGTTTACCTGCCGCATCCGCAGGTTCGGCTGATCGCAGCTCCCACTGGCCATGGTTCGCCGCTCCAGTCCAATGAGGGCTGCGGGAAGTGGCCTGGGCTGAGGGATGTGCTGGCCGCCACTTCCCGCCATCCCCAGTGGCCTGGAATAGTGAACCGCAGCCAGTGGGAGCTGCGATCCCTGATATAGGCAGTGCTAGGGAGGCTGGGCAGATATGGGTGCAAAATTGATGGGATGCAGAACTGATACAGAGGCTGGCAAAGGTCAGAATTAATTGCTGGTCAGGAGGATGAGCAGATGTGTGGGTGAGAGCACCTGTAACGGGAACAAAAATCTCCTTAATATATTTGGAAGATCAGGCAACATTCATTGTCTCTCTCTTTATCTCACCCACACTGGGGGAGGGCAGAGAGAGTTCAAAAATTAAAACACAGACCAAAGCACAATCTAATGTATTAGAATGACCTCCACAGGGATTTTACTGTTTCTCCTCTATGGGGGTGGGAGGCCTCCAGCCCTGGGATTTATATGAGTCTGCTGTTTTGATGGACATTTTCCCCTCAGCCAATCAGATCACTTTGAGGCAGAGCTAGAGATGGGAGTCATCTTGTAAGGCTGGCATGGGAAAACAGCACCTTTGTGATTATGAGAGGATCAGAGAAACCCCCAACAATCTGGCACAATCAAGAAAAGGTGTGAGTTAGGTGCTTCTGACATGGGAGATAGGGAGCTCTGACTGGATATAAGAATCCCTGGTTCAGAAGGGCTTTGTCTCAGGGTATATTTGCTCCCAAGTCACATGGGACTCATGGACATTTGCACTAGCCCAGAACACAAGGTCTCATTGTTATTAACTGTTACTATGTTCTGTTCATTTTGTTTATGTTTGACTTATTTAATTCTGTTTATTGTTACTTTGTTGAAATAACTTCCAGCCAGATTGGAAGTAAAGTTCCTTGTTTATTTTTTTGACCTCTGCATGTGATTGTCAATCCTGGGTGAACCTGCTGAGTATTATGTACCCATGAGGCTCTAATACTTGGATTACCTACAAAACTCACCTTCAGGGTTGTGACATGGTTGGCATGGCTACAGCCTAACCAATTTCTCCAAACTGTCATTCAGACCTCTCTGTGATGTACAGATTTCACTTACAATAAATGTCAGGGACCAGATTCCGCTATCCTTACTTTGAATAGCACCTAACGCCCCAAATGGTCCCCTGGATTTCAGTGGGACAATTCATGGAGTAAGGAACTACTTGATATAAGCAATGGTGGCAGAATCTGGCCCAAAGTAACTTTCCTGATTAAACTGAGCCAGGGTGCAGCATAAATTCTTGAGGTTTTTTTATACTCCTTTTTAAAAAAAGTGCAATGATAACATTTCCAGTGGACCCTAGGAAATGAACAATTCAAAACTGATAGGTGAACGGGCATTTGAAATTAATGTTCTGCATGAAGCAACACCTGTTTTGAGACATTTGAAACTAAACTGCAGAAAATGCTAGAAAAAAAAGCACTGTATTGAACAATACTATACTTGCAGAGAGATGGAACAAATGACACAATATGTTGATCACACCTTTAACTTTTGTGATTCATTTGTATAGAAATGTTTGAGTCATTAGCCATGACGTATGGGAGAGCTAATTTCACATAGCTTCTTTTGCAATCTGGAGATAGCTTTTACCTCTTGTTATTTTTAATCACATATCCTCTTGTTAGGTTACACTTTAAAATCCATCATCCAGAAATCCCTGAAGCTTATTATATTTCTTAGTCTTCTAGAAATACTTCTGACTTTGGCTGCCCTTAGTGTCAAAGCTAGAGGAGCACAGAGGAGTATGCCAGGGACTTGAACAGTGATAAAGACAGCTCTTCTGGGTTTATCTTTGGAATTCCCCCGCCCCCCAAAGGTAGGCTGAGGATCATTAGATCTTTTAGGAAATTCAGCCATTTTATGTTTAAGTGCCATGCTCTATCTCCGAGAATTATATACCCGATTGCTCTATTAATAATTAACAGGCTTATTTTTTTTTAAAAAACCATAATTTGTGATAGCGCTATTGCTTAGAAAATCCTGTTAATATTTTTATTTTCAGTAGGAACATTAGTAGCATATGGGGTTTCCTCAACAAGCCTTAAATACCATCCTGATTTTCTCCAGCACTTTTTCTTCTTGATTCGGAACTCAGCAGCAAAACTGAATAAAATCTTAAGAGTTTGTAACAGAAATCCCATAAAAGTATTTTTCTCCAAATCAAGATGATGAGGAATGACATATCTATCTATCTATCTATCTATCTATCTGTAGTGCATCCACATATTATTAGTATTATTGGTTATTTATCTAGTTCTATAAGGTATGTCAGTTGGTTTACAAAACAAATATGAGGTTGTCAAGGCTGTATCCTCACTTTGAACTTTAGGGTACAAATGTAGGGGCCTGCATGAAAACTTCTAAGCTTAACTACCAGCTTAGCTCTGGTCCCGCTGCCACCATTCCCAATGGATTCCCTCCCTGGGAAGCCTTGAGAAACCTTTCACCAATTCCCCGGTGAATACAGATCCAAACCCCCTTTGATCTAAAACAAGGAGAAATTAACCAACCCCCTTGGATCTAAAACAAGGAAAAATCAATCAGGTTCTTAAAAAGAAGGCTTTTAATTAAAGAAAAAGGTAAAAATCATCTCTGTAAAATCAGTATGGAAATTAACCTTACAGGGTAATCAAACTTAAAGAGCTCAGAGGACTCCCCTCTAGTCTTAGGTTCAAAGTACAGCAAACAAAGATAAACACTCTAGTAAAAGGTACATTTACAAGTTGAGAAAACAAAGGAAAACTAACACGCCTTGCCTGGCTATTTACTTACAAGTTTGAAATAGGAGAGACTTATTTAGAAAGATGGGGAGAACCTGGATTGATCTCTGGTCCCTCTCAGTCCTGAGAGCGAACGAACTCCCAAACAAAGAACACAAAACAAAAGCCTTCCCCCCGCCAAGATTTGAAAGTATCTTGTCCCTTATTGGTCCTTTAGGTCAGATGCCAGCCAGGTTACCTGAGCTTCTTAACCCTTTACAGGGAAAAGGATTTTGGAGTCTCTGGCCAGGAGGGATTTTATAGTACTGTACACAGGACAGCTGTTACCCTTCCCTTTATAGTTATGACAGAGATCTTCCTGAAGAACGTTGGGCCAAATCCACAAAGGGCCTTAGATGCCTAAGCCCCAGTTTTAGGCATAACTGGGATCCACAAAATTCCCACTTGGTTGCTGTCTAACCCTGTAGGTGCCTAAATTCACTTAGTACCTACATTTCTGCTTTAAAATTTCCCTAGGTTATAAGAGAGTTCCTCTTTCTTCCCCGCCCCCCCCCCCCCACCCATTTTGTGTGCGTAACTCCTGCTTGCAGCTGCGTAACTCCTGCTTGCAACAAACAACTTAGATGCCTAAGCCCACTAACTCCATGAGAGGGTTTCCGGGATGTACACTGAACAAAAAACCGGACAGTCTCTACGCAAAAGAATTAATGGACACAAATCTGACATCAGGAATCATAATACTCAAAAACCAGTGGGAGAACACTTTAACCTGTCTGGCCATTCAATGACAGACCTGCAGGTGGCTATCTTACAACAGAAAAACTTCAAAAACAGACTCCAAGGGGAGACTGCTGAGCTGGAATTGATATGCAAACTAGATACAATCAGCTCAGGATTGAATAAGGACTGGGAATGGCTGAGCCATTACAAACATTGAATCTATCTCCCCTTGTAAGTATTCTCACACTTCTTATCAAACTGTCTGTACTGGGCTAGCTTGATTATCACTTCAAAAAATTTTTTTCTCTTACTTAATTGGCCTCTCAGAGTTGGTAAGACAACTCCCACCTGTTCATGCTCTCTGTATGTGTGTATATATATCTCCTCAATATATGTTCCACTCTATATGCATCCGAAGAAGTGGGCAGTAGCCCACAAAAGCTTATGCTCTAATAAATTTGTTAGTCTCTAAGGTGCCACAAGTACTCCTGTTCTTTTTACTGAACAAAGAGATAGACACCGAACTCCATTAAAGGGTTTGGGCTTAGAACAAGCCTCTTTTGTTGGTATCTCCTGTACTAGCTTATGTAGCTCCATGCCTAAAGTGCTGGCTTTTTGTCTATCCCATTCGTAGGCCCCATCTCGCCCCATGCATTGCATAGGGAGCCTAGGCAGTCCGCCCCAGTGAGTGCGGGCTAGACAGTGACTGGCAGTAGCCATATACTGAGGCGAGGTGGGAATGGGGGTTGGGGGATCCCCGGGGAGGGGAGACCCAGAGACTGTGGGGGTACTGCCAGGGGACAGCACTCAAGGTAAAGGGGCACTGGGGTCTGGGAGGGACATGGGGGCCAGCAACAGGTGAGACCCTGGCCGACAGAGGGCACTCCTGAGTGGAAGAGCTAATTCCCAGGATGACCAGCAGGAGGTGCCGCAGTGGTGAGGCGCAGCACCGTTACCCCAAGTTATCCACAAATGGAAGAGGGAGAGTGAGAGTAAACTCAGCAATAGCAAACTGCTAGTATGAACAAAGCATACTAAATAGAAAGGGCAGCCACTCACAATCACTATTTGTTCAGAGATCCCTGCAGTACATATGGACCCCTCTGAAGAGGGATACTTTATTAGGCTGAGGACTTCAGCGTGATGTAAATGAGGCAGAGATTGTATGCTGGCCCTCTATGCATAGATGAATGTCACCTGTAAAGGAAAAGAGATTGGTTAAATCAGCATTTCAGCACTAACAATGAATTTCCTGGCCTTAACCATTTCAAATTAGACCTTTGGGGATACATTTCTATATGGGCATGTGTGTTGCACTTTCAAAATTTGTTTGTGTGCCCCTGATATCTACCCACCTGTGTTTGCATGTACCAACATATTATTATGGGTACAATTAAGACAGCCACACGTTAATATTGGCCCCTTACTGAGCATAGCTTGAGTTGTATGAATATACTATTAAATAAGCATCCTATTTGCAATAAGACAGGGAACTCGATTTCTAAAATTAAAGTCTTAGGACAGAAGAGATGCCATCTGTTCTAAAGAATGAGAATGGAATGCCAGAAAAAAATCATTTGTACTTCATGTGAATTAGCTAATGACAGACTAATATTTATTTTAAATGATCTAGAGTATGATCTATATATTTAAATCTCATGGTTTGTTGAGCTAGAAGTAATAAGCTCAATGAATCACTGTCTTTATTTCATTTGCAGCCTTGAAATGAATTAATCATCATCCAAAAGAAACTTGGATAGATGGGTCAGAGTCAATTGCTGAACTCTGAGTACCTTGGAACATATAAATGTTTAAAGGCTTGGGGAAAAATTACTAATGTTGATTACCTTTAATGATGTCATTCTTGAATGTGTATTATCTCAAACTTTTCCTTTCTGGGTACCATGATCAGTCTTGGTAGTGAATGAAAGTTAAAGGCAAGTTCGTATGGAGCATATTGCTGAAAGTTGCACGAGCTGGCTGGGTTAACCTATGGAATATTGTCATTTTCCATATTTCATGCCTATGAGCATCTGTTTTACTATCTATCTATATTCAGACATCTACTTAAGCATCCATTTCCATCAGCCACTGACCATATGAATCCAGTGACTTATTTTGTATTTTGACAACACATTAATATTTATTTGTGTGTATTTTAAATGCTTCTGGATGGGAACATTTGGAGTTTGCCAGTATTATCACTAGACCTTCCTTGATCACGCTAACGAAAAACATCAATACTGTTAACATTTTGGTTTCTGTGACTTTCGGGATGTAGAACCATTGTGGACATTTTCAGTGAAGTAGAATATAAAAATCATAATGCTATAACAAAAGAATTAAAATAAAGAACTAGCAGCATATAATAATGAATATTACACTGATTAATAAAATCCATGTTGCAGTATAGCAGGCTTATTTTTCAATGTAAAAATGCACTGTACTGTCACATTTCCTTATACAATGTGTGGACCAATTTTCTCTTATTGTAAAGAGACCAGTACAAAAGAGTCCTGATTGGCTTTCTTACTCATTTCAATGGAGCTCTGCAATATCCTTAGCTGTGTGACCAATGACAATTCACAAATACATTTTTCCTTATTTACTCTTCTGATTATTCTCTTTACACAAACATAAAAGACCACTGAATCAGCTGTATTTAAATCTCCTTCAGTTTACTGAATTGTTAAGTGTATTATGTGCTTGGACTAGAAACGCTGGTAATTAGAGTTACTGAATCTAGCTGGAAACAATTATATTCACTTCCTCTGGTTTTACCACAATGCTCAAAAATGTTATCAAATGTAAAGATAACTGTATGGAGTCTTGACTAGGAGTTTATTAAGACTGTATAACAACATATAGAAAATGTGAGAGGGAAGGAGTGAGAGAAAGAAAGTGAGTGTAAAATAACCCAGATCTTTCAAGGAGTTTCTTAATTTTCTTCTAGAAGGATGAAAAATAAAAAAGGACACAATGATAGATTCATTCTTTGTGTCACTCCTTTGAAGTCAGTGGAGATATACCATGAATGGGTTTGTCCCAGAGGGTTTAAGAGTCATTTATTTTAAATGAGGTCCATACATATTTTAAAATGAGAGTTGCCCTTCAGAATGCAGAAGTACTGAGTATGAAAGGGAAGGCATCCTGAAAAATATAGGAAGATGTGTCTTATAGGGAAGTATATGAGGCTAGAAAGTCAAAGAGTTTAAACTCTTTTCCCCATCTCATTCATCTGGTTTGCCAGGCTGCTTGGGTAATAGCTGAGGTTTTAAAATAGGGGAGACCAAGACATGTAACCTTGATCATAACACACTTTATTAAGTGGCTTGGATCCTTCTCTAGGAGACTGTAAGACTCATGTGTCAGGTGGATTGCCATGATTGGTCAGGAGGAAGAAAACAGATTCACGGAAGAGGACTGGTCTGGTTCAGGATAGAGAGGTGGTTAAAATCCTAAGTGCAATTATGATCATATAGTCTTGTCTCAAAAGGTGAGAGCCCCTTTGACCACATGAGGGGAATACAAAGATCCTGATGTAGCATCTTACCCCATTCCAGATGTGGCCCTAATCAGCAGTATCTCTAACAAGACTTGTTCCTACCGCTTTCTTGGTAGCCACCCCCAATCTGGCTGCTCCTCCCTCCCTCCGCGCTGCCAGTGTTCATGAGGTTCAGCACACTCTGCACTCTAACATGGACCGGGAGGTGGAACTGAAGCAAACCTTCTCAGACAGGAAGCAGGGAAAGGCAGTGAGGGAGGCAACTGACGAATCTGGGGTCTGACTAGCAATTCAGTGGGCAGGTGTCTTTGTGTGAGGAAAGGAGGGGACATGCTGATCTTGTGCACAAGTGGGGAAGGAAAAGTGCATAGGGACTCACCTTCCTTCTGCACAATGAGCAGGAAAGGTTCTTTCCATAGCACATCCAAGTGCTCTAGGAGCTGGATCATACCAGTGCAGTAGCTCATATGCTACATTCAACTTAGGAGATATGCTCTGTTGGTTAGGCAGCATAAACAGCCCCCCCAAGCCAGTCAGTACATATGTTGCCAGCAGAGGGGTGGAAGAGCATGTTGCCATTGCTTAGAGAATGCAGCAAAATGAACCCTATAGTCTGCTCTTCGGAACACCCTGAGTGGCAGAATCTCAGTGATAGAAGACAAATCTCTGGTCTCCATTGCTGGGCTGAACAGGGTTGGATTTTGCTTTATATGTAAAGGTCCATCATTGATAAATAAATACATTAAAATAATTTAAAAATAAAAAGCAAACAAATATTATGAAAAGTGCAGTTCCCAACTCTGATCAATCAGCTAGTAATCAAAAGTGACAGGAAAATACAGAACTTTAACTTTGGTGCTGGCAGACTAAAAGTCTTTCAGTTCACCTTCAAGGCAGACCATGAATCCTTACCTTGCCTCACTTTGCCTATTTCAGGTAGTATAAGTGGCATGAAGAGTTATACGCTGATCCAAGAAATGTATGAGATCTGATGAGGTAGACCAAAAGAACTTCTTTAGAGGCAATTGAGAGGAATTTATTAAACATAATGGCTAGATATTTTCATTTGTAGAATTATAATGAATATACACCATTCCTCATCCATCATGTCTTTTGCTTTAACTAATAGTTTGTTTATAGAGAAAATATTTAGTAAAATAGCAGGAAAAATAAAATAATACAATAACCAAAAAGTAGAAATCATCATTTTTATAAATCATTGAAGAGTGTCCAGAACAGGTAATCATGTGACTGGTTTGAGATTCCTAATCCTCTAATTCTGAAGACATTAGGATCCAGTGGGTAACAATGGACTGTTCCATTATGCTGCAGATACTGTGCAGTATCTTGATATCAGTGATAAAAGCTTTAGAAATATGTGTAGACAGATGGAACTGAACTCTCAGCTAGTATAATTCGGTGTAACTCTATTGACATCAGTGAATGCCAGTTTACACCAGCTGAGAATCTGGCTCAATAGGTATTGCACAGATGGCAAGAAAAGTTGTTGTATTTTCCTTAAATTAGATTCCTTTTCGGTTTTGCTTAAGTGTGATTTACACTAAGATTAGAAACTGATCAGGGCTTCACTGATACTGACATTAGGTGCCACGTGTCTCAGGGTCAGATTCTGAAACCCATATTCATAGCACTTATTCATGCAGATACTCCATCTAGATAGAGCACTTTAGACTGGACTCAAGAGTCCAGGAGTCCATTCCCAACTTTGCCTTTCTGTGCCTCAGTTTTCCCAAGAGGAGAATGATTAGAGTGGGTTACAGAGTATGGTTCCATGAAAATTTCTCTAGGAATATGCCATTCTGTTGAATGCTTCATGAAATCAAGTCAATTTCACAGGAATTTTGTTTCAGAAGAAAGATGGGGGGAAAGTTCTGACAATGTTGAAACATCCCATTTTGATGTTTTCTGAATTAAATGTTTTGATTTTTCATTTAGAAATAACTTTTTCTTTTGATTTTTTAAAAATTTTGTATTGTATATTATATTATAATAACAAAAAGTTAAATTGAAATAAAACGTTTGTCAACACAAAACATTTTTAATAATGCTGTAGTAGGGTGATCTGCCCCTTTAATAGCCTGAGGTGGCAGTGGCGCGGCGGGGCGGGGTGGGGGATGGGGGGAAAGTGAGGAGACAGGCAGCAGGAAACCCTGATCCAGAGAGAAGTCCAGCAGGCAGATTCTGGGAATCAGCTGACACAGCTGATCAGCATCACATATTTGGCCCACACTCTCAGCTGGACAGTAAAAAGGGGTATTATCAGGAGAAAGGGGCTTGTCACCACAGCAGGAGGCTGCAGGCAGGCACACCCGCCCTGTGGAGCGCCCCCTTCCTCGCTGCTGCAGAATCATAGAGGGCCCTACCTGGTAGCTACCAGAGGACCGTAGTCTGAACCCCTAACCAGACTGTTGTTTTTGTTACTTTTTGCACACTTTTCTTTTTGTGAAGACAACGAATAGAGCCTTGAAAAAAGGGACAGAAAACTAACCTGGACATGTTTGATCGTCTATTTCCAGCTGGTAACTAGGGCCACTAACATTTTGACCAAAATGATTTTCTTTTCAGATTTTTCCTTCATTTAGAAATTTCAAAATTCTTCACGACTTGGAACTTGCACCCTATGCATAGCTCTAATAATGATAATACTTACTGCCTGTGTAAAGTGCTTTCAGGTCTGCAGATGAAAAGTGCTAGGTAAGAGCTAAGTATTATTATTGCTAATATGATTAACTCCTACTCCACATGAGTAAGGACTACAGAATCTGGCCTTCTTAGTTTAGTATACAGAGGACATTAGTAGCATCAGTCACTTTGCCCTCTTTCATCTGCAGTTTAAATCTTGAAATGCAGTTTCTGTTTATTTTCAAGAGTAGTAAAGACAGTGGTGTTTATAAATTTCGGCTAAATAGTGCCGTCCTTACTTAGGCCGAATCCTAGATTATCCCTTTGAAACCAATGGAACCTACGTAGAGAATAAGATAAATGAGAGTCCGAACTTTCCCAGGTTATGTGGTGTTCAGATTCTGCATTTGGATTTGGTTCATCATAGAGATAAGGTCAAACTGTGAATTCAGATCCAAACCCAGATCTTGAAACTGTCTCATATCCAAGCATATTTTGCTTTGGGATTGGCTGAAGTTTAGATCTCTTGGAAACTAAGAATCTCTTGGAATTGTCATCAAATTTTGTGTTTTCCTTTTCCCAAGTATATGGACTGTCACAACAATTTCAGCTTTTATTTTCTTTATAACCTAAAAATTCTGTCTCTCTAAAGCTGATTGAAATCCTATAGCCATGCTTCACGAGTAGTAGACTTGATTATAACAATGCCCTGCATTCTGACCTTTCTAATGATGCCCCATATGTCCTTTTCACTGAATCTAGGATACGGTAATCAGACTCCTGACACAGGCTGCAATTTATTGATCACATTATCCCTGAAATGCTTTTGTTGCACTGGCTCAGCTCCTTGGTCATCATGCTGATTTTAAAATGTTATTCCACACCAAGTACAGAATTTCATGAGTTGGCATCATTTTATGTGTTCATACCCAAATTGAAAAGTCCTCAAGGGCCCCAATTCTTATGGCAGAGCCCCTTTGCACTTCTCTGATAGTGTAAAGTGGCTGCCAAGGAGGCACAAATGGCAGAATACCCTTTACTGGGTGCTGTAGAGCTGTGGTAATAGTGTTATACTGCCCCCTCCTTTCTCCAGCTGTAGAGAGTATGTTGTGGCCAAGCCAAGAGTTGGAGGGAAAATGAGACAAGGTCAGAGAACACTATACTGGCTTGTGTAAATTGGCTCTGGGATTGGGGCTAGAATTCAGGAGGTTCAAATAAGACTTAGAACCACTTCTTTGCCCTTTCCTCCATTTCATTTCTGGGCTGGGAGCAGAGAAAATCTGGCTTGTTCTCTCTTGGAATTTTTTGGAATCACAAATCCCAGACTTTTTGTTATATTGGTGATTTGGCATCTTATACATTATGTTCCTACGTCCTTTGCTGTATCTAGGGAACTCCCTGTCACAGGCTTGAGCTAAATTGAAATGCCCCCCCACATTATCAATAATATGGAAGGGCCAGCCCTCTGTCCCCAGCCTGGTTGCCCAATTGGGCTATTTTTAGCTATAAATTGCCGGAGTCTTTCAGCGGTAGCGGGTTGTGGTATTTTGGGCTATTTTGCTGCCCTGAGGTCCACCTGGGGTGCCAGGCTTTGGGGGTGCCAGGCTCGGGGTGTTTTTGGTGTTAGCAACAATAATTTCAAGTAACATGTATTCCATATATAGATTCATTTTTCATTAACCTCTTAGAATGTTCTGGACCTTTGAAGAACCTTGTGGAACCTTCCAAACTTTCTGAGAACTAAATTTTCCTTAAAAAGAACAGGAGTACTTATGGCACCTTAGAGACTAACAAATTTATTAGAGCATAAGCTTTCGTGGACTACAGCCCACTTCTTCGGTATGCATCCGAAGAAGTGGGCTGTAGTCCACGAAAGCTTATGCTCTAATAAATTTGTTAGTCTCTAAGGTGCCACAAGTACTCCTGTTCTTTTTGTGGATACAGACTAACACGGCTGCTACTCTGAAACCTGTTATTAAATTTTCCTTGTACCTCCTAGAATGTTGTCATGAATAAATACAAATTTACAGATCCTAGCATGAGAATTTATCGTCTTATATGACAGGGATAAATCATGCATGCAAATCATGTGAAATGGGCTACAACTGCAAAAGAAAAAAATAAGGTATTCAAAAGTTTAACAAATGGGGGGTTGGGGACCGGAGGGTGCCATTTGGTCTAGGGCCGGCCCTGGCTGTAGAAAGGTTCTTCACCTGTAGACAACAGTGAGAGTTTGGAACCTAACTACCAAAGGGGGAAGCTCAGTCCATTTCTGTTATTTAGATCTCAATCCTGCAAACTCTTACATGTTTGACCTTTCACATGTGAGGTTTTACAGGATCAGGGCCTAGGTTAACAATTCTAGACAGTTGAGCTAAAATATACCCACTATTCTGAAGTTTCAGGCAGAAAATGAAGGGGAAGGTAGATAAATTCCTTGCAGTGCCATCATATATTGCAGCAGTATGCATTATTGAGATCTTAGTTTAAAGTAGAGGTGGTCCAAAACTAGAACCTGAAGTTAGAATATCTTTGAAGTTTGAAGGGCATGGGGAGGCTTCAGGTCCAAATGTCTGGATTTTAATCTATGATTATGATTATAGGTTATATCCATAACCTGGAAGGAAGCTTTTTTTACATCTATGGCGGTCTGATCATGGAAAAGTTCCTGTTGAGTTCAATAAGTGTAAGATCGGCCTCTTGTTATAGGCCAGATGCTCTTAAGAACAATAATTTTTGGAAGATTTTGTCACAAGATAGTGGAAGTCACTCAAAGAGAACATATCCCGTGGATTTCCATCATATGGGGCTGAAGTTTGACAAGAACAACTCACAAGATTGTGGCACCATTAATACCAAACTCAAACTCCGTTGCTGATTTGATCTTGAACTCAGAATATGAACCTTACACTTGGGTTGTGTCTACTTTAAATTCATAGAAATGATTTTTGTATTTATTTTAAATACAAAATAGACATGATGGAAGCATTCTTATTTTAAGAAGAAATTGTTACTTTGATTTACTGGTAATTTTGAAGAATAGTCATGACACTGGTTTTGTTTCTCAGTCTGTGAATCCTATAGTTATTTTGTTTGTCTCCTCTCATGTTATTACAGCTATTAAAGTCATGACTAGAATTGTTAATGATTTCCCAGCTGCAAAGAGGGGTTTACCACTTTATATTTTAGTGAAGATTCAGTAGTTTACCACTGGGGAAAGTCACATCATTGCGATGCATATCATAACACAATACAGTGAACTGGCACACACACATCTATAATGTTCTGTGCATAATAACTATTGTTTGAGAACCAATAAAAGCAAGAGAGGAGAATATAATGCCAGTTTTAACTTAATACATGAGCTTAATTCTCTCCCATCTTTTAGTAGGTTTCTATTTAATAGAAACTAAATGGTGAATATTTCAGCATCCTTGACATTTATAGATTCTGTTAATGAAACTTCTGTTGAATTGTAGACATTCAAGCATAAAGAAAAGCATATGAATGCAGTCTTGTAGACTGTGCAAGTGCTTGTTATCCAAACAGAGAAAGGAAATTCTCTATTACAACGTGCACGTTACTTTCAACTAGATGAGACTCTTCATTGGAAGGTAAGTACAACCTGACAAGAGAGTGAAAGTAAAAAAAAATAAAAGACACAAATCAGGAACATAGAGTAGGGGAAAACAAAAAGAGGAAGTGGTATTGATAGAGATCTATTTATGAAACTCATTTGAGTTAGCCTGCCCATATCTAAGGCAAAAGCATTGTGTAACTGGAGGAGCATCATAATTGGAGAAGGAGAAGCTAGTAAGGTTTTCAGGCAGTTTGTTCGATAAATCCTCCAAATGCTGTGATAAATGAGAAGTGGGGTAGCTTCCTTTTATGGACACCCACCCAGCCAGTTAGCTATAAAATCCCTCTTGGTGCTGTTTTCTACTTCTTTTACCTGTAAAGGGTTAACAAGCCCACAGAGAAAAGGAAAGGGAGTGGGCACTTGACCAAAAGAACCAACGGGAAGTCTAGAACTTTTTAAAATTGTGAAAAAAGCTTTCCCTTTGTGTGCTGCTGTCGTTTTCTGGAGAGAGGGTACCGAGCAGATCAGGGCTAAAGCTATGCTGTAAAAATCTTTAAAACAAGGTATGAAAAAGTATCAGATCATACCTCAACCCTACTTATCTGAACCCCAAATAGTAAGTAATCAGGGAATCTCTAGGAAGATGCAATTAGGTTTATTTCTTTTATTTCTTATTGGCTTGTGGACTCCTCTGCGCTAACCCCAGATGCCTTTGTTTTGCTTGTAACCTTTAAGCTGAACCTCAAGAGAGATATCTTGATGCTTAATTTTTGTATTTGTTTCTTTTAAGATCTAGCAAAAAGCCTAAGTTCCAAAAGTATTCCCTTTCTTTTTGGGTTTAATAAAATTTACCTTTTTAAAGAACAGGATTGGATTTTTGTGTTCCAAAGAGGTTTGTGCACATGTTGTTATATTAGCTAGTGGCAACAGCTGATTTCCTTTGTTTTTTTCTCAGCTCTTCCTGGGAAGGGGGGTGAAAGGGCTTGAGGGTACCCCACAGGAAGGAATTCCCAAGTGTTCCTTCCTGGGTTCTCAAGGGGTGGCGGGGTTGTACTTGAGTGGTGTCAGCATCTACCCATCCAAGGTCAGAGGGAAGCTGTGATCTTCGGAATTTAATACCAGCCTGGAGTGGCCAGTATTAATTTTTAAAATCCTTGCAGGCCCCCACCTTCTGCACTCAAGTGTGAAATCAGCCTTGACAAATGCTATCATTCTTTCTCATGCATGCAAACTGTTGAATAGCCCCCCCTGAAGCGTAGCCCAACAACCTTGTTTTTCAGCGCAGAAAAAGGATTCAGCTCCTTCCTGGAGTTATGAACACTTGAAAAACATTGTCTTTGCAAAAGTTATCAGAAAAATGTCATGACCAAATCAGTTGCATTTCTTAGGCCTGTATATCAATTAAAGCTTACCAAGGAGGTCATGGGGTCACATAACTTAAAAAAATCAGTCATCATTCAGATTAGTGCCCACTCTAAATGTATTGGCAAACAAGATGGGCTCCCTGTGCCCCAAATCAGCAAAGTGGAATTGCCATTTTTTTCTTCTCCTTTACCCAAGTTGTCCCCTCAACCCATCTCTTTCTCTTTGTCCCTTCTTTAACTTCTCTATCATTTTTTCCTAACCTCATCTCCCTTCTCCTCACCCCTAAGTCTGGGACTGAGACTCATCTTCTCACTGCCTGTCTTCCCCAACAGCTTGAACTTTTGAAACACAGAGTCCTCTGTCCAGATAGCGTTTTTTCTGTGTGAAACTACTCCTGGAACCACAATGTATGTCTTCAGGAAGTACCCCTGGTGGCTGACTATGCTGCCGATGAATAAAGTTGTCCCCACTTCACTTTTCTATCATAGTGACAGCCAGGGCTGGCGCTACCATTAAGGCAAACTAGGTGGTTGCCTAGGGTACCAAGATTTGGGGGTGCCAAAAAGCGATGCCCCCAATTTTTTTTTACAGCGTTCCTGGGCTGGGCTGCTGGCGGCGCGCTGACACGTGCGGCTCAGACTCCCTCTCCCAGCGCAGCAGCCGCTCCACTTCTCCCGCCTCCCAGGTTGCGGTGCCAATCAGCTGTTTGGCGCTGTAAGCCTGGGAGGGGAGGAGAATTAGAGCGGGGGCAGCGTGCTCGGGGAGGAGGCGGAGCAGAGGTGAGCTGGGGTGGGGAGCTGCCACGGGGGGGCGCCTCAGGGCAGAAGGGAGCGGGGAGCTGCCACAGGGCTGGGGGGGGGGGGGGCGCAAGGTGTGAGTTTCGCCTAGGTCGTGGTGACAGCAACAATGATGAGAGTCAGCATGCATAGTTTACCCTCCTTCATGGGTGTAAGGGAACATTTACAAAATGTCTGAACAGTTATCATTTCCTGAAGTTGGTTTTGGGCCATCAGTGGATAGACAGAAAAGGAGATTTTCAAAATGAGTCTAACTTTAAGTACTATGCAACAAAGAGTCCTGTGGCACCTTAAAGACTAACAGATATATTGGAGCATAAGCTTTCATGGGTGAATACCCATTTCGTCAGATGCATGATATCTGACGAACTGGATATTCACCCACGAAAACTTATGCTCCAATACATCTGTTAGTCTTTAAGGTGCCACGGGACTCTTTGTTGCTTTTTACAGAGCCAGACTAACACGGCTACCCCTCTGATACTTTAAGTACTATGACATCCTACGAACAGTTTTCAGCTTTGAGTGTCAAATAATACTGTAGGTACATAGATCGATAATTAGGCATATATGTACTGACTAAATAGGGAATTTGATGCCTGAAACCAATACTTAGTGGGGAGATTATCAAAGGCACTAAGGGCAGTTAGATGCCCATCCCGCATTGAAAGAAGATGGAGTTGAGGGCCTACCTCCCATTTGTGCCTTTGGCTTAGATGCCAATAATGGATATTTACATGGCTAACTTTAGGCACTCAAGTTTGAAAATTAATGTTTGTCTTCAAAGAAAGATGGATTTGTAAAGATTACAAATGTGCAAAAATAAATGAGATTACATTTTAGATTGCAAACTTTAAAGCAAAATGCAAAAGAAAAAATAGCCCAGAGAAATGAAGCTATTCTGGTTTTAAATTTTGTATTTCAATAGGAGCATAAGGGACATATTTCCACCTTGGTATTGACTATTTACATTCATAAATCACTGTACATAAAGATAAGAACAAAATATATATTTTTTAAAGATCTTCAACATTCAGCAAAATATATTTCCTTGTGGATAATTTTTAGAATTATTCAGATTTTGAAAGATACTGATGTTTTTGTAAAGGAATCATTATGATAATTATCCATTAACACAAAGAGATTCTGGATTAAGTATCAAAGAAATGAAATCTTGTAAAACACCACAATAATAGCCCTTTTAGCAAATTTCTATCCCGAAGCATCATGTTGCTTTAGGCCCTATGAGGTTATATTAGTCACGTTGCGTAACAACATGTCAGATCTGAAGTGCCAAGGAAATAAAGTAAGAAAGTCACCAAAAGTGACACATTACAATATGGCACAGTGTAAAGCAATACATCAGAATGTGGCATGGTTAGAATCAATGTAGCCTTTTCTTCTGTAATCCTTCAAAAGAAAAATTTATTTAAGTGATTTGTTTTTTCCTTCTGAAAAATGTTTTAAAGGATTTTTTTAAAGGATCACACCAGAGACATGTATTGTACACTAAGTTTATGCTACTCAAAAGTGTTTGGCCCAAGTTCAGTTTCACTTTTGGGGAAGTGGTTCCAATCTTACTAATAAGGTGCAAACATATGTTGTGAAGATAACGTTAAGCTAGAAATAGATTGCGACTGACCACATCCTGACGATTACCAAGTGGGTAATGTCTAGAAAATCTGCTCCTCAGATCCACAGTGGACCTTATATTCACTGTCTATTGCAAGGGTAGCCAACCTATGGCACACGTGCCAAAGGCGGCATGTGAGCTGATTTTCAATGGCACTCACACTGCCTGGGTCCTGGCCACCGGTCCAGGGGGCTCTGCATTTTAATTTAATTTTAAATGAAGCTTCTTAAACATTTTAAAAATTTTATTTACTTTACATACAACAATAGTTTAGTTATATATTATAGATTTATAGAAAGAGACCTTCTAAAAACATTAATATGTATTACTGGCACGCGAAACCTTAAATTAGAGTGAATAAATGAAGACTCGGCACACCATTTCTGAAAGGTTGCCAACCCCTGGTCTATTGAAACTGTGCCAAGAGTGAAGATTGCTGAAGGATTTTTGCTGATCTACATCTGTATACACCATAGGGCCAGTAAGTTACCATACAGCACCCATGAGACCTGCAGGTACAGGTACTCGGGCCCAACTGTGTATATTAGTTCTCCTCTGAAATGAAATGCATTACATGGGGCTAGATTCACAAAGGGTCTTTGATGCTGATGTCCCAGATTTAGGTGCCAATGGCATTCTCAACCCCCCCCCCCCCCCCACACACACACACACTCAACTGCTGCCTAACATTGTAGGCACCTAAATTCCTTCAGTCCTGATATTTTTGCAGTAACAGTTCCCCAGGCACCTAAGTTTCTGCCTCTGGGCTTGTGCGCTGCTGCCACACTCTGGGCATCCAGAGACCTAAGCCCCTGTGCAATCTATGAAAGAGAGGTCCTCCTTCACCTAACTCATCTGTGGGGTCCTAGCTGGTAGGTGTGCTCAGAGGCTTCACACAAAAGAACGGGGAGGGGAGGACCTCCCTTGTAACTTTTAGCCCAGTGGTTAGGATATTCACCTGGAGCGTAGGATAGCTCCCATTCAAATCTCCCATCTGCCTGAGGAGGACAAGGGATTTGAATAGGGACCTGCCAGCTCTTAGGTGAGTGTCCTAACTAGTGGACTATGAGATAGTCTCTTAAGGGGGCGTTCCCTCAATCTTTCCTGTTCAAGCAGTTCTACTTTGAATAAATAATTAAAGAGTCATTGGGCCAGAGAGCAAGAGAGAGAATGACACTATAGCCTAGTAGTCAGGGCATGCCCCTAGACAGTGAGAGATCCACGATACAATCTCTCTTCTCCAACAAGCAGCAGTAGTACTAGCAAACATCTTAGCTGTGTGATTCCAGGAGAGGGTTCCTGGCTGTAAATCGCAAGCAGAAATAGGTGCCTCCTTAGAACCTGGATGGATGTGCTCACCTCCAGCAGAGAGAAGGGGCTTAGGATGCATCCCAATCTTGGCATCTCCCTTTGGCTAGCTTAGGTGGCCCCTGGCTCAGTATGTTGCCTTTTGTGAATCTCATTCTTAGGTGTTTGTCTTTCCCCATTCACTGTATAGTGAGCCTGAGCATCTCACTCAGAGTTTGTGAATCCCAGTAATTTTCTATGTGGCTAATTCCCTTTGTGAACCTAGTGCTCAAAGACTCTTTGGCTATTCAAAAAGAATAATTAATAAAGTGGTGAAAATGGTTTTCTAAAATGAGAACCCAAGTGTATTGTATTGTTATGCCAAAAATAGTAAATATATAAATCTAATTTGAAATAGGTTATAGTTCAGTTGTCCATCTGTACGGGGAGATTTTGGCAAGCCAGTAAAGTGCCTGAAACCACTATGGCTTATTGTTAAAAGCAGCTTATTCAGCAGTCTCAGCTTGACCAAGGCAGGGAGGGAGGGGATTTGGGGTGCCACAGAAAGGGCAGCTTGACCCCTCGTCCTTCCTGATAAGAATTGTGTTGAAGTTGCTGATATATGCATTTTAAAAGCGCAGGATGTGCCCCAGGACCTCATAAGGGGGTCTCAAGGCTGCAAACTCTGGAAAAACCTACACCTGGTTAATCAAGAATCAGAAGGAACCTCTTGCTTGACCATTGCAACTGCTTACTTAACAAGTTTTCTTTAAGGGACATGTCATTCTATTACAAATGTATAAATAAGGGGGAAAAGTTTGAGATAGTAGTTGGACTCTTTTTGGACTCTCTCTCTGGATACATCTTGTGGTTCCCACTGGCAGATGAAAGATTTGGCCACCGGAAGCCTGCCACTGTGTCACTCAAAAGCCACACTCAGCTTTGGTAATTATCAAGGGCTGGGGGTGTTTTACTAAACCTGTTGCAGACGTGTGTAAGTGCTTGAGACTGAGGCTACGTCTTCACTACCCGCCTGAATTGGCGGGTAGAAATCGATCTCTCGGGGATCGAATTATCACGTCTCGTCGGGACGTGACAATCGATCCCCGAATCGACGCTTGTACTGCACCAGCGCAGGTAGGAGTAAGCGTCGTCGACGGGGGGAGCCGCGGAGGTCGATTTGCCGCCGTCCTCTCAGCGGGGTAAGTCGGCTTGGATACGTCGAATTCAGCTATGCTATTCGCGTAGCTGAATTTGCGTATCTTAAATTGACCCCCCCCCACCGTAGTGAAGATGTAGTCTAAGTAAAGTTTAGCTTTAAGTGAAAGCACTCTTGTGTTGTCCTGTTTGTGCCAGCCATCTATCGATCGCGGGGAGGGGAGAAGCAGTTGGCAGAAGAGATAGTAGAGCTACTTCCATTGTTTTTGTGTCTGCAGACTGTTGCCCTGGAGGGGCAATTCACCACCAGCTATCTTTAGCCTATTTAAGGGCACTTTGCACTGGTTATGTTGGGAAAAATGACTTTATTAGACTGGCGACTCTGGGCCTTTATGTCTTAGAACTGAATTTCAAAGCTGAAACTTGACACATAGTCCTCATGGAGGACTAGGTCCTTGGCTTGATTTGAAAACATTTGTTAGTTTTTACCAAAGTTATGAATCCATGTAAAAAATTCCTTTATCCAGGAATGCACTTTGCACAAGCTCTGGTCAAACATTTTCATTCTAATTTTTTTTCAATGAAATATTGGGTTACTTGAAAATGATTGTTTTGTTGAAATTAATTTTCCAAATTTTTTTGATTTTTTTCAGAAAAAATGAAAAGTGAAACCATGAAAAAATTTCATTTTTTGACATTAGAATGTTTTCAGTTTTCTTTTTCCCCAT
The DNA here is from genome assembly GCF_011386835.1 of Chrysemys picta bellii. NCBI lineage: Eukaryota > Metazoa > Chordata > Testudines > Emydidae > Chrysemys > Chrysemys picta. The sequence goes on from NC_088791.1 coordinate 34,909,780, forward strand.
TTATCTTCTTTTTTCTCTTTCCCAAAATAAAATGTTAATTTTTTGCAGCAAAGCATATTTACCATCTTTCAACAAGCTCTACTTATCACAAATATTTTGCTGACATTAAATGATTGCAACTTTCATATTCACTGAACTAATTTTCTTCTAATTTGAGTTGTTTTCTAGTTATTGTTCCGATGTAAAAATGCAGCTAAATTTGAAGGGAATCAGTTTTAAACTGACGATCATATCAAACTGAGAAAGGCTAGAATCAGGCTAACCGATATACTAATCAGTAGCGTAGGTGGGGGGCAGCAGGGGGCATGGCCGCTCCCCCTGAGGACATTTTCCAAAAGCGGCACCTGTCTGCATAGCCAGCAATGGGCTCCGGACTTGGAGTCCAGAGCTGGGTTTTGCATGCGGCCACTGGCTGGCTCTCCTCTCCGCACCGCCCTCCTGCATCCCCAGCCGGGCTTGCTCACTTTCTCCGGGGCTGCAGGCAGCATCGGCTGGTTGCCTGGCTCCCCGGCGAGGAGGAGGAGGCTCCTGTCCACCTGCAGCTGCCTGGATCGCTAAGCTGAGCCCTGCAGGGGTGGGCTCTGCTGGGAGGGGAAGGGGCGGCAGCGCATCCCCCCAGCGCGGCGGGGGAGGAGGAGGGCTGAGGAGCAGCAGGCTCGTGGAGGCAGCTCGCCACCGCTGCAGGTTGTTGAGGGTCTCACCCTGCAACGTCTGCACGGTCACCCCCTGCCTGCCTGCCTGCCATGTTCCTCCTTGCCCTGCAGCCTCTGCGCTGCCTGCTCTCCCACTCACCCTGCAGCCTCTGCCTGGTGGGGCTTCGGACACTCAGCCAGGACCGGGGCAGCTCGGGTTCCTGCACATGGCGCACTTTCCACCCCGCGCCGCAGCCTCCTTCCTGACGCTGCCCAAGCATGTTCCCCCGGCCTGTTCCTGCCGGAAACAGCTCCCGCGGCACTCGGTTCTGATCCGCACGGGGCTGGCGGGGCCACAGGAAGGGTCAGCGGGGAGGGGAGCTGGGCTGACTCCATCTCCAAGCCACCTGGCCTGTATTGAGGGGCGCCCTTTGGGGCCCAAAGTCCTGCACCGAGGTGGTGCGTTAGGATGCTGCTGCCCATCAAGCATTTGACCAGCTCTAGCGCTTGGGGGGAGCTTGTCTCTGTGCTGATCAATGCGGGGTTTGCCCTTGACTTCAATAGGGGAAGGAGCAGGATTTCACCTTTCCTGGTTTCCGAGCAGTGCCTGTGACTTACCACACGTCTTATAATGCCAGGTATCCCAACAATAACCTTTGTCCTCAATTTTTCATAGGGCTATATCCTGGATGGTCTTGAAAAGCAGGTGATTCCCTTACTAGTGCTAATGCCAAGAACTCAAAAAATCATGAGGCAAGTCCCCAAATATCCCGAGATTGGCTTAAAAATCATGAGATTTTAAAATATAATACAACTGGGGTTCTTTTTATTTGTCTTCTGTTTTTTGAGCTTTTAGGGTTCCTGTTTTCCAGCTTTGCCCCTTTCCCATGAGGGCTAGTATCTTGTATTTGTTGTTGTTAATGAAAGCTGAGATTCTCACCTACTCACAGGCCTGTGCTTAATTCTTAATGAAAGATGCCAGGGCTCAAGCAATTTTTTTACTTTCTTAACTGACGCCGCAAGCCCAAAGGTACCAGGGCTAAGAATTGCTAAGCCTACAGGTGCTGGGACTCAGCCTTGGCAAACCCTTGCACAAATTAAGCAATGTGTGTACGTGTGTGTGTGTACGTGTGTGTACGTGTGTGTGTACAGCTTAAATTGGTTAAAAACCCTAACTTTCAGTACTCAGTGTTGCAAAAATGTTAGATTGCCAACCTGTGTCATAGAGATGTCTTTTGTTTTAAAAAAAACCTTCATGAATAAAGCTACATTAAGGGAAATTGCTGCTTTGTCCAACCCTGAAGAGCTATGAGATCTTTGCTCACCAATTCTCATAAAACTTGTATTTGTTATGCCTTTTTGGTGACTTTAGTATTATGGTCTATTATAAATAAAGTGCATTTCATTGATTGATCTTTAAAATGAAATTAGTAACTGGAAAAAAATGGACAGTATTTTTTTTAAACCTGTGACAATTATAAACTACTGTAATCTGTCATTTACTTTCTAGAATCTAAAGTATATCTAAGTATAATCTAAAGTTCCCCTGCAAAATGCCGGCTGTGCAAAACCTTCCATGGCTGGATCATTCTTGTGTTTTTGTTTTAAGTACAAAATAAATATGTATAACGAATTTAAAAGTATGTAATTAGTAATTTGATATGTTGGGTGGCGCCTTTTTTTATGTGTTCGCTCCCCCTGATGTTAGAACCTGGCTATGCCACTGACACTAATATAAAGTTGTATTGCACACAAAAAAACTGTGTTAAAAGAATATTAAGGTTGCAAAGTCAGGCACTCAAAAGTTAGGAAATGCAACTATAATTCAGCCCCCTAGTCTCCTTACCCCAACAATTCCATCCTCAATGCCCACCCAGGTTCTAGTTCCAGCTTTCCCTCCCCCTCAACCCCCAGTTCCAGTTTCTCTCCCCTCCTCCAGTCCCAGTCTCATCAAAACCCTTTTCCTAGTCTACCCCTTTGCCTCCCTCTGGTTCAGCTTTTGTCTCTTCTTTGTTCAAATTCAATGGTTTCTTCTTCCTTGCTGCCTGGATGGCAGCAGGGATCATTGAGAGTATAGAACAGGGATTGGCAACCTTTGGCACGCGGCCCATCAGGGTAATCTGATTGCGGGCTGCAAGACATGTTGCTAATGTTGACTGTCCTCAGGCACTGCCCCCTGCAACTCCCAGAGGCCGTGGTTTGCTGTTCCTGGCCAATGGGAGCTGTGGGAAGTGGTGGCCAGCTTGTCCCTGTGGCCCACCACTTCCCGCAGCTCCCATTGGCCAGGACCGGCGAACCACAGCTACTGGGAGCTGCGGGGGGCCGGCCGTGCCCGCGGACGATCAATGTAAACAAATGTCTGGCGGCCCACCAGCAGATTACCCTGATGGGCTGTGTGCCGAAGGTTGCCAACCCCAGTATAGAAGAATACAGGTTCCCTACTCATAGTTCTGATGCCTTGTCCAGAGCAGCTGAAAGCAGCTATTTCAAAGAAAGTCCTTCTGAACCCCCATAGCTGTGGCTGGAGCATGTTCAGTTTCTCTGTGGAGATGGCAGATGTACGGAACAATCACACATAGGAGCTATGAGGGATCATGCTTAGTCATTCTATGTGAATGGTGCATGTGCAGTCTGGTCAGCACTGGGAGCTATGAGAGATTTAATATGCTCAGTGAGGACAGAATCTTCAGAGATTTTAGTGTTAAAAATCAAAGACGTGTCTACTGAACATGTGTGAACTGTGATTTTTAAGGCTTATCAGTCAGCCAAATTTGGGTGAATTATCAGGGGGGTGGTAAAAAACACATTCCTTACACAAAGGCTAAGTCACCCCTTTGCGAAGTTCAAATCCCTGATTCAAAACGCCTACTACTTTTCAAAACAACAACAACAACAAAAAACTTCACTCTTCTTTTAACATGGGCAAAACAGTGTAGTTTCCCCTAGCCTTGGTCCTGGAAATGGCTGAATTATATTGGCTGACATTTTCCAAATAAAGTTAGCCTGGGGTAGATACCTAGCATAGAAAATTTCAAAGGTTAAAGTTTCACAAAGTTATAAACAATTGAAAACAGGGTATTATAGTGAGAACAACCTTAATAATAGGCAGTACTACCAGCTTTATCTGTAATATTTTATCATTAGATTCAAAGGCATGAAAATGCAAGTTAATGTGTTACTAACAGTTTTGTTTGACTGGAGTCTGGTAAGTGTAAAAGTAGATTGATTAATTATGATTAATATATTGTCTTTCTCTTTGCCGACTCATGTCTATTAATTATAGAACCGGGACCTTCTTTTTTAGCTTTTTTTTTTTTTTTAGAAAGAAACAGTAACTAATAAAAAATAATCAAAGGCTTAACAGTTTTTTAAATTAGTGTCTCTACAAGACAATACCTGTTTGTAATATATAAAATCCTGGCAAAAGAGGTAGTGAAATAACTTGGGGAAAGTTTGCAACTGTGATTTTGTTGGAGGGTTTGGAAATCGGTTCACAAAAGAAAACTTTTTTCCAGAGATCCAAAACAAGATACCTAAAACAATATGTGAGGGTACAATTAGAAAAAGTAGAGTTTGACCTGAAAGGGCATTGTAAAATATACACAATGCCAAAAGAAAAAGCACAACTGAGCAAGCATGAGACAAGACTGAGGAAAATATCAAGCCAAGGTCTCAAAGAGGTAGTTTTGCAGGGAGTAAGAGATGAAATGCAAATCAAGATATCTGACAGGTTTTTTACCTTGTAAATCCCAAAGGTAGGGAAACATTTTCTATAGATTCAGTGTGCAGGATTATTATTTAGATTCTGATTTATTAACAAACATTTAAATATAATCATTCTTTTTAAATAGAACTATCCACATATGTTTCTTCTTCAGTACCTTTCCTCAGACCAAAAATAAGAAAATTTCAATAAATATCCTAAAATAGAAAGGGTGTGAAAACTTTTCAAGCCTCTTAAATGACATTTTTACAGGAAAACAATTCCTATATTTTAAAATGCTTTGTATTAACTGAATCATATGGACAAATAATGGGATTTTCATGTGCAGTGGGCTGTTTGTGAACTGTTCATTGTGACTATTTGCCATTTATCATTCATGATTTGTGACTGATGATCTAAATCATATCATATTTTTTCTGCCCCTTGATTGGATGACAAACATTTTAATGAGGAGAATAACCACTGAAACAATTTACTAATGGATGTGGTAGATACTCCATCACCTGAAGACTTTAAACCAAGATTGGATGTCTCCCTAAAAGATAGGGGTTGAAATCCAGTCTCCATTTAAGTTAATGGGAGTTTTGCTATTTATTTCAATGGAGCCAGGATTCCACCCATAGGCTTGAAGCAGGAATTACTGGATTAAATTCTCTGTTCTGTTGTTATGCAGGAGGTCAGACTAGATGATTATGAAGGTCCCTTCTGGCTTTACAATCTAGTAATCTGTTGCCCCGATTCTGCAGTGGGATATGCCTTTGTGGGTGTTAAATATCCACTGCTGAATTTCTTTTGAGTATAAGGACCTATGATTTCTGTGCTGCATGAGATCAGCATAAAAATAAGATTTAACATGACACTCATAACAGAGAAACAGTTGAAGAAAAATATCAATTCTGAGGTTCTATACTTAGCATCTATAAATATGTTTCCCAGTATTTCATGGGACTAGTCAGGAAAGAATCCAGTTTCTGCTACAGACTTTTCTTCTTTCTTTTCCCCATCCAAACTAAAAATTAAAACACTCAGCAGGAAGTGATCATTTTTCTAATAATTCTGTAGGGTGACAGATGCCATGCATTGCAGGATATAAGAGATCACACCCACTATGACAGCTAACACTGTTATTGAAATCACATCAGCAGATTTTGTAGTCATTTTGCATGCTTTCCCACTTAAAAGCCATATCAGAGCTTTGGGATCTGACCAACTAATCCACTTAATACTTATTTAATTATCTCAGCACTCTGTTTTATAATTCTCCATGAACTACTTAGATGTGAACTGTATACCTTCTCATCACAGAGCTTATCATACCACTTGCACAAAATTTAATCAAGGGCAAAATTAAAGTAAAATGTAGTAAGTCAAATTATGTTGGCTATATGTTAGCAATTTTCTTCATTTACAGTTATTCATGTAATTTATATGAACGACATTTTTATATCATGAGCTCATATTTCCATTATAATTATCAATGGAATAAAGGCTTTTTAATAATTAAAATCCACATGCATATTGCACTTGAATGATAAGTGCAATCACGTTCTCGGTCACTCGCATATTGTTAATGTACTTGACAGCATGGATATATTTACTTACAAATATATTGTATCATCAGAATTTTGTCCTAATACTATGGTGACCATTAAAATATCAACATTGAGCCAGTGTAGCCAGACCACTTCATGTGAGGTACTAAAGTGGTAATCTTTGGTAAATGTTGGCTGTTTAATGGCAATTTCTGTAACATATATAAAAAATTGCATTAAAAGAAACATAACATCTATAAAAAAAACCCAGCTGAGCACGTGACAAGAAACAGTGATGTCAAATATGAGGGATGTGAATATCTACCATAACAATTACAATACCTTAAAAGAAAAAACACTATATCCCTGGTCTTTACAACATGTATTCTCAGAGTGCTTCTAGTTATTACTTGACTGTAAGTACAAATAAGCTATTTCAGCTATAGCTAGTTTACAATGAAATACTCAAAGATGAAGATCTCATGGAGAATCAACATTTATGGAAGCTTTTTTCCCCCCCTTCTGTATCATCTCAGTGCATCAGTGGTTAGGCCAGCAGTGAGCATGAACTTCCAAATATTTTGCCATATTTTGGGGGGATTTGTTTTATGGTTTTTTCCTTGACTCATTGCAATTCAGCCTAATCCTTGCATAATATTGGATGCCAAACAGAGGGCTTCTAAGTAAGTGGAGAACATGGAAACCTGGGAGATGGGTCGGAAATAGGTGGGAGCATGGGCTATAATGGCAGAGAGAAAGGAGGGTCAGGGCAAAACTGGGAGGCAAGATCAAATCAGTATCTTAGATGCCTATATACAAATGTGAGAAGTATGGGTAATAAGCAGGAAGAACTGAAAGTGCTAATAAATCAATACAACTATGACATTGTTGGCATCACCGAAACTTGGTGGGATAATACACATGATTGGAATGTTGGTATGAATGGGTACAGCTTGCTCAGGAAGGATAGACAGGGGAAAAAGGGAGGAGGTGTTGCCTTATATATTAAAAATGTACACACTTGGACTGAGGTGGAGATGGACATAGGAGACGGAAGTGTTGAGAGTCTCTGGGTTAGGCTAAAAGGGGTAAAAAACAAGGGTGATGTCATGCTAGGAGTCTACTACAGGCCACCTAACCAGGTGGAAGAGGTGGATGAGGCTTTTTTTAAACAACTAACAAAATCATCCAAAGCCCAAGATTTCTTGGTGGTGATGGGGGACTTCAACTATCCAGATATATGTTGGGAAAATAACACAGCGGGGCACAGACTATCCAATAAGTTCTTGGGCTGCATTGCAGACAGCTTTTTATTTCAGAAGGTTGAAAAAGCTACTGGGGGGAAGCTGTTCTAGATTTGATTTTAACAAATACGGAGGAACTCATTGAGAATTTGAAAGTGGAAGGCAGCTTGGGTGAAAGTGATCATGAAATCATAGAGTTCACAATTCTAAGGAAGGGTAGAAGGGAGTACAACAAAATAGAGACAATGGATTTCAGTAAGGCGGATTTTGGTAAGCTCAGAGACCTGATAGGTAAGGTCCCATGGGAATCAATACTGAGGGGAAAAACAACTGAGGAGAGTTGGCAGTTTTTCAAAGGGACACGATTAAGGGCCCAAAAGCAAGCTATTCTGCTGGGTAGGAAAGATAGAAAATGTAGCAAAAGACCACCTTGGCTTAACCACGAGATCTTGCATGATCTAAAAAAGCAAAAAGGAGTCATGTAAAAACTGGAAACTAGGACAAACTACAAAAAATGAATACAGGCAAACAACGCAGGAATGCAGGGGCAAGATTTGAAAGCCAAAGGCACAAAATGAGCTCAAACTAGCTACAGGAATAAAGGGAAACAAGAAGACTTTTTGTCAATACATTAGAAGCAAGAGGAAGACCAAGAACAGGGTAGGCCCACTGCTCAGTGAGGAGGGAGAAACAGTAACAGGAAACTTGGAAATGGCAGAGTTGCTTAGGGACTTTTTTGTTTTGGTCTTCTCCGAGAAGTCTGAACGAATGCCTAACATAGTGAATGCTAATGGGAAGAGGGTAGGTTTAGAACATAAAATAAAAAAAGACTAGTTAAAAATCTCTTAGAAAAGTTAGATGCCTGCAAGTCACCAGGGCCTGATGAAATGCATCCTAGAATACTCAAGGAGCTAACAGAGGAAGTATCTGAGCCTATAGCTATTATCTTATATTCTTATCGATAAACTAGGCAAATACAACTTAGATGGGGCTACTATAAGATGGGTGCATAACTGGCTGGATAACCGTACTCAGAGAGTAGTTATCAATGGCTCCCAATCCTGCTGGAAAGGTATAACAAGTGGGATTCCGCAGGGGTCTGTTTTGAGACCGGCTCTGTTCAATATCTTCATCAATGACTTGGATATTGGCATAGGAAGTACGCTTATTAAGTTTGCAGATGATACCAAACTGGGAGGGATTGCAACTGCTTTGGAGGACAGTGTCATAATTCAAAATGATCTGGACAAATTGGAGAAATGGTCTGAGGTAAACAGGATGAAGTTTAATAAAGACAAATGCAAAGTGCTCCACTTAGGAAGGAACAATCAGTTTCACACATACAGAATGGGAATAGACTGTCTAGGAAGGAGTACGGCAGAAAGGGATCTAGGGGTTATAGTGGACCACAAGCTAAATATGAGTCAACAGTGTGATGCTGTTGCAAAAAAAGCAAATGTGATTCTGGGATGCATTAACAGGTGTGTTGTGAGCAAGACATGAGAAGTCATTCTTCCGCTCTACTCTGCGCTGGTTAGGCCTCAACTGGAGTATTGTGTCCAGTTCTGGGCACCACATTTCAAGAAAGAGGTGGAGAAATTGGAAAGGGTCCAGAGAAGAGCAACAAGAATGATTAAAGGTCTAGAGAACATGACCTATGAAGGAAGGCTGAAAGAATTGGGTTTGTTTAGTTTGGAAAAGAGAAGACTGAGAGGGGACATGATAGCAGTTTTCAGATATCTGAAAGGGTGTTGTAAGGAGGAGGGAGAAAACTTGTTCATCTTAGCCTCTAAGGATAGAACAAAAAACAATGGGCTTAAACTGCAGCAAGGGAGGTCTAGGTTGGACATTAGGAAAAAGTTCCTAACTGTCATGGTGGTTAAACACTGGAATAAACTGCCTAGGGAGGTTGTGGAATCTCCATCTCTGGAGATATTTAAGAGTAGGTTAGATAAATGTCTATCAGGGATGGTCTAGACAGTATTTGGTCCTGCCATGAGGGCAGGGGTCTGGACTCGATGACCTCTTGAGGTCCCTTCCAGTCCTAAAGTCTATGAATCTATGAATAACTTGTACTTATAAATGATGCTAATATGACAATTGTTCTTAAAAAGTAAAAGGTACTATATAACACAAGCCACAAACTTCATGGGCATGATTCTGATCTTACATCAATTTACCCTTATTTACCAAGCAGATTTCTGCCAGGGTTTATATGCCTTGAACCCTGCTACATACCACCAGAACTTTTACATTGCCCCTCAACAGTTACACATCATCTCTGTTACCAAGAGTTGTATGAGTGTTAAATTAGAGTCAATAATTTCAGAATCAGCCCCTACATCTTCAACTCCACCATTCTTATGGTGACTGTTAAAGCCACAAGAGGATGGGGGTTAATAGGCTATTGCTACACCCTTTAGGTACATGCCTCAAACCACTTAAGAAGTGCACTACTTAAATGTATTGAACTTTTTCCCCTCCTTAATTATTTTCCCCACCCAATATTCATTTATTTCCCAACCAACATCCCACCCATGATGGGTCAAATTCAGTGCATACACACATGAATGGAAATCATACTCACTTTGGTCCTTCTCATGCTACAGCTACATTTGGTTCAGTGAGATTAGGAATGTTTGTTTCTTTTTTCTGGTGTTAGGGGTCCCAACTAAGCATCATTGGGTGTTCACTCACAGCTGTGACATCATCAAAATGGCCCAATCAGAATTTGCCTTTGAATAATTAGCATACAAAGCCATACTCTAATTTGGAATACAAATCTGAACAGGTATGAGAGGCTTATGACACTAATGGGTCATTGCTGTCATACTGTAGGGGCTTCTTTTGGAAGAGATGACACTTGCCACATTCTGCAGGCTTCTCATCTACAACCATTCTTGGCTGGCTCCTAACCCTGATGAAGTTATTACCCCTTGAGTGAGCACAGGTGTAGTGTAACAGATGGGGATTAATTTAGACTGCCAAAATACCAATTATGAACATCTGAGGTATTTGTTATGGGAATAATTCCCAGCCAGAAATGCCAAAGTGAAAGTCCATTATATTTCCCTGCAGGCTTAGTTACGGTGTTGCCATTATTTTAACTCAGATCTAGCTCAACTTCAGAAGAAACATTTCCTAAATAAAATCTTTACAGAATACTGTTCTGCTACTGATCATCTAAAGAGAAATTCACCCCACCATCTCACTTTGTCATCTGTCTTTATTTCCGTTTAGACTAGTCACCCTGTACCTGGTAACATCTATCACCTCTTTTATCTTTCTTCACCATACAGAAGCTGTTGTCCTTTATTGTTGTGCCCAATCTTTTTTTCTCATCTTGCTACATGAACTGCTAATTTTCACTGATATTATTTATACATATGTATAGATGAGACCAAACTCTTTACAGCACTTTAGGTGAGTGTTCATGACAATGTTTCATAGGTTCTAGATTTTAGATAACAGCTTTGATTGATCATTACCAGAATGTCCCATATAGGTGAAGGAGTCCACTTTTCATAGACTAAATCCTTCTTAGCATTTAACTCTTTTGCCTTTGTGGTGGTACTCAACATCTTGTCACTGTGAACTTCACCAAATATTACCAATCACTCCCTAGTTCTCAGTGTTTTTTTAATAGGAATATGTCATAAATCCAAAATTCCACGCCTGGTGTTAGCTTGTTTTCCATTTGATCCCAATATTAATGTCCTCTTGTGAGCTTAGAAGACATGTCAGTGACAGAAAGAATGAATAAAAGAACAAAACTTAGTCTATCTTAGTAATTTTAAATCTTTCTGTGCACTCACGCTCTCTATTATTACACAGCATTTGGTATCTTTATAAAGAGTCTTTAATAATGTTCATAGTGTTCAATAAAATGCCATTTATCTTATAGGACATTCTAGTGAGAAGCTGTGTGAATGCTGTCCATAGGGAATTCCAGTAAGAGATCTTATGAATGCTCTTGAAAGCTTTTGAATGTCTACAAAATTCAGAAGCAATATCTTCCAAAATTCAAGAGAGTGTACCTCTTAATTATCTACAAGGTGAAGAGTTCATTAAAGGAAAGTATTCAGGGGTCAAATCTGCACTGTTCTTAGCACAGAGTGAATCTATGAAGAAAGAAACACTTTCATGCATCTATTAAATTCTTGAAAAAAGAACAGGAGTACTTGTGGCACCTTAGAGACTAACAAATTTATTAGAGCATAAGCTTTCGTGGGCTACAGAACACTTCTTCGGATGCATATAGAATGGAACATATATTGAGGAGATATATATACACACATAGAGCATGAACAGGTGGGAGTTGTCTGAGAGGCCAATTAAGTAACTTACTAACTGAAAAAAAACTTTTGAAGTGATAATCACTTCAAAAGTTTTTTTTCACTTACTTAATTGGCCTCTCAGAGTTGGTAAGACAACTCCCACCTGTTCATGCTCTCTGTATTTGTGTATATATATCTCCTCAATATATTTTCCATTCTATATGCATCCGAAGAAGTGGTCTGTAGCCCACGAAAGCTTATGCTTTAATAAATTTGTTAGTCTCTAAGGTGCCACAAGTACTCCTGTACTTTTTGCGGATACAGACTAACACGGCTGCTACTCTGAAACCTGTCATTAAATTCTTGATTCTTCTTAATAAAAAGCATGCAATACCTCCCATGAAACTGATAGAAAGCTCATAGCACTCTACTTGTAACAATTAGCAACAACATGCTGCATATTATCCCCCTTCTGCATGCAGTGATTTGTATACAATTTGTATAGTGTGGGTGCTAAGAGCCATTGAACCAAACTGTAAACCCTTTATATAATGGAAACCTTTTCAAGCCAAGGTGTGTGGCAGCACCCCTAGTTTCTGCACCAATGTGTGTAAGTGAGAGAGAATTTATGTCAAAGTTTCTGCAATGTGAAGTCTGTTGCCCTGATATCTATTAATATAATTGATATAGAGGTTAATATGTCCCCATGGTTTGAATAGCTTCTTACTTGTGAGTAAGCCAGCTAAATTATTTTTTTTATTATCATAAAATATCCTAATTATAACTTTTAATATCTATTACATCAGTGTGAACCAAATAATTTAGAATGAAATAGAATGAGTTTGCATTCAATAGAGCAATCTGACAGGACAAAAGTGTATATCGTATACATGTCCCAAGTGGTGTACAACACCAATAAGCACAATCAATTATTTTCTCTCATTATGAGAAGGAATAATGGCCAAAATATGAGGGCAAATGCTATTCTTTAAAATTGTCATGGTAAATGCCTCACAACTTCAGTCATTATTAGTTTCATCTGCCCCATTGCCATGAATATTTGGCATTGCCCTAAGTTTGATTTTTAGCTTTCAGAATATTCTAGGAAATCAGAAGCCCATATATAAATCCGTGGCATACCCACATCTTGAATACTGCGTGCATCTGTGGTCGCCCCATCTCAAAAAAGATATATTGGACTTGGAAAAGGTTCAGAAAATGGCAATAAAAATGATTAGGGGTATGGAACGGCTGCAGTATGAGGAGAGAATAATAAGACTGGGACTTTTCAGCTTGGAAAAGAGACTACTAAGTGGTAATATGATAGAAATCTATAAAATCATGACTGGTGTGGAGAAAGTAAATAAGGAAATGTTATTTACTCCTTCTTATAATACAAGAACTAGGGGCCACCAAATGAAATTAATAGGCAGTGGGTTTAAAACAAAGAAAAGGAAGTATTTTTTTCACACAACGCAAAGTCAATCTCTGGAACTCCTTGCCAGAGGATATTGTGAAGGCCAAGACTATAATAGGGTTCAAAAAGGAACTAGATTAATTCATGGAGGATAGGTCCATCAATGGCTATTAGCCAGGATGGGCAGGGACGGTGTCCCTAGCCTCTGTTTGCCAGAAGCTGGGAATGGGTGACAGTGGATGGATCACTTGATGATTCCCTGTTCTGTTCATTCCCTCTGGGGCACCTGGCATTGGCCACTGTCAGAAGACAGGATACTTGGCTAGATGAATCTTTGGTCTGAGCCAGTATGGCCATTCTTATGTTAAGCACATGCTGGTTTTATCATTCTGTTGAGATTTTTGAGTGTTATGACCACAGATACACTGAGGAGGCTATACTTTCTTTATATCTTTGTTTTTCCAAAAGCAGGTTGGTTGGGTTTTGGTTTTGCAAAACCAAAAGCAGAGGTTATTTAGATCTGTGTCCCACTTTATCCAAATCACTAGAATGAAAGCGGGGTGAGCATAGAAGTTTTCGATTTTGAACCATTAATCAGGAGAAATTTAGTATATTCAGTAGTACATAAGGCAGTCTCAATGGATAATCAGGCATGTTTTGCAGTAAACAGGCAGTTAAAGTGTGTAATGAAAGAGAAAACAACATATCCATAGATCAAATTACCCCAAAACTGTGATATCGGAAGCATTTTTTTAAAAAGAGAAAGTAGGCATTTATTTTGTGTTGCAACAAATTGATGCAAGGGGAAAACATTTTTCTTGATACCCACCTAGATATTATTTAATATCTAGTGTAACTTTAAACTCGGAACTATTATATTTTGGTACCATACTTACATTTTTGTCTGTCAGAATTGGTAATTTATCATGAAATAGCATTTTCAGTTCAGACATGTGGATACCTTAGATTAATCATCTGCTTTTGCACACAGACCTTCTTGCTGGCAGCACTTGCACACTGCACAGCAGAGTGTCCAATGCTGTTGAACTGTAGCAGAAGTGTGAGTAGAGGCTATGCATGGGCACTGATAAGGTAAATCACCAAGCTTTGTCCTTTGACTGATCAGTAATAATTCTGAAGCCCTCTGTACACACCCTGCCTTATCCAGACATGGAAACGATCAAAGTGGAGTGTGCCAGGGTGGAGAATGACCATTGAATTAAATTTCATCTTCATCATGCTAATGATGCTACACATTCCCTTATCCCCTTCTTCTACTACTAGAGAGGAGTAAGTTAGTGGCCTCAGCAGCACTCTCCAGAATGCAATATTCAGTTTTCCTGCACCACCTTTCAGGATCTATATTGCTCTTATGAATGCAGTATTCCATACTGGGATGGGCAGGATCAGGCCAAAGATGGTGTTTGATGTGGACACGCTGTAGGAATGAAATACCTATCCATTGTGTTATATGGCATACTGGGATTTAGCACCAAGGGGACAGCAAGCACAGAGTTCAGAGGGATCACAGTTTTATATGCCTCATGATTTTAATTAGCCTGGCTGGAATTCTTTATACTTTTGTACAAAACCTACATGATGTGCACTATTTGCCTCCACTCTTCCCCCCTCCCCCCTCATACACAGTTTTACAGTATGTGATTTTTTTGTTGGTGTGAAAGAAAATTTTTCCAAATAATGAGAGGGCAATGATATTTAACTGAGCCAGGAGGCTTGTTGACAGACCAAGAGAATAAGAGAACAAGATCCATCAAGAAATCCTCTAGATAATTGGCTGAGATTCAAGGCAGTGCAGCAGAACAACAGGGACGTCCTAGATGTTTTCCCATTATGTTTAATTAGAGAAAGGCCCAAATCAGAAATCTAGATTTTACAGGCCTGAGCATTGGGGGTGTCTGAACTGGGTTGCTGAAGCAACATCCATCTTTGATCCCAGACTTGGTAAAGATCCTATTGAGAGCAGGGAGGTGCTAAGCACTTATGAACATATGGCCTACTGCAATTAACTATTCGAATATTATCCTCTGAACATCCTTGCTTTTCATGAAAACCCACTGTAACTGGTGTAGGCAGTTAACTGCACTAGCCTTTAACTTCTAGAGACCTGATTTCTAATCCTGATGATTAGGGTCACTAATATAAATGAATTGAGTGTGCTATCCTGGCCCCATTAGCAAGCATCACCTAACAGAACAATTGACAATCTGTGCTAATGCAAGGCTCAGCCCCAGCGTACCCCATGAGAACCAGGCTCTGCGATCTAGCAACTTCTGCTAGTTGCCAGAAGAAAGCCTCGTCCACCTCATCCCCCTGGTCTGGTGGTCTATAGCAGATTCCAACCACGACATCACCCTTGTTGCTCACACTTCTCAACTTTATCCAGAGACTCTCAGGTTTTTCTGCAGTTTCATACCGGAGCTCTGAGCAGTCATACTCCTCTCTTACATACAACGCAACTCCCCCACCTTTTCTGCCCTGCCTGTCCTTCCTGAACAGTTTATATCCATCCATGACAGTACTCCAGTCATGTGAGTTATCCCACCAAGTCTCTGTTATTCCAATCGCATCATAGTTCCCTGACTGTGCCAGGACTTCCAGTTCTCCCTGCTTGTTTCCCAGGCTTCTTGCATTTGTGTATAGGCACTTAAGATAACTCGCTGATTGTCCCTCTTTCTCAGCATAAGACAGGAGTCCTCCCCTCTTGCGCTCTCCTGCTTGTGCTTCCTCCCAGGATCCCATTTTGCACTTACCTCAGGGCTTTGGTCTCCTTCCCCCGGTGAACCTAGTTTAAAGCCCTCCTCACTAGGTTAGCCAGCCTGCTGGCGAAGATGCTCTTCCCTCTCTTCGTTAGGTGGAGCCCGTCTCTGCCTAGCACTCCTCCTTCTTGGAACACCATCCCATGGTCGAAGAATCCAAAGCCTTCTCTCCGACACCACCTGCGTGGCCATTCGATGACTTCCACGATTCGACGGTCTCTACTCCAGCCTTTTCCTTGCACAGGGAGGATGGACGAGAACACCACTTGCGCCTCAAACTCCTTTATCCTTCTTTCCAGAGCCATGTAGTCTGCAGTGATCCGCTCAAGGTCATTCTTGGCAGTATCATTGATGCCCACGTGAAGAAGCAGGAAGGGGTAGCGATCCGAGGGCTTGATGAGTCTCGGCAGTCTCTCCGTCACATCGTGTATCCTAGCTCCTGCAAGCAGCAGACCTCTCGGTTTTCCCGGTCGGGGCGGCAGATAGATGACTCAGTCCCCCTGAGGAGGGAGTCCCCGACCACCACCACCCTCTTGGGAGTGGTGGTCGTGGAACCCCCATCCCTAGGACAGTGAATCTTTTGCCTTCCAATCGGTGGAGTCTCCTTCTGCTCCCTTCCCTCAGATGGGTCATCTAGTCCACTCTCCGCATTAGTACCTGTAGAGAGAACATGGAAATGATTGCTCACCTGTATCTCCATTGCTGGTGCATGGACGCTCCTCTTTCTCCTTCTGGAGGTCACATGCTGCCAAACCTCTTCACAATCCTTCTGTCCCTGCTGCGCCTGCCCTGAATCTTCAGAACATTGTGGCCGTAGAAGCATCTCCTGATGTCTGTCCAGGAAATCTTCATTTTCCCTTATGCAACGCAGAGTCGATATTCGTTTCTCCAGCCCTCGAACCTTCTTTTCCAATATGGAGACCAGCTTGCACTTTGTACAGACAAAGTCGCTTCTGTCCTGTGGAAGAAAGACAAACATGGCACAACCTGTGCAGGTTACAACAGCTGATCACTCACCTTCCATATCACCGTCCTCTTAAGAGCTTTCTCAACTGTTGCAGGAACTACTCAGAGAAACCTGCAGATGAAAACCTCAGTGCGCTCTCCCCACGCGAACTCCCTCTGTTAGCCTCTGCTGTTCGCCGCTCAGCTGGTTCGCTGCTGACTGCCCTTATATACCAGTCAGGCCCACTCAAGGCCCACCTGGAACAAAGCACTCCCAATTCACGCTTTTCAAACAAACAAGCAAGCAATCAAGCACACGGTCAAACTGACCAACTGTCCCAGCAGCAGACACTCAGATACTCACCAACACAGCCCCCCTAATGCATCACTTAGCGTACCTCCTCTCGGACAGCTCCCAGGCAAACTCCCGCTGTTAGCCTCTGCTGTTCGCCGCTCAGCTGGTTCGCTGCTGACTGCCCTTATATACCAGTCAGGCCCACTCAAGGCCCACCTGGAACAAAGCACTCCCAATTCACACTTTGAACCAGGTGGTTCAGGAACTGGAGTTCACGGAATGTTACTTTCAAGGCCAGATTAAGAGTGGCAGAGTCTTGAGGAGTTTGTTGGTGAGGTAGACAGACTAGTGTGGCAGGGAGCTGACACAATTTAAACTCCAACAACTCTCTCGCTGAGGTAGAGGGGTAAAACAGTGGTTTATGGTTCCAACTACCATGAAAAAGTGTCACAAGAACTAAAGTTTAAAAAAAAGAGAGAGAGAGAGAGAGAGAAAGCCTATGTTCCAGAGAGTTTAAAGACTAGTCCTACAAACATCCATGTGAGTAACTTTGTGCTCATGACTAGTCACATTGGCCCAAGTTAAGATGCAACACTATGACTGTAACAAACTGTAGGGAGTAAATAGAGTGAAGAAGGATAATGGTCACAGCAAGGTAATCATGTGATGACTCTGTTAACGTTAGCGCACTTGTTGGTTCATAGATTGTGCTATTGTTTCATATGTATACAAAGTTATGACTGCTGACTCACTTAGAGTGGGTATTGTGAAAACGTGAGTAAAGGAGGGTCTTGCATCATTACAAACTGGTAGCTTGGTGGACTAGTAGTGGGAAGTCATTCCATATGTAGAGGGCAGCATAGAATGATGCCAGATATGTTTGTTGATGAAATAGGTGACTGGTATATTGAGGGTAATATCAAAGCATAGGGGTGAGGGTTGGGACATCATTTGAAACCAGAAGCCTTATTCATAAGCTGCTTCAGTAGGCTATGGGTCAAGCACTACAGGGGAGATTTTTTAAAGATATTTAGGGCACAGATTCACAAAGGTATTTGGGTGCCTAACTCACATTGATTTAAATGGGACAAAGGTGCTTAAATAGCTTTGTGAATCTGTACTTGTGGTGCCTAAAAATGCAGATAGGTGCTAATTCAAATGGGAGTTAGGTGCCTACATGCTTTTGAAAATCCCACTAGGCACTTATTGCCATCTTTAGCAAGCTAAATGCTTTTAAAAGTCTGGCTTTAAGTCGGTAAGTAGGTGTACCTGTAGAGTAGGCTTAAAACTGGAATTCCTGGCCTGTGGGAAATTCCAAAGTTTCAAAGAAAGAAGTTGTTCTGAAATGGAATGAAAAATGAAATTTTGAAATTTCCCATGAACCAGGAATTCTAAAAGTTCATTTTCTTATTTAGAAATGTTTCCAAGGTTCTCTGAGATCCCAGAGCCCCATGGAATACAGGGGGCATTAGCCCTGGAGCTGCCCTAGAGCCAGGGACCCTGGAAACTCCAGGAGCCTCAATTCCACGGGAGCTTTCCCTGGAACTGGGGACCCTGGTAGCTAGGGCCAGGAGCTGGGAAACTCGAGGAGCCCAAGCTGCTGAGAAACTGCAAGCTTGGGAGTTTGGGAGCTGGAATTGAAATTGACACATTCTCAGGCAACAGTTTGATTTTGATGAATTGGTATTTTCCAACAGAAAATGTGTTGTTGAAAAATTTCCAACCAGCTTGACTTAACTTATTTTTAATCACTGGGCCAGAGTCTAATTTCTCTGAGGCCCATAGAGAGGAGTGTCAGGGGCTGCTCTGTACAACCTACCTTGCAACTTTGTTTCATTTAGAGATTCCATTCATCCCTGGCATAATGGTTTTGAAATCAATGGAGCTGTATCCTGGGCCAATTTGGCCCATTCTGTTTAAGTGGCTCTTTAAAGTGGCTACAAAAACACAATGACATACAGAAATGAGCCCACAAACTGCAGATGCAATCATGCATCTCATTTCTTTGAAGAATAATTATTCTTGTAGCAGTTATATGTTACTTATCTTATCATGGGAATTCTAGGAATTCCCAAGCCAGTCTTCTCTCCCCTTTGACACTGCAATAAATAAAATAATTCTTCCATAAAATAAGTAGAATACATTTTAAAAATAAGTGTTTCCAACATAATATAAACATAATTAGGTTTAGAAGGAGTGACTTAATTATATTTTACAGATACAATTACATATTTTGTGAGAAATATTAAGATGCGAATCTTATAAAAAACAAAGAAATAAATCGCCAGATAAGACAATAAAGTAAAATCAATACTGATAAATAGCAGCAAAAGGCCATAGTTGAGGCAGCAAATTTTTTAAGATCTAAGCAAGAATACTCTGGTACAACTATAATAAATTACATTGGTTTAATCACTTGGTAAAAAACTGGAAGATTTGTATGGAATTTATACAGTCACTTGAGCAGCATTTCTCTGAAAACGCCACATTAGAGAACTAACTGTGACAATTTACTGTAGAAATGGTACCTCCATCATGTCACTTGGGCAGTATATTTTTTAAATTAATAGCTCATTATTCTGTTTATAGTTCAGTTTTAAAAAATTACTTTCCTACTATTGGTCACAAAGATTCTTCTTTGCTTAGGGCATGTCATTGATTTACACATGCAAGAGAACTCTAAAGGCATTGTTGTGGTGTTAGCTACAGCTCTAAGCAAGGAGTGATGCGGAAGCTGCACACAGCCATGAAGCACAGTTATAGGAAGCACCAAGACTCATAGGTCACTGAGCATCTGTACTTATAGGTTCCTGATCACCATAGTACCTGAGCAACTCCCAATTAGTGATGGATTTTAGCCTCACAGTACTATTGTGAAATACTATTATTCCTGTTTTCACAAAGGGGGGGGAGTGAAGGATTGAGTAGATTTGCCTTAGGTCAGACAGGAGGTCTGCAGATGAGCCAGGAATTGCACCTAGGTCTCTGGAGTCCACGTCCAATGCCCTATCCACTAGACTATCCTTTCTTCTACCAGAGAGTCACCATTCTCTTCCCCCTTGCCTTCAACTGTAGCACCATCACATTTCAACAGTTCCTAAGCCAGCTCAGCCACACAGGTCAGCAAGTGTGGGAATGAAGTCAAGGCTCCACCCATTCCTTGCTCCTCCCAGACTACCCACTGTAGGGGAAGTGAGGAAGTACACATCACTTGTTTACTCTGACATGACCAGACCCCAAAGTATGAATAGCCCACAGTGGGGTATGGGTGGATTTATTTCACTGCACAAATGTGTAGCCCAAATCACAATTTGACCCAAAGTTATTAATAATAAATAATTTGTTTTACAAAGAAGTTAACCAAAAATATTGTGTTTCTTAGTCACACTCATCATCTATGGTTTATAACTTGTGGAGAACTTCTGATAAAGAGTGTGTCCCCACTTCCTGTAGGGGACACTTTTCTATAGGCAAACAAACAGCAATTAGTTACAGCCTAAAATTCATAGGTGGGTCTTGTCTAATTATCCTGAAGAAGTTTGGTTGAAGGCAGTTTAGTCCTGCATTATATGCTGTATAATATTAATGCTCATGAAAGATGCCCTGTTGTCTTAAAATTCCACTGAAGTTAGCCATTTTACAGGTAAACAGTTATAGCATGAGTGGTGGTAGTACAAGCTTCCAACAAGACCTCTCCAACTGTGAGCTAGTCCAGGCCATTTTTTACAATGAAGGAACTGGTCATCCTCAAAGCCATGTAATTAAAGTTCTTTCTACTGAGAAAGCCAACAATTCTGCATGTTGATGGACTAAGACTATCAATTCATTTTACATGGATCAGTGAACAACCACCATATGGTAATATGTTTTTCACTGCTGACCCTGGCCACATCAAAGTAACCTTAAGAGAAGAGGAAAGGTACCACTAATACTTAGAGCTATCCAGTTCCCCAACATTTTGTTTAAATGTAGTAATGCTGCCGATTCCTTGATCTTTAGGTTCAACATGAAAACACTTTTTCCAATTTCATTTGCAAATATATTAAGAAAAGTCAACTAATTTCAGTAACCTTGGCCAGTTTCCAAAGTAACAAAATAAAACAATGTGGAGATTTTACCAATACATGACCAGTATTAAGACGGTTTTCCAGCTAACCACCTTAACTACCTTAGGGATTACCGTATCACAGGAGAAAGTTAAGATCCAAAACAAAATTTCAAACTATATTAAAATGAGTTTACTCCAGGCTAGCTTTAACAGTGTTTCCAGAATTATAATTCAGTATCTGAGTGTCCAAAACCCAAATTAAGCATTCTTGCTTGGGGATATCAATGTGAAGCAGTACTAAGTTAAAGATGCCCATGAAGGCCACCTACATTCATTTGCACTTGCAGTTGCCTGAAGAGCCAGGTACTTTTTTCCTTCAGCCTCCCAACCCTTGAGCAGTTCAGCGTTAATTGGGTTTAGTGACAGAGGAACAGATGATTTCAACTCAGCTGGCTGTATGGAAACAACTTGAAAATCTGGGCTTGTGCTGTATCATAAGTTATAGTTTTCAAATGGATAGGATGCTTTTTATTGCTAGCTAGGAGTTCCAGCAAGGAATGATGGTATGCTCAATTTCAAAGGAAGCTGTCAGTTCACCTTGAACACACAACTTTGTATAAATGGATTAGAGCTGAACTAGAACTTATAGTAAAGGTCCAAGACTGTGCACAATTCAAGGAGTATTTTCACATCTGGACTGCTGCACTTCAGTCTGTCTTTTATTTAACGCTAGTCCCTTGTCTGTATCAGTTTTATTCAGCAAATTGCAAAGATTGTGCAAAGTGCTGGCAGGACAGCAGATTCACTGCCTCCCTCCCATTCTGAGTGTCAACAAGAAAACCCAACTCTTTCACAAGTGACAGGCATAGGGCACAATGTTCTGCTCAATTAAGCCTCAGATAGGCTGTTTTGGCAAATTCTGTCTAAAATGCCTCCAACATTTTTCTGGTAAGAGATTCTAGAGATCCTCTTTTAAGTTGTCTTATGGTTTTACAGTTTCCGTTGATATTCCTTGCAGATAATGTTGTCTCCATTTGTGTTGTTATTAATCTCTGTTGACATTCCCATAAAGTGCTAAATGTGGACACAGTCTTTCTATAGTTGACAGTGAGTAGCTCCCCAAAGACAGATATAAACAGTGCCCAAACTTGGATTTCTCTTCCACTGCATAATACTTACTGCTTTGACAATATTTGCATCATCATCAGTCATGCCTACCTTTAACAATTGTTCCCTCCCCTTCTTTCACAAGGCACGTTGGATAGCAGTGATCAAATCTGTAGAATAATGGATTTTAGGACTATAAAATGTGTGAAGGGAACAATACACCATTTAAAACAGTTGTGTGGCTTAGGGCTTCACTACTGGGAGATTGACGCTGCTGCGATCGATGCAGCGGGTGTTGATTTAGCGGGTCTAATGAAGACCCACTAAATCAATGGCTGCTCTCCGGTTGATTCTGGTACTCCAGGTCCCCGAGAAGAGTAAGATAAGTCGACTGAAGAGCTTCTCCCATCGACGCAGTGCAGTGAAGACACTGGGGTAAGTTGAACTAAACTATATCGAACTAATCTATAGCATAATTTAGGTCGACTTACCTGGTAGTGAAGACAAGCCCTTAGTGTCCTGTCTATGACTAGACTGAAAACTCCTTCAGCTATTCACTTATCACATTAATGTAGTAAGTTTTGCCTGGAAAATTTTAGACTGACATTTTGCCTTTACAAATGGCTGCATTTATTCAGACACCATGATTTTGGAGGGATCAAACTAGCGATCTTCAGCAACAAAACAATGTGTCACTGTCACATGAAGTAAAGAAGTAAGGTCTGAATGCACAAAAGATGTTAAGTGCCAAGAACAACACTGCTATTCACAAAGCCTGAGTTAGGCATAAGTTTCTATACAATGAATAGGGAGAGATAGGCTCCTTAAACTGCAATTCACAAAAGTCAACATACTAGGCAGGGAGCCACCTAAGCTAGCCAATGTGAGATGGCAAGTGAGTACTGACCCCCATCCCTGTCTCAGAGATCAATATCTACATCTGGGTTGGTGGGAAGTTACTATTTCTACTTGCAATTAAACCCCCCTCTTGCATGTACGTGCCTATGGTGTTATGCAACTGAAACTATGGGGAAGGAAGGTAGACTTCCCTCATAACTTTTAGCCCCTAGTTACAATATTCTCCTAGGATGTGGGAGATTTCCCCTTTCAAGTTCCTGCTGCACTTGATGGGGGTTGGTGGAGGAAGGATTTGACCAGGTCTCTATCATCTTTCAGATGAGTGCACTACCCAGCAGACTGTAGAGTCATTCTTATGGTTGTGCACCCTCTCTCTGGCCCAAATGACTCTTTGAGAGAGAGCACACGTGCGAAAGAGAGCACAAGCATGAGTGACTCTAGAATATGGTAGTTTGAGCACTCACCTGGGAGGTGGGAGACCCTGTCTCCCTGCTCTAATGATGCTTTAATTATTTATCCATGTGCAAAGCATCAACAGGACAGAATGAGAGAGTCCCACATCAGACTATCCTATAGCACAATGGTTAGAGCATGTGAGAGGTGGCAGAACCGTGCTCTAATCCCTTCTCACCCTCTGGTGGAGGGGTAGAGACTTGAACCAGGGGTCTCCCACATCCCAAGTGAGTATCATAACCACTGGGCAAAAAGTTATGAGGGAGCATCTTCTTCTGGATGTTTTGTGTGCACGGACCTGCAGGGCCTCATCTGGTAGGTGTCCCCTGAGCCCTGGATTGGGCCCCACATACACTTTAGGCAGCTGATTGGGTCTTCCAGTTTGTGAATCACTCTGGGGCTTAGGTGCCTGGGTGCGTACAGTGAGGCAACAGTGCATGTGCTCAGAGGAAGAAAAATAGGTAGCTCGGGAACTTTTACGGAAAAAACGTAGGTGCTGAGTGAGTTTAGGCACCTACAGGTTCAACTTAAGTTTTGTGAATCACAGGGGTGCCAGAACTGGGATTTAGGTCCTTTTGTGCCTTTAGCTCTGAGTAAGCAGCAGGCTATTATTATTACTGGGATCAGCCATTAAATAGGATTATGTCCAAGAAGCCAGCATATTACATGAGTGCTTCATTTATTTTATATTTTGGGTGTTCTCAAAATACCTAAGACATGCAATTTACCTACAGGGATTTTACTGCTTCTTGTCAGTTAATAGCAAAGATCAGGCATTTTCAGCTTGTTACAAAGTGTTCTTGGTGAACTCTTAACACTAGCATTGTATTTTTGGAAAGCTCTATTGTATGCAGAATCACACTCTTCAGGAGAGAAGTGCTCAGATGTATTTCAAAGATAGGTTTCTAATATGTTTCTAATACACATTTTCTCAAAGTAAAATTCTGAGTCATTCTCTTTCAAGGATGTTATTCCCAACTCAGAAGATCACAATCTATTTGTACATATGTATCTGATTTTGTCTCATTGTTTGTAATGTGGTAGTATTTGTGATAAAATGCCAATGTAGAGGTGTTACTAACCTTAGTCTTCAAAATGCTTTTAAACTTTTTTTTTTCAAGATTGAGTCAATTGGAATGACAAGTTTGCCATTCTTCTCAGAAGAGAAGAAGCAGCTGAACGCTTCAGTGCTGAAATAAACAACTCTTCAAATACTCTTTTGTCTGCTTCTCAGAAGAGTTTTACTTAATCAGCATGATATAATTATGTCTTTTCTTTATGACATTGCTTTTAAGGCCCTGTCTAGCATGGTATTGAATTCAATAGGAACTGAGATGTTCAGCACCTAACAAGATCAAATCCTAAGGGCCTAATCACTCACTCCTGACTCTCACAAACCCCCTTGCAGGAGAGAGGGGACCAATCAAACAGTCCTACATTATATTGTAGACTAACAGTTTAATAGTCTAAACAAAACTCCAGTGGACTAACAAAATAGACTACTGCATAATCAATAGGATCAAATGCAAGCATTTCAATGCATGAATTCTTGAAACATGCATTTAAAAGAGCAGCTTATGTTTGATAATCCTGAGAAGAAATCTGATGAATTCTAGAAATTACAACAAAGATCTGGAGGGCAGGTTCTAGTCCTCCCAAAATTTCTAACTCACTACAGGTTGGATTGTACCCTAGCAATCTAGACCATGAAAGGAGCAGACCATATCTACACTCTGCAGGAGCAGAACAGGAACCAGATTGTGATTTTAGGAGTCAGGATCTGGTCCCTGCTTCACCCTTGCTCCAGGGAAGGAATCTGTACCATCTCTTTTGCTGTTGCAGATTATTTCCCACTTTCTGCCATCCTTGATTCACAAGGAAAATGGGGGAGGTTTGGGTATCATAGCTAAGATTCCACTCTGTCTCCACCCACCTGTGAAAGAAGAGGAATAGCAGCTGGATGATGACAGCTACCCTCTCCATTGTGCAAGCTCTTGTGATGTGGGTAGCTCACGCAGGGGAAAAAGAGACTTTCTACTGCCCCTTATATCTCTGGGCTGGCACACAGCAAGGCTCACATCTGAACAATTTTGTGACTTAGGGTGAGTTGCCTAAAACGGAGAACTGAGGTACAAGCAAAACCTCCATGTCAGTGGTGAGGTTGCCCCCCCGGCTTCCCTACTGTGAGGGCCTGCAGGTTCCCAGGTAGTGCTCAGATCACAACTACCACCCAGCAGCTCACCTGGGACTGGAGAAGGGGGGCCAATGAAGCTCTAACTCACAAAAGGCCCTGCCCACAAATTTCCTGATTGGGGGAGATATCTAGCCCCACTGACTGGCTGAGAAACTCTACTTAAACCAGAAAGAGGCACAGGAAATTGGTTGAACAACTTGAGAAATCTTTTATTGGCTGCTACTATGGACCCTGCCTACTTGCCTGAGTCCTGCCTCCCAGCCTGTTCCTGGTTCTTGTCTTCCTTATCCCAGATCCCTCTCTGTTCCCGGTTCCTGCTTTCCTGGCTTACTCTAGGTCCCTGCTCCTATGCCCTACTCCTGACACTGACTCTTGCTTTGACTCCTGGCTTGATTCCTGAGCCTGTCTCTGGCTCGGACCTTTGGCTTGGTACCCAACTTTATCTCCGTCTCTGACCTTGGTTCTGGTTCCAGGCTCCTGACTCTAACTATTAGGCATGATTGCCCAGGTCCTGGTCCCTACAGCTTCCTTGGACACTATCAACTTCTTGGATGGGCCCAGCTGAGGATGGAGCCAGTGAAGTTCCCCGTACCAAAAGGATCATCTGCACTGTATGAGCAGGTCATTCACCTCCTGGCAGACAACTGAGCATTTCAGGTGCAGCAGAACACACAGCTGGCCACTGAGAATCAGGCATTGCTGGAGCAAGTCATTAACTTCATGCAGAAAATGCTATGCTCTGGGCCTATCTGGCTGCACTGACACCTGCGCTGGGACCTGCTCTCCCTCTGCCCCTGAGAGCTTTGTGGCGACGAAAAAGGAAGGAGACAGAGCGCCAGGTCGTGGTAGCCGAAAAAGCCTCCCAGGGACTTTCCACTGGGGTTTTTATTTTCTTACTTTTTTATTTACAACACTTATGAGTGGCTTAATTTTTGCGCATAGGAGGAGCATACAATACTTATCAACATGACCTAAAAAGCCCATATCTTGTGCACATGAAAGCGAGCAGCGAGGGTGATGATTAGGTCAGCCAATAAGTTTCTTAATCACAGGCGTTGGGGTGTAGGCTGCTCCGGCCTCGCAGCCACGGGCGCAGTGTGCCGCAGCCGTGAACTAGCGATTCGGGAGCTGTGTGTCCCTACAGAGCTTCATGGGGAACTCCTCCAAATTCTGGCTTCAAGAATCAGTGCCACCTCTTGTTTTTGCTTCCATCACAGATGTAAGCATCTGACCATAACAAGGTAGGCCTGGTATTCAGTCTGCTGACAGGAGAGGTGTTGGACTGGAGTCCAGAGGACAGCAACAAAATGATAAGAGGTTTAGAATACGTGAGCTATGAGGAAGAGTAAAAATAATGGGGCATAATTAGTCTTGAGAAAAGACTGAGGGGAGACCTGATAAATCTTCACATATGTTAAGGGCTATTATAAAAAGGACATTGAGCAATTGTTCTCCCATGTCCACTGAAGGTAGGATCAGAAGTAATAAGATTAATCTATAGCAAGGGAGGTTTAGGTTAGATATAAGAAAAGCTCTCTGACTATATGGGGGGTTAAGCTCTGGAATAGGCTTCTAAGGGAGGTTGTGGAATCCCCATCATTGGAGATTTTTTTTAAGAGTAAGTTGGACAAACAGCTGTCAGGGATGGTCTAGGTTTAGTTGGTCCTGCCTCTGCGAAGGGGACTGGACTTGACTTCAAGGTCCCTCCTAGTTCTAGAGTTCTATGATTCCCTGGTCAGGAGGAGTAGGCAGGACTGGAAAAGAAATGACTCCAGGGCAAATACCCCCACTCCAATCTCCATGAGAGGCGTGTAGGCAGAAGTGCAGCATACCAGATGGAAGATTGCCCCTATGTCCTTATAGTCTGCACTAGCAGCCATGCCTCTGACTGAGGAACTCAGCCACCTCCTCCTCTGCTTTCCTGCAGGCTGCAGATGGAGGGCACTGGACACAGCACAGATGTGGCCAACACTGGAGACTCTGGTAAGGGACCGTCAAGCCTAGCTACTGCCCCCCTGCTGCCACCTCTATTACAGTCTCCCCACCACAACCGAGGAGATCCATACTCATATCCCAGTCTGAGATATCCAGGGGAAACAGGTCTATCTGACCCAAGTGGATGACCTATGCAACAGAGAATTTCTGGGGACCTGATGCTTGAGCCCTGGGCAGAATCTGCTATGAGAAATACAGAAGGAGCCCATGTAGGAAAGGGGAGACCAGTAAACCCAGACTCTGTGGGGACAGGGACAGAGTCAGTCATTTGAAATATTCTTGGAGCAGTCTGAGCCCAGTCTTGCTTCCTCCTCTGAAGCAAGATCATGGAGACAAACTCCTGAGGGAGAAATAAATAAAAAATTAAACTCCACAAGAATATTAATGATCAGTGAGTTATTAGTTTTTCCAATGATACATCACATGAGAACTTTTAGATATAGATTATAACAGTGAGTTGTGGTACATTGAGATGGTCAGGCAAGCTGAAACTCACTGCTAAATACCAAGGAGCCCCTTGCCTTCTGGCATAGGGATGCTCTTAGGGTCACAGTTTTGTTCCTGGGGTATGTTGGACTCAGGACAAAAACAGACACATGATAGACTTCTCTAGAATCATACACCTGGGCTGAGTATGAATACGATCAGGTACAGTGTCTCATCTCAGAAGAATAACTGAAGATAGCCAAAATGATAAACAAGTATTGGCTTCAATAGGCACAGTATCATGCCCTCAATAAAGCAGTACACAGGGTGAAAGACTACACAACCTGGAGCTAGACTGTGGAGAAAGAGGCCAGCTGAACAGAGCAGCTGAGACAGATGTCAAATTAGAAAAAAAGTTAGAAGAATTCTTTCAGTTTATTAAAAATAGTTGCCACTGTCTGCTGGTCTCTGACACTACACATTCATTTAAGTTTATGCAGGCAATAGTGTATGCAACCTAATGAGCAATATTGCTTATGTTAGATACTGGTACATGCTGACAGGATAATACAGTAATCAATACCAGAGAATTTTGCTTCACAGAGGTTCACCTCCAAAGAGCATGTTAAATTATGGAAATTTTCTACATTCGCTCATGGCCAAGAATTTATATTTCTGCAGTGTTAGATGTAGTTTTCTAAACATTCCATGTTGCCTTTTGTAAAGAGAGGGGATAGGGTGGGCAACATCATTTGTACATTTTTCAGCTCATCTCTGGTAGAAAAGGAGCTGCCCTACTCATGTTCCTGTACAGCAGAAACAGGGAATAAACAGATGTAGCAGCTAGTGGCACAGATTTTCCATGTTACTAATTCATTAATTATTTAATCTCCCATATGATAGGAACAGAAGTCTGAACAGCTAACATGGGAGAGTGGGAGATGAACATAAGATACATGTACTTCCTGCTCCAAACGTAATACAGGGCAGATTTTAAGGGCCCCAATTCAAAGCACTTACACACATACTAAATTTTAAGCATGTGAGTAATCCCATCCCTATTCAGAGAACTATCAAGTCACAGTTAAGTATTTGCTGAATTGGATCCAGTGTGAAGAGAATCAGAAGTGTAGGCTAATGAGAATGTTATTTTAGGTGGCTGTAGGCTTTACTGGAAAAAGGCATGGAAGTAATAGATTTGTACTTGATAAGTGGAAATGTTTGGTTTGGTTGAATAATACTGTTCTCTCTTCATTTGAACTATCACCATCATCACTGGAGAACCTCAGACTAGACGAGGGTGGGAAAAGGTTTCCCTGTCCTGCAAATATTCTTGAAATTTCAAAATTTATTCCTGTCTGAAACTAGAATGAAAAATCAACATCTAGAAAATATTCACAAAATAAACGAAATGTTTTTTGTTTCAGGTCAATTGAAATGTTTTGGTTTGATCATTTAAAAACATTTTGTATTTGTCTTTAACCTTTTTTCAGTTTAATTTGCTTAAATTTTGAAACAAAAGTAATTTGGAACTGAAAACTACAATCTTCAACTTTGAAAATATCAAAATGAAACATTTTGACAATTTTGAAACTTTTTTCAAGTCAACAATTTTTTCAAAACTAACACTGTGTCAGTTTCAGTTTTGATGAATCATCATTTTCAACAAGAAAATGATTTTGTTGAAAAATTCACGATCAGCTCTACCTAGGCACCCAACTCATGAATTGGGATACCCATTGTGTTAGGCATTGTGCAACACAGAACAAAAGGATAGTCTCTGCTTGTTATGGGACACACTCACCCTTAGCGTGCCCCTTTGCATCAGTGTGAAGTGTCATTGGTATCCTTGGATCAAGTGTCTCCTGCTGAGCCTCTGCCCCTTCCCAGGTCTTCCGTGGTTCAGCCCTCCTTCCAGGTAACTTAACATCCACCTCCCTTCCAGGATACTAAGATCCCTACTTGATGTAAGTGAAAAGGTCCTTTGACCCTCCTGGGCTCCACTCACAGTTCTTTGGTAAGTGTGACAGAATGCTGATTCCCCAGGCTTTTTTCCCCACGGGGAGTCCAAATGCAACATAAACTGGTGCTCTGCTCCTGCTGGGCTTTTTCTTCTATTCCCTGGTTCATGTAGGCCCTACTTCCAGCCCCCTCCCGCCCCAGGGGCTTACCCTGCTTCCTTTCGAACACCAACCCCAGGACTGTCTCCCTGAAAGCCCCTTGCTCCAGCAGCCCACCAAAGGAATTGTCTGTATTCCTGTGGCTCAGCTCTCCAGCTACAGCCAGCTCCAAACTGCTGTGCCTCTCCAAAGGCTCCCACCAGCTCTCTTCTCCAAGCTAGCAACCCGAGGTCCCCTTCTGTTTCCCTTACCCAGTCTTCCTTCAGAGTTCTCCCAGTTTACTCCAAGCCCCTAACTCAGGGCTCCTCCTCTACAGGAGTCTGCACTGCTTTCTGTGGGTTTTCCCCTAGCCTGTAGTTCCAGACCATCCCCAAGGAGAAAAGTATCATCTGGGATCTTCCTTCGTAGTGGAGCAGCTTCCTATTTATATTGTTCAGGCAATTTTCTCATAGAACTCAGCTGCTCCCTTGCTAATTGGCTAATGTGCCACCACCAGGAGCACCTACTTGCTCACAAGTGTAGTTTACAGGGTGATCATGAGCCAGCTAGGCCCTGATTCTCTCTGAAGGGCCAGTGGTTGCATGTCACTGCCCCAAAATGCTGACAGTTTAAGACAAGAGACAACAGATAGATACAGACAGATGGGGGAGTACAAGGAAACAATAACCAGGAATCTGTACAAGGATTAAGGTCTAGTTTTGCTGGACACTGTACAGAAATGTAAGAAAACAGTCCGTGCCCCAAAGGAACTTACAGTTTGATGTCAGACAGGGTTGAGGAAGTGGACAAAGCACAAGTGAAGGCAATGGTTAGGAAGCAAGGTAACAAAAAGTAAAGAGATTAGCAAAAAAATAGAAGTCTCATCTTCTGTCAGACATCAATATGATTCATTTTTAATAAACATTCATCATTGTATTATAGCCATAGCATAATTTCTTAGGACTAGATTCTGCCTGATCCCTATTTGACTGTGCCGTGTCAGGGAGGGAGTAATGAACCCTCACCCACCACCTATTAAAACAGAAATCTGGAAAAAGAGCAAATTTATGTTCTTCTTTAACTGCAGCTAAAACAGCTAAAAAAACAACTGCAGCTAAAAAAATAGAAACAGTTACAGATTGGTAAGTTTACAATCACTACAAACATTGGTTTTTAAGGCACTTGGCCCCAATCTTTCAAATACGTGTTCATGTGAATACTTTTTTGATGTGAGCAGTCCCATTCAGTTCAGTGTGGCTACTCACATAGATTCATAGATTCCAAGGACAGAAGGGACCTCTTGGTACATCTACACTGTGATCAAAGACTGCGGCACAGCCACAGCTAGCCTGGGTCAATTGACTTGGGCTCATGGGGGTCAGGCTGCAGGACTATAAAACTCCAGTGTAGGTGCTCAGCCTGGAGCCCAGGCTTTGGGACCCTGCCCCCTTGCAGAGTCTGAGAGCCCAGGCATCAGCCTGAGCTCAAACATCTACACTGCAATTTTATAACCCGACGGCCCAACCCCAGTAAGCCTGAGTCAGCTGACCTGGGCCAGCCATGGGTCTTTCATTGAAATGTAGACATACCCAATGTGATAATCTAGTATGACCTCCTGTATAACATAGGCCATAGAACTTCCCCCCCAAAATTTATTTTTGAGCTAGAACATACCTTTAAAAAATCCAATCTTGATTTAAAAATTACCCGTGACAGACAATCCACCACGGCCCTTGGCAAGATTCCTGTGTTTATGAATCCAAGGATCGCAGTAGCCCTTTTGAACACAGTGTTAACACTGGGAGCCCGTGTTCAGCGTATTGTCTATCAGGACCCCTAATTTTTTTACAGTCATGGTTCCCCAGGGTCAAGTCCCCATCCTGTAAGTATGGCCAACATTCTGTGTTCCTAGATGTATACATTTACATGTAGCTGTATTAAAACACTTACTCTTTGCTTGCACACAGCATATCAAGTGATCCAGATCACTCTGTATAGTGACTTTTCCTCATCATCTTTGACTACTCCCCCAATTGTTGTGTTATCTGCAAATTTAATCAGTGACGATTTTATGTTTTTTTCCAGGTCTTTGATAAAAATGTTAAATAGCATAGGGAGGAGAACCGATCCCTGCATCACCCCACTAGAAACATACCTGCTTGATTGTGATCCCTGGGTACAATTGCATTTTGAGACCTGTTGGCTAGCCAATTTTAATGCTTTTAGTGTGGGTCATATTAATTTTGTATCATTCTATTTTATTTAAATTAAAATGTCGTGCGGTGCTAAGTCAAAAGCCTTGCAGAAGTCTAAGTATATTACATTAGCACTGTTACTTTTATTAATCAAACTTGCATTTGCCTCAAAAAGATATGAAGTTAGTTTGACAGGATATATTTTCCATAAACCCATGCTGATTGACATTAATCATAATTCCCTCCAGGACCGGCACAACCCATTAGGCAACCTAGGTGGTCGCCTAGGGCACTACAATTTGGGGGGCGGCGACTGTGGCGGTATTTTGGCAGCGGGACCTTCCGCCGCCTCTGTGGGGGGCGGCATTTTGGGGCGGGACCTTCCGCCGCCTAGGGTGGCAGAAAAGCTGGTGGTGCTCCTGATTCCCTCCTTTAATTATTTATTAATTGAGTCCTGTATTAGTTGCTCCATTACCTTGCCCAGGTCTGATTTCAGATGACAGGCCTATTACCTGGGTCATCCCATTTACCCTTTTTAAATATTGGCCCAACATTAGTTTTCTTCCAGTCTTCTGGAATTTCCCCAAAGTTATTGAAAATCAAAATTCATGTTCCAGCATGCTCCTCAGCCAGCTCTTTTAAAACTCTTAGAAGCAATTTCTCTAGACGTACAGCTGTTTAACATCCTCCTTAGTTACCATTGGAATGGAAAGTGTTTCATCGTTATCATATGATATGACTACATCATCTATTTTTTTCCAAATACAAACCAGAAATATTTATTGAACATTTCTGCCTTTTCTGCATTATTGACAAATCTACCTAGTCCATCTAGTGACTGACTAATAACATTGTTAGGATTCTTTTTGTCCCTAATATATTTAAAAACTCCTTCTTATTGTCCTTAATTCTGCTAGCCATAGATTTCTTGTTGTGTCCCTTTGCTTCTCTTATCAATTTTCACATATATTAGTGTTTGCAAGATCAGGACCTAAGTGAAGTGGCTATTTCCAGCTGAAAAATAGCCTCTGTACCTTTTGTTCCACACAAGCTCTGTGAACTTCTCAGGCTAATGCCCCTTCCTAGTCACCATGTATTAGAGCAAAATCTTTTCAGTTACACCAAGTTGTTCCATATGCACACTATTGTAACTCAGAGCAAAATTTAACCACAGCTACCACCAAGTTCAATAGCAATATATACCGTCATAGTATACTCAAAAGGACAATAATGGGAAATCCACAGGCAATACTCACTGTGTCTTGTAACATCTGAATGCAGGATAGGATGGTTTTATTTATTGTTTTCTACTCACTGATGTTGATATGCTCAGATCTGTATAATACATTTTGGTCAATTTCATGGCCAGAGGGTTTTAAAATTAGTCAATTTCACATTTTCAGATGTTTACATCTGAAATTTCACTGTGTTGTAAACATGGGGGTCAAGGAGGGCGGGTCGCAAGGCTGTTGTAGGTGGATCATGGGATTTCCACCCTTACTTTTGCCTGCTGCTTGAAAGGGAACTGCCTTCAGAGCTGGGCAGCCAGAGAGGAAGGTTGCTGGCCAGACGCCCAGCTCTGAAGCCAGTGCCACGGCCAGCAGCAGTGCAGAAGTGATGGTCGCAGGGAATGGGGGTGGGTTACCATGTCCGGTTTTCCCAGCAGTCTCCTGTCTGAGTGAGGGGCTGACAGCTGGAGCTGTGGCCTCCCTGTGTGGGAGGGAGGTGATGTCTGGAGCCGCAGCCTCTCCCTGCAGGGAGGTGACAGCTGGAGCCACAGACTCCCCCACCACGGGTGATCCGGAGGTGGGTCTGACCCACCCAGGAGCAGCCACTTCAAGAGAAGAGGATGTCTCATCGCTCCCCATCCCCATCCAGGACTAGCAGCTGGAGCCCTGCACGGGGGAGGAGCCTGTGGCCAGGGCCGGCTCTAGCATTTTTGCCGCCCCAAGCAGTGCAAAAAAAAAAAAAAAAGCCGCGATCACGGCGGCAGCTCTACCGCCGCTTCATTCTACGGCGGCAATTAGGCGGTAGGTCCTTTGCTCCCAAAGGGAGTGACGGCCCGGCAGCCGAATTGCCGCTGAAAGGGCCGGATGTGCCTCCCCCTCTTCATTGGCCGCCCCAGGCACCTGCTTGCTAGGCTGGTGCCTGGAGCCGGCCCTGCCTGTGGCTGGGTGCCAGATTGCAAAGGGGAGATCAGACTTTATGATCTGTGATGCGCTTTTCACGGCCATGAATTTGGTAGAGCACAATGTGTAAGAAATAGATAAAGACACATGTCCTAATATTTAAAAGTGCACCCTCTAAATTGCATGCAATCTTTTGTACATACTTGACTGCCATAGACTACCATGATTTGGGTGTGCAAATAGGAATATGTGTATGCTAATCAGGTTTTCAAGTATACACCGTTGGTTGTGTCTGCTCATGTTAGGAACATGGAAAAATATGTACCGAATTTAGTGCATGCAAGTGTCCCCACCCTAAGGGATTTACAACCCAAAAGACAAAAGGAGACAAAGGAAATGAAAAATATCTCAGAAGGTGGGTTCTTCCAGAACAGGGTGACATCTGATTATCAAGGAGAGAACACAAATATTTTAAAAATAGATGCACTGATGAGAAAGGAATTTAAGTTGTTTTTAAATAAATGTCTTTGTTCCGGTCTAATTTTGAAAATACTTACTGCAGTGTGTGTGATTACTAACGCATAATGGGACAATTGGGATCACTAAAAGTACATATGGGAGTCACTTTTTCCAAGCTTGGGCCTGAAACTACAGTACTGTTATTAGAGAGGGAAAGGGATTAAAAACTAAGTGAATTAAAGCACCTAGCAAGTTTTGGGTGCTTTATAAAAAATAACTACAATGCAACTGCATCAGAACCTTATGATTAAAGAAGAATGTTTTTGGTAACTACAAATTTGAACAGGTAATAAGAACAACAACATAAGAACATAAGAATAGCTATACTGGATCAGACCAATGGTCCATCTAGCTCAGTATCCTATCTTTTGACAGTGGCCAGTGCCAGATGCACAGATGTAACAGGTCATGTACATTTTCTAAGCATTCTTGTTCCATCTCTGTCCTGCATTAACTCACACAGACGCAGACACACATTAACCTGCAGCCAAACTGCAGTTTCTCTGGAGTAAAGTTGCAGAAGTTTTTAATCTGGGTAATTCCAGATCTGCATTAAATTCATGGTGTAGGGGACATTTCTATTGTATTTTATACAAGTGCTCTCCTTGGCTGTGTGTGCAATAAAGAAATGTTAGTTTTCTTTTTATTGGTTTTCCAATAGGTATTCTATGGCCCACATTTTGTACTAAATTCTGCATTCAGGATTTGGGAATAGAGGACATTAATGTTACTTGCACTTCAAAAAACTAAATTTACTGCTGATGTGTGACAGTGTCTATTATTTGTATATTGTATATGAAAGATCAATTTACTACTGAGGCTGTGCTTCATTACTAAAATAAAAGCTTCTTACTAGATGACAAGTATAAGTCAGTATAGAATAGAAATTGTTCCTTAGTCAGGAAGAATTTCTTTTTTGAACTGAAGCTTGAAAAGCCAAGAATTTCTTCTGGACTGAATTCTTCTATAACATTATTTGTGTGTATGTGTGTGTGTGTGTGTGTGTGTGTGTGTGTGTGTGTGTGTGTGTGGTAGTTACTAGGGCTGTTAATGAATCACAGTTAACTCACACGATTAACTCAAAAAAATTACACACGATTAAAAAAATTAATTGTGATTAATCACACTGTTAAACAATAGAATATCAATTGAAATGTATTAAATATTTTGGATGTTTTTTCTACATTTTTATATAGTATTTTGTGCTGTAACTGAAATCAAAGTGTATATAATTCTTGATTACAAATATTTGCACTGTGAAAGATAAACAAAAGAAATAGTATTTTTCAGTTCACTCTTACAAGTACTGTAGTGCAAACTCTGTGTCATGAAAGTGCAACTTACAAATGTAGACTTTTTTTTGTTACATAACTGCACTCAAAAACAAAACAATGTAAAACTTCAGAGCCTACAAGTCCACTCAGTCCTACTTCTTGTTCAGCCAATCGCTAAGACAAACAAGTTTGTTTACAACATTTACAGGAGATAATGCTGGTCCTCTTCTTATTTACAATGTCAACAGAAAGTGAGAACCGTCATTTGCATGGAACTTTTGTAGCCGGCATTGCAAGGTATTTACGTGCCAGATATGCTAAACATTCATATGCCCCTTCATGCTTTGGCCACCATTCCAGAGGACATGCTTCCATGCTGATGACGCTCATTAAAAAATAATGCATTAATTAAATTTGGACTGAATTCCTTGGGGGAGAATTTTATGTCACCTGCTCTGTTTTACCCACATACTGCCATATATTTCATATTATTGCAGTTTCAGATGATGACCCAGCAGATATTGTTCATTTGACAAAACGCAAAGAAGGTACCAATGTGAGATTTCAAAAGATAGCTACAGTACTCGACCCAAGGTTTAAGGATCTGAAGTGCTTTCCAAAATCTGAGAGGGATGAAGTATGTAGCATGCTTTCAAAAGTCTTAAAAGAGCAGCACTCCGATGTGGAAACAACAGAACCTGAACCACCAAAAAAGAAAATCAAACTTCTGCTGGTGGCATCTGACTCAGATAATGAAAATGAACATGGTGGTGATCTGGCATGAAGAAGGAAGCCCTTAACCACATTTGGAATAAAATGCAAAACTCATGTCTTTGACTTATTGTCCTCAAAGTAAGTTTTCCATACCCACAAAATGACACCCACCACACCCAAATGAAAAAAAAAAATCTATTTATTCAGGTTTGCCCCTCGGACAAGATAGGAAGTGTATGAGAGACTGTTCTGTTATTACCTTCTAGCTTTTGGGAGGTATATGGATAATATGGGGATAAGAATCCTGTATTAAAGTAAAAGGACCTATATGTACAGACAGACAGACAAATGATTGTTTTACAGAGGTAAATGGATCCACAGCCAAAGTAAGTGAAGTTGTTATAGTGGCAGCAGCAACATTTAGGGTGTTGAGGGAGGGTCAGATTGAGTTGCTTGTTACTGGGGTGCAAGAGGTTTTGCCCATTGAAAGGGAAGTTATGGGTATGAACGTGGAGACATAGGTTTTTGAAAACTAGGAGACAATTTGGGTTTTAAATGGCTGGTCAAGGTCACATAGTGAGTCAAATAATACAGCCGGAAATAAAATCCAGATACCATGAGTTCCATTAACATGTTTTAACCACTAGACATTGCTTCCACTAATAGCCTTTTTCTAATTTTCTATAACTCCTGTACTCAGGCCATCCAGCCACTCATTCTGAGCCATTCACAGTAGGGAGAATAATTGATACATCTGCATAGTTGTGGATCCAACAGCCAACACGCGTCTCTAGCTTTCCTGCACTACATCCTCAAACCCACCCTATGTACTGCTTCTTGAAATCCTATCTGCTGTGCTTTGTCTAGGGCCCTCTATGCCACTGGAGTGTGAAGGGGAAGAAGATTACTCCTCAATATTTAAAATGTTATTAGTTCATGATCATTTGCTCAAATCTTCCCTATTAGCTGTCATTTCTCATTTTCCCAATATCATCTCCTTATAGATGAATAGTATTGTCTTTCCTCTGGTTCGTTAACCACTCTGTGGACCTAGAACTAAAAATTCAACAATCTTCCCATGGTACATAGTTAATTACATTAATCTCCTACCAAAAGTCTGTGTACTAGTAAGGATATCTTCACTATATTTACCCTACATATATACAAAGGTTTCATTCATTTGAATTGGAGGCCAGCTTGTATGTAAAACACTTTCTTGTGGCTGTCCTTTTGACCATGTTTCTGTAATTTTCTTGTTATAGTCTACCTAAAGAGTGATAAAGATGATCAAAAGTTTCCTCATTCTGTAGTCTATTGTACAAAGGGAGCTTGTTATCTGAATATCAAAAGTTTCTTTCAAAAAGCTTTTATTGCAAGCTACTAACCAGTGTTGAAGGTAGAATATTATGGAATATGTAAGATAAATGAAGCAATGCTTCTTAATGGTGTCACTGAAAAAGGAAGAAATACATTCACCTGTGTTCCATATCAATGTAATAAATCACTTCGTTTTAATAGTAGAGTCTTCCCCCATTTCATACGTAAGCATATAAGAAGTATATCCTATCCAGATTAAAAAAAAAATTAGTTGCTCTCTCTCATATTCCCTAGCTCCCTGATCCAATAGTCCTACTCACTGAAATAGATGCTCCTGTTAGGAAGAATAATGGGGCATGCATGGGATACTTAATAATAATCCCTGCTTCACAAACAATATCTGACCTTGTCATCTTATTCATGGACTCTTTCCAGATGTTATAGGATGGAGGGAGCTTATTAAATGAGCAATCCATTGACAAAGCCATCACATTTCAAATGTTATCAAACAAAGAGAAAAAGCCTCCATATATCTATGTAAAGAGGGGACAACACAATGCCATTCATTAGTAATTCCATCAATGGGAATACTTTTAGCACGGCTTTTTCTTCCATTCTCTATTTTCCATCTCTAATGTCAGGCAGTTTTCTCAAATCTGCTGTTTATGAACTGTTTTGAGCAATTGTTTCTGTTGTCTAAATCTAAAACCAGAAGGGAGTTATGGATGCATCCCCATGTAGTGATTAGTCAGTGTGCATAAAATTGCGATAAACTAGAAAGAACCGAAAAAGCAAGCAGGAAGGGATCTTTCAAGTTTTATGTATTTGGCATATACAGTCCAGTTAAGCCAAGCCACCATGTTCTAATCAACAATGTTCCAGGCATGAAAACCTCCAGGAAGTTGAGTCATTTTGCAGTCTTCCACAATGTGTCATGGTTTGTAGCTGCCCATATTGACATAGCGGACTGTCTCTAAAACGCCACCAAAATTCTGCTGTAGCACAAATTCCATGTCCGGTACGAAACTTTCAAATACAGCACAACTATAACTACAGCTAGAGATAGAGACAGTTTCTCAATTTGTGTAAACTGTCAGAGCTCCATTGACTTCCATGGAACTGTGACAATGTACATCTGAAGAGGAGCTGCCCCAGGGTGAATTGTTTAAAGCCTTGCAGGCAACAGTATGGTGGGATGAAAAAGAGACAGAGATATGAGAGATGGGGAAGAAAAACATTTTCTTTTCTAATTGTGAAATTACACAGAAAATTGAGAAGCAAAATTTGTGACTAGATGTAAAAAGCCATAGCTTATGACGAAATAACTAGTGCCTTTGTCTAAAAGCCATATCCAGTGTGAAATGGGTGGCTGCTAAAAGTAGAAGAGAAGACAACTGTGGCATACAAGCTATGGCATTTTACATCTGTCACCCACAGATATTTTCCCACATACTTTCAGTTGTGAATATGTTTCACATTGACTTCCTATATAGTGGCTTTTATCCACCAGCCTTGCATACAGGGCATCCCATGCACTGCCCCAGGAGAAGAACAGAGATGGACTTGTATGTAAGGGTCCTTGGACTAGAAGGCGGGTCTGCAGAGCCTGGCACCACTGATGTCCCCACAGTTCCACCAGGAGGCCATGCAGAACTGTAGCCAGGGAGCACTGTGGAGAATAGGTGCTGCAGAAAGTGACACCCAAGGGAGCCAGAGGGATAATACCTGGTGGCTCCCTGACTGGCCAAACACCGGGGATTGCCCCAAGAAGTTATGTGGGCAACCACACGGAATTTGGCCTGCTGCAACTCCAGACTTTGCCTCGTCTCCTGATCTCCAGGCTCAGATCCCAGCATGATTCTGACCCTGACTCTTGTTTTCTGACTCCAGCCTTGTTCTATCTCTGATCTCTGTTCTCTGACACCAGGCTGACTCTCATCCTGATTTCTGCCTCCTGATTCTAGCCTGGTTATGCCTCTGAGACTCTGCCCGGACTCCGACCCCAATAATTGCTTACTGAACCTGGCTCTCGTGATTCTTCCAACTCCCGCTCTCCGATTAACATCCTTGGCATGCAGAATCCAGCCCAGCCATGACCACTGGGCCGGACCACCTAGTGCCCAGTCCCTTATGTTGTATCTCAGAAAGGCACAATTCCTTCCTTCCTGTCCCCTTGTTCCAGGGACAAGTCATTTGATTCTGTCTATGAAGGGGAAAATAGAGGGGTGGGTGGGTAGGGGGAGAGAGACAGGGCCGCCCAGAGGGGGGGCATGTGGGGCCCCGCAGGGTCCCTGCAAGCCCTGGCCGAGAATCCCTTTCCTGGCTAGAGGCGTCTTTTTAATTTTTACTTACCC
Organism: Chrysemys picta bellii; assembly: GCF_011386835.1. Taxonomy (NCBI): domain Eukaryota; kingdom Metazoa; phylum Chordata; order Testudines; family Emydidae; genus Chrysemys; species Chrysemys picta. The sequence continues at coordinate 34,950,305 of NC_088791.1, forward strand.
GGCGGCGGTGCAGGTTTTTGGCAGCAGGGGGCACTTCAGTCGCTCCGGGTCTTCGGCGGCATTTTGGCAGCGGGTCCTTCAGTGCTGCCGAAGATGCGGAGCGAGTGAAGGACCTGCCACCACCACCGACTTGGAGCGCCGCCCAGTGAGTAAGTCCGCTCCCCTGCTTTGCCCCAGGCCCCCTGAATCATCTGGGCGGCCCTGGGGAGAGCAGGGTCCGAGTGGTTGGTTAATGGAAGCTGTGCACCCAGAGGAAAGGTCTGGGAAAGCTTTGCTGGGGCATATCAGGGGAGGGTGCTCTTATTCCTCTTATGCCCCTGCAATCTAGCCTTATGTGTGGCTGCACATCATATAGTGATACCAAAATCTCCAGTCAGCTGCATATTCATGGCTAATTTGACCTTAAAATGTAGCTCTGCTCTGAAAAGTGATTCTGCAAAAATGAAATTGCAGAGGTTCTGTGTGTATTATGTCTCCAGGGCAAATTTTCTCAGTGTGCATGTAAAAGGATTTCTTCTTCTTTTTTTATTAACTAACACTCCTGGAAACTGACCCTGGAATGTGGAGGTCAGGCTTTGTTCTCACTGTCTCACATAGGAGCACCTTTATATTTCTGGAAGTTCTACTGCTACAGAAGGTAGCTGCCATTTTGTGTTCAGAAGCCAAATGTTATGGATGAGACACAGACCATGGGATTACTTTGGCTTTTGTCTGTTTTGTAGTCCCTCTGTAATCCAAAATAAATAGTATTGATTAGGGCTGTTGATTAATCGCAGTTATATCATGCGATTAACTTAAAAAATTAATCACGATTAATCTCATGATTAATCACACTGTTAAACAATAGAATACAAATTGAAACATATTACATATTTTTGGATGTTTTTCTACATTTTTAAATATATTGATTTCAATTACAACACAGTATACAAAGTTGACAGTGCTCTCTTTATATTATTATTATTTTTATTACAAATATTTGCACTGTAAAAATGGCAAACTAAAGAAATAGTATTTTTCAATTTACCTCATATGAGTACTGTAGTGCAATCTCTTTATCGTGAAAGTGCAACTTACAAATGTAGATTTTTGTTTGTTACATAACTGCAGTCAAAAATAAAACAGTGTAAAACTTTAGAGCCTACAAGTCCATTCAGTCCTACTTCTTCAGACAATCGCTCAGACAAACAAGTTTGTTTACATTTACGGGAGATAATGCTGCCTGCTTCTTATTTACAATGTGAATGCCTGAAAGTGAGAACAGGCATTCACATAGCACTTTTGTAGCCAGCATTACCAGGTATTTATGTGCCAGTTATGCTAAACATTCAAATGCTCCTTCAGGCCTCAGCCACCAGGATATGTTTCTATGCTGATGATGCTCGTTAAAAAATAATGCATTAATTAAATTTATGACTGAACTCCTTGGGGGAGAATTGTTTCTCTCCTACTCTGTTTTACCCACATTCTGCCATATAATTCATGTTATAGCAGTCTTGGATGAAGACCCAGCACATGTTGTTCATTTTAAGAACACTTTCATTGCAGATTTGACAAAACACAAAGAAGGTACCAATGTGCGATTTCTGAAGATAGCTATAGCACTCGACCCAAGGTTTTAGAATCTGAAGTGCCTTCCAAAATCTGAGAGGGACAAGTGTGGAGCATGCTTTCAGAAGTCTTAAAAGAGCAACACTCTAATATATAAACTACAGAACCCGAACCACCTAAAAAGAAAATCAACTTTTCTGCTGGTGGCATCTGACTCAGATGATGAAAATGAACATGCATTGGTCGGCACTGCTTTGGATGGTTATCGAGCAGAATATAGCTTTGATTGTATACACTCCGGAATTACTTGAGGTGAGTTATTTTTTCCAGTGGCTCCTGCTGCACCATCTGTGAATTACTGGAAGAATTCGGAGCAGACCTGAGCATTCCAACAGTAAGGGTAAATGATGTTAAGAGTATACATAGGCGCCAGTGAATAATAGCCCACACTTTTTGGACAATATCTTCTCTTAAAACCCAAGAATATTCCCAAACATACCAAGTGCAGTTCTTCTCCACTTTTATTAAAAGATGGAGATATCCTATCTCCTAGAACTGGAAGGGACCTTGAAAGGTCATTGAGTCCAGCCCCCTGCCTTCACTAGCAGGACCAAGTACAGATTTTGCCCTAGATCCCTAAGTGGCCCCCTCAAGGATTGAACTCACAACCCTGGGTTTAGCAGGCCAATGCTCAAACCACTGAGCTATCCCTCCCCCCATCGTTATCTTGATCATCTTTATCAAACTGCCAATTCTTTTCAATTCCTTGTGTGGTGCTTAAGACAGGTTTCCCTGTATTTGTATTTGTGTCACAATTGGTTTTGTTTTGTTTGTACTTTTGTTAGTGGTTTATTTCAAAAATGCTTTTCCAGGGCCTTTTCATTCCTGGAGGAGAGGTAAAGCAGACCTGATGTGTGCTGCAACCAAATGCAATAAAAGCAATTTAACATATTTTTGTCATGCCTTGCCATGCACATTTTTCCTTCAGAAGAATATAAATTAAAGATATACTTTCAGAACAACAATTTTGATGGTGATAATGGCAGATTGGACAGTCTTTGGAGAACAAAAATCAGCTGCTGCTGCTGCTGCCAGACCTGCTAATACCCTGCATTTAGGGCCTGGTCTTGCAGTGTGGAAATGCACAAGAATGGTTCCACTGACTTCAGTCAGAAGCTTTACATTGTCTGAAAATGGTAAGCCCAAATATATTTATAATTTGTTCATGGTTGACTGATCTCGATTAAAACAACTTCCTCTTCTAATTTTGGTTTAGGGCAAAATGGACATAGGTTTATGATATAATCTGTAATACAATCATAATTAGAATGAATATTAGTGGGTATGCAGGACAAATACTTCCAAGGCTTTTTTTTTTGTTTTGTTTTTTTTTGGAGGGTTGGGCATGTACATCTCTTGCATTGCCACTAAATGACAAGGGATCAGTATTTATATTGGATCTAGTGGCTCATGGAACAAGTATTGAACTATGGTGCTAATTCTTAGGCTGCACAGATTCAAATATTTGTCTTTACCTTCCCCCACTAAACTATTCAGTTCAGCAGTGTCCACAAATATTAACGTATGGAAGTCCTGCTGCTTCCTCCACCATTCCTTGGTAATGCTCAGAGCAGTTTATGAGTCTTGCACTGCCTGGACAGAGAATGAATGTTTCTCACACTGAGCACATTTTTGAGTGAAAATCTGATCTTCTAGAATCTAGTCATAGAATTTAAGGCCAGAAGGGACCTGCAGATCATCTAGTCTGACCTTCTGTAGACCACAGACCACCAATAAATCCCAGCACCAGCACACTCAACCCAACAACTAAAATTAGACCAAGGTATTACAGTCCTCATGAGACTAAACTATTATGTGCCACAGAAAGAGACCAGGCAATACTGAGGTACACCAATGATTGAGGCACATGAAATGGCAGGAAATTGATTGAGATATACCCAGATGATCCTGGCAAGCCACCCACACCCCATGTTGCAGAGGAAGGTGAAAACCTCCAAGGACATAGCCAATCTGACTTGGGAGAAAATTCCTTTCTGATCCCACACAGGGTGATCAGTTAGACCCTGAGTAGGTGAGCAAGAATCAACAAGTAAAGCAATTGACAGAGAGAATGCTCAGTGCCACCTCAGAGCACTGGCTCACCCTGTGAATCTCTGATGCTCCAGAGGAATGTGACATAAACAAACAAACAAACCAGAATACATTGGGGGAGGGGAGAAAACAATCTCTTTCTGAACTCTGTAGATCACCCACTGAAGCCCTGAAGCATGAGATTTTAGGAAGATCTGACATGAACCAGAAGGGACTCACAGGATTTCTGAGTCCTATTCCACACCATCATAAGCAGTCCTGTTATAGTATTAGAGGGGTAGCCGTGTTAGTCTGATGAAGTGGGTATTCACCCATGAAAGCTTATGATCCAATACGTCTGTTAGTCTACAAGGTGCCACAGGACTCTTTGTCGCTTTTTACAGTCCTGTTATACAATCCCACTCATAAATTATCTTTTATCTCCTCCCCAACCACACTGAATAGCACCCAAGTATCATCCCTCCTTATTCTCTCTTTATTTATATAAATAAAAACACTCTTATTCTTTATTTTAATCTCCTGGGCAAATTGTAATTCAGGTTGACTTTTAGCAATTCTCACTTTATTCCTACATTTTCTGACCTCCAAAATGTAGTTTTCTTGGATCCTTTTTTCCATTTCCTGAAGGCTTTCTGCGTATTCCTAATAATATTTTTGAGGTGGCTATTCAGCCACGTGGGTCTGGAGCCTTTCCCTACAAGTTTTGCTTGGAGTGCAAATTGCAGCTAATTTTTGTATTCTTGATTTAAAGAAATTCCAACCCTCCTCCACATTTAAGTACTTGAGCTCTTCAGCCTATCTTAGTTCTTTAGCTAATTCCTATAATTTCCCAAAGTCTGCCCTTAAAAATCAAAAAGTCATAATTGACTACCTGGTTTTGATTATCCTTCCGTTTAATTTAAATGGAATCCGCTCACGATCACTTGCTCCAAGGTTATTTCCTAGAACCAGCTCTTCTATGATGTCCTCACTATTTATCAAAACCAAGTATAAAATTACATCGCCTCTTTTTAGTTCAGTGACTGTTTGATAAATAAAACTGTCATCTATCATACCCAGGAATAGCCGGACCTTACCAATATTAGCAGCATTTAATGTCCAATGTATATCTGAGCAGTTAAAGTCTTCCATTATGACACAATTCCCCACAGTATTTCTCTCTCTAATAATATTAAAGAGATCTCTATCCATATCCAAGTCTACCCTTCAGTCAATAGCAGACCCCCAGACTATCCCAATAGAATCTTTTTTACAATCCTTTCCCAGTCATTTTGATCCAAGCAAATTCTGTTTTATACAGACTATTGTGACCCAATGACCTCTTGATGCAAACTGTAAGAGGGCACAGGATACAGGGATCCCCTGGGTTCACCAAAAGAATGTCATGTAAGGTCTCAAATGAAAGCCTGTGTCATCATAACCATTGCAACATATATCTATTAAAAATATGTGAGGAATTATGTATATATGCTGAAAATTATGTTCTCTAGGCATTATAGTTAAAGGCAGGTCACTCAAGGTAGTGTGTGCCTTGGGACAAACTTCTCCAAACAGGAGGAGGGAGACACTTATCTCCCTGGTGGACCATTGTGTGTCTTACAATAGAATATTGACACACTGGGTCAAATGCTAATGAAGCACTTACAGAGACTTCAGAAGGAAATTTACAGGAACAAGTAAACAGTGCAGGTGGTGGAGGGAGAAACTATTTTCAAGGGAAGATCAAAGGTCTCTGGTGTATCAGAGGAGTGCGGATAGATGCTCTTGTCAGGGCCGGCTCCAGGGTTTTGGCCGCCCCAAGCAGCCAAAACAAAAACAAACAAACAAACAAAAAAGCCGCGATCGCGATCTGTGGCAGCAATTCGGCGGGAGGTCCTTCGCTCCCAGGCAGAGTGAGGGACCGTCTGCCGAATTGCCGCCGAATACCTGGATGTGCCACCCCTCTCCAGAGCGGCCGCCCCAAGCACCTGCTTGACAAGCTGGTGCCTGGAGCCGGCCCTGGCTCTTGTATCCTCCAGTCTGTGAAGACAAGCTGCCTGCAGCCTTGATTTTATGAAAGAGGAATCTCAGCCATTCTGGCTGTAAATACTGGGAGAAGGACTTGAGGTAAACTATCTTATCCGAGATAGGTGAATGTCTTATGACTTAATTGTAGGCTCTGAAAGCATGTTATAATTTTTATATATAATCATTTGTTTCCAATCTTCTTATTATCATTTGAATCTCTGTTCTTTGATAATCAACTTCTTCTTGCTTTCACTATAAATATATGTAAGTGCTGTGTGTTAAACTGGTGTGTACTATTCTTTAGGGAGTACAGAATGTGAGAGTTCTGTGAGTATCCAATGGTTCAGGCGCTGGGCACTCGGGGGTGACTCAGAGGACTCAGGGGTTGGTGTGCGCCTATCGCTAACTTGTCCCGAGAGATCGATGTCTGTGGAAGCCTGAAAGGCAGTGCTTGTGTTGCCAGAAGCTGGTGGAGTCAGGGAGCTAATCCATAGTGGGCACAGGCAAGAATTCCTCATGCTAGGGGCAGGTGCTGACAAGGTGCCTCACAACCCTGGGTACCCATGGGAAGCGTCCCAACTATCACTTCTTATTTCTTTACAGCTTACCGCATCATTGCTGTACAATGCTAACCCACCACCTTTTCTCTCCTTTATCTCTTATCTCCTAAACCACTATGTTTCTGTAATTCCTATAATATCTAGTTGACCTCCTGCACAAGTGATTCCAGTTCCTCCATTTTATTTCCCAGACTTCTTGTATTCATGTATAAACATCTTAGTTGCTTCCCTCAGACCTCACCCAGTTTCCTAGCTCCATTAGTTATAGACCTTTCACCAACTGTATCGCTGTATCACCTATTTCACTTCTCCAGTTAATATTTTTACTTTCTTTCTCCTTGCTGTCCATATCCCTTTCCTTCTGGTGTTTCCTCATCCCTTACTAAATCGTCATTGAGTAGATTTTCCTCTTGTTTATTGAAGCCAGTTGTAGAGATTTTTTGAGTTTCTCCCAGCCTTCTCCCCTCATCTCCTCGTTTAAAGACCTTCTCATCAATTGTGCCAGTGTTGATCTCAGAAAGTTAATGCTTTGGTATTCAAGTGAAGTTCATCATTTGAGAAGACTTTTTTCTTCTCAATGGTTGATCATCCCCAAGCCTTCCTTTTAGCACAAGTCCTTGAGCCATCTGTTGATCTTCATTATCTTGTCACCTTCACCCTCTTTCTCTAGGGAATAGAAGTATCCCACTGAAGATCACTCGAACTTCTAATTCTTTGACCATCTTATCCAGCTGTGCATAGTCATGCTTCATCCATTTCAGTGGGAATCTAGCAGTGTCATTCATCTCAACATGCAGTACAATCAGTGGATTTTCCCCCCACTCCCACCAGAATCCTTTTCAGCCTCACTTCCACATTTCATATCCTTGCTCCTGGCAGTCAGTACACTTTTCTATTCTCTGGATCTGGTCTGGTGACACACAAATCAAATCTTCTTAATATGGAGTCCCTTATTACTTAGATCTGTCTCTTCTTCATACCGTTATGAATCTGTCTTATGTTGTCTCTTGCAGTCTCTGTCCATCATCTTCATTTTTTTTACAATCCCAGGCTATGACCATCACCTATTCCTCTCTTCTGCAAGGGCTGGCTTCCTGTCTTTTCTTCCTTGCCACACTATCTTCTTTCTGTTTCTCCTCCTCATTCGCCAGTGCTGCAAACCTGTTGCACAACTCAATTTCTCCTCCACTAGCTGGTCTCTTCCTCTGCCTTGTCCTTGAGGTCACATTCTTCCTTGGGTCACCCTCTTCTTCTGGACCTCCAAGTCCTTTTGTTCTGCAAATGTCCACAAAACTTGAATGATCTGTACCACCACCTTTCTCCTTTCCTGCATTCTACCTAAAATTCCTTTCTGAATTAAATCATTGTCTCCAGCTGCATCTCTAATCCTTGGATCTTCTCTGCCATGAGCTCTATCAGGTGATATTTCATGCATAAGTAGCTTCCATCAGATACCTACTCAAAGATGATATACACACCATAGCCTTTGCATCCAATCATCTTCTTTGTTGCCTCTTCTCCTTGGGTCACTTGTAATGCTCCCTCAGGAGCCATCATTATTTTGTTTTACTAGTCCCAACTCCTAGAGAAAATGAAAAGACAAAAATCCCCCCAAACTCCCATCTACAAACTTCCACAGAAACACCACTGATTGCTGTTCACTGAGCCAATGTTTTCTAGTGACTGGCTTTTAAACATAGGTCAGCACTAAACATAGGTCAGGTCTAAACTAGGGTCAGCACCACCCCGCATTAAGGGATATCAGAAAGCACTCCATCAAGCCACACACCTGGAACAAATCATTCAAAAAGTAAGATGACTACTCCTCTAGAAAACAAAATCACCACTGTCCCCTCAGATCAAATTCCCCAGAATCTCCACTGTTAGCTGCTAACTGTTCATGAGATATTCACTGTTAAACAGACTCTGTTGACCTCCCTGAAGTTGCATCATCTTACATCAGGCTAAATTTGGCCCCTAGGCTGCAGTCTTCCATATTAGCTATCAGGATAATGGTTAAAGGGATGATATGGCTCAGTGAAGCCTCGTAAATATTGAGGTCATGAGAAGCCTGTTCAAGTTATCTTAACATCTCTACTTACATCTTCGTGTTTCTCCATGGACTACAAGAAAGAATGCCGCCAATATCATTCTTAATAGTCATCAAATGTAGAACCATTTCCTTATCAAGTCATCATTTTGGAATATAATGTTTTATCAGAATATCCTAGGTCAGATGATGCATGGAAACTTTTCTCTATAATGCTTTTGGTTATAAATCCCCATAATATATCACTCTTTCTGACTCCACAGTGTATAAAAATAGCATACCGGGGACATGAGATAAGGGCAAATTAACCATGGCTGGTTCAAACAAACTGAAGGCCTTTTCAGATTGAAAATAAAAAGGGTGTCTATAGTAAACTGTATGCACCTTTTAAAAATCAATGTGAAAGCCAGAACAAGATTTAAAGGGATGGAACTGTCTGGCCCTTTATAAGGGAGAAGGAAGAAAGCCAGCTCTTGCCAGCATCATTTACATAAATTATAATGATGCATACTCATGACTCTGCCTACTGAGTTTGGTTACTTTGGTTGGAATTTGTTGAAGTTCTGATTGTATAAACAATAATAGCTCATTATTATTGTTGTACTCATGAAAGGGCACAGGAATTGTACAGAATATGTCCTGGAGTGAGTAGTTCACTGTGACTTTATGGATAGTGGACTTTGTATTGGCAACAAAATTCAAGTCCGGTGGGGAAAAAGCTGTGTTTTTAAAGGCCATTTCAAGGAGTAAAGATCCTGCTTTGTCCTGGGTTTCCCACCTAGCAATTCTGTGTCCTCTGTGATGTGAATGTGCAGGATTGCAGAACAGACTTTTCAGGGATGCTTGACCATATCTGCAGCAGCAGAGTTGACTTCATTGCAAGGCAGTGGTGCAGAATTGACTCCTCAGGCAACTGATAAATGGTGGCAGTGTTGAGCTCAAATTACAGTGCACCAGAGCTGGTAGATGAGTTTGACAGTACGGAGGGAGAAAAAAAAAGGGTGGCGGTGGGGTAGGTAAAGATGTGGCATTAGCTGGACAAGGGAAGTCCTACTCACAATCCTACACTCCAAACACAGCTGCCTGTCTAGGGACATATTCTTAAAACTGACCTTGACTCCTAATGTCATTGGTGTAAGCAATGTTGGGAGCTCTACTGTGTACGGCTGCCAGCTGCCAATTTTTTTAATTACTGTGTAGTACAAACCTGCTCAGGTCAGGTCTAATCAATATGGTACTAAGAACACCTTGAGCAGCTGGCATGATGTCTGCACCAGGTATCACAATGCTGCTATTAGTGGTGGAGCTGACCATGTGCTAGCTATGTTGCATGTTGGGAACTGTTTACGAAGTGTTCCTAAATAGTGGCAGGGTCAGAGTCACCCCCAGCCAATGCACCACCCTCTCCCACAGTGCCTTCTGCACAACCTCTCCTACACAGTCACTCCATCCACACAAATGCCCCACACAGAAACTCTTCACCTCACTCACGCAGATCCCTAAATTCTCCCTAAATTACTGCAAACCCCCTCAGATAACCCTCTCAACACAATTACTTATCCTCACCCAGTCATTTCCTCACTTCTCCACCCATGGCTATTCCCCTCCACACACACTCACTGGTCTGCCCTGCACTCACAGCCACTCTCCTCCTCCTCCTCCATTCCCCCCACAACATGCACCTCAAACTCAGCTTGTGTTAAGCGATCTTCTCTGCCTCTCTCTGCAAGCCAGATAGGGGGAGCAGAAATGGGTTGCAGAACAGTCTTCAGCCTTCTTGGTGTATGCACAACTTGCCTCAGGTGACACCTGACCAGGATTCATCACTGAATTTGGTCTGTTGGTTGGATCATTAGTTTCCTCGGTTCGGGCTGGGTACTGCCAGGGAGTGCGACATGAACACTGATCCATGCACAACATTCCTCCTTCTTTTCTCCTAGCAAGTAGGCTATTTTTCACCCTCTTCTCTCTCTGCCTATGGAGGGAGAGGGGTGCCTGGGGATTCAGCCAGCATTTGAGACCTACTGGGCATACAGGAGTCTATGCTGTGTCTGTAAAGGAGAGACAAACACTTGGAGGAGCCTGACTTCAAGAAGAGCCGGAGGCCCCATGTTATTTGCAGACACTGCAAGCAGCAACTTGAAAGAAATGCTCAGCCTGAATCTAGGCTGGGAATATGTTCCCATCTGTCCCCAACATCCAGTGGTGCAGTTGTATGGAGGAGAAGAACTCATTTTCTATCCTGCTGTCTGTGGTGCATCTTCTATTTCTTCTGGTTCTGCATCTTGTCAGAAATTACCATGAATATTCTATCCCTCTTTATTTACTATGTGCATTATGATGAATCTGGTATTTTGGTATATTTGTTGTATTTGGAAAAATAATATATATAAAAAGAAATGACCATGAAATTAACTGTACAGCATGAAGCTTTGCTGTGCAGCATTTCAATGTTGGTTTGATATTGCTTTCATCTTAATAATATACAGTTTTCTAAGTTCCCCTCAGGTGCCGGTAGCAAGTCAGGGTGTAAAGCCTATTTATTTGGACATATTACATTGAGTGGTAGTATGAATGCTGGCAGATCGAAGGCTACATAAAGTATATGATTGCTGAAATCCCTGTCATTGCTAGCATTCCAAAAGATGGGCTATACAGCCACTAGTGCAGATGTATTTTTATTGCGTTAAAAAGATTTGAATTCTACCACTACATTCAATTTAGTGAGGTTTATGTTATGCAGTTTTGTAGTGTGCTGACTATTATTGACCATCGCTGCTAGGGCCAAACCTGTCATGGGTAACAATTAATGCATTTGTCAATACTCTTGTATTTTGCTGCAAATGATTCAAGTGTTTACTCCCTTTAAATGGGAAAGAAACCAATGCTAATCACAGAGCATTGAGCTCTGGAACCTTGAAGACTAAGTGCACGAGCTCTGTTAGGAAGGTGAACCGGAATGGCTGAGAGGATTTCATGTAACTGAGAATTGAGGCAGGTGCAATTATCACTTGATAAATGCCAGAAAGAGGCACAATTTTATTTTTTACACTGTACCTTCATGTGCTTTTCAGCAGCAGCAGTGACATCACTTGATTTTTCATTTACAGTAAAATAAAAATCATAATAACAAGAGTGCATTTTCTGTTTGGGTTTTTAGAGATACTAAATGGATTGGATAAATTCCTGTTTGCAAGTGACCTCAACTTGTTATGAATTATTTAAAGAATTCAGACAGTTTGCAATGAATCACAGTGTTCTTGTAAATGAAGATAAACCCTCGCAATCCAATGATTGGTCTTTCATAAGATATTAGGCGGTCTTCATGCATGTGGATTTTGGGGAACTAGAGGAGAACTGTTAAAATGTGGATCATTGACATCTGCTGCAGGGATCTCTTAATTTTTCTTTTCAACCTCAATGCGATTTTTTTCTAGAGGTCAGTAGTCACTACATATAAGTTATGTAAATGAGTGATATCAGGGCTACGTGGCAAATGGAAAATTTGTCTTATATATGAGAAATTATTCTGAAGCATATGATATGCAACTAAACAGAACAGAATGTTTCATTTATTTAGACTCCCATCACAAGTAACAGGCACTATACAACAAATACATTGACAATATTTTGTGCAAAGTCAGACAAAATGTATTATATACTTAATAGACTATGAATACCAGAGCTAATAAACGACCCCTTCATAACAATAACCCATCCATGCACCAATGATATCTACCAAACCAAACTATCAACCCTTCTTCTCCTCAAGGATCTCAAGCAATGTCTAGTGAAGTCAATGCAAAGGCTCCCGGACTTTTCACATCAGGTCCTGAATGCCCAAGAAAATATGGTGTTGTATGCTCAGAACCTTAACAAAACCAAGCTCTGGTGGCTAATAAGATGAATAAGTTTCAGTACTGTGTGGACGATGTCACACTAACAGCCTCCTCTCTCCTCTATCAAGTTGGTGCCAGCTCAAGTGCCTCTGTGGCAGCAATATTGCACAGAGAGAAGTACCATGAACATCTTTTGTAGCTGTATGCAGGTGTGTTGAAAAAGCTACAACTCACAGTTTAGAGTGTATTTTAATGGAGCATAGTACATTGACTAAAAGTGTGGATGATCTAAGGTCATGAAACAGATATAAAGATTTCTGAAATTCTCTCATTGCTAAGCATGGTCTCACTTTGCTGGACCATTATAAGCACAGCCATAGTTCACTCTGTTGAACTCTGTTTAGTGATGCTCCTGCTGGGTGGTTTTGTTTTGTGCTGTCTGTTACTAGCCAACTCTTCCAGGGCTTATCCTGTCACTGGCAAAATTAATGCAATTGTCAATACACTGTGCATTTCAGTTTACAAGATTCAAGTCCCTGGTTCCTTTATGGACAAGAAAACAATGCTTATCACAGGAGGATCGAGCGCTGCAAATTTGCCGACTGGGAAGGCTGTCACTTTAAGAATGGTGAACTGGAATAGCTGACAGGTTTGTGTCATTAAGAAGCAGGGAGGGCTTAATTATCATCTGGCTAATCCCATAAGGAGACATAGTTTGATTTCATTAGTAGAGTGTAATTTTGTACACTTCACAGTAGCTGCACAGCTTGCCTTAGTTATCCAATGACTCTACAAAGTAGTTTGCACAAACCTTCCCTTCCCCCTACAACAAAAAGGCAAAGCCAACAGAAAGAGAATGAAAAATGGGCTCAGGTGAAGAGGCCTAATCAGGAATGAACTGTCAATTTCTTTCAGTTACTCTCCTTCAAAGGAATTTAGGTGTTTCAAGTTAGCTCTCTCTCTCGTAGTCATTGCCCTTTTCAGAGCAGGTGGAAAAAAGAATTGACAGCTATGTCATGTTACATACTGTATATTTGGAGGACAATTTACAGATGATGCTGTGAACTGCAAAAGAAAGAACAAAAGATAGAAATTATATATATGTATATATACACTGTTCCCTTTGATGTCAATCAGTTTTGCCAGTGGTTTCAGTAGGAACTGGATTTTTACATATTCTTGTGTCATACTAGTAACTTGAATCAAATTAAAAATTAATTCTACAGGTAATATCTACAGAAAATTAACTTCATGGAGAATCTGAGTGCTATAAAAATAGGTAAAGTGAAATATTTTTCCAAGGGCCTTTCTCTGTAAGGAAAATGCCTTCCAAGACCACTATAGTTCTTCACAGGGCATTTCCCTAATGGGGCATTCTGTTCCGGCCTGTTTCATTGGATGCTAAATGGCTCTCTGTGAGGGGCTGACTGATCTGTTCTTGCTGATTGGCTAATATACTCACAAGCTTTGAATGATTTCAGTACTAATACGAATATTCATCTGATAGGATGGCTGTGACAAATTATAAATGAAGTCAATGCTGATAGGCACCTGCTAACCCTAGTCACCTTCTTAAGAGCAAAGCAAAATCCTGTATCCCACGAAATACTCTCCATAGTAATCACATTTTGATAAGTGACAACCTTTTATAATGGCCAAAAGTATACAAGACCCTTTGGTGCCTATTAATAACAAGATTTGTATACTATAGCACTTGACTGTTTTAAAAGTGAGCTATTTATAATTTACTTGGGGCGACTGAGCTGGCTAATCCAGAAAGGATTAGCACCTTCTATGACAAAAGAACCAAAAAGCACCAGGGCCGGCTCTACCATTTTTGCTGCCCCAAGCAAAAAAAAAACCACTCGGACTGTGCCACCCCAAGAATGGACGGAATGCTGCCCCTTAGCATGTGCTGCCCCAGGCACGTGCTTCCTCCGCTGGTGCCTGGAGCCAGCCCTGAAAAGCATGCCCGGGGCAGTATTTTTATCCAGATGCTGAAGGTTTATGCAAGTTTAGGCCGCTGCTTGCTTAGATATTTAGGGTCAAAAGCCTTTTTAAAAAGTAAAGATAAAAGCAAAAACATGTGAATATCTTTCAAAAAGTGTTTTGAAATAACATCTCCCTTCCCCTTTCCCTTCTTTCCCACTTCTGCTTGTCCTTGTTTCTTTGTCTGCTGCCTGGTTTCTCTGCTTATTTGTTTGCTTGCTTAAGGAGAGCATTGAAACTGATTGTGAGAGATAAAGAAAATGGAATAGTTTAAAAGCAATAACATGGTATAAAAAGGAATTGAAATGAAAAAAATAAATGTTTGCAATGTAGTGCTACTCAGGGGATAATTCAGACCGAATTAATCAGCCACAGTACAACAGGAGCTTACTTTATTGTAGCCTTGGAAGGAGATTTTAGGGCCTCGAAAATACAATCAATGGGGCCAATCTTCCTCCCACTGAAAATGTGCACATTCACGTCACTGGGAACAGGATTGGACCAAATAACTATGTATTGTACAAGGTAACTCTTTGCAGTTCTTTTAATTCTGAATTTGTATAAATGACCCTAATGGAAATCAATGGAACTATACACATTCAGAAATTTAATCATGAACATAAATCTTTACATGTTTGGGGACTCATTTGAAATCTACACCCAGATCTAGGTCTGTGACCTTTCATTTCCAAAAGTTCTGCAGCCACTTGAAAGTTAATACAAGATGGGTATATAGAATTATGTGGTATCTAATGACTGGACAGAGCAATTCACATCCTCCTATCAAGGTCAATCAGACACGATTTCATTTTGTCCTCTTAGGGCCAAACAGACACAGTGAGATATTTTTGCAGAAAAAAATTTACTTTAAAGGCAAAGTCTTTGGAAAAATATTTGATTACATACCAACTATCAGTCAAATCTATCACATTCCTGGGGAAATGTATCCCTCCAAATAGTAAACTTTTCATTATTGTATTTTTATTGAAGAAACAAAACACAATAGATAAAGTCTGCAAATCTGTGCCACAGTGCTGCAATGAACTCTGAGTGCACAGACTTTGTTCCTGGGCACAGACTTCAGTTGTTGATTTCAGTGCAGCTTCATGCTGGTGCAGGCATCTGTCTGTGAAGAGCCTTAGTGGGTTAAATTCTGCCCTCCATTACACCCATAAAACTATAGTAAAGTTAGTGGGATTGCACAGATGCCACAGAGGGCAGAATTGGTCTCATGGTAAACATAGCTCACATCTGGTTAAAAAAAAAATAGTAATACCCAGTCCTCCTCCTCCCCCTTATTCCATAATGGCCCAATACTGCATTATTTACTTAGTGAAGTTTATGGGAGTACTCACATGAGCATGGGTTGAAGGACTCGCTGTAAATTCACACAGCTTATCAAGCCGACATGCTCATGATGTTAGACAACTGTAGGTACTTTAACAAATATACTTCTCTGATGTCCTTTCATACATTTATTCTATGTTAAAGTACTAGGTCCATTTCTGCCTATTCTTACTCAGATGAGAGCTAAACACAAAGTTGCACTGTGTTAGCTAAACAGTTTCAGACTGACTTAAACTGGTGCAAATCTGAGTGTGGATGCTTATACTGATGTGAACCTGCCATCTGGTAAATGTACAGAAACAGACTAAACTGATATAATCAATTATTTTAACAAATAGGAATGTTGTCTACCCAGAAGCTTGCTGTAGTTTAGCTAAATCAGTTTTTAAAACCAAATTAAATTAAACTAGTGCAGCTTGTGTGTGTAAGTATGCCCCTACTTGACTATTCCTTCTCATGAGTAAGGCCTGGCAGGATTAATATAAAATCAAGATAGAATATGTTAATAGACAAATCCATAAGAGCACAAAATAGCTCATAGAACAGCAGCTGAAATCAAAACTAGCTTTCAACATGCAGTTTTTCTAATTTGTCTGTGGATGATTGGATTCATTCTCCTTGGATGTAACATTTGAAAATATGCGTCTGTAAAAATAACAGCATGGTAGAGCTTTTTTTAGAAAACCTTTCAGATACAATCTAAAAATTGTAGTTATATTACATATGGTGATGGACTGGTATCTTATGTTTCATTTCATATAAGGCAGTAAGATCCAGATCTAGCTTTAGTGTGTCTGTAACTTTAAGCCCATGAGTAATGCCAATTTACTTCAAGGGGATTATTCATGTGCTTAAAGTTATACATGTGCTTAAGTCAGGGATCGGCAACCTTTGGCACGCAGCCCTCCAGGGTAAGCACCCTATCGGGCTGGGCCTGTTTGTTTACCTGCCGCGTCCACAGGTTCGGCCGATCACGGCTCCCACTTGGCGCGGTTCGCCGTTCTGGGACAGTGGGAGCCATGATCGGCCAAACCCGCAGACGCGGCAGGTAAACAAACCAGCCCGGCATGCCAGGGTGCTTACCCTGGCGGGCTACGTGCCAAAAGTTGCCGATCCCTGACTTAAGTGCTAGATCAGGAAAGTGCTCGCCTTATGTACCGGCCTAATTTAGGAAAATTAGTAAGGATACTTTTCTCCTCCTGTAGTTGTGTTTTTTAAATTAAAAAAAAAATAACTCAGAAGCTGAAAAAAGAAAAGGGTCAATTTAAGCAAAACATAATGAAGATTAATTTGCTCTGTGTTCTAGAGTACATAATTCATATAACAACAACTTTAAATTGGGAGGTGAGATAAAGCCTTAATGGGGTTTTAAAATTGATTGCTCAAATGGACAGACCTTCTTTTATCATACCTGTTGGTACATCTGACATGGAAGAAATTTTCAGAAGCACAAAGGGCAGTCAGGCACCCAGCTCCCACTTTCAATGGGTGTAGGGGACCAATTCCTTTCAGGGTGAGATTCTGTGCTGCAGCTCTTAGAGGTGGAGCACAGAATTCTTAGCGTAGGGGGAGTAGGAATGAAGGTGGCTTTAAGTCATTTATGTCCTCTCAGTCCTGGGCTGCTTTGGGGCCTGGAGAGGCCCCCAGCATAATTTAGACAGCCCTAGAGGCCCAAGTTATGGCAAACTCCTGAGGCTGCCTTATGGGCCGTAGCACTGTTCAGAATCTCCATACCGCTGCAGCCCTATCCCACACTCCCCTCTCACCCTATCCATGCTCTAGACATTCCCCTTACACCAGAGTTGTGATGGGATCCTGGGGCAGGCCTTGCACCACACCGCTCCTTTGTGGCAGGGGTGAGATGGGGTGTCGGAACCTCGCCACTCATAAGTTCTTGTGCTCGCCTCTCTGTGAGTGACCTGATGCGGCCTAATGGCCTGCCTCTCTACAGTCACACCTTGGCCAGGGTAGGGGGCCTTAACAGCTAGAGTCCCTGTAAATCTCTCCCGGCATTGGAGCAGTATGGCCCAATGGTCAGAATCCATAAAACCCTCCCTTGCAGGCGGGGTAGGGCGGCCTAGCGGCCGGAGTCCTTGCAACTAGCCCCATGTATCAGGGCAGTGTAGCCCAATGGCCAGCGTCCATATAAACCGCTCACTACCCTGGAGCAGTGTGGCCTAGTGGCCAGAGTCCATGCAATCCCCCTTGCAAGCTGGGTTGTGCAGCCTAGTGGCCGAAGTCCTTGCAACTCGCAAGGGTGGTAGGGGGACCCAAGCCCGCCCTCTCCACTGGGTCCTGACCCAGGGCCCTGGTAGTGGCAAATTCCCCTCACCACCTGCTCAGCGGAGATCCACCACAACACGCCAAGCATAGGTGTGGCTCTAACGCCGTTTGCCTCTAAAGTTCCCCGGGTCACTTCCTACCATAAATGCCGGGTTCTCCACTTCGGGGGGTCTTCCAGTCTGTTCCTCTCCTGCAACGTGCTCTGTCTGGACATCAGGGTGTGTCTCAGCTTGGCTGGCTCCTGGATCCTGGTACGCCGCCTGTCCTTCCTCAGGAGCTGGCGACGTACCTCCTTCCCCTCCGGCAGTCAGCCCAGACTGAGCAGCTTTGCAGGCTTCTGTACAGTAACTCCTCACTTAAAGTCATCCCGGTTAACGTTGTTTCATTGTTATGTTGCTGATCAATTAGGGAACATGCTAGTTTAAAGTTGTACACTGTTCCCTTCTAAGGTCGTTTGGCAGCCACCTGCTTTGTCCACTGCTTGCAGGAAGAGCAGCCCATTTCAGCTAGCTGGTGGGGGCTTGGAACCAGGATGGACCGGCAGCCCCCCTATCAGCTCCCTGCTCCCCTAAGTTCCCTGTGCAGCAGCTGCCCAGCAGGCTAGCAATTGCAGCTGTCCCTTCCCCTACTGCCATGTGCTGCTCCCGCCCTCTGCCTTGGAGCTGCTCCCCAAGACTCCTGCTTGCTGTGGGGGGGAAAGCAGGAAGAGGAGGGCTAATGTCAGGGTGTCCCCCTCCCCCCTGCTCCTGCACCCCGCTTACCCCATCTTCCATAGTGCAGGGGGGACACATGACAGGGCTCATGATGGAGGGAGCTTGCTGGCAGCAGCTGCAGACTCAGCAAGCTGATCTAATTAACAAGGCAGTGTACTTAAAGGGGAAATGCTCATCTCTCTCTCTCACACACAGGGTGTGTGTCTCTGTCTCTGTCTGTGATGCTGCCTCTCCTTCCTCCATTCCTGCTGCCTTGTAGAGTGTGAGAGTTAACCCTCGAGGGCTCAGCCAATTGCTAGTTCCTCATTTAGCAGTAAGGCATTCCCTGTGAAATATCCCACCCTCTGACTTCACCACCTCAACCAAGCTTCACAATCATCATCACTGTGTACCAGTATTAAATTGTTTGTTTAAAACTTATACTGTGTATGTGTGTGTGTGTGTGTATATATATATATATAGTCTTTTGTCTGGTGAAAAAAAATTTCCTGGAACCTAACCCCCTCATTTACATTAATTCTTATGGGGAAATTGGATTCATTTAACATCATTTTGCTTAAAGTTGCATTTTTCAGGAGCATAACTACAACGTTAAGTGAGGAGTTACTGTACCTCTTCTCCAGTTGGAGCATGCCCAGAAGAGCTTCCGGGGCATGGCTTCCTCTGCTAGGAAGGAAGGGTTAACCCCTGCGGTACCAGTGCCGGGCCGCTCAGCCCTGTCACAGATCCTCAGACAGCAGCCTTATGCCTGTCTTCCATAGTTCCTGCAGCAGGGGAATACAAGAACTAGGGGCCACCAAATGAAATTAATGGGCAGCAGGTTTAAAACAAACAAAAGGAAGTTCTTCTTCATGCAGCGCACAGTCAACTTGTGGAACTCCTTGCCTGAGGAGGTTGTGAAGGCTAGGACTATAACAGCGTTTAAAAGAGAACTGGATAAATTCATGGAGGTTAAGTCCGTTAATGGATATTAGCCAGGATGGGTAAGGAAGGGTGTCCCTAGCCTCTGTTTGTCAGAGAGTGGAGATGGGTGGCAGGAGAGAGATCACTTGATCATTGGCTGTTGGGTTCACTCCCTCTGGGGCACTGGCCATTGTCGGTAGACAGGATACTGGGCTAGATGGACCTTTGGTCTGACCCAGTATGGCCATTCTTATGTTCTTATGTTTGTATGTAATCTTCCCCCATTTAGAACCAGGGTTCCTTTATGCCAGTCAGACCCTTCTACATGGAATAATGGGGCTGAAGCAGGGATGAAGATCTCATCCCCACATATGACTGACCTGTTGTTTTTCTAAGTTACCTTATTTTAAACAAATGATTTATTCTGGATCAGATTTAAGTTGCCTTAAATATACCCAGTGATGAATTAACCTATTAGAGAGACAAGGTGGGTGAGATAGGTTTTTTTTATTGGAACAAACTTCTGTTGATGAAAGAGACAAGCTTTCAAGCTTACACACAGCTCTTCCAAAAATTAACCTATTGCTTAATAGAATGCATCTTTTCAAAATTCTGGTTCACACTGTGGGCATTGGGGTAACCTCTTGACGTGCACAGTTATGCTTCATTTTCATTAGTGTCCCAGGGTCATTTGTCTTAATGAGAAACTTATCAATGTTTCTGCTGTGAAGACCTGAAGGGTTATGTCTT
Organism: Chrysemys picta bellii; assembly: GCF_011386835.1. Taxonomy (NCBI): domain Eukaryota; kingdom Metazoa; phylum Chordata; order Testudines; family Emydidae; genus Chrysemys; species Chrysemys picta. The sequence goes on from NC_088791.1 coordinate 34,970,409, forward strand.
ATATTCCTTCCACAAGAGACTTGCAAAACTTTGAACTTCACAGTTACAGACATTCAAATGATCTATTCAGCATTCAAATTGTAAACCATGTTAGCAGAGACTTCTGGTCAATAAGCTCATGTGAACTTGTTTCCATTACTAACTGTTCATAGTGGTACCCCAAAAGCATCCAAATTCAGGGGGGGAAAGTTTTATTTCTCCCAATTCAATGTCCTTCAACAGTAGTCTGTTATAGACACAAGAGCAAAGTTTTAGCCTAGCTGTCACATTTAATATAATTTGCATGACAGATGCCAAGCAAAGATGGTATTGTGAGTCAGTTCTACTATTATGAGGAGATGAGATAGCATTAATAAAAGTTATCATGGGGAATTCTGATAGCATTATTTTGCAGTTACTGTAGCTTCAGTGGGAGCTGCTAGATGTTCAAAACTTCTGAAAATCAGGCCATCTATTTATATACCTTAATAAAGATAAAGGAGCCTAATCTTAGACACACATTTAAAAATTTTGACCTGTGGTATTATCTTTGAATATTACCAAAGGTTTTTCTTTCACAGTAATAATGTAATTAGCTAACACCTATAAATATAGACCAAAATGACTCCAATCAATATTCTAGCTTACAGAAAATGGTCAAAATAATTCACCAGTAGCTCTTAAACAATAGGTGTATTTGGTCCTATTGTATCAGAGTATAACAGGGATGGAAGAGAAATCTGCTTTCTACTACTGACCTAATAGGGACAGAGACTTATCTCACACTTTTTCTACTCACAATTCATTACATTAGATTATGGTCTGTTTTTTTATTCTTTCCATACCTTATGAATGTACAAAATATATCTGACATTTCAATCATATAGCTCTGCGTGCATGGATGTGCCATGCATTAAAATGGTGAGGATTCATGTAAATAGTTTTTACATAAAGTGCCATGGATAATGTTCTATTATCTGAACAGGAAGAAAAACACTATGGTATTACTTTGGGCTGCGATTATATTTTAAGAAATACTTAAACAATGACAATTCCTTCTACCAATATGTGACAGTGTAACCCACACACCTCCTGGGTGTGGTGTTCTGTCCCATCTAGTGGCACCGAGACCACTTAAAGAGAGAGAATTAAATGAGTCTGTTCTAAAGCCTTGGCTAAGAGCCAGTTGGCTTTTAGATCATGTGGTAGAGGCTCATGCACTCAGCTCCAGAGATCCCTTGTTTGATCCTGGCCATCGATAACTGGGGTCTGTCAGTGTTACAAGTGCGGGCTCGTTTGGGATTTCAACTGGGAAGTCTCTGAAGCTCGGGACGTGCTTCCTCAGCTGGGGGAAGTATGTAACCCACACACCTCCTGGGTGTGGTGTTTTGTCCCATCTAGTGGCATCAAGACCACTCACAGAGAGTTAAATGAGTCTGTTCTACAGCCCTAGCTAACAAGCAGATGGCTTTTAGCTCATGCTATAGAGGCTCAGGCACTAAGCTCCAGAGGTCCTAGGTTTGATCCCACCCTCCAACGACCGGGATCTGCTGGTGTTACAACAGCCCATGTGTCAGTGAATTCCTAACAGAAATAAATAGGTTCATATTTGTTTTCATCAATAACACAAAGACAAAAAAATCCTTTAACTTAATTTGGGGGTTTGTAAATCCAAAAGACTTTCCCTGTTGCTAAGATTACTGCTCAATTGCTTTTTGATAGCACAGTATGTATTAAATTGATGGCATATCTAAGCTTTCTCTTGCTACAACTCAAACAATAAATGGCAGGTAAAAAATAATTAATCCCAGGGGTCACACAAGATTCTCCTTCAAATGCCCATTACCTCGCACTAAAGACTTTCAATTTCCTTTTGAGTTATTATATTCATAGATCTATAGATGCACGTAGGTTAGAACCAATTTTTTAGTATCTTCCCTGCCATGAATGGCAGGAGGTTAAAATCCATCATGTCTTTTTGCCATTTTTGTAAGCGTTTACATACCTAAAAGCTATGGTACATGACTGCTTTTTCATCAGATTTAAATGCAGGCAATTGCACTAGTTCATGACTGAGCAGGTAACTTTGTAAATATGTATGTCCTCTCTCCACAAGCTAACATACTAGGCACAACAGGGATCCTTGTTGCAAAACAGCAAGGACCAAATGATGTTTGAAAATACTCTCACCTAATTCTACCACTTTCATCCACTTAAAAATGTAGCATCAGTGCTTGAACTCAGCAGTCCAGCATCTTACAATCCCTCAGGGAAAAATTCTGATGAAGTTAACAGTGGCTGGCTGGTAAATTATTTGAAATCACCAGGGTCCTATTAATCTAAAATGGCTTCAAAAGAAGAATGATGGAGTCCTAGACTTGGACATTCCTTCCCCCCGGCCCCCCATGGAGATAGCTGTCTAATAAAGGTAAATGGCTCTTGTGAAGTATTAAAGTAAAAGAAGTTGTCAAGTACCCTTGTCCAATTTTGTTTATAAGACTGTTTTCAGATTTTAGTCATCACTCTGTAGCCAAAAAGGCCTGCTGTGACGATTATCATTTAAAATATCTGAGGGGATGCCTGTTGGTCTCCTCATGCCAGAGGTATTTTTCATTTGCCAAGGACATATTGAGGACTCAATTTACAAGGGGAAAAAATGGAATAGGACGCGTTCTTGCTGTTACTAAATAGCAGGCCCATTAATATCTCTTTGCTGGTTTTCAGCTCAGAGGTTGTTTACCCCATGATGTATTACAGAGTATTTTTAAACTGAAATTACCCATGGAAAACTGAAAGAGATCAAAAGAGAAACACATCAGACTTTCTACACTATGCCCATTTCATTTCAGAATGTGCATCACGAGTGCATACACTTAACTCCCTAGAGACAAATTGCTTTTTTCTCAGGCGAAAACCGGGGCACTTCCTGTCAGAGATGGGTTGAAGGAAATTGGTGCCATTAAATTAATTTATACAAATCTCAACTCAAATTCAGAAGACGTCTGGTGAGCGACACTACCATAGTGCAAAAAGTAGCATTACTATTGTTTTATAATTTTTGCAGCTGTACTAACCAAGGACCTGATTCTCCATTATCTTGTATCTTGGGCAGTTATTTACACCTGTGAAAATTGAGTGCAAAACACTACCAAACAAGAACTCTCCAATGAAACCAATGGTAACATTTTATGTCCACTTTAGACCGGAGCAAATGACTACACAAAGGGAAACCAGTTGAAATCTGGGCCTGAGTCCTTAACAGTGTTCTTCCCCCTAGAGTATCCTCTGACTGGTAGTGAAAATCTTTGAGTTTAAATCAGTGCAAAAGAAGAATCTTCTGCATATTACTCTTAGCAAGCTAAAAGAATCCCTCATCCTCAAATTAAAGTATAAAAAACTACTAAGTGTCAGCCACTAAGTTCTTTTTGCTACATTGAGGTGGAATTTTCACAATAGAATGGAATTCATATGGATTGAACTGCATTTTAGTACCAGTTCATATTTTTCAGTTTCTTTTAACTATTTTTCCTTTTATCACAAATGTCCATCTTTCCATTTTATTGTAGAAAGATGAAAGAGATATTGTTTTGCTGAAGGAACAGGAGAGACATATTCATTGGCTGTTCATAAAAGCTGTTCATAAAGCATGTGCTAAATCCCACTGAAGTCAGATGTTTATGGGCTTGTCTATACATACAGCGCTGCAGCGGTAGTCTGGTGAAGACTCTCTATGCTGATGGGAGAGACCGCTCCTGTTGGCATAATAAAATCACCTCAGGGAGAGCGACATAAGTTATGCTGACACAAGCTGTGGTGTAGCGATAACCTAAGAACATGATCCAAAGCCTATTAAATTCAATGGAAAGTCTCCCAATGGGCTACAGCTTGGGCTCTGAAAGCCCAATCCTGTTCCCACTGAAATTAGTGGTAAAGCTGCCATTGCCTTCAGTGGCGCAGTATGAATGCCTAAATGCTTTGCTGAAAAATGATGTAAGCACATGTTTGAAGTTAAACATCTACTTATGTGCTTTGTTGATTTGGGGCCTAAAGTATAATTGCCCTCTCCCTGCATTTCTAGGTTGTTTTTTCTAGAGTTAGTAAGAAATGCTGTAAAGATTAAAAAATAAGAGCAACCCCCTGCTAATTGCACTATGGTATTGTACACATTCATGCAAATACAAATGTCCCTTTCAAGTTGAAATATATATAAATATATTCTATCCACCTAGAGGATATGTTTTTATTGCTCCACCCCAGGAATCTGCTCTAGGACAAAGTAAGAAGCAACCTGAACCTTCAGCTGAATTTTAGACCAAGCCAGAACTAGAATTTTGGATTTCAGAAAGATAAAGGTTCTCCCCACTCCACCCTTTTATACATCTCTCTAGGTTTCATCCTGGACAGGAAATAAAACTACAAAAAGATATTTTCCTATTCAGGATAGGAACTGCCAGAAAAATTATCTATTTCCATTAGAATTCTGGGCCAATTTCTAGGATACCTTTGAATAAGTGTTATTTTAACCAAGATGCAGGCTTTTACGGTTTGCTTAACACAACATAGATGTTAACATTTGATGCCCCAAACAAATCTTTATATCATAACTACCCACTACCAGGTGAGGAGAGCTGGACTCAACATTCTTACTTCATCCAGAACCTCTCAATGAACTTCCTAAATTTGTCAGAGGGATTGTTCCTAGGTTCTCTCTCTCCTGAGGGATTGCATAGATAGCCTTATTAGCCACAACCCTGACTCCTGTGAGCCACAGTGAGTGTTAGGACAGGGCTAATTGGCATATTTTGTGGGTGTTGTAGTGCCTTTTAATATATGTTTACATCTGGGGGGAGCATCAATAAATACTGAGTTTGTATGTCAACATTTTGATGTGATAAGAGTGGCAGATTTATTGTTTGATTTTCTGAGGTGGGTGGCCAGGTTGTTTAAAGGTAAGGTTTTTCAGTAAATTATCTGAGAGAGAAAGAAAAGAGATACATTCTCAGTAAAAAGCAACAGAGGGTCCTGTGGCACCTTTAAGACTAACAGAAGTATTGGGAGCATAAGCTTTCGTGGGTAAGAACCTCACTTCTTCAGATGCAAGTAATGGAAATCTCTAGAGGCAGGTATAAATCTGTATGGAGATAACGAGGTTAGTTCAATCAGGGAGGGTGAGGTGCTCTGCTAGCAGTTGAGGTGTGAACACCAAGGGAGGAGAAACTGCTTCTGTAGTTGGAAAGCCATTCACAGTCTTTGTTTAATCCTGATCTGATGGTGTCAAATTTGCAAATGAACTGGAGCTCAGCAGTTTCTCTTTGGAGTCTGGTCCTGAAGTTTTTTTGCTGTAAGATGGTTACCTTTACATCTGCTATTGTGTGGCCAGGGAGGTTGAAGTGTTCTCCTACAGGTTTTTGTATATTGCCATTCCTGATATCTGACTTGTGTCCATTTATCCTCTTGCGTAGTGACTGTCCAGTTTGGCCCATGTACATAGCAGAGGGGCATTGCTGGCATATGATGGCATATATAACATTGGTGGATGTGCAGGTGAATGAGCCTACGCCACCAGCACTCCCAGCTATCTCCGTGACACCACAGATTTCCTGAGAAAACTACAATGCATTGGTGACCTCCCAGAAAACACCATCCTATCCACCATGGATGTCGAGGCTCTCTACACAAACATCCCACACACAGATGGAGTACAAGCTGCCAGGAACAGTATCCCTGATGATGACACAGCACAACTTATTGCTGAGCTCTGTGACTTTATCCTCACGCACAATTATTTCAAATTTAGTGACAATATATACCTCCAGACCAGTGGCACCGCTATGGGCACCCGCATGGCCCCACAATATGCCAACATTTTTATGGCTGACCTGGAACAACGCTTCCTCAGCTCTCGTCCACTCATGCCCCTTCTCTACCTACGCTACATTGATGACATCTTCATCATCTGGACCCATGGGAAGGAGACCCTGGAAGAATTCCACCATGATTTCAACAGCTTCCACCCCACCATCAACCTCAGCCTGGACCAATCTACATGGGAGGTCCACTTCCTAGACACCACCGTACAAATAAGCGATGGCCACATTAACACCACCCTATACCAAAAACCCACCGACCGCTACGCCTACCTTCATGCCTCCAGCTTCCACCCCGGTCACACCACACGATCCATTGTCTACAGCCAAGCACTGAGGTACAATCGCATCTGCTCCAACCCCTCAGACAGAGACCAACACCTACAAGATCTTCACCAAGCATTCTCAAAACTACGATACCCACACAAGGAAATAAAGAAACAAATCAACAGAGCCAGACGTGTACCCAGAAGCCTCCTGCTACAAGACAGGCCCAAAAAAGAAACCAACAGAACTCCACTGGCCATCACCTACAGTCCTCAGCTTAAACCTCTCCAACGCATCATCAGTGATCTACAACCCATCCTGGACAATGATCCCTCACTTTCACAGACCTTGGGAGGCAGGCCAGTCCTCACCCACAGACAACCTGCCAACCTTAAGCATATTCTCACCAGCAACCACGCACCGCACCATAACAACTCTAACTCAGGAACCAACCCATGCAACAAACCTCGATGCCAACTCTGCCCACATATCTACACCAACAACACCATCACAGGACCTAACCAGATCAGCTACAACATCACCAGCTCATTCACCTGCACGTCCACCAATGTTATATATGTCATCATATGCCAGCAATGCCCCTCTGCTATGTACATTGGCCAAACTGGACAGTCACTACGCAAGAGGATAAATGGACACAAGTCAGATATCAGGAATGGCAATATACAAAAACCTGTAGGAGAACACTTCAACCTCCCTGGCCACACAATAGCAGATGTAAAGGTAACCATCTTACAGCAAAAAAACTTCAGGACCAGACTCCAAAGAGAAACTGCTGAGCTCCAGTTCATTTGCAAATTTGACACCATCAGATCAGGATTAAACAAAGACTGTGAATGGCTTTCCAACTACAGAAGCAGTTTCTCCTCCCTTGGTGTTCACACCTCAACTGCTAGCAGAGCACCTCACCCTCCCTGATTGAACTAACCTCGTTATCTCCATACAGATTTATACCTGCCTCTAGAGATTTCCATTACTTGCATCTGAAGAAGTGAGGTTCTTACCCACGAAAGCTTATGCTCCCAATACTTCTGTTAGTCTTAAAGGTGCCACAGGACCCTCTGTTGCTTTTTACAGATTCAGACTAACACGGCTACCCCTCTGATACTTGATTCTCAGTAAGTACATTTTATGATCCTCAAACCTTATTACAGACTCATTCCCATCAGAACACATGTGCTGTTTCACTTCTTTCATATCATCTCCATCACCGCACTCTCATAGCACACAGTTCCATGTAACTCCTGGCTTTCAAGGAAAAAAAAATCTACAATTGTGAGATCCAGTGGACTAAGAATGAGAGATAGATTGGGATAAAAGCATTTCCATTTTCAATCCTCATCGGAACCAGTAGCTAGATTGGACATTAGCCAGCCTATTCGTTCTGGAGGCTAGATTGTCCTGGCACTACTCTTCTCTTGCTTGTACTCCTTATGCTTTGTTCATTACAGTTTTCTGGTATGTACACATAATAACATGAACTTTGTGGTGTCACACATATGCTATATATAGAGGCCTACACATTTCCAGTGTAAGTGCTGCCTACCAGAGTGCATTCCTGCTATTTCTGATTGTTATTTCACTGTTGTTCTCTTACATAGCTAAAGGTTAATCGTGCCATTCAATATATTTCAACTGTCAGTGTGGACTGAATCCATCACTGTAAGGATGTGCATTCAGACTGGCAGTATATGGTAGTGATGATTTGGCATGTCAGTAATTGGAAATCTATACTTATGAAGGTCATTTACCTTATCAAATGTGCCACAGTTGATTATGCAAAAGAAAAGGCTTAATGTTTCTGTATCCATTCCAATAATTTGTAGAAACATGGGAGTTTCTCAGTGACTAAAGAGTTTCTGTTTAGAAAAAAAATGCTTTTATTGGTTTTAACCCTGTTGCCTTTGGCTGATTCCTCTTCACATTCCTTCTTTGAATTCCTAATTTTCATAGTATGTTTTACCTGGCTAATGTTGTTTTGTATTGGCCTCGCTAGGACTGGATTTTCATTTTTTGAAGGCTATCTCTTTTGGCTCAATAACTTCTTGTGATTTGCTATTTAATCATACTGGGCCTTTTCTACTTGCCTTTCTTTTTTCTTCAGCATCATGCATGTTCTATGACTTCATTGTGGTATGCTGTTTATGTAGCCTTTATATTGAGTCTACGTATTTTTAACTTCCACAATTTGGACATTAGGGTCTTTTATTCATATATTTTTTTTCAATGGCCTCCTAATTTTTTTTTTAATCCCATTTTCTAAGGTTAATATCACCTTGCTAGTTTTTGGCATGATCATTCTCCAAGGACATTATACTTAATTACATTGTGGCCACTTTTACTTACTAGTGTCTCAGCTATTGTTACTTATTGAAATGACTCCTGTGTATTACTTAGGTCTTTCCTGCTTCATGTTCTCTCAGACCAGGTATTCCATAAAGCTGTCATATAAGGTTGCAAGAATTTGCTTCTTTAAGCAAATGTCCTAATGTGATCTATGACCATTTTAAATGTGAGTAGTTTAAGTGACTCATTATTATTGCTTTATTAGACTTCATTGCCTCTTTAAGCCCCCTCAAGATTGCACACACAATATCTTTTTACTAATCTGGAATCTAATAGTATAACCCAGGTATAGTTTAGCATCAGATTTATGCAAAATTCATGGTATTTCCTGTTTTGGTGGGAAACTTGGTGGTTTCAATGGAGTTTCCTTTTGAAATTTTGACTTTGTTCAAAGCCAACAATCAAACTGCAACTCTGAGATTTGCAAACCCACAAGGACTGAAACTGAAGAAAAAACTGACATGAGAAGAAAACTTTTCTCGTGTTAAGTTTTGCACAACCTTAGCAAAACATCTAGACTGGTAAAAATGCAGAATGTCATAAAAAGCCATTGACTGTATCTTCATAGCTCTGTTAATATGAATGGTATAATAGCAATGGTGCAACTTGAAAATGATCAAGTATGAGTTTATGCTCACGATGAGGATTGCAATAAGAATGTAAACTGCTACTAAAAGAGGTTATTGGGGCTGCATACTAAAAGGATTCTCCTTGGAAGACATCCACACATTGTGCTATCCTTCACCCTGACAGTGATCTCTACCTTGATTAACTTCAGTTGCTCATTACTGCTAAATCTTCTTAAAAACAGCCTCTTGAACAAATAACTTCTGAGTGGGCAGGTACTGGTGCACTGAGGAGTGTCGAGAGTAAACTGGGGCCCAGTAAGGGCCACCCTCCCCCACCCCTCGACCCAGAACAGAGCAGGGGAAACATTTCAACTGAAATCAGTGGAAGCTATGCTTTGAACATATAAAGTGCTTGTCACAGGGTACTCACTCACTGCACGGGGTGCCTCCTCCTAGTTACTCTGGGAATTAGCTCTTTATAGGTCCGACACCCCCCCCTTGTAGTCTCTCAACTTGTTGTCCTCTCTCTCACATGAGGAGCTGCAGCTTCCTCTTTATGACTCAGCCCTCTGGCTTGGTTGCTATGTGGTTTCCCCTTCTGGGGGTATTGAGTAACACTGGACCCACTGTGCAGGCAATTCCACACCAGCTGAAGGGAAATCTGGGTACACCCACTACTCTGGGGTCCAGCCCAGGGACTCTGCAACATGCGCCATGGTCAGCTCAGTCCCCAGCCTTGCTGCTCACTCCCTGGGTCGCTTCCTACTCCACCTCCCACAAGGTTTCTTCTCCATCCTTCTCTCTTCTGGGGAGACCCTTCCCTCAGGGCCAGGGTCTCAGGGTCCTACTCTTTCCCAGAATTCCCTTCTTCCCTCTCTAATGCACAGAGGATGGCTGCAGACTTCCTCTCAGTAGTTTCTGTTGCCAGCTTCCTGGCTTTATACTAGCCCAGCCCACACCTGCTCAGCTCTGCTCCATCTTCCAATCAGGGGTTGCTTCTCCAGCCTAAGCCTCTCATTTATGGCCCATCACAGTTTGAGTTTGAGGCACAAGTAATATTCTCGTCCATCCTCTCTGTTGAAGGAAAAGACCCAGGTAGGGACCATCAAATTGTGGAAGTAAATCCGTGGTTACGCAGGTGGTGTCGGAGAGAGGGCTTTGGATTCTTCGACCATGGGATGTTGTTCCAGGAGGAAGGATTGCTAGGAAGATATGGGATCCACCTAACAAAGAGAGGGAGGAGCATCTTCTCAGGCAGGAGGGCTTTAAACTAGGTTTGCCGTTGGATGGTGATCTCCCATGACATAAGTGGGGAAATGGGATACCAGGAGGAAACATAAGGAGGAGGGTGCAGCAGAGGAGGCCTGAGAAAGCAGGGCAATTGGCTAGTTATCTTAGATGGCTGTACATGAATGCAAGAAGCCTGGGAAACAAACAGGAAGAACTGGAAGTCCTCTCACAGTCAAGGAACTATGATGTGATTGGAATAACAGAGACTTGGTGGGGTAACTCACATGACTGGAGCACTGTCATGGATGGGTGTAAACTGTTTAAGAAGGACAGGAGGGGGAGAAAAGGTTACACTGTATGTAGGAGAGCAGCATGATTGCTCAGAGCTACAGTATGAAACTGGAGAAAAGCCTGTTGAGAGTCTTTGGGTTAAGTTTAGAGGCGAAAGCAACAAGGGTGATGTCATGGTGGGCATCTGCTATAGACCACCAGACCAGGATGATGAGGTAGATGAGGCTTTCTTTGAACAACTAACAGAAGTTTCCCGATCACAGGCCCTGGTTCTCATGGGGGACTTTAATCACCCTGACATTTGTGGGAGAGCAATACAGTGCACAGACAATCCAGGAAGTTTTGGGAGAGTGTTGAGGACAACTTCCTGGTACAAGTGCTGGAGGAACCAATTAGGGACCATGCTCCTCTTGACTTGCTGCTCACAAACAGGGAAGAATTGTTAGGGGAAGTAGAAGTGGGTGGCAACCTGGGCAGCTATGACCACATGATGGTTGAGTTCAGGATCCTGACAAAAGGAAGAAAGGAGAGCAGCAGATTATGGACCCTGGACTTCAAAAAAGCAGATTTTGACTCCCTCAGGGAACTGATGGGCAGGATCCCTGGGAGGCTGATATGAGGTGAAAGGAGTGTAGGAGAGTTGGCTGTCTTTTAAAGAAGCCTTATTGAGGGCGTAGGAACAAACCATCCCAATGTGCAGAAAAATAGCAAATATGGCAGGTGACCAGCTTGGCTTAACAGAGAAATATTCGGTGAGCTTAAACTCAAAAAGGAAACTTACAAGAAGTGGAAACTTAGACAGATGACTAGGGAGGAGTTTAAAAATATTATTCGAGCATGCAGGGGTGTAATCAGGAAGGCCAAAACACAATTGGAGTTGCAGCTAGCAGGGAATGTGAAGGATAACAAGAAGGATTTCTACAGGTATGATAGCAACAAGAAGAAGGTCAGGGAAAGTGTGGGACCCTTACTGAATGAGGGAGGCAACCTAGTGACAGATGATGTGGAAAAAGCTGAAGAACTCAATGCTTTTTTTGCCTCGCTCTTCACAGACAAGGTCAGCTCCCAGGCTGCTGCACTGGACAGACAGTATGGGGAGGAGGTGAGCAGCCCTCAGTGGTGAAAAACAGGTTAAGGACTATTAAAAAAACTGGACATGCACAAGTCCATGGGGACGGGTCTAATGCATCCGAGGGTGCTGAGGGAGTTGGCTGATGTGATTGCAGAGCCATTAGCCATTATCTTTGAAAACCCATGGCGATCGAGGGAGGTCCAAGATGATTGGAAAAAGGAAAATATAGTGCCCATCTTTAAAAAAGGGAAGAAGAATCCAGGGAACCAAGACCAGTCAGCCTCACTTCAGTCCCTGGAAAAATCATGGAGCAGGTCCTCAAGGAAACCATTTTGAAGCACTTGGAGGCGAGGAAGGTGATCAGAAACAGTCAACGTGGATTCACCAAGGGCAAGTCATGCCTGACCAACCTGATTGCCTTCTATGATGAGATAACTGGCTCTGCGGATATGGAGAAAGTGGTGGACGTGATATATCTTGACTTTAGCAAAGCTTTTGATACTGTCTCCTACAGTATTCTTGCCAGTCAGTTAAAAAAGAATGGATTGGATTAATGGACTATAAGGTGGATAGAAAGCTGGCTAGATCATCAGGCTCAATGGGTAGCGATCAACAGCTTGATGTCTAGTTGGCAGCCAGTATGAAGTGGAGTGCCCAAGGGGTCTGTTCTGGGGCCGGTTTTGTTCAACATCTTCATGAATGTTCTGGAAGATGGGATAGATTGCATCCTCAGCAAGTTCGCGGATGACACTAGGCTGCGGGGGGAGATAGATATGCTGGAGGGTAGGAATAGGGTCCAGAGTGACCTAGACAAATTGGAGGATTGGGCCAAAAGAAATCTGATGAAGTTCAACAAGGACAAGTGCAGAGTCCTGCACTGAGGATGGAAGAATCCCATGCACTAATACAGGCTGGGGACTGACTGGCTTAGCGGCAGTTCTGCAGAAAAGGACCTGGGGATTACAGTGGATGAGAAGCTGGATATGAGTCAACAGTGTGACCTTGTTGCCAAGAAGGCTAATGGCATAGTGGGCTGCATTATTAGGAGCATTGCCAGCAGATTAAGGGACGTGCTTATTCCCCTCTATTCGGCACTGGTGAGGCCACATCTGGAGTATTGCATCCAGTTTTGGGGCCCCCACTACAGAAAGGATGTAGACAAATTGGAGAGAGTCCTGCGGAGGGCAGTGAAAATAATTAGGGGGCTGGGGCATATGTCTTATGAGGAGAGGCTGAGGGAAATTGACATATTTAGTCTACAGAAGAGAAGAGTGAGGGGGGATTTGATAGCAGCCTTCAACTAGCTGAAGGGGGATTCCAAAGAGGATGGAGCTTGGCTGTTCTCAGTGGTGGCAGATGACAGAGCAAGAAGCAATAGTCTCAAGTTGCAGTGGGCGAGAGCTAGGTTGGATATTAGGAAAAACTATTTCACCAGGAGGGTGGTGAAGCTTTGGAATGGGTTACCTAGGGAGGTGGTGGGATCTCCATCCTTAGAGGTTTTTAAGGGCCGGTTTGAGAAAACCCTGGCTGGGATGATTTAGTTGGTGTTGGTTCTGCTTTGAGCAGGGGGTTGGACTAGATGACCTCCTGAGGTCTCTTCCAAACGTAATCTTTTGTGATTCTATGATCACACTAAGAGGCCCTTTCTTATCTTCCTTAATCCTTTCAGGGCTGGTGAGGGGAGAAAAATCTGGTCCTTGTCATCTCAATTTCAGCATCCAAAATTAGTGGATACTTTTGACCTTACTCTCTTTGCCTCAGTTTCCCATCTGTAAAATGGGGATAAAACCACCCCTCCGTGTTTTTTGTGAAAATAAATTCATTAATATTTGTGAAACATGCAGATGCTATACTGATGAGCATTATAGAAAAGCTAGTGTGGAAATTAACAATTCTGGTTGCAGAGCAGGGTTTGAATAGTGTGTCCTACATAATGCATGGGGAGACACATTGTACAATGAGGAGAAAACATAGCTGCTCGGTTAGTGAAAACTATCCAGTCTCTGCACTTTATGAGGCAGGATCCTGTGGAAAAAATACTATGGTATCACGTAATTAAAGACTGTATCATAATTCATATGCACAAGAGGGGCTGAATTAAGTTTGTACAGGCAACCTTAATACTGGCATTTCCTAACTTTTGAGTTTGTAACCTTAATAATTTTGTATTTATTTTAATATAAATTTTGTGTAGATAGATAGATAGATAGATAATTGCTGATTTATTGACAGGCTATCAGATTCATAACAGAAAAGAATTCATAACAGCAGGGAACATTACTCCTAAGCTGTGGAACAATTAGGTTCTTGGTGGTTCATGACCTATACAGAACTGAAGCATAACCTTTCTCCGCACATCCCACTAATGAACTGACCTGAACATTAGTTTCCTTCCCCTTAAGATGAGTTAGTCATCACTTAATACCCGGCTCTTAATGAGATCCATTGTTTTATAATCATCCACCTGAATTCCACTACACTAATATCACAATTAAGCAGTTTACATTCATTTCAGTTAAATTAAGAACTATTCACTGCCTTTCAGATTTCTGCTGTGTACAGGAATTTCCCCTGGGGAAACAGTTCTAAAAGAGGGGCTTCAGAGAGGATCCACCTACTCATAAGCATAGGAGGATATCTGCCAGCAATGAGAGAGTGAGCATAGGTAAGTTAATTATGTCTCTTCATATCTCATATACACACATCCCATTCAATCCAAAAGAATGTAACATTAAGGTCCCAGGGTTTTATTTGAAGTGGTGCTCTTTGGGAATATGGGAAGGCTCTTACATCTAAAGCTGGGTGAAATTTTCAATCAAAAAACGTTTTTCACCAAAAAATGCAGATATGTGTTAACTAAAATATTTCACAAATTTGTGTTGAATTTGCCCATTTTTTTGGTTAAAAACAAACCAAGCCAAATTCCAAAATGCCTAAATGTTTGTGTTTTTCAACTTGGAATGACTTTTTATTTCAAATTTTCATTTAATTTCCTTTAAAAAATTAAAAACATAAAAATGCATGAAATCACAGGACCCCAAAATATATTTTTTGCCTTTTTGGTTTTCTGATTTTTAAAAATTTGTTTTAGATCAGTCTGAAAAGATTTCCCCCCTAGTTTCTCAGTACAGTCAGGAAACAGAAAAATCAGTTATCGGCACAGCTCTAATTACAATGCTTCTGCAACGTAAGATCCATCAGAACATAAGGATACAAGAATAGCCATACTGGCTCATACCAATGGCCCATTTAACCAAGTATCCTGTCTTCCAACAGTGGACAGTGCCAGATGCGTCAGAAGGAATGAACAGAGTAGGGCAATTTATCAAGTGATCCATCGTCTGTCTTCCAGTCCCAGCTTCTAGCAGTCAAAAATTTAGGGACACCCAGAGTATAGGGTTGTATCTATGACCATTTTGGCTAATAGCCATTGGTGGATCTATCCTCTATGAACTTACCTAAATCTTTTTTGAACTAAGTTATACTTTTGGCTTTCACAACATCCCCTGGCAATGTGTTCTCTCCGGCAGCCTGCAGCCCCAGAGTTCTCTGTCCCCAGCAGGCGCGGGGCCGCAGCTTCTCTCCCCTGCTGGGCACTAGGTGGGCCCTGCGCCTGCTGGGAACAGAGAACACCACGCCCGCAGCCTGAGTTCACTGTCCCCGTCAGGCGCAGGGCTGCGGCTTCTCTCCCCAGCTGGGCACTAGGCGGGCGCACATAAATGCCCCGGTGGACGCCATGGTGCCCACGGGCACCGCATTGGGGACCACTGATCTATCTCCTTCCTAATGGTTCCTAAAATTCTAATAGCTTTTTTGACTGCCACTGCACACTGAGCAGATGTTTTCAGAGGACGATCCATGATAACTCCAAAATCTCTTTCTTGAGTGGTAACAGCTAATTTAGACTCCATCATTTTGTATGTATAATTAAGATTATGTTTTCCAATTTTCAAATGTTTCGCATTTATCAACACCTAATTTCATCTACCATTTTGTTGGTCAGTTACCCAGCTTTGTGAGATCCCTTTGTAACTCATCACATTCATTTTTGGATGTAGCTATCTTGAGTAATGTTGTATAATCTGCAAACTTCTTATCCCTTTTTCCAGATCATTTATGACTATATTGAAAAACACTGGTCCTAGTACTGATCCTTGGAAGAGCCTGCTATTTACCTCTCTACATTGTGCAAACTAACCATTTATTCCCACCCTTTCCCCCCTGTCTTTAACCAGTTACTGATCCATGAGAGGACCTTCCTTCTTGTCCCATGATTGCTTACTTTGCTTAAGAAGCATTGCTGAGGGGCCTTGTCAAAGGCTTTCTGAAAGTCCAAGTACACTGTATCCACTGGATCACCTTTGTTCACATGAGTCATCTAGTTTATGTTGTCCACAATGTGATAAACAATCTACGTGTTCTGACATAACTGTAATGTTCTGACTCTTTGACACTTTGTGGAAGTTTAGAAATATAACCAACTTCTTATAGGCAGACCTGACCCCAAGCTTTTACACATTCAAACTTTGAATCACAGTCCATTCACTGGAAAGAAGAAACTAAAATGGCTAAAGCAGAAGAAACCTGTGAAAAAAATCTGCTTGCCTGTTCTTTTGAAAACCCACACAAAATATGAATGTGATGTACATCTCTTATTTTTCTGGTTGAGCATATATCCTTTATTTTTTTAATCGGCACTTTGTACCTCGTATGCTAGGCCAAGCCTCTTAAAAACAGGTCCATTGGGTTTAATATAGCAGCAGTGGAACAGCAGGACATCCTCATAAAACCATGTGATTGCTCTTGTAAAAATGCGGCATACATTCTAAGGCAGTGAAGAAGCCCATTATTATTGTTACTAATGCTGAGAAAATGGTATTTCAAAGTAAAAAGAACGGAACTTTATTAATGCATAATGTCTGGTTTCCAAGTGACGGTTATTAGTGTTCTTTTCTTATTGCCTATAGTTTGTCTTTATTCATTTTCACCACTGAAATGTTATCACCCTTTCATCCTACCCTAATTTTCCATTCTGCAAATGTTCTTAATGCTCAGCCTCAGAAGATAATAGGCAACCTGCACTATGTTTTCAAACCAGTATGAGAAAAATTTAACCTAGAAGCAGAGAGAGGAAGAGTATTCTGAAAAGAAAGCTTTTTCGAAAATCAAAAGGGAATGTTTTGCCTTCATTTTCTTTTCAGTTAAAAAGTATGTGGTAATATCTCATTTTAGGGCTTGATTCTTTAAAGTGCTGAGCATTCAGCATCTGATCACACAAAACACTTAAGAACAGGCTTAACTTTAAGCAGGTGCATAATCCCATTGAAGTCAATGGGAGCACATACATGTTTAAAATGAAGCACATGCTTAAACGCTTTACTGGATTGGGCCACAGAGCTCAGGATCTTGCTGGCTCAAGCCTTTACTTCTGTTTTCTAATAGAGACAAGACAGAAGTACTTTCTGCATGCCATGGCATGCAGTTGCTCCTAGTGACATGGACTATATTAACTTTGAGGCAACTTGGTACAAGCAGAAATCAATGGTATATAATCTAAACAGTTGTAAATCATTTTTTTTTAATTCAGGTGAGAAGAGTCCTGAGAATTGTCATTATCCCTCTTTACAGTCTCTGTCATCAGTATCAGTCACTGGGTGTACTGTCACCTATCGCATTACCCATCTCATGGGGCAAGAAGTGGGTTTCTTTGAGTCTCTGTACTATGCTGATTTTGGCTGACTGATATGTAGAGCCTGGCACATAACTGTTTTCAGTGTATTCCTAAGGAATAATAGGGGAAACAGTGTCTGTGACATTTTACATTGTGCATAGCCCCAGATGTTTCTTTATTTTGGAAGACATATAAGAAGTTGATTAAGCTCATTATGTCAGGCTAGGTTTGCTTGGCAGTACACAGTGGAAGATGTTTGCAAAGGATTTACAGAAATAACTGCTAAAGTAAATGGCTCAAATTTTAATTTTAATAATGAAAATGGAAATAAAATCATTTATTTTTTCCCCAGTGCTTACTCATTTACCCTTTTCCAGTGTATAACCTTTGATATTTTTTAAATATTCTGCGAGACACATTTTTATTAATCAAGCATCTAGACATTCATCTGCAAACCCCAACAAAAACAGTGTGCTCGCCCTTGACATCCCTCATGTTTCTTTACTCTTACATTTTTTCTTCAAACAACTAGCTTTACACAAACACATTAATCAAAGATCATAACTCAAACAGCAGATAAGTAATTTTAACAACAGTTTTGTATTTATATCTATGTAACCCACCTGGGTCAAAGGGGCCGATTTCCATTTTGTTAACAAGCCTCTTGAAGAAAGCCACATTTGGATCTGCAGATATTTCACCACACAGTGACGCTGTTAGCAGAATCTCAGCTATCCTTGCAGATTCTCAAAAGCAACCTGAGAGGTCATAGCCTTTTTCCTGGTAAGATATACACATAAAGGAAAGATTTTCTAAAGCACACAGCACTGGCCCAACTCTGCTCCCACTGATGGGATCGATTTCAGTGAGAGAAGGGCAAGGCTAATGTTGAGCGCTTTTGAAAATTCATTCCAAACTTTCCAGCCCCACAGGGCAGATATGTGGGCTAGCTAGCCAGGTCACTCAAATTTATAGAGTATGATGTCACTTACCTAAGGTCTGCTGACACTGTAGGTGGGACTATATTCTGTGTTCCACACCACAAGCCTATGCAACACAATGAAAACTGCACCCTTATTTACCAATCTATTAACCATTCATTCTAGGATCTGGCATGTTGTGAAGTTTGCCGAATTTATATTTATAAAAAGCTCTTTGAGCTCCTGTGAAAGATGTGATAGAAGTATAAAATCTTTTTATTTTTATTCTACTTAATCTACCCCCTACTTTTCTCTCAGAACCATTCAATCCGCATGGTACCCTTTTCTCAAAGACATAATAATACAAAAAATGGACAACTGGAGCCTATAATAATAATAATAACTATTGATCCTTTTCCTCCGATTTTAACAAATGGATTACTGTATCCTGGTCCTTCTGAAATCGTGTTGTGACACATGGCACTTTTTAATCACATGTATTAGACTCAGATTCAACAATTCATAATATTCCAAGCTGAATTTAAAAGTTGACCTTCATCTCTGACTGTGTGACAGAGGACATTTTTGGTACTTTTATTTTATTTTATTTTTTTAAAAGCTCTTTTTTGTCAGGGATAAAAGATTTTAATACTGTGAAATTCACAAAGTAGCTTGGCAAAAGTGACACTTTCCCTTGTCTCGCCTCAGGTACGGAAGCTTTCTTACAGTGCTAATCTTGCACATAGTCTCCTTAAACCATTTTTTGTTGTTATTAATGAGATACAAATCACATGTATTTCATCTAATTTATGCATGCACCATTTAAAAGATCTATAAGGCATTTTATTCATGCTGTTGCCTATTAAGATAATAAAAGACAGAAAAAGTCCAAATAAATAGAAACTTTTTTCTTCTGTCTTCACTCCAAGTCCATGAAGGCTATGTTTAAACCAGAAGAAAGTTGTCATTGCGTATAGTGATATTTCTAGAGGAGCTCTATTATCATTAAGTATGAATGCTATGCATTCAGATAAAAGCAGAGATAAGTCTGTTCAGTAAAGCAGACGTTTAGATTCAGTTATAAAGACTACTATCAGTCAAGTGTAATACATAGAAAAGAGTTTCAACCTAAAAAAAGGCCTTAATTGCCTTTTTATATATTTTAGAATAAAAATCAGTGCCCTTTAAGAAATTAATGAACTTCAAACAGTACTGAAACTTTGCTGAGGAGGAGGTTAGTTAGCAGACCCCAATTGATTTACTCAGTAAAGTTCCTGGCAAGAACAGCTTACCATATCTGTTCATCTGGACAGTAATTCTAGCAAATTTAGCACTAGAATAGATAAGGATGTGAGGTATTGTGTTCAGACTGTTTTTTATGGTGGCATCCTTTGTTAAAGTATAAAACAAAGCTTCCACTGTGTTTGCTGTAACAATAAATATTTGGTGCCAAATGGTTCCTTCTGCATATGCAATTGAGAAGAGCATAAAGCAGCTAAAATGCCTGGAAAAAGGCGACATGAAGGTCATCGAAAGAGTTCTTCTACTCCCATTACCCCTACCCCCTGGAAGCAGTTCTGTGGGTGTTCCATGAGAATTGGGATCTGAATCCAGGAAAGAATGGGCAAGGGCTCAGGTTAGGTAATAGACATTCTCTGTGGCATCATTTCACCACCACCATGCGCACAGCCCCTTAAATCCCCGGGACATTCTGATCCCTATTAATTATGACTCAAGCAACCAGTCCCCCCATCACACCACACACATTATTATTATTTCTTTATTATATGTATTACTGTGTCATGTAAGAGACCTAGTCATTGATCAGGACCCCACTTTGCTAGGCTAGATTTGGCAGATAAGGAAGGCAGGCTACATAACTCCTGCATGTGGTGCCATGTGATCAGCTAAGCACCAGGAAGTGAGTGGACCTGGCTTCCTTTGGCTCTCTTTTAATCTGTGGGAAACACTTCTTCCCTGACAGTCTGATCAGATGGAAACTCCACAAGTGAGGAATACCAGATAGTGCCCTGGTGTCAGGGAGTTTGCTGTGTGCTCCAGGCTGGTACTACTGCCTACTTGTGGTACTCCGAGGCATGACACCTAATGGTGAGAGTCCAAGGGTTGATTTATCTGTCTGTTACAGCCCAAAGTAGTGTCACTCACTGCTGAGAGTACAAAGGCCCCTCTACCTAGTGGCTACAGTTCTGGGGTAGTGTTGCCTACTGGCAAGAATTGGTGGGGTAGGGGAACCAGGGCCTACCCTACTCTACTGGGTTCCAACTCAGGGCCTTACGAAACAGGGTCATTTGCTACTGTTGCTCCAAACCCATTTTTGGTCAGACGTGGGATCCCTTCTATGCCCCTCCAACCCATCTCCACATTCTCTCCTGCGGGGCCCCTGTTAGTCGTCACTCTTGGCTCTTACAGTCAGCTGCTCCCAGCGGCTGTGTTATGAGGCTTGGTCCTAGAAGTGTGGAGCCCTGGCAACTTCCCAGTAGGGTTGCCAACCCTCCTGGTTTTGCTAGGAATCTCCTGGAACCAGGCTCTATCTCCTGGAGGCTACTGAAGCCAAACTGGGAGATTTTAGGCCCCTAAAAGTCTGGCAGCTTAGTGGGGCTAAGGCAGGCTCCCTGTCTGCCCTGTCTCTGTGCCACTCCTGGAAGTGGATGGCATGTCCCTGCGTCTGTGGGGATGTGCTGGCGGTTTCTGGGAGCAGAGTGGGGTCAGGGCAGGCAGGGAGCCTGCTTTAGCCCCACTGCACTGCTGCCCAGGAGCTGCCCAAGGTAAGTGCTGCCTGGCTGGAGCCCATACGCCTTGTCCTGCACCCCTAGTCCCTGCCCCAGCCCTGAACCCTCTCCCGCACCTAAACTCCTTCCCAGAGCCCGCACCTCCTCCCACCCCCAACCCCTGCCCCAGCCCTGAGCCCCTACCCGCACCCAAACTCCCTCCCAGAACCTGCACCCCGCACTCCCTTGTGCACCCCAACCCCCTTCTCCTGCCCTGAGCACCCTCCTCATCCAAACTCCCTCCCAGAGCTCGCACACCTCACCAGCTCCTGCACCCCAATCCTCTGCCCCAGCCCTGAGCCGCCTCCCGGAGCTCACACCCCTCCTCCATTCCCCCAGCCCTGAGCCCTCTCCATTACCCCAAATCCCTCCCAGAGCTTGCACCCTGCACTCCTCCTGCACCCCCAACCCCCAGCCCCAGGCTCAGCCTGAAGCCCCCACCCACATGAGGGTGGGGGAGAGTGAGCAATGGAGGGAGGGGGGGGATGGAGTGAGTGGGGTGGGGTCTCAGAGAAGGGGTAGGGCCTTGGTGAAGGGGTGGAGTAGGGGGCTGGGCAAGGGTGTTTGGGTTTGTGTGATTAGACAGTTGGCAACCCTACTTCCCAGCAGGAGTCTGCTGTATCCGACTTCTCTCCTCCATGGTCCACCCAGACTGAGCCAAGTCATTCCCTTTTAAATGCTCTTTCCACTGTAAGCATACCCAGCAGAGGTGAGGGGGTGTGGCCTTTTGGCCCAGAGCAGCTCCTTAACCCTCATCTCACCAGTGCGGGTTTGGTACTCCCCATCACACCCGGGTTCTTAAAGGACAATTTAGCCCTTTTTATGTGTGTTCTGTTTCCCTATATTATTTATACATTATCTCTATTATAACTAAAACAATTAATGCATTTGTTTTTGTGTTTGGATCATGTGTGAATTTCTTTAACAGTGCTGTGTGTACAGCTTTATGCACTGCAGCTATGCTATCTTTTGATGTGATCAACGTAGAGATTGCAAGCTA
Organism: Chrysemys picta bellii; assembly: GCF_011386835.1. Taxonomy (NCBI): domain Eukaryota; kingdom Metazoa; phylum Chordata; order Testudines; family Emydidae; genus Chrysemys; species Chrysemys picta. Next base: position 34,992,431 of record NC_088791.1, read on the forward strand.
AGCAGAGTTTGGTGAGCAATAATTTTGTTGGAAGGCCTCCAGGGAACATCTAAATGATTCAGGTTTTAGGGATTTAGTAGGTGGCACTTCTTCCTCTGGGGCATTTTTGCATCAATGTGCCAGCATGGTATTAAGGGCAGTGTGCCATAGGAGGTGTTGTTTTCAGACATAAAAGGAACATAATTATCACCTGTGATCATTATATATTTCATGAGATTTTTCATAATAATAGGTGAGTTAGCCTGAGTGTTCTGGCTAACTTACAGCTAAATTGTGTTGTGCTTACTGAAATTCCCACTTTGCTTTCAAATGGACACAGTATTTTTCTTAATTTCCTGTCCTGAATTATTATGCAGTGTTGCTCTGCACAGTAAATACATTGAAACTTCAGTTCCCGGATATAGTTGAACTACTTCACTGAGATTTTTTGAGACTTAATTCATGTATTTCAAGCACTTTGAGGTCTGTGGATAAATGACACTATATATTTACCTGCAAAAATTAATTTCAGATTTAGCTACTTTCCTTTTTACACAAATTTTTAAACAAACATAATAAAACATACCTAAATTTACAATATACACAAACTAAACCAAGAAAATAAAGACAATGAAGATAAATAATTAGCACCTATGGCTTCTGTTATCCAAGAGATGCTATCTCATTTCTCTTGTCTTGATCTCCTTTTATTTCAACAGCCAAGAGACAGAAAGGAAATCCAGACTTTGGTTTTCTAAGGGCCAAAATATGATCTCAGTTTCACTAGTGTAAGAAAAAATAATTGCACTGAAATCAGTGGAGTTATTTAAAAATTACACCAGTATGAATGAGATTAGAATCTAGACCTAAAAACAAAACTAGCAAAATATTCCAATATCTGGTTTAGCCCCAGGTGCTGTTCTCCTCATCCTTAAATACCTGCCTAATTCATATGTGTTAGATACTGGCTATGTTTTATTTTACTCATGGGAAGATCAGTTCCGAAATCACGCTACCTTCAGTTGTGACATCACAGTAGGCAGTGCATGGACATGATGAAAGCACTAATTCTCAACATTCATGTCTTCTGACTTGGGAAGTGTTGCAGTTATTTAATATACTAATAAATGTACCTTGTTTCTGAGACTCTCAAAATACATTACAATTTTCATTCATTACTTCTCAAAATAACCTGTGACAAGTGAGATAATTGACCCAGTTCACAAAGCCAACAGCTGTGACTACTAAAAGCAGCAAAATACATTACAAGTCAACTACTATCATAACAAATACAACCTGCTTAGAGAAGTTAGCCAGAGAAGAGACATAAAGAAATGAAAGTAAAATTAATGTTAGATTTCCACATAGAAAAATTTGTATTTCTCTTCCAGTATCATATGCTAGGCATTACTCACTCAAAAGTAGGTGAAGCTACATGAAGTGAGGATGAATACTTTGCACCAACTTTTAGAGGCTTTGATAAGAGAAATAAGACATCTGAAAAAAAAATGATGCAAGGGATAATGCTGGCAAATAATGAAGGGCAGGGATCAGCAACCTTTGGCACACAGCCCATCAGGGAAAGCCGCTGGCGGACCAGGACGGTTTGTTTACCTGCAGCGTCCGCAGGTTCGGCCGATCGCAACTCCCACTGGCCATGGTTCACTGTTCAGGCCAATGCGGGAAATGGCGGCTAGCACATCCCTCAGTCCACGCCTGGTATTAAATGTGAATATTGATACAATGGGCATCACAGAACAATGATAACTAATGGGACATGGTAGTACCAGAGTGCAAAATATATAGGGATGACAGAGTAGGTCACATTAATGGGGATGGTGTGGCACTATGTGTGGAAGAAAGCATAAAGTCAAATATAATGAAAATCTTAAATGAATCTAACAGTATCACAGAATCTCTATGGATAGAAATTTCTTGCTTGAATAATGCGTATAGCAGTAGGAATATACTAATGACCACCCAACCAGGGCGATTAGAGATTACAGAGACTACAAAAACAGAAAACCCAGAAATAATGGGAAATTTCAATTATCCCCATATTGACAGGGATCATGTCACCTCAGGATGGGATGCAGACTCCACTAATGACTGCTTCTTGGAGCATCTATTTGTGGAACTCCCAAGCGGAGAGGCAATTCTTGATTTAGTCCTAAGTGGTGCACACGATCTGGTCTAAGAGGGCAATATAGCTGAGCCACTCAAAGTTTAATTAAATTTTACATTATTGTAGGGGGGGAATACCAAGGAAACTCACCACAGTAGCATGCATTAACTTGAAAAAGGGTAACTACACAAAAATGAGGAGGTCAGTTAAGCAAAAATTAAAAGGAAAAGTCACAAGAGTGAAATGCCTGCAAACTGCATGGAAACTTAAAAAACCACCATAATAGAGGTTCAAATGATATGTATACCCCAAATAATAATAATAAACAAAACAGCGGGAGGATCAAAAATGACAGCATGGCTAAACAACAAAGAAAAATAGGTGGTTAGAGATAAAAAGACATCTTTTAAAAAAGGGAAGTCAAATCCTATTGAGGAAAAATAGAAAGGAACATAAACTCTGACATGTCAAGTGTAAAAGTATAATTAGGCAGGCCACAAAAGAATTTGAAGAGCAACTAGCAAAAGACACAAAATTAACAGCAATTTTTTAAGTACACCAAAAACAGGACATCTGCCAAACAGTCAGTGAAGGGCCGGGATGAACGAGATGGTAACGGAGCACTCAAGGAAGAGAAGGCCATTGCGGAGAAACTAATTGAATTCTTTGTACTGGTCTTCACTGCAGAGGATGTGAGTGAGTATCCCTCATCTGAACCATTCTTTTTAGGTGACAAATCTGAGAAACGGCTCCGGTTTAAGTGTCAATAGAGGAGATTTTGGAACAAATTGATAAATTAAACTATAAGAAGTCACCAGAACCAGATGGTATTCACCCAAGAGTTCTGAAAGTGAATATGAAATTACAGAACTACTAATAATGGTGTGTTTCTTAAATCAGCCAGATGAATGGTGGATAGCTAATGTAATGTTGATTTTTAAAAAGAGCACCAGAGGCAATCCTGGCAATTACATGCCAGCAAGCTTAACTTCAGTACCAGACAAATCAGTTGAAACTGTAATAAAGAACAGAATTATCAGACACATAGATGAACACAATATGTTGGGGAAGAATCAAAAGACTTTTGTAAAGGGAAATCAAGCCTCATCAATCTGTGAGCATTCTTTGAGGGTATCAACAAATATGTGGACAAAAATGATCCAGTGGATATAGTGTACTTGGACATTCAGAAAGCCTTTGACAAGGTCCCTCACCAAAGGCTCTTATGCAAAATAAGAAGTCATGAGATAAGATGGAAGGTCGTCTCATGGATCACTAACTGGTTAAAAGATAGGAAACAAAGAGTAGGAATAAATGGACAGCTTTCACAGTGGTGAGAGGTAAATAGCAGGGTCCCCCAAGAATCTGTACTGGGACCAGTCCTGTTCAACATACTCATAAATTATCTGAAAAAGGCTTCAACAGTGAGGTCGCAAAGTTTGCAGATGATACAAAATTACCCAAGGTATGTAAGTCCAAGGCAGACCATGAAGAGTTACACGGGGCTCTCACAAAACTGGGTGACTGACCAACAAAATGTCAGATGAAATTCAATGTTGATAAATACAAAGTAATGCACATTGAAAAACATAATCCTAACTACACATAGAAAATGATGGAGTCTAAATTAGGTGTTATTACTCAAGAAAGAGTTCTTGGTGTCATCATAGTTCTCTGAAAACATCTGCTCAGTGTACAGCTGCAGTCAAAAAAGCTATCAGAAGTTAGAAACCATAGGAAAGGGATAGACAATAAGACAAAAAAATCATAATGCCACTATATAAAGCCATGGTACATAAACATTTTGAATAGCGTGTGCAGTTCTGGTCATCACATCTTAAAAAAGATATATTTGAATTGGGAAAAGTACAAAGAAGGGCAATGAAAATGATTTGTGGTATGGAACAGCTTCCAAATGAGGAGAGATTAAAAAGACTGGTACTGATCATCTTAGAAAAGAGACAACTAAGGGGGGATAGGACAGAGGTCTAAAAATCATGAATGGTGTAGAGAAAGTGAATAAGGAAGTGTTATTTACCTCTTCACATAATACAAGAACCAGGGGTCACCCAATGAAATTAATATACAGCAGGTTCAAAGCAAATATAAGGAAATATTTCTTCACACAACAGATAATCAATCTGTGGAACTCATTGCAAGGGGATCTTGTGAAGGCCAAAAGTATAACTGGGTTCAAAAAAGAATTAGATAAGTTCATGGAAGATATGTCTATCTATGGCTATTAGCCAATATGCTCATGGATGCAACTTCTAACTGCCAGAAGCTGGGGCTGGATGACTGGATGGATCAGTTGATAATTGCCCTGTTCTGTTAATTCCCTTTGAAGCATCTGTCACTGGCCACTGTTGGAAGAGAGGATACTGGGCTGGATAGACCATTGGTCTGACCCAGTATGACCAATCTTATATTTTTATGTGCTTATCTCACTTCAGCTGGATTGTATTTCTGGGGACAGCCATGCATCAGCAAAGATGCCAAAGTTATTGGCTAACAAACTGAAGTATTGATGTGCAATGTCAGATTTTTAAAGAGAGCCCAGGTAGCTACTTAAATGCTTAGATACAAAAGGTCAGAGGATATGCCGCATCTTGAGAATTTTACAGCTGTATCAACACAAATAGCTGTGGAGGCTTTACAGGTGCAGCAGTACCAATTTTCTACAGTTTCAATTACATCAGCAGAACCAACTCTCTGATGAGGTTCGGTACCTCAATATACCTCAGCTTGGATGATACTAGCTACCTTGTGCAAGTTCCAAAACCCTGAGTATTAGATTGCTTTAGTCACTGAGTAAAAGTGAGTGAATAAGGATTCAAAATTTGGTATATGGTAATGAAATGATCATTGACTGCCTCATCTTTGATTTGGTGATTATTATGGTTTTTCATATAACTAACTAGCTGGAAGTGGCATATCTGTATCCCAGTCTTCTGAAGTTGACTTGTTGACTTGGTGGACTCAGTCATTCTGAAATCCATTTGTGTATTCCACTTTACTAATATCACTCTCATGATTATAGGAATAATGGGGTTTCTCTTAAATGCATTAGTGTGTCATTGATCATAGTCTGAAAGACTTATTCCTATGCAGAAGTCCAGCTTAAGGCCTGTGTACCACCTAAGTCTCACTTAAGCCATCAAGGGGTTAAATGGGACAAAGTGGTACATAGCACTTCTACTAGCCTTCTGCATATGGGGTGAATTTCACCAGCAATGAATTATGAATACATTCCCATCACAGCACTGTGTTGATATAAGTGGACTCCAGGTTATTCCGTTCATGAATGTGAGGCTTTTTGGGCTAAAAGGACCTTGACCTCAAATGCTGAACACAGTCCCCTCTGAGCCTAATACTAACTCTCTGTAGGAAGCAATAATCTCCCTGCTCTAGTGGAAAAGTTCCCAAGCATATCCCTGGCTTGCATCCCAAATGTCTTTTTAAGATTACATAGTCACCTAAAGAGTGCTCCTCAAAATAACGAGCGATATCAATAAATAAATAAATAAAATCACAAGACTGTAGAACTTCAGAAAATGCTAATGTGTTTACAGAGACTTTCTTTTCTGGCTATTGTTCCTGAACACTGTGACAGATATTTTGCTGATGCTTCCTATTCTCAGGAGTCTGTCAAACCCAATTAAAAATTGCATTTTGGTACTCCCTGAACATTGCAGTGGTAGATTGCTGTGGAGATAGTATGCTACCTTCTCTGTGCTATCAGTAATCCTGCTGTGTTTACCCTCTGCCTCCTCCACAAACAAACATACAAACAAAAAAGAAGGGAATAAAAATTCTTCCTGCTTGCATTCTGTATGTGCCAACATCTTGTTAAATAGCTTGGGTTTTGAAATGTAAAACACTTAGACTCACCTCACAAAATAGCCACTAAAATTTTCCCTGACTCTTCCTCTCTCCAAATATTAGACTTTTTTTTACTGCTTTCTACATAGGTCAGTACTCTATAGATGTTAAGTGCCCCAGTCACTCTGAAATCAACAGGAGTTGGGGTGCTCAGCACTAGAGCAATGTGAATAATGGACACTGGTTTCTTGGCAATTCTGAAAAATTGGGGGGGAAAATCATTTCAGGTGAAATTGAAAACAATTTTTTTCAAAAAATTCAGCAATTCAAAGAGAAAATAAATAATTTTAGGTCAAATGAAATGTTTTAGTTGACCCAAAATTAAATGTTTCAGTTTGATTTTTTTTTATTCCTATTAAAACAAAATTTAAGGAATTTTGTATCAAACATTTGAAACATTTCATTTAGAAAAAGTTGAAATGAAAGGGTTTTCAAAATATGTTGGTGTTGCTGAATCTTCATTTCATGCTGGAAAAAAAAAAGTTTTTCGTGACGTTTTGCCCTGCTCTACTCAGCGCTTCTCAGGAAGCACTAGCTAATTCCTTGGCTACTGTTTCTGCTTGTGTTGCAGTTGTAATTATATTGCTGTGTTGAGCGTCATAACTTAGCTGTAAAAATTCTCTTTGTGTTGAAATAAAGCACATTCGGGGCCAGATCCACACCCTCCCCCCCCCCCCATTGAAGTTAATGGAACGACTGGTCCATGAATTCCATGAATTCTCTTGGAGGATAATGGAAGTTTCATGCCCCAAGAGGATGTGGAGTCTGGATAAAGGTCTCCAGTCCCAGTGCTGATCATTCTAACCAATTTTAGGTTAGTTCTCCATTTTATTTATCTCAATTCTTAAAACATAAAAAGTGCCTTTCAGGAAGGTCTTTCCATTTAACAGTCTTTAATGGTTCAAAATCTATAAGGGTGGGAGACTGAAAGTAGCCTAGGGGATTTAGGAGCACAACCCCTACTCCCACTGACTTTTAATGGGAGTCGGGGACCCAACTCCTGTAAGCCCCTTTAAAAATCCCAACCCTAAACCACAAAAATAAGTGCAGTAATTTTAAAAATCCTTCAATGTAACCACTAATCCCAGTCAAACAATACAAAGCCCTCCCTCCCTCCACAAAAGCCTGGAAAAAGGAATGGGCCTTGAAACATGGCTTGAAGAGCAACAGAATCAGACTATTTCAGACCAAGAAAGGGAGTGGCTTCCAAGTCCTGAGCCCTCAAAGAACATTATGGCACCATTCCATTCTTTCCCTATAAAACTGACACTGTTCTGGCTTGAGAGCGTCTGCTCTCTCTGACTGTAGGGCTTGGGGAGAGAGGCAGGACAAGACATTTATATTCTAAAACCAATATATAGTTAGCCATTTTAATAAATAAAACAAAACCCAAAAACCATGGGCCATATCCTCACGTGGTAAGTTAGCAAAGATCTGTGGACTTCAGTGCAGCTCTGCTGATTGACAAAAATGACTGTTTTTTTTTAAATTCATATTGGTAGCTGTAGCGGGGTGCTCACCCCACTCCTGTCTGGAGGGGTTAAAACAGCCCTGAAGAGGGCTGCAGTTGGGAAAAGGAAAGGCTGATTGGGGAAGCAGCCAAGGCTGAGGCCACGGCTGGCCCTATAAGAGGGCTGAGGGACAGAGACAAGACACACTCTCTCTCTAGCTTATGAGAGAGAAGGACTTGGCTGCCTGGGAAGCTGAGGAGGGTACCTAGGGTGGACCAGTGCTAGGGAAGGGCAGAGGGAGCTGGGGAGCTCTAGCCTAGCAAAGCCCCAGGCTGCAGGCCAAGCTAAGGGCCCACAAGAGGGTACTAGGGCTGTAGAGGGGCAGTCCAGATATAGGCAGAGGCAGCTGGTCTGACACCCCTTGCCGATGATGAGTGTCTGCCCCAGGAAGTGGGGGCTAGATGATGACTGGCAGTAGCCACTGAGGCAAGGTGGGGATAGGGGGTTAGGGGTTCCACTGGATGGGGAGACCCACATTGTGGGTTACTGGGGGGGCAGAACCCTGACATAGAAGGGCACTGGGGTCTGGGAGGGACATGGGGGCCAGCGGCAGGAGAGACACTGGCCTGCAGAGGATGCTCTGTGCTGAAAGTGCTAATTCCTGAGATGACCAGCAGGAGGCGCCGCACCACAGTGCTCCTAAAATTCCAAGTGGGATTTGTTGTAACATAAATGTTATTCACTCTATTACAGGATACTGGAGGCTATGCTCCATTGAAACTTATGAAATGAAGTTTACAATGGCTGTGGATTTGGATATGTACCCAAGTAGAGTTATTACTGACCGATAATAATAATGTGGAGGTATTTTCCTACTTTAATATTTAATTTGTTCACTGTGTTTATATTAGCACTTGGAGATTTTTAAAACTGAAATTTGTTCCGTTTCTTAATAGTCTTCTCCCCATTCTATTACTGTAAAGTTGTTCCTGAGTGCTGAGGCCACTAGCACAGGAATTTTTTTTTTTATGGAAAAACTGCAGTGATACATACAAGAATATGCATAATGGATCTGGCTGACCACTGTGTTACTCTGCTTTTATGCCACTGAATTTCTGTGATTGATTCCAGTATAGACACAAAACTGGACAAATGTAATATTAGATTGGTGGAGCAAATTTGTGCCCTTAAGTACAACCATTCTAGAACCTCAAGTAGAACCATTCTAGAACCATCGTTTGGGGCTAAAATATAACAACCTCAATATTTCAGAATGCATCTCAAAATCCAATATTACATTATGTTTCCATGGAGTGAGTGGTCACAGTATGTTTCTGAAATGGAATTTTATAAATCATTATTATTTATATAGTGCCTATAATGTGCTAGGCACTTTACAGACAAATTAAAAAAACAAGATCTCTACTCAAGAAAAAAATGTCAATGTACTTTAAAATGTTGTGCTTATATAATATCTCACTTGGGAATGTCTCAGCCAAGATATATCCAAATTCTGTACCAGGAGAGAGAGCGAGAGAGAGAGACTGCAGAGGGTAATTTACAAACAATGAACCCCTTAATATGGTATTCCTCTAATTCTGCATGTATAATGAATAGTGCTGAATCAGGATTTCTAATGATTAGCGTTAACAGAGATCACTCAGTGATGTCTGTAGACCCCACAGTCACTCTTTGATTGGCACAAGATTTTAAAGTACTTTGTAGAATGTGCCCCTTAAAAATATTAGACAATGCAATGGCAGAATCCAAAGGCAAAGTGCCTAAATGTAGTTGTGTCATAGCCTTAGTTTGTTTTCCATCTGGCATTATATGATGCTTGATTAATTCTTTACCCACCTGTTGAAATTAATCACTGAAGTAAAAAATCAATAGATCCAGATAAGAAAGAATGAGTCATTGTCCCCCCCAAAAACTTCAATTTCCTTTGTGCTCATAAAATTGGCAGCCACAATCTGGACTTTTTATTCCAAACAAACTTCCTGAACATTTGATTTTACTCTTTAATGACTAGCAGCTGGGACAGTACAGAAATTGTCTGGAAAAGATACAAAGCCTTTGGCAAGAATTTATCTTGAAAAGGGTATTCTGCCAGGTATAAGAAAACAAAAAGGAGAAACTGCTATTTAGTTGTGCCTGATTTAATACCACTAATTATTTTAGGAAAGTTAGGCCAGTACAAGTCAGGAAAGTTTTGTGAAACATTAATTCCTAAATATCTCATTCTTAGAAAACCACAGAATCCATAATTCTGAAAAATCTTGGATCCAACCCTGTGATTAAAGTGTTTAATCTTGTCCATTTGAAGTGTGAAAGTCATACATGTCTTGTTTTCAAAAAGTAATCCTTTATTACCCCAACATTTTCTCATGTCTCCACTCCGTCATTAGTTGGTGACAACTGAAAGAAGGAGAATATTGTTGACTAACTGAGAGAGATCTTCTATGTCCAGTCACCAGTCAAAATCCTATATACATGTTTTAAAATTGTTTGCTAATAGTTCTCTTTTTGCTGCAAAAAAGTTGAAAGACAGGAGATGTGTCTATTTCTACTGAATTTTTGGGAAAGCTAGCTCTTAATTCTAACTGAGAGTAAACATGTGACCTAATTATAGTGATCATCTCTGAAAATTTCTTGAGAAACCAAGTGTCAGGAAATTCCCACGAGACTTCTGGGTATCAAAAGCTACCACAGCTATTTGTGTATCTTAGCTCTGAGTTAAACAGGTCAAATTCAGAAACATCACTATCAGCTGAGTTTTATTCTGCAATAAAAGCTTGTTGCGTGCAGATTCAGATATACATGCAGAGTCACCTGAAAGTATCACTGCCAAGGTGGGGAACAATTTTGTTCCCAGCATATGCATTACCTTGAGTTTCTTCAAGTTAATGCATGTGCGGGCACTACATGTGTAGGTGACTTTTACTGCAAAGGCCCCGGGGCAGACATCAATTACATTGGCTTAGAATGCTGATGTCAGACAACTTGGCCAATAGGATGAAGAAAACAGGTTACTATGTATTTTTAAAAGACTACCTTGTTTTCCAATATCTTTTTACTGCTAGCATTAATTATAATGTTTATATAAAAGTATTTATAATTCTATTTATATAAAGGTAAGGCCACTAAAAATTGATATTCACCACACTATGGTATATACCTTTACTGTGGAATCTGCAGTATTACCCCTGTGAGTAGATTGGGAATTTGTGCAAATACCATGAAAAAATGTCTAATTTTTAGTAACGTCTATTGTAGTGTCAGAAACATATATGGTGCTTTATAAAACATAGAACTAGACACTCTACCTGTTTTGAAGATCATATTGTTTAAACAGCTACAAGCTCGGACAAGACAAACAAAGTTAAGACCTGGGAAAACATTGAAGGTAAGGGAGGATTCAGCAAAGATTACTGGTGGGGAGAACAAGATACAGTAGAAGCATATTTGAAATAAATGGGTTTTAACAAGCAATTTGAAGGCAAAGAGAGGGTAATTGACATAGGAAGTAGACTACTGTAAGCACTGAGGGGGGAACAGGTAACCCTTCAGCCAGAAGGTTAACACCAAAAAGGGTTGGGTTCAGTATATCTACAGTCCATCCTGAATAACTAAACCATTTATGCATCCACTCACAATCCTGGGAAAATTAAATGCACCCTCCCTAGGTGTCCTTAACAGGCAGAACTTCCCCACTTGCCTGCACTTGAGACTGTGCAAACAAGGGAATCTCTATTAGGGGAAAGGAAACACAGTCAGAAACTTGGGAAAATACAATAATAGAATATATATGCAAATAAGCATTAAATATCTCCCTATTTCCAGTAACTTTGGCAGTAGTCCATCTAACTCCTTCCACTAGTGAGACTGTCCTGCAGAATTGTCCCTTTACCTCACCATCTCACTCATCTACCAAACACTACTCACATTTGGCTCAGTGACTAGCAGTGGTCCTATGTGTCTCTTTGTGGGTCTGTCCCCAGCTTACCACCGCCTAGTGATTCAGCTTTATTAAGGTGCTGTGCAGGTAGGAACTATCTGGATTCCCCTTAGCTGTGCTGCTGTCTTCTGCACTGTCTCTTGCTATGAACTTGTTTGAGATGGCTCTCTCAGCAAAGCCCTCAGTTGGCATTGTCTCTTGCTGTGGCATTCTCTGGGCCATCTCTCACAGTGAATGCCTGCTTCTGCATCATCTCTCATTGTGGAGTCCTCAGTCTGCACTGTCAATTGCTGAGAAGTCCTTTGAGTTGATTCTTACAGCAAAATCATTGGTTTGCATTGTGACTTGCATTGAAGTCCCCACAGGAGGGGATTCAAAAATACTTAGGACACATAAGCAGGGGCTTGCCTTCTTGGAAATGAACTCTTGCCACAAGATCAGAGTTCTTTCCCCTCACTGAGCCCCTTTGGGAACTCACTACCACCCAAAATCAAATTACATGTATAGTTATGGTGACTTCCTAAGGGTATGTCTACACTACAAAATTAGGTCGATTTTATAGAGGTCGATTTTACAAATTGATTTTATACAGTTGATTGCATATGTCCCCACCAAGCACATTAAGTCGGCGGAGTGCATCCTCACTATTGTGGCTATCATTGACTTACGGAGTGGTGCACTGTAAGTAGCTATCCCACAGTTCCCGCAGTCTTCACCGCCCACTGGAATTCTGGGTTAAGCTCCCAATGCCTGATGGGGGGGAAAAACATTGTTGCAGGTTGTTTCATGCCTTTTTTCCGTGCAGATGCCATACCATGGCAAGCATGAAGCCTGCTCAGCTCAGCTCACCATCACCTCTGCTATTGTGTCCTGGGTGCTGCTGTCAGCAGACGGTACAGTAGGACTGCTAACTGTCGTCATCCACCGCTCTCCTGGTGCCATGAATCCACCTCGCAGGTTCTCTCGTCATTCTGTATAAATATCTATTCTCGTGGCATCCATCGTCAGCCACCACTTCCGCTGCAACTCTGCTTTCCTGCAGATGCCATACCTCTGCAAGCATGGAGCCCACTCAGCTCACCTCTACTGCTGTGAGCATTGTAAACACCTTGTGCATTATCCTGCAGTATGTGCAGAACCTGCAAAAGCAGGCGAGGAGGCGATGACAGCGCGATCACGATGGTGATGAGGACGTGGACACAGACTTCTCTCAAAGCACGGGCCCTGGCAATTTGGACATTATTGTGGTAATGGGGCAGGTTCCTGCCAAGGAATGCCGATTCTGAGCCCGGGAAACAAGCACAGACTGGTGGGACCACATAGTTGCATGTCTGGGATGATTCCCAGTGGCTGCGAAACTTTCGCATGTCTAAGGGCACTGTCATGGCACTTTGTTACTTGATTTCCCCTGCCCTGAAGCACATGAGAACCAAGATGAGAGCAGCCCTCACAGTTGAGAAGCAAGTGGTGATAGCCCTGTGGAAGCTTGCAACACCAGACAGCTACTGGTCAGTCGGGAATCAATTTGGAGTGGGTAAATCTACTGTGGGGGCTGCTGTGATCCAAGTAGCCAATGCAATCACTGAGCTGCTGCTATCAAGGGTAGTGTCTCTGGGAAATGTGAAGGTCATAGTGGATGGCTTTGCTGCAATGGGGTTCCCTAACTGTGGTGAGGCGATAGACGGAATGCATATACCTATCTTGGGACTGGACCACCTTGGCAGCCAGTACGTAAACTACAAGGGGTACTTTTCAATGGTGCTGCAAGCACCGGTGGATCACAAGGAACATTTCACCAACATCAATGTGGGATGTCTGGGAAAGGTGCATGATGCTCACATTTTCAGGAACTCTGGTCTGTTTGAACAGCTGCAGGAAGGAACTTACTTCCCAGACCAGAAAATTACCGTTGTGGATGTTGAAATACCTTTAGTTATCCTTGGGGACCCAGCCTACCCCTTAATGCCATGGCTCATGAAGCCATACACAGGCAGCCTGGACAGTATAGAATCATAAAATATCAGGGTTGGAAGGGACTCGGGAGGTCATCTAGTCCAACCCCCTGCTCAAAGCAAGACCAATTCCCAACTAGTAGTAAGGAGCTGTTCAACTACAGGCTGAGCAAGTGCAGAATGGTGGTAGAATGTACATTTGGAAGTTTAAAAGCTCGCTGGCACAGTTTACTGACTAGGTTAGACCTCAGCGAAACCAATATTCCCATTGTTATTACTGCTTTCTGTGTGCTCCACAATATCTGTGAGAGTAAGTTTATGGCGGGGTGGGAGGTTGAGGCAAATCACCTGGCTAGACACCAGGGCGATTAGAAGAGCACAGCTGCGTGCACTGCGCATTAGAAGCTTTGAAAACCAGTTTCATGACTGGCCAGTCTACTGTGTGACTGTTCTGTTTGTTTCTCCTTGATGAAAACCCGTCCCCTTGATTGATTCTACTTCCCTGTAAGCCAACCGACCTCCCCTCTTCGATCACCGCTTTCAGAGGCAATAAAGTCTTTGTTGTTTCAAAATCATGCATTCTTTATTAATTCAACTCACAAATAGGGGGAAAACTCACAAGGTAGCCCAGGAGGGGTGGCTGAGGAGGGAAGCACTGGGTGGGGTGGTGGATGATGGGAGGAGGGAAGGACAAGGCCACACTACAGTTCATTATTGAATGCCAGCCTTCTGTTGCTTGGGCAATCCTCTGGGGTGGAGTGGCTGAGTGCTTGTAGCCCCCCCCCCCCCCCCCCCCCCCCCCGCATTTTTGGGCGTCTGGGTGAGGAGGGTATGTAACATAGGGAGGAGGGCAGGCAGTTATACAGGGGCTGCAGCGGCGGTCTGTGCTCCTGCTGCCTTTCTGCAGCTCCACCAGACACCTGAGCATGTCAGTTTGCTCCCGCATTAGCCTCAGCATTGCATCCTGCCTCCTCTCATCGTACTCCTCCCTCCTCTCATCGCGTTCATTTAACACTTTCCTGGACTCTGCCATTGTTTGCCTCCATGCATTCTGCTGAGCTCTTTCAGTGCAGGAGGACTGTATGAGCTCTGAGAACGTCACCGCGAGTGCGTTTTTTTCTGTGCTAGCCTCTGGGACTGAGATGATAGGGGGAGTGTAGAAACATTTGCAGCTGCGGGAGGAAAAAAAGGAAGAGTAGTATTTAAAAAGATACATTTTAGAGAACAAAGGGAAGACTATTTCACACTGAATCAAGAGATTCACATTACATAGCACATGTGCTTTTGGTACCAGGTCACATTTTGCCTCTTATATTGAGTGCCTGCTGGTTTGGTGGGAGACATCACACACACTTGGCTGGGTAACAGAATTCGGCTTGCAGGCAACCATGGCAAGGCAAAGGGTTTCGGCTTCTTCAACCTTCATAACATGTGGGAATGGTTTCAAACAGCAGCAACCTCCTTTCCCATACCAAGCAAAGCCCGTTGGGTTGGCCATTTAAAAGGAAGAGCTGCAATTTTAGGGTGAATGTGCAGTATAACCCACCCCCCAATTCTCTGGGATGATTGGTTCACAACCCTTCCCCCCCAACCACGTGGCTAGTATCCCTGTCAGCCAAACGCGAACAGCTCAGCATGAACAGGCCTCCAACCATCGCGTGGCTAACAATGGGGATGATTTCTTTTCAGCCAAAGGCAAACAGCCCAGCAGAAACAGGCACCTCTGAATGTCCCCTTAAACAAATTTCCCATATTTCAACCAGGTGACCATGAATGATATCACTCTCCTGAAGCTAACACAAAGAGATAAAGAACAGATGTTGCTTGAATGCCACCAAAGCCTAGGCCCATTCGCTGCAATGCTTTGTTCTGCAATGATTCCAGACTACTTGCTACTGGCTTGCCTCCTACCATGGAGGATGGAATAAGGCTGCCCTCCCCAGAAACCTTCTGTAAAGGCTTTTAGAATACCTCCAGGAGAGCTTCATGGAGATGTCCCTGGAGGATTTCTGCTCCATCCCCAGACACCTTAACAGACTTTTCCAGTAGCTATACTGGCCGTGAATGCATCCCAAGTCTTCAGGGCAAATTAATCGTTAAACACGCTTGCTTTTAAACCCTGTATTATATTTACAAAGGTACACTCACCAGAGGTGTCTTCTCTGGCTTCATGGTCCGGGAGCCTGCCTTGGGAGGGTTGGGCGGATATTGGCTCCAGGGTGATGAACCGTTCCTGGCTGCCAGGGAGAAGGGATTCTCCACTTCCCTGCTGTGCACTATCCTCAACCTCCTCCTCCACATCATCTTCCTCATCCACAAAATCCTCATCCCTGTTGCGTGAGACTCCCCCCTTGCAGGCGTCCACGGACAGTGGTAGGGTAGTGGTAGCCCCCCTCCCCCCCGATTTGCATGCAGCTCATCATAGAAGCGGCATGTATGGGGCTCTGACCCGGAGCGACCGTTTGCCTCCTTTGTTTTTTGATAGGCTTGCCTGAGCTCCTTAATTTTCACATGGCACTGCTGTGTGTCCCTGTGGTAGCCTCTGTCCATCATGCCCTTGGAGATTTTGGCATATATATTGGCATTTCATCATTTGGAACAGAGTTCTGCCTGTATGGATTCTTCTCCCTGTACAGCAATCAGATCCAGTACCTTCCGTTCGGTCCATGCTGGAGCTCTTCTGCAATTCTGGGACTGCATGATCACCTGTGCTGATCAGCTTGCCACACTGGCCAAACAGGAAATGAAATTCAAAAGTTCCCGGGGCTTTTCCTATCTACCTGGCCAATTCATCTGAGTTGAGAGTGCTGTCCAGAGTGGTCACAATGGAGCACTCTGGGATAGCTCCCGGAGGCCAATACTGTCGAATTGCATCTGCACTCCCCCAAATTTGACCCAGCCAGGTTGACTTTAGCGCTAAATCCCTCACCGGGGAGGAGTACAGAAATCAATTTTAAGAGCCCTTTAAGTCGACAAAACAGGCTTAGTCGTGTGGATGGGTGCAAGATTAAATCGACCTAACGCTGCTAAATTCGACCTAAACTCGTAGTGTAGACCAAGGGTAAGTGTCCTCAAGTTGTGGAGAGGTACTCTATGCAAATTGAGCTCTCTATTGCAGCACTTTTCCCTTTTCACCAATAGAGGGAGTAGAGATCTCTTTTCCTGAGCTTCTGGCTATCGGGCTAACAAACATGACAGAAAGTGTGAAGCGAGGAGTGGGAGCATATCAAGGGAGAAATAAAGAAAGAGGAAAGGGACAAAGGAGAATAGAACAAAATTAGAGCAAAGATGCAGGTTGTGCAGGTCCTTGAAAGTAAAAGTGAGAAGGGTCATTCAGAAACAGTAAGGCAAGAAGGCAATGAAATTTGCAAAGGCATGTCCTCCTACCACCATTACCCTCTGTCCTGCTCATGTTCTTTGCTGAATATATTGCCCATTATTCTGTTTTTCATCCTAACGTCACTGAATCCTTTGAGTCCATTGTAAATAAAATTTAAGAATTACAGATGAAACCATTGAAAATCGTTTCCTCTTTTACTTCCCTCTCAGAACATGATTTCTGAATTCCATGGTTGTTTTGCCAGAGCTGACTACATTACAACACTCTCTGCCATGTGGTAGGTGCTTGGGGATTGTCATCAATTTTTACAGAGAAAATAGAAAACACTGAACTCGGGGCTTAGTAACTAAGTAAAATAAGCTTCATTGATACCATTTCCTCCTTTAAAATATTATATTTTAATATTAAAATATTATTTTACACACACATTCAGTTAATTATTTTGAATATAAAACCATTTTAAATGATTTTCACTAACGATTTTCTATTCCTTAACTTCTTTTTAAGTAATTAATTTCTCAGTGTTTGTGGTTTCATAAAGGTAAACTGGGAGCAAGACATTTTGGAGAACAGGGTTAAAATGTTTTTTTCTTTTTTCCCTATTGATTTTTCTGCCCTGCAAGCCACAGATACTGCTATTTGGTTGCTTTTGACAGACAGATCATACAGATAGTATTCCCTCATAGGTCACAGAGTTAAAATAAATACCTGCCAGAGAAGACTAGTAATCTTTGTGTTCATATTGGTTGTTGTTCACTTTGTACTCATGAGCCTTTGATCCTTTGCACGTTGAGAGAGTGCTTGGGGCTGTTGCTTTTAGTTCAAGATTTTCAGCTAAACCTAATCAACACAGTTTACACCCAGCTGACTTCTACTGATTAAATCTGGATGGGAAGAAGTGTGCTAGCTACAACAATCCATAGCTAGAAAATAAGTTGACTCCCATTCTTAACCAACATCTATTTCCCTAATCACACAATCATGCTTCTATTATTTATTTTTATTTCTCAGATTCTACCATCTTGTGTAATGTACTTTACAGCTCTTTTGTTTGCTATCCTGTTGTTCAGACACTGTTTATCCTTTTCAATAATCCTTATGCTTCCCTGCTATATTTCTTTGTTATTCTTTATGTTATCAACCTCCAGTTCAGAGATTGTTATGTATTTTATTATAGCATAATATGATGCATCGTATAGAATGTTGGCCTGATTCTCCTTTCATTGTCACGTGAATAAAGCAAATAGGATTTGACCTTTAGATGGGATTGAGGTGAAGCACACAACAGCACTTGGAGCACGATACTACATTCCTTCCAAAACTTCTGTTGACTTCAGTGGGTGCATAAGAAATACAATTCAAGGTTCAACAGGAGTGCAAGTTAACTATTTATTTTTAAATGAATTCAAGAGCAGGCATCCTACCAGCCTCACAGCACTAATGGTGATGGTTTTATGAAGTGGAAAGCAATGCTCTTGCTGGCAAGAACTTCCGAAAAGGGAATTATTAGGCTTACTAGAGAAAGTTTCGGTTTTTGCCTGTTTAAGATATTGACTAAACAGTACAGGGCTGATTTAGTCCTTATCCAGATAATGCTCCCATTGATTTAAGTGCAGGATCAAGCTCGTAATTTTGTTTTGGCTTAGCTTTTCTATGACTAGATGCTTTAGGACCCAGTTGTAGAAGCTCTGTGTATGTGGAACTCCCAGTGAAGTCAATGGAAATTTTATACAAAGAGAATCCTTCATATGATTGATTGTGCCTGATTTGCAAGAGCCAAATCCCTTATTTGTTTTACACCTGAACATTGATTTACCCAGAATCTGACTTAGAAGTGTCTCCTCACTAATTCATTGCTGTCACTGTCCCTGTCCAGTAAAATTAGAGATCTTTTCTAAAAATATCAGCCTTTTCCTGAAGCTTTTCTAGCATCTTTGCTTGAGGTTAGCAGTCTGTTGACGGCCAATTTGCTTTTTTTCTTTAACAGAGAGCCTCCTTTAATCTCCCATTACTGAAGCTTGCAGCACATCCCATTACACTAAGGAAACCCAGCCTCCTGACATCAAGAGGTTAAAGAGCTCTGTGGATAATTAACTTGAAAAGATAGAGTAGCTGTCAATTAGTCTCAGAGAACTATCACCCTGTAATGGTATCAGCTGATTCTTCCGTAGAGTCTGATAGCGATGGCCATGTTCCGTAGGGGGTAGTAATAATATTGTATATGGGGAAGGGAATGATTTTTATTCACATTTTTGAGTCTTATAGATGTACGTTTCAGAATGTCCTAAGTACCAATAGCAACTAGCTTCTGGTGCTTTTAAATCGTAGAGCTGCCTCATGGAATTAAGCGTTTTAGTGATCTTGGTTAAATAGATAGAAGCCATGTAGGTTCCAAAATAGGTTCCAAGTAGGTTCTCTTGGTTGGTTTATATGCCTATGCATGGAAAAACCCCAATTACTAGGCCATTTAAACTTGTAATATCCATGTGATATCACATACTGTAGCACTATCTCAGCCAAGCAAATCAGTCAATCTAGAACATCAGCCAAGAAAAACTACTTTGCATTTGTGTTCTAATGATTTTGTTTCACATTCATAACAAACTTGAATGAGTCATTTAAATCCATTCTTAATCCATTCTTTGTTATGAAATGTCTTACTTCCTTTCTGATTATCCCTGATTTTCATTTGATCTGCTTGAGCATTAGAAGATAAGAATCCATTTTCATAAAATAAAATCATATTTTAACATCATTACACCATGCTGCTTGCTGCTTTGAAATAATTTATCTAACATTAATGATATCTTTTCTTCCATGTATTATGCTTCCCTTGTGTACAACCCTGGATAATCTTGTTGTCTCAAGCATCCTAAAAATTTATTACAGAGAGGTTCTGTGTTGTTTCATATAAATGATGCATATAAACTTTGCACAATTGGTGTCATCTCAGTTTCGTTATGCAGGCAGAAGAAATAAGTAATCACACATATGGAGAAGGGATTTCATTTGTCCACATTGTTTTCCAGTTTAATTAAGTTTCTACCTCTTTAACACTAAATTATAAGCAAAACTGTGTATTACACTTTTAGAAAAAATGCATACAACTGCACTTATGCAAGACTTATTACTACAATAGGGAAACAGCTTACTGTAGAGATGAAATGACATTGATTGGCAAATGTTAAGCACCTCTAAAGTCCAGGGTGTTGAGAAGTGGTGGAGGGGCAGTATACTTCATTATGCCCAGATTTTTCTAACTGACTTGGGGTCTGAGTTTTCCAAATGACTTCAGTGGAACTACTCATGCACTTAAAATTAAGCACATGCTCAAGTACTTTTCTGAACTGTGGCCATAATATATTAACATTTTAGAAGTACACTTCTTAGAAGCAGTACATGTCACAATGAAAGAAAAATAATTACTGTATCTTTACATAACTGCTCTGTGTTTCATATACTGTCCACTGTCTTGTAATTTTAATATTATGAAGAGTTTTGGGAAACCATCTGTGTGAAGGACAATATTTACAATTAAGTGGCATTGGGTTGACAGCACAAAGCAATAGAAACCACTAGTAGACTGCAATGCTACTTTTAGCAGAACACTATAGAGTACCCACAACTGTAGAGTAAATGCATTTTTGACTGATTACTTCCATCAGTGATTGCAATCACCCAAGTTTAGGCAAACAACCAATTTTTTATTTCTCTCCTGATGGTTCACTCCTCTCAGTTTGCCTTCTGTCTCTGATCTCTTCTTTTGCCTGGTCTGCTCCCAATTTCACACCTGAACTATTTTTCATTTGCCAGGTACCAAGTCTCCTCTTCACACGAGATTTTTAAACCCACTTCTAGAAGCCATCCCTCTTCTATTCAGCCTTAATTCCTACATTTTCTTTCCCCTGAAACATTGCCTTGTGCTTTGTCTCATATTTATATTTAGAGTTGAAGTGCTAGATTAGTGGTCCTCAAGGTGTTCCTTACTGGGAATGACTCCCATCTAGCTGTGATCCAGCTGAGACACTGCCCCTGTCACAGTTCTTGAAACAATTGCACCTCTTTGTGGATTCCTTCAGACACCCCACTCAGGCCTCTGACCTCTAGCATCACTTTTTTTTTCTTGGCAGGATTATGCAATCCATTCCTTCAGAACAGGGGTTTAGGCTGCAGACTGCTGCAGATCACTGTGATGATGTCAGCAGGTCTGACTTTAGTTAAGTACCTGCAGTGTTGTTCTTTAAGGGGCAATGACTAAGTCAACCAGTGACGAGCCAATCTTCAGAAAGCAAAGTTCATTTGATTATAACAAAAGTTACAGAGAAAACATACAGCAAAAAGAACAGTAAACAGCATGCCTCGCTTACCAGTTGTCACCCATGTTCCACATGGAAACCCTGGTCGATTCCAAAGGACTTTGGTTCCTCTGCAGAATCCATCCCTTTTGGTCACAGTCCCATGTCTGTTCTTGGATCTATGGTGAATGACCTCTCTCAAATCTGGGCAGTTTCTTTATCTGATTTACAATTCTTTCTTTGCCTCTTGAACCAGGTCAAACTAGCATATGCTATTTTCTCCAGCGGGTGAAACTCCCCCAGACTTGTTACCTGCACTAGGGATTGCATTAGTATGCCTCCTCCCTGCAATGGTTTTAGTTCCTGCAGAAAATCTTTTATTTCCTTGTGGAGCCAAGAATTCAATCACTAACTAGCGTGTATAGATACATTTAACATTTATAAAATTGATACAGAGGTCTCTGTATATTCCATGTGTCCAAAACATCTGTAACCTCTCAGTATAATAGTCTTTGAATATTCCATGCTTGAAAGCATTCCATCCCATCATAGGCCTAATACAGCAATGTGGGAATACAGTCATCACCCTCTGACACCTGTTTGAGACCCCCAACTAGTGAGTTTTTACCCCAGGTTGAGAATCCATGCTCTAGATGATTAAAACCAGGTTTTTCTGATGTATATAAAAACTGTAACTTTAAGCCATCACCTGTATTGAGAGGTGGTGTGTATGAAGAAAGGCTCTATATAGACAGCAACTCCTAGAGGCATCAAGCCCGAGCCAGGCACAATGGGATAACTGGGATCACTGAAGTAGTGTGTGAGGTGCAAGGTATGCTCCCTGTGTCCTTGCCAAGCTCCACTTCACTACGTATGATTTCTAGTTCTGATGTCTGCTTTAGCCTGTCCTGGTCCTTCCACGGTGTGGAAATTTACTGCAGTGCAGAAGAATAGCACAAGGTGATTCACTTATCCTATTTTGGAGGCTTAAGTGATTCACAAGCTTTGTGCTGCTTGAGTAAATATCACCCTGTTAGTGCAAGAAAATAGATTGTGAAGGAGATAAATTGGGAGAGAGGCAGCGGGAAGGCTTGTACCATACCACCCATGGGTACCTATTACACTGTAAGATCCTTAAAATCATGTGGTTAGAGTGCTAGTCTGGGATTTGGGTCACCTATTCTCTTTGTGCCTCAGTGCCTCCTCTGTAAAATGGGTCTAATAACTTCCGTACCTCACAGCCTCACAGGAATGTAATGAGGATGAATAAAGATTGTGAGGTGATAAGATATGACAGTCATGTGGGTGATAAGATATGACAGTGATGTGGTTGTCTGGCTATGCCGAAAGAATGACAGGAGACATTAGATATGGGTTTAATTAGGCTGCAATTTTATTATTAGATAGATGTCTGGGACTAACTCAGCAGATAAAATGTGTGCAGTGCAGGTGCAAAATTTATGTCCCTCCAGCAGATTCCCTGCTGGGACCTTACCAATTCCAGCCATTTCTTTTCTTTCTTTTTTGGGGGAGGGGGGGGGGGGCTTCCACAGCTCCCCCCTATTTATCCAGGTCCCTCCAGCAATTCCCTTGCCAGGACCTTACCACTTCAAGCCAATACCGGGGGTGGGGGGGGGTGTGGAAGAGGGCTTTCACCAGCTTCCCCTCCCCCCGTCCCTTTCATCCAGGTCCCTCCAGCAATTCCCTTGCCGGGATCTTACCAACCATGCCCACTCGTAGGAAGGATTAAGGTGGACTATAATGATGGGGGGGTTGGCTCCCTGCTGTACCAATCATAGGAGTCCCCAACTGCTCCCGGCTTGCTCAATTACCAAGCACCTCTCCTTAATTCCTTTTCCAAGCCATTTTTTCATTCTTTTGTGCCTTAATTTATGGAGGAGCTGCATTGAACATCCACCACAAGGAGGTGCCAGCCATTAGCTTGGCTGCCTCCTCCCCACACCCAGCCGGGTTCCCAGACATCTCCAAATGACCTTTTGCCTAGAAGCCCTGCTGGGGATAAAGGACCCATTGTTCCATGTGTGATCGTTGAGGGGCACCAGCAGCTGCATTGTCCTTGACCCAATACTGCAACAATCACCCTCCACGGAGGGCTGCATAGGCGACCCATTCTCTGGATCCTTGAATTGACAAGACTCCTTAAAAGAAAACAAAATAAACAACTTCTGCAGGTCACATCACATTCCGAAGTTCCAGAAAGCCCGCGGCATGTGCTGGGGTTCACCGCTAGCTCCTGTTGCAAGCTCACGAAATCTGTGAAACTGGAAATGAGAAAAGGCGTCTGCTATGCCATTATCCATGCCCGTCACATGCTTGGAAGAAAAACAGATGCTGAAGGTTAAGCATTGTAGAACAAATGCCCTTACCAACTTCATAACCCTGTGTGATCTGGAAGTTTGACTATTGATAACCTGTACCACTGCCATGTTGTCACGCCAGAAGCGCACACTTATATTAGCCAGCTCTGAGCCCCAAATGAGCACTTGTCATAACTATAAAGGGAAGGGAAACAGCTATCCTGTGTACAGTACTATAAAATCCCTCCTGGCCAGAGACTCCAAAATCCTTTTCCCTGTAAAGGGTTAAGAAGCTCAGGTAACCTGGCTGGCATCTGACCCAAAGGACCAATAAGGGGACAAGATACTTACAAATCTTGGTGGGGGGAAGTCTTTTGTTTGTGCTCTTTGTTTGGGAGTTCGTTCGCTCTTGGGACTGAGAGGGACCAGACATCAATCCAGGTTCTCCACATCTTTCTAAACAAGTCTTTCCTATTTCAAACTTGTAAGTAAATAGCCAGGCAAGGCGTGTTAGTTTTCCTTTGTTTTCTCAACTTGTAAATGTACCTTTTACTAGAGTGTTTATCTCTGTTTGCTGTACTTTGAACCTGAGACTGGGGGGGGAGGGTCCTCTGAACTCTTTAAGCTTGATTACCCTGTAAAGTTATTTTCCATACTGATTTTACAGAGATGATTTTTACCTTTTTCTTTAATTAAAAGCCTTCTTTTTAATAACCTGATTGATTTTTCCTTGTTTTTAGATCCCAGGGGGGTTGGAACTGTATTCACCAGGAGTTGGTGGGAGAAGGAGAGGGAATGGTTCATTTCTCCCTGCTTTAAGATCCAAGGGGTTTGGATCTGTATTCACCAGGGAATTGGTGAAGAGTTTCTCAAGGCTTCCCAGGGAAGGGAATCCATTTGGGAATGGTGGCAGCGGACCAGATCTAAGCTGGTAGTTAAGCTTAGAAGTCTTCATGCAGGCCCCCACATTCGTACCCTAAAGTTCAAAGTGGGGAAGCAGCCTTGACAGCACTGCAACTAAAATGGGGAAAAAATTCCAAGAAGGTCATGTCATGCACAACCCCATTTTGCGTCCAGGTGGTGGGGCATTTTGTGGACACCATTTGCCTTGCCCAAAACCTGCACCCATGGCCACATCTGGGTGGATTTTTAACCCCCTTTGTAATAACCATTGCTTCCTCCACAATGATACCCCATTAAGTTGACTCAGAAAATTTTTCCATACCCTCAAGTGTTCCTTCATATGACTAATGACTGGTATGTAATGGTGTGGCCTGGTTATGCCAGCCGTTGCCAGCTGGGCACAAAATGGGGCAACAACTCTGCAAGCAAAGTTCAGGTGCCCCAGAATAGATTGCAGATCTTGTAGCTTGAGTGTTCTTATTTTAAGCCCCCAGTGTTTTCTGGAGCAACCCTGATAGCTCCTGCAGTTTATCCTGAGGGAGCTGAGATATGCCTTCCCTGGTGTTCAGCTGAATGCCCAGGTAGGTCAATGTAGTGGAAGGGCCTTGTTTTCTCCTTCGCTAGAGGGTCCCCCAACTATTTAGCCAGGGCCTGAAATGTGTCCATCTGCAACAAAACTTATGCAAATAATGAACTACTTGGTTTAGTCCCGCTGACCGCACCACTGCCCAGTGCAACATTGTACTGAATTTCTGAAAAGCTGCACAGGATATTGAACAACCCATAGGCATAGCCTTGTCGAAATATAATTGCCAGCAGTAGTCATCTCGCAAATATGCCTTTATCTACAGGGGTTGCGAAAACAACTACCATCATTAAATGCTCAGCAAATACTATTACGTGCCTTGCACCCTTGATGTCATCCACTGCAACCATAGTGTGTGATGCCACGTTATCCCAGTTTGTGTTGCTGCCCTTAATTGAAACTGCTAATTATAATTAAACCAGGACATGCCCCCCAAACATATTGTGTGCCCGCCTAATTATATTCGTATACTTAACCAAGGCAGGGCTCCTGTGTGGGTAGGCCTGTACTATAACACCCGCATAGATGAGGAAGGCAGCCTCCCAATTTTCTTATGTTTTAGGGACCCTTGGCCTATTGGGCAGTTCGCTGTTTTGCTTGCCTTGCCCACGTTTACTGTCTGTCATGCCTCCCTGTGCACTAGGGATAATATATTTATGTATTTGCCTCTCAGGATTTTATATTTAGTTGTACTCAGTAGGTGAACTCCCATTGGGTCAGCCACACCAGCATAACTGTACTCAGGACTGCATGAAGGATGTTCCACAGACTTCCCCCCCGGGAGTCTCTACTCTGTCCCACGAGGTTACATGCCCTGATGGCCGATGAGTCCCCATGTGCCCAGGAGCTTTGTTTCCAACACGGACTTCACTACCTTTGCCGATGGCCTGCCCCTGTTCTTCTGCCCAAACTTGACCCTGTGCAGACCCTGCACACCTAGCTGCCTGAAGCTGCTGTAGTAAATTCAAATTATCATGCAGCAGTTTTGTAATACCATCAGTGCCCACACTGAAGGTGCAGCTTCTGGACCTCCCACTCCTGTGCCCAGAGTACTTACTACCCCAATAGGCTGACTGCTGTCCTCCTCAGGTGAAGTCACTGAGTGACTGGTTGAGCATGGTCCCTGCACCTGGAAGTGACTCCTGCAACTGCCACCGCTTGCCAGGCTGGATATCACCTCTGCCACCCATGCCCTCAACCTCTGTGTGGTTCAGATCACACTCACCCCTGGGATCAGCATTACCGCTATCCCTTATGTTCGGTGGAAAAGAACATCCTGGTTATAGGGGACCTTGTGCCCTTTGGAAGCTCTGTAATGCTGTGGAGAAAACCTCAGAAACAACTTCACTGACCATTTGCTGCATAGCTCCGCTGACTACCCCATTAATGCACACAGCCTGCCCACCTGCATGCGTGGACGGTTCCTTTCGGTCATTTCCCTTCCTCAGTCCATGAGGCTGCCCTGGGTTATGCCTTGGGTTATTAAACACACCACCCTGGGCATTAACAGCCCCTGTACTTCTGAGCCCTCCTTGTCCCTGCTGCAATACTGTCTGCCTTGGGTCCCCTTCTAGCCCTTGATCTCCATTGGGACTGCCTTGCGCTGCCGCTGCTGCCTCTTCTTATCCCCTTTTAAGCAAAGGTACAGGGACCCGAGCAGCAACCTGAGCCTGAAAGAATTGCAGCCTGATGCAGCCACTTGCAGCACGGCTAGTACATGAAACAGTTAAATTCCCTTGCCTTCCTCCCCCCTCAACCAAAGCACCTTGATTGTTTCAGATGCTGAAACTAGCCTCCCTTGCATTGCAAATTCACCCTCCCAGCTTGCAGCTTCTAGGCTGCCTGGGGGTAGAAGTACCTGGGGCTGGGGGATGCTAGTTCCCCTTCTTTCCACTGTCCCTCTTCTGTGTAATTTGCCTCTGCCTGCCCTTCCCTGTCTCTGGGGCCAAAGAGGTAATAGCCCCCTGTTTTCCCAAGCTCACCCTTCTCTGTGCCACTGGATCCATGCTGCTTCCAATGCTGTTTGCTGCTTTTCTGGAGCCATGCTGCTTCACATGCTGGCTTCCACCTGGTCAGGCAGCAAGCCATGCACAGGAGCCTCAGTGCCTGCTGCCCAGACTGTTCTGAGTGGAGAAGGGGGGGGGCCAGCCCCAGCTGACCTTTTTAAACCCCTCATTCCTAGGTGGTGAGTCATCCACCACACTGACTGGTCTTTCAGCAGCTTTACATTTCCCCATCGGTGGCTCCAGGCACCAGCGCTCCAAGCATGTGCCTGGGGCGGCAAGCTGTGGGGGGCGGCCTGCTGGTCCCTGCAAGGGCGGCAGTCAGGCAGCCTTTGGTGGCTTGCTTGCGGGAGGTCCGCCGGTCCCGTGGATTTGGTGGCAATTCAGCGGCGGGTACACTGAAGCCATGGGACCTCCAGCAGGCATGCCGCCGAAGGCAGCCTGCCTGCTGTGCTTGGGGCGGCAAAAAAGCTAGAGCTACCCCTGCATCTTCCCTCCTTCCCCAAGCCAGAAAGCATTGCGTTCTTCTCCTGGCCAGTCAGACAAACTTCTCCCTGCTTAAGTGCAAGGTGGTGAGCCTTATAAATACCTTACATAGACATGTTTCTGAGGTGCCATTTAATCTTTGGCTAGAGCTGGTTGGAACATTTTTGACAAAGCACTTTTTCATCTAAATATGCTGTTTCCTAGAAGCTGAAATATTTCACAGAAATGTGTCATTTTAAACAAAGTTTTCAACAGGAATGTTTCTGAAGTCCAGAGTAGACTCTCTGGTCACTTCTGGGGGGAGTGGTGGCGGAGAGAGAGAGAGAGAGAGAGATGGGGGGCGGGGAGAGCACGCGAGAGAGAGAGATGACGTGAAAACCTAACCTTTTCAGTCTGAAAATGGATGTTTCAACACAATTCCAATTTGTGAAAACAAAATTCCAGTCAAAAAGTATTGTTTTTTGTTTCTTGCTGGAATGAAAACAAATTTAAAATGGAGACTTCAAAACTTGCCATGAAAGTGAATTGTCATTCCCTGGCCATCTCTATCTATGGTACTACTGTATATAAGGGCTGATTTTGTCATCTTTATGTTGAGCAGTACCTTCTTCCATGTGTAGTCCATTGAAATCAATGAGTCTACTTGCACAGTAAGGTGCTATTCAATCTGAGTAGGGGCAGCAGAACTACTATGTTGATGAAATGAACATAATAATTAGGTTAGCAGCTGTATCCTGTGATTGCTAAAGTTGATGTTCCTTTTGCCAGTGGCTATAGTTTCTAAAGATGGGAGACTGGAGGAAAGTGTACGTGTTTTCTTACGAGTGTTCTCTTTCTGTGGCATTGGTGACAATGATGGAAAGAGTAGAGTCTGGTTCCCAGCCTCATTATTTTCATCATCTCTTGGCTCACAGAGAAATTGCTGCTGTAACGGAACGTTCTCTTGCGTCTCCTTTAGAAATGTCAGCTCACTGTTTTTCTTTTTTGCATTTTGTTAAAACATATATGAAGATAATTTTTATTATAGTAAATTTTTAATGGATTAAATCAAATGTTTGAGGGAAAAGTGTGTATCATTATTAAATCCTCAAAGATTTGCCAGCCGCTTTTTCTGTTTGCATAATAGGATAAATCTTTGTTTTAAAAATTTCTCATGAACATTAAACAATTTAAGAGAATGCATTTTAATATGCATACATATTGTGTGATTTCCCTGAAGTGACTTCCATTTGGAATTTTCACAGTTTTAATTTTAATTTTACATTTGTGTCTGAACTATGCCAAAAAATGTTTTGTGCATATTAGATGCCATGCAAAAACACATGGCTGGGGATTGGGCAGCTATATTCAGATTAAACCATGCTCCTCTTACATTGCTTTAAATTGGGGTAACTCAACTGGAGTAAATTGACTTACATTGATGCAAAATGACTGTAAGTGAGAGGGGATATTTTAAGCATTGACCTTAATGGTGCTATACTGATTTACACCAGCTGAGATCTGTCCCTTAGCTTTATCAATGTCAAAGTAATCTTAGGCAATGCATTTTTTCTTTTTATTGTTCTCTAGTGGGGTGGTCACCCCGCTCCTGCCTGAAGGGGATAAAGCAGCCCTGGAGAGGGCTGTAGCAGGGAAAGCTAGGCTGATTGGGAAAGCAGGCACAGCTGTGGTCAGTTGTAGGGTTGTAAGCCAGAAGAAAGACACACTCTCTCTCTCTCGCTTCCTGAGAGAGAAAGACCAGGCTGCCTGGGAACTGAGAAGGGTATCTGAGGTACAGCAGTGCTGGGGAAGGGCAGAGGGAGCTGGGGAGCTTCAGCCTAGTAAAACCCCAGGCTGCAGGCCTGAAAAGGGGCCTATGGAAAAGTATTGGGGCTGCAGAGGTGCAGCCCAGAGATAGGTAAAGGCAGCAGGTCCTAACTCTCATGGCTGATGCTGAGTGGTACAGACTGCAGTCTGCCCCAGTGAGCAAGGGCTAAAAGGGGACTGGCAGTAGCCACTGAGGCAAGGTGAGGATAGAGGGTGGGGGGTTCTCCTGGATGGGGAGACCCAGATTGTGGGTTACTGCTGGAGGCAGAACTCTGATTTAAAGGGCACCAGGGTCTGGGAGGGACACAGGGGCCAGTGGCAGGTGAGACACTGGCCTGCAGCGGGTGCTCCGGGCTGGAAAGAGCTAATTCCCAAGATGGCCAGCAGGAGGTGCTGTGCTGGTGAGTAGTTGCCGCGCCACATATTCAAATGCCTGATTTCTTTCCCACTGAAACTGATGACAAAATGTTCATTGGCCTTCTTGGGAGCTGGACTGGGCCTCTGGGGCTATGCTGCAGCTTCAGTACCTGCCTGCCATTGGGATGGTGAATTGATTCCATTAGCCTACAACTCCATCAGTGAACCCTTGTTACAATGCCTGATTACTTGGGTTTTCTGAGGGGAGAGTAAATTTCACTTTTTAGAATTAACTGCACTGTCCTCACTCAGTCTCCCTACCATTATGACAAATTTATGGAGATAATGAACTACTAGGGCATGTGTGACTTCAGTTTTGGAAGAACTTCCACCAAAAGGTAACACTTTTAGGAATCCTTTAGCATCTGACAGTTTCTGATACTGCAATGCCATATCAACATGTTTATCCTCTGGAAGTGGTGTAAGTGTTGGCAGAGCTCATGTTACCCAGGAGAGCCACTGACTGACAAAATATTTCCCCTACCTAAGCATCTCAGATAACCCTCTTAGGAGAAAGCTAGTTTTTCCAAAACTGCTTGGCTGATTGTTAATAATTTCCACTTTAAATGACATGTAAGTCTCTTACATGGCCGTGAAATGAACAATCCTTCCATTCATCAGATTTCAGAGTACAATGGCTGTCAACTTCAGCTCCAACTTTATGCAAATAATTCTTTTTCTCCCTTTTGACTGATGAAGTCAAATTTGCTTTTCAGAAAGTGAGTGGAACCTGCGTAGCTACTAGATATGTGGAAAATATTTGTAAGATGCAGAATTATTGAGAAATGTTTGGATTTTTGTAATTTCTTACAAATATGAAACCCGGCCATTCATATGGAAAATCTAGCTAATGTATGGGGATATTACAAGTAAAAACAAGAGCATTATCTACTTTTGATATAAAAGAAAAATGCCTTCCTTGAGCAAAGAGGGTTTTCAGATGGAAAAATGATAAACATTGTGTTTACATTTTTTCAGTTATAATTGTGCTGATGGATATGCCCCCAAATTACAAAAAAAAAAACCAAAACAAAAAACAAATTTGTGAGATGAACAATTGTCAGAGTAAAGATGATCCAGAGTGTAACTGCCATCTTCAAGTTTCAGATATCGAATAAACAACTTAAAATGTTTTCTTTCTTTAAAAAGGAAAAAATGCTTATTTTAAAACAAATGCTGAAGCATGTTGTTATTGGCCTTCAGTCTTTGTCAGGGATGAAATACTGATAAAAGATTGTTAAACTGTTCCTGGGCACAACTAATAAATGAACTTTTTTGTGCACAATTCTTAACATTTTAAGAGGATGCATAATTGGCTTTAATTTGGTGATTTCATCAATGAAAAAAGAACCATTTAATCAACGTTGCAAATAAAGAGAAGTTTGTACAAAAACAAACCACATTTCTTTGTGTGCAGACATCACAGTCACCTACAGTCAATATACAAAAAATGACTTATTTATGAAGAATTGTACACCCACACACAGGTCACACCTAAAATATTACCATTCATTTGTGAAATATACTCCCAACTCTACTGACATTCCCTATTTTAAGTATGTGGATTATTTCTCAATCTAGTACAGGACATCTTTTTAAATTGGAAGAAACTTTAAGTATCATCAGTGCATGTATTAGATAGATAAATACATGATTGTATCAGGTCAGTCACCAATTGACTTACATGCTTAGGCTCAGAGTTTTCAATCTGATCTATGCATATGGAGCCCTTGAAGTCTGGCTCTGCAAGGTACAGGGATTTTGCAGGTGTGAATTACATCACAGGATTGGAACATTAATGTCTACATTCTCTTTGAGCTAGATTCTTAAAATTGGATATACTCATTCCTTATGAGTTGCTGAGTACAGAAAAAAAAAACCTTTCAAATTTGGGATATCAGGCATTTTAATCAGATTTCAAGCATCCAAGTGCCCTTATGTGCATATTAGGAAAAACAATTTACAAAAATGATTGTATTTATTTCTTCAGTTAAAAGGTCCAGTTGGGTTGGGGGCTTTAAAATAAAGAAATGAAGGTCATGTAAGGGAATCTATTTTATTTATTAGTTTGTAGCCAAAACAATTTCTTTACATAGCCTTATTGGGTAGGTAACTACAATATTAATATTAATGTCAATTTTACATGTCACTTACTAGCAATTGATATGTTTACACATGGAAAATTGTATCTATGGTGAATTCCATCATATCCTGATCTGAGAGTCTAGTTAGAAAATATGGATATAATTAAAGAAACCTTACCTACATTACCAATATAGAACTCCTATAAATTCTACGAAAGTACATATTCTTGTGATATTGGTATAACTTCTCTAAGAACTCATGTTTTTTAGTTCCTTTTTACTATACATGGAATAATTGTAAGCTGTGTTATTAGAAGGCTGAAAACTTGCATTTTAATGAATAAAAGTTCAATTATTAAAATGATCCCTTTATTCATCACAGGATGTTCTTTTAAATTGAAATAATAAAAGCAAATAATGTCACATTAAAATGTTTGATCTTGGCAAAGGTGAGAGAGTATGTTGATTTCAGAGTTGACGGATATATCTACTATATATATGGCCCTGATTCTGCAAAATGATTAACTGTAATATAATCCATCACGATTTAAGAATATGTTTAAGTGCTTTGCTGAATCAAAGCCTAAGCAAGTACACAACACTAAATAGGTTTATTAAAGGATATGTTCCAATTGTACTGCTCTTTCATTTTTAAGCTCTCAGGGGCCTGCATTAGGGAAAAGTGCAGGATGCAGTGGGGCTGCTCCCATGTACAGGAGCTACCATATTACCAGTCTTCCTCATTGTTACATTTCTGGAACCAGTGGAGAAGAAGATAAACATGCAGAGGGAGCTACCTTGTCTGTTGTGGTGGCTTTATTGTTCTGACTGCAAGACTGAAACCAACATGAAAATGAGGCTTTGTACTGGGGACCAGGGAGAGTACAGAGCAGAGCCGTAACTAGCTATTTTTGCACCCGAGAATATAAAATTGCGCCCCCCCCCGCCAGCGCCACCCAGCTCCCCCCCGAAACACACTCACACCCAGCGCCACCCGCCCCGCGGAAACAAACCCATCTTCCACTATCCTTGCCTTCCCAAACTGCTGACTAGATAAAGCCATCAGCTCACAAGGCTGCCTAGGCTCCAGGGCCGGCTCCAGGCACCAGCTTGGCAAGCAGATGCTTGGGGCAGCCACTCCGGAGAGGGGCGGCAGGTCCACCTATTCGGCGGCAATTCGGCGAACGGTCCCTCACTCCTGCTTGGAGCGAAGGACCTTCCACTGAATTGCTGCTGCAGATCGCGATAGCGGCTTTTTTTTTTTTTTTTTTGGCTGCTTGGGGCGGCCAAAACCCTGGAGCCGGCCCTGCTAGGCTCATCCAGACTTTCCTTACCAGGCACATTGCCACTCCCAACAGATAAACTGCTGTTCTTCTCACTACACTGAGCTACTTCCAGCAAATTACAGTTACCCTTTTCAGGTTCACTTTTACAAGCTGTACTAGCCAACAATCCATCACCCATCCAAAATCTACCCTTTCCTTCCTCAGTTAAGGCTTTCACCTGACCATCCACTTTAATATGCTGCTGAGAAACATTTTCCTGAACAATGAGATTTTTATGCTCTTGATCTAACTCCAGATTTACTTCTGAGATATTAGACAGACATTCAGAAACTTCATTTACAGACAAACAGTTCTTCTCCTCAGACAAACCTCTGGACAAACCCTCCCCAGGCAAATCATTGCCCACAATAGACACAGGTTTGAGATCATTACTGTCTTGTGACTGGCTACCTAGACTGAACAAAGCTTTAACATTTTCCCCAATCAAAAGATCCTTAGGCAATAACTTCCTTACACCAGCTATAACTTCATGCTGAGTACCATTCCATTCAAGGTGGATTCTGGCCAAAGGCACACTTACAATAAACTCATAGAGGACTAAAACATTCACACTTTGATTTGGTAAGTAATCTTCCTTTTTGACAAGATCTGCTTTAACAAGAGTGATGTTAGAAGCCATAATTTGCCCTAAACAGCTTTTACCATTGACTTTTACACTCTCTATGAATTTTTCTAGGGTTACCATACATCCGGATTTTCCCGGACATGTCCGGCTTTTGGGGGCTCAAATCCCCGTCGGGGGGAAATCCCCAAAAGCCGGGCATGTCCGGAAAATCGGGAGGTCAGCCGGGCCAGGCGGGCCGGCGGGGACCCCGGCCGGCGGGGAGCCGGGTCGGCCGGGCCGGCGGGGACCCCGGCCGGCGGGGAGCCGGGTCGGCCGGGCCCGCGGGGAACCCGGCCGGCGGGGAGCCGGGTCGGCCGGGCCCGCGGGGAACCCGGCCGGCGGGGAGCCGGGCCTGGCGGGCCGGCGGGGACCCCGGCCGGCGGGGAGCCGGGTCGGCCGGGCCGGCGGGGACCCCGGCCGGCGGGGAGCCGGGTCGGCCGGGCCGGCGGGGACCCCGGCCGGCGGGGAGCCGGGTCGGCCGGGCCGGCGGGGACCCCGGCCGGCGGGGAGCAAAGTCGGCCGGGCCGGCGGGGACCCCGGCCGGCGGGGAGCAAAGTCGGCCGGGCCGGCGGGGAGCCGCGTCGGCCGGGCCGGCGGGGAGCCGGGCGGGGGGGACCCAGGCCGGCGGGGAGCCGGGCCCGCGGGGACCCCGGCCGGCGGGGAGCCGGGCCCGCGGGGACCCCGGCCGGCGGGGAGCCGGGCCCGCGGGGACCCCGGCCGGCGGGGAGCCGGGTCGGCCGGGCCCGCGGGGACCCCGGCCGGCGGGGAGCCGGGTCGGCCGGGCCCGCGGGGACCCCGGCCGGCGGGGAGCCGGGTCGGCCGGGCCGGCGGGGACCCCGGCCGGCGGGGAGCCGGGTCGGCCGGGCCGGCGGGGACCCCGGCCGGCGGGGAGCCGGGTCGGCCGGGCCGGCGGGGACCCCGGCCGGCGGGGAGCAAAGTCGGCCGGGCCGGCGGGGACCCCGGCCGGCGGGGAGCCGGGTCGGCCGGGCCGGCGGGGACCCCGGCCGGCGGGGAGCAAAGTCGGCCGGGCCGGCGGGGACCCCGGCCGGCGGGGAGCAAAGTCGGCCGGGCCGGCGGGGAGCCGGGTCGGCCGGGCCGGCGGGGAGCCGGGTCGGCCGGGCCGGCGGGGACCCAGGCCGGCGGGGAGCCGGGTCGGCCGGGCCCGCGGGGACCCCGGCCGGCGGGGAGCCGGGTCGGCCGGGCCCGCGGGGACCCCGGCCGGCGGGGAGCCGGGTCGGCCGGGCCCGCGGGGACCCGCGTCGGCCGGGCCGGCGGGGAGCCGCGTCGGCCGGGCCCGCGGGGAGCCGGGCGGGGGGGACCCCGGCCGGCGGGGAGCCGGGTCGGCCGGGCCCGCGGGGACCCCGGCCGGCGGGGAGCCGGGTCGGCCGGGCCCGCGGGGACCCCGGCCGGCGGGGAGCCGGGTCGGCCGGGCCCGCGGGGACCCCGGCCGGCGGGGAGCCGGGTCGGCCGGGCCCGCGGGGACCCGCGTCGGCCGGGCCGGCGGGGAGCCGCGTCGGCCGGGCCCGCGGGGAGCCGGGCGGGGGGGACCCCGGCCGGCGGGGAGCCGGGCCCGCGGGGACCCCGGCCGGCGGGGAGCCGGGCCCGCGGGGACCCCGGCCGGCGGGGAGCCGGGCCGGCGGGGACCCCGGCCGGGGGGGAGCCGCGTCAGCCGGGCCCGCGGGGAGCCGGGGGTTTGCCGGGCCGGCGGGGCCGGCAGTGCTGGGCGGGCCGGGGGTGGTCTGCCGGGGCCGGCACCCCAGGGCCCGAGCTGACC
The DNA here is from genome assembly GCF_011386835.1 of Chrysemys picta bellii. Taxonomy (NCBI): domain Eukaryota; kingdom Metazoa; phylum Chordata; order Testudines; family Emydidae; genus Chrysemys; species Chrysemys picta. Next base: position 35,027,740 of record NC_088791.1, read on the forward strand.
CAGGCTGGAAACGCCGGGGGGCCAGCCTGGGCCGCGCCTCCTCCCCCCACACCCCGCTTACCTGCTTTAGGCTTCCCGCGAATCAAATATTCGCGGGAAGCAGGGGAGGGGGCGGCGACTTTGGGGAGGGGGCGGGGTTGGGCAGGGGTGTAGGCGGGGCTGGGGGCGGGGCCGTGGGCCTTGGAGTGTCCTCCATTTGGAGGCACAAAATATGGTAACCCTAATTTTTCATTACCACTCCCATACATAGCATTGGCA